>NC_050585.1:30631351-31256351 GCF_013368585.1 Megalops cyprinoides
TACTAGCTAGAGAATCTTGGTTTTCTTAACATGAAAAATGCTGTCTCTACTACAGTTGAAGCTAAAAATGATCTGACTTGCTGGCTTATTGTAGCCATATTTGTAGGATCATAGTCAAAAAGTGAATATGCATGGTACAGGAACACCAACAGCAAAAGAATTGCCTGTTACCAAACACAACCTCCTTGATAGGGAGCAGAAAGAACATCTAAGCTAATTATTTGGTTATCACAGAATATCTGAATATGTAAACCACGCCCTCTGCTTGATCCCCTTCAGCAGAAGTCCCCACAGTATGCAATTTTTTTTTGACATAGTCAAGTGGGCTGGTGAGCTGGTGAATAGGGAAGTGGAAGGGGTAAGGGGGCAGGCTTAAAATGTTCACTTTGGGACACCCTCTGTCCTGTCTCAGCATTTAGAAGTAATGGCACATTATATGACAAAATTAATCAAGAGGAAAAGAGCTGTTCAAAAAAAGTTTATGTTCTGTTGTCAGTCCCTGCAAATATCTTAAGAGAGAAAATTCTACAACTAAGCAATGAGTAATGAACAGTCATTAGCCAGCGAACACCCGGTTACCATCTATTGACAGCCAGCATTGTTTTCATTGCTCTGTTATCCACATGTACCAGGCTGGCTAATTAACTTGTTATTATAGTTAACTTCTTCTAGTTTAGCTAGCCGAGTATTATAGTCAGTTAGTACATTATTATTCCACAGGCAGCTATGTAAATCGTCAACTAGCTCTCTAGCTGTGTATGTACTGGTGTTGTGGCCAGTTTGTTGAAAAATATGAATATTGTTGTGACTTTGGACAATTTTACGACTACAACCATGTCATTTCTAATCCCAGTTCAGTTGGAGAGTACTACTGCTAATTAACACATGAAGACTGCTTTGAAGTACACACCTCTGATCTGCCCCCTCTGTGCTCACTCTAGACTCATGCACATGCACACTGTAATGACACACCATTCACATAGCCTCACCATTAGTTTTGTCATCAAGCACACAAAAGTAATTGCCAACTATTAATTTTATTTTTATGCATATCCCACCAAATCAAATCTATTCCTTTTGAACAAAAGTGTCATATCAATTTCTTGGTAGCCTTGAGGCTGAATTGTGTTGTCTTCACCGTGGTGCAAGAGTACACAGCAAGTTAGCTAGTAAGTGTATCTAGCTTGCTGTGTCCCCAAGGGATAAACTTGATTTAATTAATCAATTTAGTGTGTTGACCTGCAATGAGACAAGGGGATCTCATTTCAAACTAGGTAGCTATATCCCTATCTCACATTCAGCTTGGTACAGGCATTGTTAATATTTGCAAATCATTTGCATATTTATGGTGATATTTAAATATTCGATTGAACATATTGACTTTTTATGATTTGTATGACTGTATTAAGCAAATAAACATCAGTAGAAAAACAGGGATTCTAATAAGGGAAATAATAAACCCTTGTCCTGCCCCCTCCTATGGAATGGGGATGGACTCAATATAGCAGATGGCATGCTCCCAAGTGAGGAGAGGCAAGGAACGAGAGTGTAGTGTGCAGTTTGGGACACAGCCTTAGATACCATGATTAGTTATTCTGTGACATATGTTCAGTGTTTATTTTATGTATTGTGACCTGGTGGTGAGGAGTCCTCTTATTAACAATTTATAAATACAGAGACCACAGGTTTTGCACCTCCATCATGTCTCATTCTTTCCCTTCCACTTCCCTGGCTGTGCTACCATGGGTGCAGATAGGCTAATATGTCTGATTTTGAAAGCATTTGGTGACTCAGAAGATCAGACCTTTCCAGAATACTGAGCCAGTGCTTCTGTTCTGGCTCACTGAAAAGATTTATTCAAAAGGAAGAAATTGTTTTTAAATGCATCACTTTTTTGTATCATAAAAAGGTCTTACTGAGGTAATGTTGTTGCTAAGTTGCAGAGGGTACATTTTTACTCTCCTGTAGGTGTTGTTAATCTGAACGAGCATGACTTTTTATTGTTATTCTTCACATGTTCTACATTTTTTTCACAGAAGGGAAATCTCTTCTCCCAGTTCATGCTTTCTTCTCATTCTCCCGCTCTCTTGTCCTCATTAAGATGAGCAACTCATGTCAATCACCACACAATCATATAGTGTACATCCAAGCAACGGTCTTTAGATTAGGAGATGACAGGGATGAAAGCAGCCACAACCAACTGGAATCAGAGGAGCTGGAGGGAGCCCTCGGTGTGCTGCTTCAAGGGCCTCATTCTATGAAGTCAATAAGGAATATGGCTTTGATTTACAGACTCACAAACAAAAACAGCGTTCCATCAGTCATTATATTAAGGGTGATCCAGTTCTTCCTCTTGTAATTGAACGGATTTGGTTACTAGCAATGTAAAATGTTTATTTTAAAATGTCTAACGTCCATTTTTAATTTCTATTGATTTCAAACAGCTAACAGGGATTAAACTGTCATGGGGTGTTTGTAGTTATGAACACAATCTTCAGTAATTAGCTAAAATGCGATAATTATTTAGTAAATAAGTTAAATAGCATGTGAAAGATCATCACTTACACTTATTCTTCTCAGAGAGGCTTTGCCTAAATTTGGGGAAAAAACTGATTTGGAGCCAACATAACACCTGACTTTAGTGGAAGCACAGAGGAACTGCAGGACATCAGGAGCATGTTAGAAATACTACCAAGCATGCAAATATGAGTAATAAGACACAACTGTAGAGAAACGAATGATCCCTATGATGATATTAGTGAGGAAGTGACTGTTGCAGTGCACCCCCCATTCCCCTTCCAATAAACAGGTCAAACAAAAACAGACAATGTTAGTCACTAAATAATCTGCCATGAAGCTTCTGCAGTTGCAAAAAATGAGTTTTAAGGTCTTTGGAAAGGGTGTACTGACATTTGCTTTATTCTGTGCTTTCAACTGCGGCAGACAACACTGCATCATACTCAACAGTAAAAACTGTTATGTATATTTTCTATGCTTCACTCTAGCTGTATATTCACTATAGATTTTTTGTTAGCACTACAAAGCAGAATAAACTTCACAATACAAACTTTTTTCCTAAACTTAGTTTATAATCTAGACAATAACTTTAGTCTTAAAAGTTAGCCTTGTTAGCAAATGTGGTCACTAACATAAGTTTTTCATAGAGTATTTCTATGATTGGACATGACAGCTTACTTTACCCACATTGTATGTATGTATGTTTGTATTTATTTATCTATTTAGTGTGATGTATGCATATGTAGGTCTGTTTTAGTGCCCTTAGCCACATGTCATGGTAGAACTGGCTAGGTAAATACATTTTTTATGTATTTTATGTTTTACGTTTTTATATAACATGAAACATGTGCATATATTTCAACATCGGTGAGGGCTCACAGCCAGCTTAAACAGCAGGTGCTCCTTGCACAAAAGCAATCTGACCATATTTCAGTATTAGATTGCATGCTGTTGCTGAAACACGTAAGATGCAAGTTGGCAAAGGGTAATCATTTGCTACAAGTGTAGATAATACAGGCTCCTCCTTGCCTGTAAATATGGTATTTGCATTGCTTGTTCAGAGTTGAAATTGAAGAAAAATGACATGGGAGCAAATCTCTCAGGGTCATGTGAATCTGCTAGTTGTATATTTATTAGGGGAGTTAACTGTAAAATGTAGAAAATATACACTATGTACACTGATGGATCGAACACACATACATATGCCACTTCTTAGATGCATACTTTGAGCCCATGCACTAGCCCACTAGGGCCACATCTTAAAGATGAATTACAGTAATTGCTAAACACAAGTATTTTTAATCCAGGCAAACATGAACATATTCACAAGGAAAAATATTAAAAATACAAATTGAAACTTTAAGAGCAATAAGAGAAAATAAACAAACAAGAAAAACAATCATTGATCACCTTAAAACATTAGCTAACTAGAGTCCCTGTAAATAACTGATGTTGACTGTATGTAACAGAATGACAGATTGATCTATTAATTAACTGTGAGACCTTGACAGGTTTAATGCTTGATATTGTGGTATACAAAATCATCTATATTATATATTATTACAATTTTACAATGAAAGTAAATGAGAATGAAGTGAAGGATACACATACCACACAGTCGGTTAATTGCGTGTAGTCACTGTGGTGTGTTTCACACTTATGTTTGAAGTTACACATTGTCGTTGGTTGACATCAGCTACCAATGAGAGCATTTCACCTTTACATTTATTCATTTGACAGACGCTTTTATCCAAAGCGACTTACATAGGTTACAGTTCTTTACAATGTTATCCATTTATACAGCTGGATATTTACTGAGACAATTGCGGGTTAACTACCTTGCCCAAGGGTACAGCAGCAGTGTCCCAGCGGGGATCGAACCGGCAACCTTTCGGTTACGAGTCCTGCTCCTTAACCACTATGCTACACTGCAATTTCAGCAATTCAGAGTGTGGGGAGAGTCCATATGTAAGAATGAAAATGCGCTAAGGGAGAAAGAAAGAAGAAACTTTTCAAACTGCAATTATGGCAGCATTTTGAAGAGATGAGAATGAGGATAAATTTAATTGCCTGGTTGAGACTGGCATTGTACCATAGAACAGAGAAACATGTCTACAGCAACAGAGCTATTTGTCTTACTTTAGGTTGTTATGTTATTTAGGTTATTTACAGCATAAATCTACAGAAAGAACATTATTGTTTCTGATTGAGAAAATAGGTGGCATGGGCTGTTGCTAGCTAGTATAGAAGAAGTTAGTTGTAACTGCAGATGCTCCTGCCCTGCTGTTCTGAGTTTGGTTTTCAAACACATACTGAAAATATATTCGTAAATAAGCTGTCAATGATAACTTTGTCTTCCTAGCTAGCATTGTTTAGATAAGCCCCACATTAGCCTCCTAGATATATTTACTGAGATAAACATTAAATGGACAGGTGGCATTACTGGCTAGCTAGTAAAAACAATGTTAGCCACATCTGCCTTCCTGGTTTTCAGTTTGTTCTTCAAATGCAGCCTTAATAAAAGAATATGGGTGTGTGTGTATGTGTGTGTGTGTGTGTGTGTGTGTGTGTGTGTATTTGCATCTTCTCTGAGGGACATTTCTTATTACTCTATTTATTTCTTTTTTATTTATTTATTTACTTACTTATTGTGTGAGCTCCCTTTACAAGCATATAGTTCTCTCCTTGGTGCCTACACACCTGTAGCTAATCGAGTGACCATGGCCCACAGCAGTCCCTACAAATAAGCTGTCAGCCATAGCTAGGTTTGTGTGTTCCAACACGTCTTGATCAAAGCATGTTCACTGACTATGCCATCAAACCTGGTGTACCTTATAGCGCCCATTGCAGCGCTTGAAAGGTAATATCCGTCTGATATTTGAACATGTTTTGAATTGTGACTGATTTGTTGAAAAGTATGCTAATGTTAACTTAGTAAGCTCTGTGTGAAGCTCACTAAAGAGAAAGAAGATCCATTTGATTTGGCAGACAGAGCTCACATGTTCTCAGGCTCCAAGCACTAAAAGGGAAAAGCTTATGAGGACTTTAATTCATAAATATCATTTGGGATATTAATGGATATAATTATCAGACTTTCAGACCTCACGCGAATCCAAAAAATTCTCTAAAAAGGAAAAGGATTACAATATCTTGAAAGTTTACTTGTTCATGAAGACAGTTCCATAAAAGTCATGATCTATTTTTCAACATAATACGGCACTGTTGTTGAAGCTAAGTGTGGAATATCTAAAAAGGTGTGGTGATATGCATGGAGACCACACGGTGGGATGATTGATAGAGAGATAATTAAAATAATATAGAAACAACGGCAAAGATGAAAGCAGAAATGACAAAGTGTGCATGCATTTCAGGGTTTAATGTAAGTGGTAATGAAAATGGCTTCACACCAGATACAGAGGAGTGAACTACATGCCTTCCACTGCCTTTCAGCACATGATTTCCAGTACACAGATGAAATGAAAGAAGCCATTTCTATCTCTTTTTCCCCCAGTCGGATTTCATGCTTGCATTCTGCGTTTTTAGTGTATCAATTCTTTTAAGTTCAAAGGATCCGTAACCTGTGTGACAAAATCATTGCCTAGCCTAACATGAACGCTGCATTGCAGTGGCAGAGTCTTCCCTGTGAGGCAGGCAGATAGATCTGAAGTTATTAATTTTCCTGTTCAGTACTGACAGAAGGATTTTGTGGGAGAATCTTACCCCACCATCACTGCATCTGTTTTAATCTGGTCCTGCTCTGCTGCCCCTGACTGTGACAGCAGTGCTGGTATCCAAGAGTCGTTTCATTAATATGAATATGCGCCGTCCCCGCGACAGGGCCACTTCCTCCCTGACAGTAAAACCAAGGAGACAACGCAGACAATGACAACATATTGCTTGCACATTAAAACGCCAACCTGAGAAAGAATATGCATGCAAGCCAGAGATAATATTCACTGGGGTATGGACTTATGATCAGAAAACTGCGGGCTCAAATCATAGTTGGGGCTGTTGTACCCATAAGGCGGGAGCTGTATTTCATCTTATTTTAAACAGCTTCAGTAAATATCATGTAGATATCAAAGCTATGTGGATAAAGGTATCTGTTTTGCAAGTAATTACTGCAATGCTATGATGTATTGTAGGTTTAGCCTTTTCAGTTGACATTAATTACAGGATAACCCCTAGGTAGATATGAAAGGTACTGGTTTGGATCTGAGACTTGTCAGAATATCTTAGAGTGGATTGTCTGCAGTGGCCCCTGGCATGTGAGGTGAAAGTTTCCTATTCATTTCTCTGTTTCAAAAGGAAGATCCTGCCAAGCTCATCCTCATCCCCTCAATGTGTTATTCAGATCATAAGTGTAAAGGCAATATTCTCCGCTGGAGTAAAGCAGACAATGTCGGTCAGAGAAGAATGTTGAGGCTGCGCCGCACTCCCACGGCATCAGCCAACCAGTGAGCAGGTTTTGATTCTCTCTGCGTCATCCTCAATAATGCAGCTGTCCTCGTCTTTGTGGCGTGCATGTCAAGGGGAACAAACAGAACTGTCAGCACTGCCTGTGTCTGTGATAAAAAGGTGACAGAGAGACACAGGGTTCTGGTGTGTCCTGCTTGAGTCATCACACCAGGTCACTCGCTCAGTCCTTTATGGCAATAACAAGCGGCATTAGTGTGATAATACTGTTTTCCCAAACGCTGTGAATTTCATCAACAGGCACACAATGGTGATACACTTTATTTGCCATGTAATGCCAAGTAAAATGCTCAAGACTCCATGTTTTATAGGTAAGTTAACAAGTCTCTAATCAGTTTACAGATATTTGCATCAAACCAAAAGGTAATCTCAATTAGAAAAACAAGTTAGATCTGCATTTACATAAACAATGTCAAAGGACAGTCCAAGATGCACCCCTTCAGAGGCCTGTCCATGACTTTTCAGGCTGCTAATTCCTACATCCACTGCAAGTAGTACTCAGTCCAGATAGCCCAATGGAGGGTGGCAGGGACCTGGAATGTCCCCCTCCCTGTAATCTCTGGCCAAGAATAAATTTCAATGTCTGGACAAATCCCGAGTAAAATGGTTGTGCCTATGAGGCTGTCAGAGCCATGTAGGATGAACCATGAACAATGAACAAAACCCCTGTTTTCAGGAGGACTTATATATTTTCCTCATCTTTTAAAGATGGAGATGATGCCCAGCATTCCCATTTCTCCTTGTGCTCTGTCTTCTACCATTTTAGCTAAAAAGATATTCATACTAATTTATGGCACCACACTATATAGCATACCATATGTAAGGGTGGTGAATAGGAAGGTGGAGTTCCAGGAAATTCCTCCAAAGTGTGAACATGTAATGATTACCCAGAGCTTTGAGGTAAAACGTGAAGTGCTCGAGGTGCTCATGTGATTCTTATCTGCAGTGACTGAACTACGAGTGAGAGTGTAGAGAGGTATTATGGGTGAGGCGAACCCCATTGGTTGACCTCGCTGGTTGTTTGGTGGTCTTTAAGGCAACTGCTGCTGAAAACTTCCGAACATCAGACAGCCTAAGTAAAATCAACAAAAGTTCCTCAGGGATTTAAGCTGTTACCTCAGGCAGTATTTGTCACTTATGGCAGTTGGGGAGAACAGAGCGCTGGGTAAACATCTAGAGGGTCTCTCCTATTCTCAGTATTGGAGTGCAGCCCTGTAAAAGCAAAGTATTCCTCCAGAGTCCATTGAACAATAGGGCGGGAATGAGACCACATACCTTCTCTAGTAGCAACTGCAACTGCAACTGTCATTGCAGATGAGACTGCCATGTTTCCCCACCAGACATTCATTTATTTGTGTTTTCTATTTGTGTTTATGATTGTAATGGAAGATGGATTTGACCCACTAACATTAACAATGTAATCTGTGTTTTTGGGTCTATGGGGTATGGTTGCTTTAAGAACAAAAAGGTAAATGGGAGCACAGCTGCTTCTGTTTTCAATAATGCATGAATAATATGTTTAATGAGTTGTCGGCAACCTGAGCACACAATGACAAATATATTCATTTCAATATAATATTGGGCTGACTCTCAAAGAACCATTAGGTGTTTTCCATGACATTAAACCCCATTGTTCAAGAAGCTAGTTTTAAGAAGTTTGTAATTAATTCCAACACATTTGCACCTCTGAGTCCCAATTCACAAGGTTGCCTATAAGTAGCAATTAAATATATTAATACAGGTTCTAATTAATTATTTGTTATTATAAAAGAGTAGCCTTCATGTACCTCCTGAACTGCTGAAAGTTGTTGTGTGTTAGTCATGCGTTTTTGTTTTTTTTTGTCAAAGGATCCTTAATTTTTCTGTTCTATATTTGCTATAGACAGATGTCATATTATCAGCTTCATTCCAAACAGTTTAATTGTTTATTTGTGTTTTTGTTTATTTAGTTGTAATTATCATTATGTGTAATTTAATTGTTGACAACCAACCATTGGTTAATGAGCCACACCTGCCTAATTAAAGGCATATTACATACAGTCATGTGGCTGGACAGCAGGACACCACTTTGTTTCAGATGGTTGTGCACTTGGTTCCTTTAGTTTGTAAATACATTACTGTATTTAGTGTGTGAGGAGAGAAATTTGTTGAATTTTATATCTTTGCCACAATATGACAAACAAATTGTATAGTGGGAGGGATACAAAATATACTCAAATTGTGTCAACACTGTTGTAATCCTGTGTGCTCCTGTGGCACAAACATATGATTGAAGAGCATGGAGGGAACAATGGGACTGAAAAATAAACACAAAACAAAACAAAAAATGAAACATGACTTACTGCAGTGCCACCTGTAAGCTCAGCAAGATGTTGACCTACATTCTACCTTAAATTGTTAAGATTAACGTTTAAGATCTTGCTGAGCTAATTGTTTTCACTTGTGTTTGATACTCTTTACAAGGAAGTACAAAAATACACAGATTCTTTGGTGTTGACAACTAAATTCTTTGTATTTGAAAATTTATGCAAATGGACTCCTTGAAAAGAACGTCATCGCTTCCACAGGTATGGTTCCAAAGGGAACAACGAGGCAGAATTCAAAGAGTGATATATCATTTGTATAGCCTTTATAATTTTTATTATGAATTTCATTAGATATCATTTTTATCTAATGAAATTTTATGTATACAGAGGGTAAATAAAGTAACCTTATACATGTGAGAATATCCACCAAAATCCACCAATCCCCATGACATAACTGGTATTAAATGATTTGGTAAAATAAATACTCATCCAACACTCCACACAAGTTTAAGTCTGGGAGGAAGGACCTCCCTGTTACCAATCAGTGGTAGTGTAAAAAGTCATCAATCTTGCCTCCTTACTTTCTACAATGTCCACAGCCTTCCTTTTCCCCGTCTCCTCTTTTCATATGTGCTTGGTTTCCTAAGGTTAGAGATAAATTTTCTGCAAGCCAGCAGCACCCAGTACTCTGGGTGTTCCATCCTCTCCTCTGTCTCCAGAATGCCAGCATACTTCCCATTCTGTATTTGTCTTTTAAGTAATTTATATTGAAGGTATACTTAAATGCTCTCAAAAAAAGCATTTGTGCTGACATGGTGACACAAATCCAAAGTTTTCCTCATGGAAGAAGAGGATCACTCTGGACCTTGTCTGCATGTCCTGACATGATGTAAATGGCATCTTTAAAAGATAAGAAAACAGTGAAGGTGTCGTTGTCAGCCTGGAGAAATATGCCACATGAAAATAAATTGCGAGATGCACATGGAAAAGCGAGAGCACCTTGGCATATGTCAACAAAGCAGACATCTCAACAACAAGGCCTTTCAGAATTATTCATATTACGATATTATTGAAGAAACAACATCTTTTGTACACAATCATACCAGAGACCACCTCAGTTATTAGTTCTTGGCAGCCAAAGGACCCAATCAAATTTGTATTGACAATCACACTAGTATTTATGAAAGGTTTTACATATGTGGAATTGTTTCAGGTAATAATAAGTGTCATTGTGTTGTGTATTTTCATATTCCAATATTATAAGTATTGTTTTTAAATGGGAACTGATCTTAGACATCATTTATTGACAGGGAATCATGTCATAGGCAGCAAGGGCATAAAGGTTTTGTGACCAGAGTGAACTGCAAGAATTTCACAAAAAGCAAAGTGCACTGGGTCTACAGAGATGGCTAATAGAAAAGCAGTTTGAATTTAATCAACCCCTGAGTGAAGACACGAAGGCTGATGTCTCTGTAACTATGGTAACAATTGTTCAAGGGAATTAACATTGTAGAGGAAAAAAAATCATTGCCAAAGAGAAAGTTAGCTGAAGGCCAATGAAAGCTTCAGCAAGCACTATGCAGTTTTTTATACAACACTCCCTGACAGCATATATTCTTCACCTAATACCTCTGTTAAATAAGAAAGACTCAAATCAATAAACCATTTTAACCTTAGGGGTTTCTCAATTATTTCACTGCTTTTACAGATCCTTGATATGTTGGAAACCATTACTGCTACTACTATTACTACTATTTTTAAAAGCAAATAAAAATTTGGAATATATATATATACACTCACAGAGTAGACAAAATAAGAAGAAAGGACTAATTTCAAGTAACTAAACTGCAATTTAAAAGGATTCCGCACACACTAAATTACCAGTATGTCTCTGTTAATAAAAGCTATTCTAAAATCAACAGTTTTCTGTGAGTTCCTAAAGCAAGATGAGAGATCTAACAGATTTTTAAAGAGGTCAAATGGTGGGTGCTGGAATTGCAGGTGTGTTAGTCATAGAAATGGCAAAATTATTTAATGTGTCGAGAACAATGGCAACAATCATAACAGCATACACCAGACAAGTTAAAACTGCATCAGGGAAGAGAAACAATAGTTGCATATCAAAGCTCACCGACACAGATAGATGGACAGTTGCTAAAAATAAATATTACCTACTGTAAATGTCAATGTTGTGAAGCGCACAATGTAAAGTTTTTTTGTTGAGACTGGGTTACAGAGGTGTGGATTCAGTTCTGAAAGAACTCTACTACTCTACTCTACTACTCTTTGGCAGAAATGCCTTGAACTATTCTCCATGACCTCCCCCTCCACACACTACTGCTAGGAAGGACCACTTCAGAGACAGCAAGTATACAAAAAGTACAAAAACACTCACTTGAAGAAACAAACAAAATATGTTATGAGTAGTTTTAATCTGTTCTTAGTTATGTTCATTTTTTGTGGCACAAGGCTCTGTTCTGGGACCTATATTTTGTCTCCATATACATGTATGTGCTTCCCCTAGGTCAGATTTTTCAGTATCACTGCTACACTGAAACACAGTTGTATTTCAGACCACAGATTTGGTCTGCAGCTATTGCTTTCACATCCTGTCTTCTTGCAACTGAAAACTGCAACAAAAAAAGGAAATTCCTAAATAAAAGAGGGTCTAGTTTCTTGGTAAGTGCATATCCTGAATAAGTAGGTGTTTGACCAGCTCTCTCAGTGTCAAAACACAGGAACAACGCTTGTCCTAGAAAGTAGTAGAACTACATCTGTGGAAGGTCTGGTATACATAACATTTAGCAGTAGTAGTTATATTGTACATTGAGATGCATGCAAGCTTTTCTTTAAGAATATAAGTTTTATTCATTTATATTCCCACAATGCATCCCCATGAAATTCATGAGAGGTAATAATAGAAGTAATCTTTCATTGATGCCAAATCAGGAAACTGCTTTATTACCAAAAGCAAGACACAAAATACACTGTATGATACAAAATGTTAGACACTACCAGGGTAGTGTCTCAGCTTGATCCATAACAGAATCACAAGTTGATGAAAAAAGAAACTTTCTTCAGTTGTGCATATGTAGTTGTTGCAATGATGTTGATGAATCACTGGTCAAGCTATTTGTTTGACCTGAAAATTAGACTAAGCCTACAACATGAACATGTTTTAAAATACTTAATGCCTTCAACCATTACTGTGGAGTTACTTGTGTACAGATTGTAATGGACTGTAATGACAGCAAGGCCAGGGATTAGGGTTTGTTGCACAGGAAGACATTTGTGTCTGTTATTGGGGAGTTGTACTGCATCTGCATCTTGAGGGTTCATTCATTCCTCAGCCCACGATATATACAATGACATTCTGCCTGCTTTTCATGTGTTTCAGAGATGGTCTATCATTCTGGGCATTAATGAGCACCACATTTCAAAACCCACAGGCCAGCTCTCACTAATTAGGGCTTTTTCAGTCCACCCTGTGCCATGTCAGGATGAGCCTTCTGAGGGAACTACACTTTCAATAACCCCAGGTATCCATGGGTCACAGCACTGTCCTCTGTGAAAAAATAGGGACTTATATTCCACCAGTTTGTGTCATGTCACAGTGGGAATTCATTTAATTTGGAAAAAGAAGAAAGATGAGGGAGAAAAAGTGACATCAGACTTCAGAAAGTATGCATGAAGTAGTCATGTTCTTATCCTGCACATTCTGTTTGAAGACTTTTTTTCCCCATGCACAAGTCTGGTTTTTTGCCTACTAAGGAGCTGTATAATTGTAAATGAACTATACTCTTCACTTTCACAATGTATTAGGATAAAATTCTTTTTAGAAAGGTGGGTAGAATGGCTGAGCTCAATGTTTTTGTCTGTGGCTGAGGGCATATTGATGAAAGACACAGGGTTTAAGGACACTTTCATTTCTCCTTGTGTACCCATTGTACATTGGGTAATTCTTGTTGCAACCATCACATGACCCCTCAATAAAAATGCACACAGGAGTAAGAGCAGTGCATCTTTTATATTTTAATGATTCCTATACCGTAAATCATCAGTATTTGGTGACACTTCTGTTGGAAATAAAAATGCTTTCCTAGAACCACAGGGAGAAAATGAAGAGTGTCAACAGTCTGTCCTCATTGCTGTCTGTGTGACTGTGTGAGAAATTATGATCTTTCACATTTTACAAATACCTTAAATAAACTTGTCAATGAACTGAAACAATCCCACCTGAGTTTTAAACCCAAACCGTCTTTAGTTCTTACTATGTCCAATACATTAATTACTGTCAGTATGCAGAGAATATCCTTTAATTCAGTAAAGTGTATTAGATCAGCACTTCTTTGCCCTGCTCCTGAGAGCACACTATGTATGCAGATTTTTGGTGTAACCTCCCTCTTAATTATTTATGTCTGATTGAGCTAAGCATTGATCTGGGTTTAAAATCATTCGACAGATCGTTCATTCAGCTTGTAGTTCTTCATGAAACAAAAAAGGAGTTGGCAGGGTTTTTATGCCCATATAACAGTAGTATTCAACTGTAGGGCATGTAGAGGTGAATTGTGCGTGGGTCATGGTGTGCAACAAATGTTATGAACCAGCTGAATGAATTATGAATCAGAAGAAAATGGACAAATGTCAAAAATAATGTAAAACATAACATTCATTGCACACCATGACCTGTCCACAATGGATGTTATGAATCAGTTTGAAAAAAATGGACAAATGTCAAAAATAATGTCAAACTATAAGTTTCAGAGTATTAAAAAATAGTGTGCAGTTACAACAAGTTAGCTGTTAGCCAACCCCCACTGACTAGCTCACCACAATACAGTGGATGAGCTAATTTAAGAGTCAGCTACAGTGGCTAAATCTTACCTGCATGCAGAGCAATTGTGACTACAATGTTATGTTTAGATGCTGATAAAGAAGTTCAACTTTCAGATATTACAAATGCTAGGTGCATATGGACACATGTCTGTGGATATTCAAAATATTGTACTTACAAATAAATAAAATCAATTGAAAATTTAAAGTTATCATTTGCCAACAACTGCTTGGGAAAACAACTGATGATAAATTTTTGGGTGACACTGAAGTATACTGAACTTGGGGATTAAATTAGAGAGAAAAAAAAACGCGTCAATGCCTTCAGCAACGGGGTGGCATCGATGGCAGGGAGATCGAACGGATTCAACAGCAGGATTCTGCACATTGAAACAGCAGCAGTGCTTTGTCCAATGTCATTTCTCAACATTTGAAAACTCTTGAAGAGAAGTTTATTTTTCTATTTACCGTGAGCATCTACCTAGGACCTTGACTGAGTCTGTGATCCCTGGAGTTCATTTGCAATGGAAAACGCCTAAAGCATTTCACTGCCAGCACAAGAGCAACTCACCAAGCTAAGGCAGAGTTGTACTTTGAAAGTTACATTTGGTGATCTGCCTTTGGACAGTCTGTTGTTGACAACTGAAAGGGTGTTGTCATATCTGATTGGATTCCCTCTAAGGTCAAGGTTAGGATTAGGGGGTGGGTTAGGGTTCAAATTCAGATGCAGTAACTCCTTTAGAGACAATAGAACATATGACAGAACTCACATGGGAGAGCATGTAAATAAACACCCCATTGTGCTGAAAGCTAAATGGAACCAATTCTGACAGGGGGAACCAAATGTGACATAACAGGAGTATCCCATTATTGAAGATAATGCTATTGCAAAGTTATTTTTTTCCTCCACCTGTGAGCTTATTTTTTTTTTTCAAGTAAGACGTGCACAAAAAAGAAATGGAGAATGACTGAGGGAAGTTGACCAAGAGCTCCATCTTTGTCTATCATTAATACATGCCAGGATAACAGTTCTGTTTTTATTGAGACAAATTTTTGAGACAAACGGTTTCACACTGGAAGCAACTGCTTATATGGTCATAATAATGAGCAACGTGGAAGTATGTGAAGTTTTGGTAGTTGAGGGAAATATACAACAGGCTCTTGTCATTTATGAAAAAATGTGCTGCCAACCTTTGCAGAAAACACTGAGACACAGTGGTCATCACTACAGTCAGAGAAAAGAATCAAAGAAATCTTCTGGCTGGGTACCTTAAGGTTCTAATGAGGTGAAAATAATAAAGAAGCAGTATCAGTTTCAGGTCAGTGCCAAAAGGCATTATAACATATATCATAGATTTCTTGTGTTTGCCATGTACTTGTTTTCTGGAAGACTTCTGGTGCCACTGTCACCCTTGTGAATGATGAAGAATAACCGCAAAATCAGTTACTACAAAAGCATACCAACTGCAAGAACTAAATTGCTCTGTTAAGGCAACACCAAAGACTGGTTCGTTCTTCAACATATTTGTCAATCAGCTCCCTTTCTCTGCACTCAGGTGTGAGAGAAGAGGGGAGAAGATGGGTATTTTATAATTGGAACCGCATTTTGCAAATCTGTCTGAGATTATCTATATAATAGCCATAGTTACCATTCAAGGTATGTTTCTAGTTACAGTTTTTTTTTTTGTGACTACCTTCCTGCATATGAACAAGCAGTTGTTTTTTTTTGTTGTTGTTTTTTTTTAATCATTATAGTTATTGTTCCTATTGTAACCAGGCCCTTACACTGTTGAGGCCTGGTTACAATATTAGCTCAATTACATTGAGCTAATAATATGTGACAGTTATGTTTTAGCTCAAGTGAAAATGTTGCTCAGCTGAATTTCATATGCACATAATTATGAATTTAAAATGCATTTTTTTCTACTAGTGGATCCAACACATGCAATAAAGCGGAGTGAATCATCGGTCTGTTTTCATATATGCAAATTTAAGAAAGGGCGTTCAGTGAGTCATTAAGGATTCTTCAAAATTGTGTTTACTAAGGACTCTAAAGGGTATTTAAAGAGGCTTCGAATACTGTTTTTTTAAACCTGAGAAACACTGGAAACACTGATAGCTATGAAATGAGTGAATCAGAACATCTATGAGACCTAAGGTTTGGTTAAGGAGACCTGTTAATTGTTTGTTTTCAACCTGGTGAATGAAGTGCAACTGCACTAGCCCAATCAATGTATGAACACGTTTACTGAATCAGGGTAGCCTTGTCAGTCAAGAGGAGACATTCAGTTACCTTTCCATTGTCCTCTTTGCTCTTGAAGTTCTAATTATATCATATAGCATTTGCTGATAAAAGTTGAATTGAATGTGTTTGCCAATTAATTGCCGGTTTGCAACTTTCAAAAATATATTCAGTGCATTTCAGTTTTATGTCGATGCAAACAGATTGACTAAGTCAATTGTAGTGAACATGTTCACATTCATATTTTACCTAAATATGCATGGCATCAATACAAGTATTTTCAGTTCCAATAGAGAAATAGATAAATAAATATATATAGTTCAAAATACCACAAAGGGAGCCAATGTCCTTGGGGCAGAGCTTACATAATCTGTTACTATACTAGTTGTGTCCCAGCTGGTCAGTCCATTGCCTCCTGTATTATAGGTGTAATGCCTACATTCTCTGATATAAGCCCATGAAGTCCTTTGTCACTGGCTATGGACAGACCCAGGGTAACTGGTAAAAACATATGTTATATGAAGTTTGTTCTGTTCACCACCAGGATAGTAATGGAATGAACCCCCTTACAGTTCACATATGACACTATTAAATGATGGGTCACACAACTGTACATAGGTATAGTCTATGGCACTGAGGGCATTGTGGACTCCATACCTGCCCAGACACCCTTGCTTAGTTTACTTTTTCCTGGTGGGTGTTTCAAGAAACTGAATTTATGTAGGAGCTTTTCTCATCAAGCTTGATGTGACATGATGCAACAAGGCAGAACTGATGGCCATTTGAGACATGTCTGTAGCTGACTTCAACAGGTGGTGAAGAGCAAGTGAAGGGTGGCTGTCTCACAGCCACTGGTAATGAAAGGGACACAACAAATGGCTTGGGAGCTCTGTTGTGAGTATAACAACAAATGTCTGAAACCATTTTGTCCAAGAGATGGAGCTTTGTCCATCTTTGTCTTTTTTGTGAACTCATTAACTGTACACAAGAAACCAATCTCATCACAATCAAATTATTTGACATTTAGGGTAATATAATTTTTCCCTCTGTATAAAAATATGAATGTTGTATTTATTGATTTGGACAACAAGGGAGTGAAATCTCTTATGAGGGTCAAAATTAAGTAGATGATACGTTATTCAAATATTTTTTTGGTTCATGAAACATTAAATTAAAGCAATAATACGTAAGAGAGTGCCTGCTATTGTAATTACAGGCACAATGGTGACACAGTCACTAGATGTGATAGGTACAATGCTTTGTGGCCAAAGCATTGTGCGCACAAACAATGCTTTGGCTGCAACCTCATTTTCAAAACCTAAGAATGCATGCATGCAACTCTACAGTCCAAGCTTTCAGTGTTACACAGTGTTACATCTGGATTCATCTAAGCAAGGCAGTTGGCATAATGATTTTGCCAGAGCACTTTCAGCAACAGTGCTGGAGTGGAATAAGTAGAAATATTTAAAGTAAATAGTTATTTCAAAGGTTTGTTCATATTTTCTCTCATTTCCACCATTCTTGTCTGTTGTTACTTAACAATGTTATGAGATTGTGCGGTGAAGCTGTGGCTACGTGCTCGTTTTTACAGTCTGGGCAATAAACCTGCATCTAAAAGTCTTCAGCCTTGCTTTTTCAAAGTTATTCACTGCAAGTGCTCAATTTGGCATAATCATTTTGCTTTTCCACTTCACTGAAATTTGATTTCTAGTGATGTCAAATCATTTATAAGACCATGCTGAAGCAGATGGTGAGATCTTCTCATCATGGAAAAAGGCAGCATGCAAAATATGTGATGCTGTTTGTTAAGACAGAGGCACACACAACACCTTGTGGGTACTCAAATAGAAATTCCTTTATTTTTCCACCACCCCCTATAATGGGGGTTAGCCAGGCATATCATTTCATGCTATTGCAAAGTCAATGCTATGGCACCCTGCAATGGATGTGTGCTTTACAGTTGTCTGCAGAAGCACATAAGCTACTGCCACTGCTGCTGTTCTTTTGCACAGCACACTAAGTGGGAAGAAAAAATAAAGGGTATTTACACTAAACATATAGCATATAATATTTTATTTCAACCTCAGTGTCAAATACATAGATGTATTACCATCACTTTCAATGAAGGGACCAAGTTAAAACTACACAACAATACAAAAGCTTGCCTGACATTATATGAAAACTACTGGCCATCCATTCAACTGACATTCTCATGAATCACTCTGTGAAAGTCATGTAAGCGTTCATAAATGTTATTTAGCACAGTTGAATGTTCTACATGGGGCATTATGGAGGTCTTACTTAATTCTAATGCAGATTCCCTCATTAAAATGGTGTATTATCTCAAACAGAAAGAAAACTAAGCAGTGGAAAAAGTAAAAATGTCTTCTTGTGACTCCTTTCTGGTGCCAGATATGCTTTTAGTCACAATGTGTCTGCTCCAGAGCATAGCTGCATAGCAAAAATGGCATTGGAACACCCAATACTCTCACCGTCTTGTAATACCACACCTGTCACCTTCAAGACACAGTGAAACAGAAACACTAGCCTCTGTAAATAGCATTGCAGTGCTGGGATTATGATGTTACCTTGAAGAGAGACCTTTATGGATAGGCTGGAGAGTACAAATACAAAGAGGTACAAAAAGGTACAAAGAGGTAAAACAAATGCTAGTGAGGCCAAACATCTTATGGTTGCACTTAAAAGATTTTATGGGTCACTTTATGCTGGAGGGAACTTTATGAACTAAATGTCATTTTATAGGACAATTTTTAGTTGCTGTAAAGAAGAGTTTGCTTTGTTTGTGTTGATTTTTTGATTTATGTACTTTGAGTTGATTTTTTTTTTCTTTTGCGACATCGCCACCTGCCTGAGAATGTGTTTTTCTTTTGTGTTTTGTTTTGTTTCATGTTGGGTCGCCACAATAAATTCACCCCATCAACGTAACATCAGTGGCTTCGTGTGATCCCTATCACCTCCTTTGGCCATAAGACCGCTCTACTTTCTGACAGCAATATTAGCTACTCTGTTTTGCTCTGTAGTAACCAAAAGTTTGTTTGACAGCTGTGTTACATTAGAAATGACAAATCATGTTTCCATAATTATTTTCAATGACATGAGGGCAGTAGGCAAGAATTTGGCTTACCATGGCAATAACAAGATTTGCATTAAACTTGCATGCATATTTTTACTTGTTTGATGATAAAAAGTCAAGCTTGTTGCCCAGTTGAGAAGGAATGTCTGGTTTTAGCTGACCTTAATCACACGTTTCTTGATATCCTTACTTTACAAGTGAGCTGATAGTATAAAGATATACACCCCCTTAAAGTGACAGAAATCACAAATTTTCTAAAAGCAAAGTAAAAACATTACTTTACTACAAAAGTTAGCTAGCTAAAGACATTTCATTGGCTAATATTGTTTCCGATTGTGGCATGAGGGAGTGCTTGAAGTATACCAAGTCAGCTAAAGAATGTTTAAATTGTAGCCAGCTACGCCACTCTGGGAATTTTACCCAGAAAGTTTCAATCTAGTACTGGCACTCAGAACAAAGGTTTGTTGATACCAAGAAACAAGAGACGTGATTTCAGGTATAAAATTGAATTTTATTGACTGAGGAGGTAGTGGAATTACTACAAAGCTGAAAGTGTAGAAAAGTACTCCAGCAACAAAACCCAATTTGATAGTAAAAAAGATGTTAGCAAAAATTTGTTAGCAAAAAGATGTTTATTAGATCAAGTTGATCAACCCAGGGTATTACAAAGTTAGAGCAAAAATTAGGAATTCCCTATTACAAAAATAGTTCTTTAATGGTGTTAGTCTAACAAATAAAGACATAAGTAAACAGGTGGCTTTGATAAGAACTAAATTACTCATCTAATTTGAGGCCTGACCTTGATGTAGTGGCATGTTAAGCGAAACACAATTTTGAGTAAAATTGATTAAAACCCCATTATGAGCTTTTGTGGAGGGAGGGAAGGACCTTGAGTGTTAAGGGGAAAGAACACTACAAACAAAGTGGAGTTTCAGAGGATATACTGCATATAGGATTGTTTATGATTGGAAAGCTTCATTAATGTGCAATTAATTAAAGACATTCATGAAATTTTAACTGGTACAATTATGTAGCAGACAGTTCAATGGTGAAATAAACAAGGAATACATTACGAATGATGAAGTTAATTTAATAATGCTAGCCTCTAATAGCACTTATGGAGTGTATATCATAATAAATTGTAAACTTCAAAATACTTGACATAAGCACACCTGCATGTCTATTAAATGAATTGGCAGTTTACATAGAATATGTATAATATTCCATAGCATGCTTGATGTGTTGTCATGCCATTATGTTAAATACTAGCTGTTGTATTGCTAAACCCTTTCAAGGCTGATTGACACATATTTTGTATATGTGGTGTTAAAGGTTGGAGAGCAGGTGAAAAGCCTAAAGTAGTTCCATTGAAAGAATTACAAAAAAAATCTATCATAAGGCTACCGTACAATTTGAGGCTTGTATCTGTCTTACATTGTTTTGACTCGCACAAGTGAGCAAATTACCTCTGGGAAGAAGGCTCTTGCATTTCAAGTATGTGTGAATCTGCCGAAACCTGAAGATGTTTATATTATTTTAACTCATGGATGCATGAATAAATCAGTGACACAAAACTGTCAACAGTACCCTAATCAAGAAACCGGAGGGTATATCAAAACATTTCAAGGTGTACACAGGTACGGTGTATTAACTTATCTAGGGGTTTAGGGGGTGGAGGGCAGTTCCCAGAGGATAGCAATTATTTATTTCACTCAATAAAGTTAGTGCATGGGGAGTTATTCAAAAGAGGCTCTTGACAGGGGCTCATCTTTAAATTCAGGCAATTCGCCCTTAGAAGTGGCAAATGGAGATGGGTACTCTGAATATATAACAATGAACAAAGGCATAAATGACAAAACAAATAAAAGGAAAAAACATGTTCTGCAGTAACAGGAATAATATGAGTTACACTGCCTGTGGCAACACTCGCTTGCTCTGTGGCACAAATGGTTTGTGTCGGTGTTAATTGGACTTCCAGCAAACAAGCTGTATGTTTACAGCTGCTGTCTTTACAGATTGTCCTGTTCTTACCTGCACTGTATTAAGCAAGTGTCTTATACAAGTGTCTTGTTGCAAAATCAGTCATCAGTAATGCTCAAATCTGGAATACTTCTGGAATTTTAGAATTCCATGAACCATGAACTTTGCACTTCAGTACACAGAGGAGCTGTCCTGGTCCTAACACCTTTCTCTAAGACTTTTTGTGTGGCTAGGAGTAACAAATGCTGGATCCAATACTATTTAGTCTCAAAACATGGTCATCCGTATCTGCCTAAAAACAAGGTTTAAACAGCATGTGTTACATGTTGTATTTGCTTCTTCACAGTTACAGATGTAACAAGCATTAAGACACAACTATTCAACAGAGCCTACTGACAACATGGAAAAATTAATAATCAAATGTCTCATGCTCCATGGGAGTGTCAGGAATGTAGCTGCTGCTTCCCGGCAGGTCACCAGATGGCCACATAACTTCATGTGTTCTCCATGTCTCGTTCATTTAATGTCTTTCACCTGTGTTGACTGGTTATTGTTTATACAAAACATCTTACCTCAGTGTAAGCCTGTTCTCCCAGGTCACCCTTGAAAGAGAGATTCTTAAGCTTTCTGGGACTCCCTTATAAAGTAACAGTTAAATAAAAAATAAAAGAAGGCCATAACTGAGTGGAGCTGAGCTGTTTGATCATACTTTTTGAAAAATATAACGTAAAACTTAAAAAATGCTAAACATTTTGGTAATAATAAGCACTCACCTCAGTGTGTGGACATAACAATTGGAACACTTGGAAAGCTTAGTATAAGGCTTGTAATGAACAGAGAAGTTCACCTTTCCTTTCTTTCCCCTATTTGTGCTTTGCAATCAGACAGGAATATATGTTTTCAGTACATCCCTGTTGTTCTAAACAAACGTAGCTCATGTATCATTCATAGGAGGAAATGCAACCTGGACAATCTGAGTCCCCTCCCTGCCTCAGGTGCATCCCACTGCTTCTTGGTTGGCCTCTGGAACTGCCAGTCTGCAGTCAACAAAGTTACCCCATGTTTGCCACCCAGTCCTCCCTCCAAATCTTGGTTCTGACTGAGACCTGGATCCGTTCAGAGAACAAAGTAACTCCTGCAGCTCTCTCCATCATCTTCACCTTCTCCCACACTCCTCACTGAACTGGGCAGGAAGGTGGAACAGGTTGGCTGATTTCCAACACCTGCAAATTCATTCCTCTCTCTTCTTTATGCAACAGTACCTCCTTTGTATTTCATGCAATCACTGTTACTGAACCTGTCAAAATCTATTTCATTGTCATTTATCATCCTCCAGGTCAGATGGGCAAATTCATCAAAGAGCTGCCCTGAAGACAGCAGCCCGCTTGTGATCCTCGGCGACCTTAACATCCACCTCGACAAACCTCAAGCTGCAGATCTCCTTACTCTTTTGTCCTCCTTCGTCCTGAAAAGTATCTGCACTCCAGCGACTCACAAAGCAGGCAACCAACTAGACCTCATCCTGACACATAGCTGTAATACTGACAACCCCCTTAACACTCCACTGCCCATATCTGATCACTACCTCATTCAGTTCACATCCACCATCCTCTCCTCCTGTTTCCTTTCACCGTAACGTCCATTCCCTCTCATCCACTCACTTTTCCTCTCTGAACTTCCTCTCTCCCCTCTCCCAACCACTTCTCCTCACTTCATGTAGATAACTCCACTGACACTCTCTGCTCCACCCTAACCGCCTGTCTCGACAGCATCTGCCCTCTCTCCTCTAGGCCTGCACCCACTTGTTTTGCTTGTGTTGTACTCATCCTCACTTGTAAGTCGCTTTGGATAAATGCATCTGCTAAATGAATAAATGTGAATGTAGAGTCAGTTCTGGGTCACGTTTTTTCTAAGCGAACGTACTGCTGTTTTTTGATCACTGTTATTTGATAGAGCTTCAAAAATGCATGAGAATGTGAAAGAGCACATCAGTGGAAGTGCTGGATGAAATCTATTGCCCAGAATACCCACTGTACATGCAGTCAATGAAGGTGCTCATCTCCAAGCAGCAAAGCTAGGTAAAACAGTGAGGGAAAATAGGGCAGTTCTGAAATGTTTGATTGGTGCATCCTCCTTGTGGAGCTGACAGTAATTAGCTTAGAGGGTATGGTGAGAAAAAAAACATTCTGATGATAAGGGAATCGGTATTTGCCCGGTATGACAAAGTTATGACTGGGAATTTTGAAACTGCAACTGTTTTCTGGCATTTGATATACAACCCAGAATGGTCTAATACCCTCCATTTTACTATGGTGCTGGAGACCCAGCTTTATTGCAGCTCCTTTTTTTACATGTCAGATAGATGAAAATACTGATATTGCCCACGCCAAGCTCTCCATTATTCTACATTATGGGAATTATTCAAGAACATTCATTGTTTTTTTGACATTTTGGATGGTTGCAATGCTTATTCAGTGTACTCTGGTGGATGCATATTCTGTCTTATTTGTTTTCATTCTTTAAATTCAGTATTTGTTTTCATTGACAGCATGCAAATATGGTGAACTCTCGTGAGCTGCACTGTCCTCAGATGGTAAACTCTTTGAATGCTTTTCAAATGCAGTGGTTGTGGTGTGGTGTGGTGCAGTGGTCAAATGCAGTAAAAACATCTACCATTTAAACTACAAATAAGTTACCCACACCCCCCCACCCATGAAAAAAATGAGTAATTTACATCCTATGTTTTTTCCTCAGGGAACGGTTGTTTTGTAGTTTTTCATGCTGCTGAAGTCTAACATAAAAAGAAGACATGGTTGACAGTGTTTGCATTTACAGGATTCTAGTTCCAAATAAGGGTGGGGAACTTTGCTGTGTTTGTTACTATGTTGCATCGTTGCTCTCAATTTTCCAAGTCAGTGATAAATTTGAACTGACAACTTGAACATCACACTTTAAAGCAAGTTATCTTACACACCACACAAACCTGTGTTACTGACCAAATTAAAATTACACCACTGTCACACTGTCTTGGATATATTTTCCCACATCATTTTTACTGAGTACAAACTTATGCCTAGGAATAAAACAAACTTGTTTCACTAGCATTGAACATGTCTTTCAAGAAACAGGAGGCTCTAGTTATGTCTCTCGCTAAAGGTACAAGGTTGCTTACCTAACTGTCACATTACCTATTATGGAAGTGTATTTCCACAGAGTGCATTTGATGCTTTGGAACATCTCCAGTGAGACCCTTTGCAAGGAAGACATCAAATCATGCAGTATCTAGATTCCATTTATTGGGCCTTTAATTCAATTCCAGTGTATTTTTACAGAGATACAGTATGCAGAATTGCTGAAGGTTATGGTTTTAAAAACAGTGTCGTCTATTTTAGAATGAATAAAACACAAATAAATTTATTGTTAGTGATAGTGTCTCATGTGGGTCTCACTGGTTTTTTACTGACCCCCCACCCCCATCCGCAACAGGCCAGAAGTGTCCCACACCTGCACAAATTCTTGTGGGACCCAAAAGTTTCACAGGAATCCTGCCCACTGCAAGACTCTACCCTGGAGTGTTAAACTAGGTCAGTACAAGATAGCAAGGCTAGGCTGTACAGGTTTTGTTGAAATTCAGTTAAATTTACACTGAAAACACATATGTGATAATGCTTTACTGTTTTTACGTCAAAATAAATGGACGATATTAATCTGTACTTTAGTGAGAGTATATTAGAAAATCTGTGACAGTAGGTGTTGCCAGTGCACATGAAAAAAAGAACTCAAAACGGTGTATTTTTTCAGGGTAAGAAATTACATGGGGGATTGGGGGCATCGGGGGCAACAGTTTGTAATTGTAAGCATTAAAAAGTATGGTCCACTTTAGGGGTGTCTGAAATCGTTTTACAAGATTCTTCAGGGCTTGAATATGGGACATATATTATAATATTTACAATTACAGGTAAGAAGGATATATAAATGTTTCGACCCCCCTCCCCCCCCCCCCAAACTGTTGTTTTTACCTCTTTGGTCCAAGTCTTAATTAGGGGGGTCAGACCCCCCCGATCCCCCCCCAGAATTCGAACACTGTATGTATTCATACTTGACTCAGTATCATGGAGAGTCCTCAACATCTGCAAATATGTTTCCATAATATTAAAATTAGTTGAAGCTGTTCTGGAAATATGAGGAGAATGTAAAGACTGTGCTGTAGATAAACTGTGCATAGCCTTACTGTCACCAGGAAAACTGTGGCAGACTATGTACTTGTGCCAAACTGTGCACTGTGTAGTCTTTGTATACTTATGACATCCATTATTTGTTTTTCCTTGTAATTGTTTTTACAGTAAATATTAGGTTATGTTACTTTGTTTTTTAATTGTCATGCCATTATTTGTTGAAAACATAATTTCTGTTTATGTGTTACCTCTTCTTGGAAGAAAAATTGAACTCAGCAGACCATTAGAAATGCAGATGGGACACAAAAATGAGAAACTAGTCAAACTTTCAAAATGTAAGTTGTGCAACCATAATTTATGGACAATACTTTGTCTGTCAGTTAGGTCAAACTCTAACTTATTTTTAAGGATGGTGAGTCAGGTCCCTTCATACTGACTCTGTATCATACTGATACTGATTAATTTGTGAATGATGTGGTGGATCAGACCTTACAAATGATTAATTTTACGAATAATGCAGTGAACTAGAAGTGGGTTCTACCACATTTTTTTAACAACAAGGTGCAGTCATGCAGATTATGACTAATTTTTAAAGAATGACAAAGCAATCTGCCTGTTCAGTAGACTATACTAGGTTGCACAGTTAGAATGACTGATATCAAAGCCAATTGTCTTAAAACAGATAGCTCAGTACTTTAACCCTGACTTTTTTTTCAGTTTGCAAAGACATGGTGGGAAAAAAATAAGTAGTTTAGCATCAATATACCATTGTCTGAAGGTATAAAGTAACAGTTGTATGGTCCTGGATCATTCCTTTGCTTCCTCCGTATGTTGTAAATTGCATTTTTTTTCTTATTCTGTACAGGAAATTTTCTACATACCCATAGTAATAGTGATACTCAGAATAATTCTGTGGAAGAAGAAAATTTAGATGATTTTACATATGAGCTCCATGAACCCAAACTGTTTTCTGTTGACTCAAACATAATCCTTATTTGTTAAATACGCTTAGAGGTAATTGGAGTCCTAGTGATGATGTTTTTTTCCTGTTTTGTAATTGGCTACAATGAAAATGTGTTGATTTGGCTAATATTATGTCTGGGCTACCTGTACAAGAGACCAAAACATAGGCTGTGTCTCAATACAAAGTCAGCTGCCTTAGAAGGCAGCATTTGAAGGGAGCATTTTCACTACTTTCACAATTTCGCACACTTGCCCTTCGTAGGCATGTCCCAAACCGAAGTCATCATAAAATGCATCCTTCTAAGGTGCCTTATTTTGGTTAAATTTGAAGGCAGCATCCGATGTATCCTTCGCCAGGTAGGGTTTCCCAAAAGTCTTTGCGATTACCTCAGGCTTCTCAACTTCTGTTAACTTGATGGTGGCTGAAAATACCACAGCAGTAGATGCGGTGGTAGCAGAGGAGCTCATTATAAATGTCCATACACAGTGAACTCAATAATTTGTCACGGGTATACTGTATCTAAAAAAGACATTGTAATTATTTGATACACTGGAATAATTTACGCAATGTTTTTAAGCCTAGGTGAGCTTTCTGTGAACTAGCTAGCTAGCTTGCTAGTAATCACATTACTTTCCAATAGAACAAGCTAGCTATCTAGCTAACGTAGCAGTAGTTCGGTTGTCCATCGAACAAAGGTGAAGTCTTTTACAGCTACTGAAATACTTAACATGATAATCTGATTAAACTGAAAAAAGTAACTGATGTAGTGGCTAGTTATTTATATACACGAACGTTAAACTAATTTTCTCTCCAGGGATGCAAATGATCTATGCCTTCAAAGTGTGTCCCGATTTTGTTGCCTTTTGAGGTTCCTTTTCCGTTAGGATGCTACCTTATAAGGGAGTTCACTTCTAAGGATGCAGACAGCAGGCAGCTGACTTCGTATTGGGACACAGCCATCAAGTATTGTTATAATTCACTCTCTCATCGTCACTAACTCCAGAGAGCACAGTGCCTCAACTTTTGACTCAGCCCATTATGCATTATTGGGCTAATTCCGAGGCTGATGTGGTGTCGAGACCCAAGTGCTGGAGGCCATCCTCCAGCTGGTCTGACCATCTGGCTCTTCCTCTTAGGCAAGGCCACGTAGTAGGTGGTTCTCTGAGGATGGACACTGATTCTAGAGTCGGGTTGAATCTAACCAGGTAGCCAAACAAGCAGAGCCAGGAGACTCTAACTGGAATGGAGACAGGGGGTGAGCCAGTCATTCTACGTATTGTTTTATTTGAGATGTGATCATGCTTGATACCCATGATCCTGCAGAGACATTTGGAATCAAACGCATCTGGATGGTGAGGTCAGAAATGTGGGTCCATGACTCAGAGCAATAGGTATGAATGGAGATGACCGGGCTATTGTAGGGGAAACAGACCACAAACTGTTAAGGGCTTGCCATAGCTGTAGTAGCGTGTCCGGTGCATAGGTGAATGTCAGTGTTGCATCTACAGTCAGATGTTAAGGTGCCGCCAAGATGGCAGAACCCTAGGAACAATGTCAGCAAGAAGTGAATCCAGAACTAGACTACCTGCAAGACTGAAGCTTGATCTTTTCCTATCCCATCATCAGAAAAAGTAGCTGGGTCTCCTCATTTAAGAAAAGACATAATACGAGAATGAATTCAGCCAGGATAGTGGTATCATATACATAGTCCTGTTTAGAAAAGCTGATGCTCCCATATCCAGCACCATATCTGCTATGGGCAAATATTCTCCTAGTGACATGGTCATTGGCTGTGTTGATGGCTGTAATGGAAGGTTCGGCTATTGACGCAAATACATGAGATGGTATAAGTGTACAGCAGAGAGACAATGTTAATTTGCCTAGAACTCCTAGGAAATTTCCAGAGGACTCAATCTATGCTGTCCAATTCCTGCTTAAGGTCTACATAAGCTATTTACAGTGTCTTCATAATTCCTTTCTTTTGTCAGCGAGCAGTGTGAGAGTGAGGATGTGGTCTGTAGTGGAATGACTGGGGGTGAAGCAGCTTTGTTTTCAGTGTTGCTTTTTCAGGAGTAGGGGACGTATTCGTGGGAGGAGAACATGAGCTAGAACCTTTCCTAGTGTGATGTTTCTGTAACTGTTTGTAACCGGCAGAATGGAATGACCATTGCAGCCACCGTAGTGCTTGTTTGCGGTCACGCCCCCTTCTATGCTGCTGCGGAAGTTAGCTGTGCAAACAATTAACTTGCCACACAAGGCAGGTATATATATAGGCCAGGTAAGATGCACGGAGCTGAACTGCTCCTCTGCATACCTTTTGTTTCCGTGTGCCATAGTATTCCTGATCTGAGGTAGGTTCCTGACTTGATTCTGTTTGTCGACTGGGTGTTGTGGGCAAGCTTCCATTACTTCCACGGTAACCAATATACTGCGCTCAACAGGTGGTTCCTGGCATCCTCGTTCCCTGCTGGGTTGGAAGAGTTTTGCGGTGGCTGTTTCTCCTTTTCCCACCCCGGTTCATTGCCTCCCTCCATAGGAGCAGCCAAGGTAAAATTTTGAGTTTGAGTTGTTTCAACAGGTAGCCATTAGAGCAGCAGTACCGTGAGTTGTCCTGTGTCTCCCGTTTTTACCTCAGGTGTAAGTAATACTGTTGTCTTAACAGGAAGACTGCCGCTGCTGCTTTGCCTTCCGTTAGTTCGTATGCCCTGAATATTTCCACTGTTTTATTTTTTTGTTGCTATTAGGCAGTGTGTCCTTTAAACAAATTGCCTTTGCGGTTTGGTTGGTGTACTTTTGTTTACCCCGTTTGTTCGTATTTTCTCCATTCTCGCATATGTGCCTGTGGGGTCGTTTGTGCGTTCGTTGTGTTTATTGTTTAAGCCCAATTGGGCTGGTGTGTCCGTCAGCTCATCCCCTCTGTGTCGCAGTGAGTGTGTGTGTGTGGGCGCCACTAGTGTTTCGGTACTGGTGATCGCAACTGTCGGTACCTAAAAAGCGGTAACGATAATTACTTTGGCTAGGTGGGTCTGACTTTTTGTACGCCCCGAACGGCATTCATGAAATGGCAACTCCCGCAAACACGGAACTGTGAGCTGATTGTGTGTGTGGTGTGTTTGGTTTTTTTTTTTTTTTTTTTTTATTTTTATTTTTATTTTTTTTTTTTTTTTTTTTTTTTGAAGCACTTCTGGACACACACTACTGTGGTCTGCCTCCCCGTGGCTGACCGAGGCCCTCTCCGCATTGGCATTTTAATGGACTCTTTTAATAAAATGAAGTTTTAACTTGTACTGTTGCAAGAACAAATAAAATTGTTGTAATTTGGAAACAGCGTCTCTGTCCTCTCTGAACGAACCTGTGTCTGGCATGTCCTAGGGTTGATTGGACTGGTGTTGACTCCTGTGTATATTTCCCTGGGTAGTAGCCCCAGAATGGTGTAGTTGGTACACCCCTGGTCATACTTTTAATCCCCCTCCTTTGTACTTGCCACATGTTGCACTGGTCTTCTTCCAAAAATGTATAATGACCCCCCCAGGAGCTAGTCTGTGGGGATTTTTATGGACTGTCAGAGTTGATTAGTTGATGTAGGAAGGTGATGGCCACTTTTGACCGGGAGCTCTGAGGGACTGTTGTCAGCACTGGCTGCTCACCCTAATCTACCTAACCAAGGACATTTCAACCTCAACCTCAGAGTGCTCTGATGAGATGGTAGGGTGTTCCACTGAGGTGGGGACAAGCTCATCTAGAGGTGGAGAAGGGGATGAGTGAACGATTCAGTAAAGCTGAGAAGTGTTCACTGCAGTGTTCAAGTTGTTCTCTGGATCAGACCCATACAGTGCCTGGACAAATGCCAGGGAAGGGTGGATTTCCTTATAAGAACTCATAAAGCTTTGTATAGAGCTTTGTGACTGCCTGACACGAAGGCAGACTGTACCTCATTAGCAGTGCAGTTTAGCCATTGTTGCTTATCTCTGCAAATACACCATTTTTTCCAGGCAGGCTTCAAAACATCCCAGCAATGAATGCTGTTCTGTGACTAGAAATGGCTACTGTGACATAATAAACAAAAGGGGGAACTTGAACAGTAGACCAATATGAAACCTTTTAAAGGATGGAGCAATGCAGAGACCATTCTGTATAAATCACATGTTCAAAAATCTTTTTTGGTCCTTGAGAATAACAGATGGATTTAAAAATTGTCCATCAGATTCAATAAATTTGGGGTGATTGTCAGTTAACGGAAATCATGGGGAATATTTGCAGTTACGAACACATCTGTCAAATCATGAATGACATTCAACCTATGCTGAATTTCTTTTCCCCTCATTTGTCGACAGATTATTTTTTTAAGAACATCACAATTTGCCACTAACTATAATTAATCAGGCAATTGTTTGAGCTCTAGTGATAAAGTGCCTACAGCGACTCCTGGAGGATAATGATTGAAATACGGTTTTAAATCCCTGCAGTCCATGCACATGAGGAAAATGAGGGCCCTTCTTACAAGCATAGTAGGATTTCTCAGTCCTTTTCCTCAGATTACCTCAGCCTTAATCTTACAGGCTAATGTATCCCTGACAGCGTCAGCTATCATTTCTGCACACTGGCCTTTGTTATAAGTTGGATTGATGTCAGTGCTGTTTATCTTTTTGAAGAGTGATCTATACTTTGTGTATGGAATCTCCTGTCTGGCATTTAAGTAAACTGTACTAATCTTGATCTTCATTTGTGTACTTTTCATCCGTTGACTGTGTAATTTGCCTGTTGACAGCAGACTGTATGATCCTTGGATGACTCAGTTGCGATCCATGTTTAAGGCTGAGTGCTGTTAGTTCTCATTGATGTGGATAAAGAAAACATAACTCTGTTACTGTAACAAACACTGTAAGAGCCTACATTCATTTCATGGAGGGTGGGAGACTGGTAAATCGCCTTGTCAGCCAGCAGATGCTTTGCCATTCTCACGCAACTAGTGAGTACCTCTTCATCATATTTAATATCAAATTTCAACTTAACATTTTATGTATGTCCTTCTTGTGTTACATATTAGATATTTAGATAAAGAATTTAAAGATGTTATATGCACTTAACTGTTCTGTGTTATGACACAAAAAAGTTACTGTTACTGTTGCTGTTACTTTTTCTGTGCTCCTAATTTTGTGTGTGCCCCTAAATTTTGGACTGTACCCCTAAATCTTTTACCTTAGGGGCACACATTATCCTGGGGAAAAAGATTAAAGCCCTGATATACTTCACAAACTAGCATTTTGTTCCTCTGCAGTTTCAAATCAGTTAAAAGGAGAATAGTTCACCAGAGTTATCCACACTGGAGTGTTAGTGCCCTCAACCCCTATTACCTGTTCCTTACAGAGGGACTTTTGAATCTACTCCACTGGTCCACACTGCAGCTTCTTTATTAAAAGTTATTTTCTCTGCGAGTACATCTGTACTTGATGCCTTTTTAAAATGTCATCTACAGTTATTTTTGTCCTTTTTTTTTCTTGCATTTTCATTCCATATTTCAGACACTTAATGGCAGATACTGACAAGGTACTGTTGTAAAGCACATATATTCTTATCTCTTCAGTCTTATCCTCCATTTAAGGTTGGCTGTGGTTTAGTGCCCATAATCATTTGTCTAAGTACATGCATTTTATTCTGGTTGGAGTCTGAGTTGTGGTGAGAGATTATAAAGTGGTTGCCATTGGCTGAGATGATTATCTGAATTATTAGTGATAAATATGGTGCAGTCCTGAGAATGTCTGGCAACAAAAGAAGTACTGCATAACCAGCTGCTCCAACTGAGCTTTTTAATAAATCCAGGTTAATTTATCATAGATAATATTTCCTAAGTAAATGTGACATATTCCATTCCTTCTATTGAATGCTGTTTCAATAGCAAAATGTGCAAATACACTCGCACACCCACTTCTAGAGTTCCACATTGGTTTTCTTTTTTTTTGTTCATTTTTTATAAATTAGCCTCTATTACAAGGGTTACAAATCTTGAATAAAAATGTATATATAATTGCCTTAAAAACCACCTTTCTTACACCACAAACTCTTGACTGCAGGAGCTCTGCGGCTTGCCTCACTGTTCTCCACACTGCTGCAATCCCTTCCTTTTGCTGACTTTTACCAGCTGGTTCCCTGTTTTTAACTGAATTCACTTCAGAACCCTTTTACCTGCTCACTGCTGTGCAACAATTCTGCTTTTTATCCTCAGTGTATAATTCAAATTCACTCTTCCTCCTGCCCTCTGAGAGCAGCCCCATATGTAGACTCTGTTATATTCCTTTATTTTTCCTTTGCTGTTTTTTCCTCTTGTTCCACAATTTTATGGAATATATGAAGTTATCAGGTTCTCATTACATTTCATTGTCACTTGTAGTTCCTTGTCCTTCACAGAATTTAAGTTTGAACACTCATAATATGTTCTTGATGCATTCAGGGGGGATTTTGCTCTGAATTTGTTTGAGACTGAATTCAGTGAAATTGTTACATTATTTTTATTTAGCAGATGCTCTTACCCAGAGCAAATATTGTATTAGCCTCCCTAGGTGTTAAATCAGCATGGTAAGGATATCTGCTAAATCACAATGATGGTAATTTCTGATGGTAGCATATGGCAGAATTACATCTAACGCTAGATTATGGAAATTTGTGATTTTAAAATATTGAAAAATAGGCTTGGCATTTAATCATCCTGATAGGACTTTGCATACAGACAGGGTACTACTGACTATTAGCAAATCTTGCAATCAAAAAGGATGACAAATACCAAAGCCTCAAAGGTTATATTCACTGTGCCCTTTGATATTTAAGTCTCACATAAAAGCAACCACCACTCACAAGCTACTCTCAGACGTTCTTTTCTTTTCTGTGTTTTTTTTTTTTTTAACAAGGAAAATACATTCTGACTTGTGTGAATTCTGCACTTGACCAGAATACAAATTACTGTAGTAGAATGAATCTGTGAGAGGACATCACTGAGGAAGTGTGATGTTCCACAATGATGGATGAACACATATTAGCGGGTGTATAAGGGTTTATTTTATCTAAAGGGCATTTTATCTTTTTGTATGCTTGTATTTTTCATTTGTCGTCTTTGAATGTTCTGTGCCAACAGGCAGTATGACTGATGTCTATGAGTGTGCTGCAGTATAGTGCAACATATGCAGAAATATTCATGGTTTCACTTGATGCACGCTCTCTCAAAACAATTAACTGAGTCGTTTACCTTTGTGAACTGTGAATAGAAATGAGTGATTCTAAATGGGTGTCAATTCTCTGAGTAATTGGTATTTGTTTAGCTCAGCTCTCTGCTTTTACAAATGATCCTTTGGTATTGTTGGGATTCATTAAACACATTTCAGGTTAGGAGGGAACCTCGGCATGAAAACATTACTGCCCTGCATCAGCCATCCTTGAAAAAACTGATCGATGGTAGATTTCCAAGGCTTTCCTTTTTTTTCCCTTCTAATTTCACAGTCACACCATTTGTTATAAACCATGCCTGTCACTTCACTTTATTCCGTCTTGGATCCTGTATGTCTGCAACTTATTCTTTTTGGCTTGTGATGCACGAATCACATGCTGCTTATGTCTTCTCTACTTTATGTGAAGACAGCTACCTTTCACGGTGTGCTTGTATTGTGTAGTTTAGAGGCAAAAGTGCCTGCAAGAATAACAGATTGCCTTCATTTCAATTTAAAGAACTCCCTATGGAGACATGTATCTTCAGCGAGAGCGGTCTGTGGGCCTTAACAGGAAACACAGTAGTAGGAGATGCAGTACTTGGAAGATGTCAGATTCATGGCTGTAATGGGAAAGGACTGGCTCGTAATGTCCGCAGTGGTGGGAGAAAGGGAAACAAAGGAAGCCATAAAAACAAATTCTCTAAATCCTTCGCCTACTTGAAGTAAAAACGAGCTATTACATAGATTATGCACTTCCCCTTTGTAATATCATTGCTGCACCAACATCCACTGCCCTGGGGGTCGACAGAGCTATTTTGTTCTGTCTCAAGGTTTGTCTCCCTACTAAAATGTGGATATTTTCAATTATGCTGATAATGCCATTAATCCAGTATTAGTTTAGAGGACAGGGCAGAGCTGAAAACAGTAAGAGGAATTGTCATGAAAAAGAGAGGAATGATATGAATTCAGATCATAATTTAATTATCTGGGATTTTTGAAAGTGTTATGATTGTTTGGCCAGGAAAAATGCATAGTTCCATTGCATGAGCCTTTGCCACTTATTTTTAATCGGTTTGTAGAATCCACAAACAAGCTGTGCATATGTAATCACATGCTTTGTGTCTCCAGCCCCTTTTTAGTGAGTTGTATGTTTCAAGCATGACTCACTATGACGTCTTCCTCTACATTCCTGTGTTGGCCTTGTCTTTTGCTCTGTCCATTGCTGTTGTAAAGCCCACTCCATATCTAAGATGGGTTCTTTGACGTTTATATTTAGCCATTTGTTTAAAGTTGCATAATATTGTTACACATGCTTTTAAAACAAATGTAAGTGTCTACCAGATGCAATGTTTCCAATCCCACCCCACCCAAAAGCACAAGAACACACACACACATTAGTTTTCAATTCAATTTGTTGAATGGTAATACATTAATTCTGTATTGGTCCTGTTAATTTTTTAAAATTTAATCATTAACAGATGAGCACATAAAATGACATGATGCATGTGTTCTAATCTTCAATTAAATTTAATGTAATCAAATTATTATTTTATTCAGACTCTGCATGTGCAAGGTCAGTAAAGCTCAGAAGGCCTGTGGTAATGTTAAAATAAGAATAAAATAGAATATTAAAGAATTATTTTATCTATTTGCATTGCACAGATTACCAGCTGTTACTCTAGTAAAATGGCCTTCTCGATTGAATTTGAAGTCTGTTGACACATGATGGATTACAACTACAATCAGTTAATTACCCCTGGATGAAATCTGATTAGTTGGCACTTGCATTTTACACTGTGTATTAGAGGGCAAAATATCTTGCTGGGACAGTCAAGGTTAATCAAACCTCTTAAAATGTCACTGCCTTATGCTTTTACTTTTATTGACAAATATTCAAATTCTATTGATTATAATCAATAGAATAGGAGCATTTACATTCTGAAGTTAATCACATCAAAGAGTAAACAAATATCACTCCTGATTATCCCAAAAATATGTGGAAGAGTGACTGGTAATGAGTTCAGTTGAAGCTGATGGAGTGTGTGCCTCTCAAGTAAGAGTCTTTTTCAGCTGTCAACAGTCTATCCAGATAGAACAAAAATCAAATATAGTCTTGCACATATTTTTAAGGGTATAGTACAGAAAACACACATGAAAGAAATTTCCTGAATTACCAAGGCAAGCACAGGCCGCCATATGATTTAAGATTTTTTGAAAATTACTTTCCCATCATACCCTTCTGAATAAGATATTCCACTTTTTAAATGATATTATTTATTATTATTTAATGAATTATTTGTAATATTGGAACCTCTTTAGTTGATCATTTATTGCTGATGACAGTGTGTTCATAGATGACAGTATCATCATAGAGATGGCACTTTTAGCTCTCCGTTGGTTTTTCCCACATATCCCTGACCACACAGGCACGTCAAGATGTACACAACATGACCTTTAGCAAAGGTGTTTCTGTTTATTTTGATCACTCTGGTTGTATTTGGATGGTTAAACTGCTTTGTGTTAACCTCACAACTAGCGTGTGTCTGTTTTGGAGGGAAAAGTATATCACTCGTATAACATCCTGTTTTTAAGCAAACATTGATAAATCATTGAAAATGGCTTTTATACAAATATGAAGATGTGTTTGACAATTTTAATTTGACTCCCTCCCTCCAATGAATCAATTGAATCAATTAATGTCAGATTTAATGTAATGGAGAGCTCTTAACAAAGGATATGCCACAGTACACTTCAAAATGCATCACAAAGAAGCATTGCAAGCTACAATGTATCAACTGTTTCATTACATATACCACTTTACCAGGGGCGTTGCTAGACATAAAGTTCTACTGCGGCACAGGCCTGCATTACTCAAATCACACTTTTTTTTTTTTTTTTCTTGAATGCCTGCTGCGTGTATAAAATGTGCTATACCTTGTTCTGATTGCTGCACAACAAGGCATACGGGTAAGAAAGTGTCACACTCTGTGGGAGTCAGAAGAGTTAGAATCAATACTTTTAAAGCAAAACAATTAATTCATACTTGACCTCTTCATTTCAAGAGCACATCCTGCTACAGTTATGTAAATTTAATATAAGTGTAGTAAATTAATTGTGTGGTTGGCTTATGGCTGCTTTCACCTCTATGTATGTAGGCCTGAATGCATAAAAACCTCTTTCTAGGAAAAATGTATAAATTGTTTTAGTTATACCTACACTGATCAAATTGGATTAAATTTGACATCATTACAATACAGCTTGTATATTTGGTTTTTGATTATAATGGCAGGTTGTCAGTCTCATTCATGAATTTTGGATCACTAGGCATTTCTTTGAGTAGTGGATTTGACAGTTTTAAGAATGTTATGTTGATATGGTTAAAAAAAAAAAAAAAAAAAAAACTCTTAATTTCCGTGTGGCCCTCTTTGGACTACCCACACATTTTGATTATACACCAATTTTAGCACTGCAATCAAAAAATACATTTTTCTTTGTACTACTAGTAACAGAGCTCCTGCAGCTACATATAACCATTCCCATTAGAACATATTATATGACAAATCTGCACAAGTGGCCTATACACCAGTGGTACAGCAGTGATATCCATCTCAGATGACAACTATAGGCTGCTTAATTCAATAATATTCTTTATATGAACGAACTCTGGCCTCCTGTCAGGTAGTGCGTGGTTATCTGTATATTTTACAGTAAACCTGAATGATTTGCAGTGAATTTTGGTTCACCCAGTCAGCCCATTCCTAATGAGATATATATATATATATATATATATATATATATATATATATATATATATAAAATATATTATTGTTAGGATCAGACACACACACACACACACACACACACACCAGGGTTTCTGTTATCTGGTAATTAGTGGCTTTTGCCTGGTAGTCAAAATATCCGGTAATAATGCTCATACAAAAACGTAGCTATAACGAAGGCGATCCCTAAACATGACATTTGTGTTTTGACAGTGAAGCGTGTGTATTTATGAGTTCAGTGAGCTGTACCCCTACCGGGCAACACTGGCTAAAATTGCCTGTGTTCTGCCCATGTCAAGCGTGCCAGCAGAGAGGGGCTTCTCTCTGCAGAATCGAATTAAGACGGCGCTATGAAGTCGTCTGGAGGAGGAGAGAGTGACGCAGCTTATGCGCATAGCAAGCTGCAAAGACACATTGGACACATTTGATTTCAAGTAGGCAGCAGAGGACTTTGCCGCAATGAAAAAAAAGTATAAAAAATAAAATGTTACCTTGTAGCCTATAGGCTACATTTGATGTCATGTAGGCCTAGCCTTTTTTAAAACAGGCTACAGATGTTACAGGTTACAGATGTTTCGTAATAGCCTACATTTTAGCGGCTAATGTTGAGGTTTTGCTCAATTGTTACTGTTTGTTTTGCTTAAGCGTTACTGTTCATTAAGTAGTCAAACTAATTTGAGGTCATTGTCATTCTTTTGTCAACCTAGGTGTACATTATACTTGCATTTGTAACATAGACTGTTATTGAAACGTGACCGGTAAGTTTCAGATTAGTCCAGTAAAATAAATTCTTTCCGGACACCGGAAGAAAAAAATCCTAGCGGAAACCCTGATGCACACACCTACATACTTTTGGTTGGTTTTGTTTTCTTTTATTCTTTGGCATGGCTGCACACATGTTTAATTTGACACACAAAAGAAACTTTGGGGAGGAACACATGTCAATGGTGACAGTTTTGAAACAAATTGCAAGGCAAATGGTACAAAAGACCTCATAATTTTGTGAACAGAGCCTTCTGCATCTTTCAGGCCCTTTAGCTTGGAGGCACTTGAAGGACTCAGGGTCTAGCTTTTGTTCAAAAAGCATGTGCACCATATTTTTAATTCAATTAAAATAAACAGCCTAAAACTGAACAAGGAGTACCTCCATGATGATGTGTCCCTCATTGTGCTTAGGTCTAGACTGAGCTGCACCGATGGAAGTTCTACTGCCAGGACTTAGGGGTCTGCCTCATGAATTTTTCTTTTCACATAACCCTACACAGATATAACATACACGCCAGGTTAGTGCACATTTCCATTTGTGATCATGGTAGTTTGGGTATATAAGAGGTTGGATCATTGGTCTATGTAATATTTGTGCGTTGTCCTTGACATCACTTCACCCTCATCTGATCCCTTTTTGGATGGTGGAACACAGAGGGGCATAAATGGATATGAAACAGGGATTTTGGGTTTTGCTATGAGAGAGGCATTCAGTCATCACTGTGACTTGGATTCCATTTGAACATCTGTGAATAGTGAAATCATGCTCAAAACATTTATAACATTCACTATATATCTACCTTCAAGTCAATGCTGCAGATCAGGCACTTGACTGTGAATTCATCAAGACAGATGTATTTTCACACTTGTAAATGTTAAGTGGGTGTCTCATACACTGTCTCTTGAGGTAGTTATGGAAAAGGTTGTTGATGCCTGATATACACATATTTACACCTCTTATAAGATGTCAGTTTGTTTCATGATTTGGAAACCATTTACAATTCACAAATGGGAAGTGTTAGTCTGAAAAGAGCCTTTGCATGCCTGCTCTCTCTTCCACATTGCATTAAACACATGAAAGACATTAAAGATGTAACTGCCTTCAGCAATAAATCTCAGTTGTAGTAATCTCTTCTTTAACATTTCTAACGTATACCAAGCTAACACAAATAAAGCTAAATATTTCAAATGACAATGGCTTTCAGTATAAGTTCAGGATTCATTTAGGAGTTTTGCTTTCAGAAGTATATAATGAGCAAGCCTGTGTGATATTGTAGAATGCCCCAACTCTTTTTTTTTTTTCTTTTCCAAGTACTCACAGAATATTAGCAGACCACCAATGGGGGTTAAAATTAATGTGACTATGACTATCACATCCAGTGAACAGTGACTGAAATCCCTTTCCCTAATTATATAATTTAGCTCTATAGCAATAAGGTTATACAGGGAAAGTGTTATTTTGCGTGCTGTGAAAGTGCTTTGCATTGTGTATACTTTCCATGCACAATGACGTTTCCTTGTTTCTATATAGGAAACATGACTTCATTGGTAGACAGACCCATGTACATGCCCTGTGTGAGCTCATTTAATTAATGTTCATATAATTAATAATCACTCAATTATCATAGAGAATGAAATGATTTAACAATGCAACAAAAACAAGAATTCTTATGAGCTTATGAGTGGGAAAATCTAAGTGTCTGCCAAATCATTTTTTCCCTTTTGTTCTTGTGCTTCACACATTCTCATCAAAATTCATCTTCAGTTTCAGATTCCTTCATAAGTCGTGTTAAAAACACGAAAATTTTACTTTTGTCGAGAGGTTGTGTAGACAAGGTTTTTCAAGGACAAGCTGCACTCACTAACTTTCATGACCCAGAGCACCAGCATGGGTTGCAGAACCAAGACGTTTCCAGCCCATACAACACAAACAGGAAATTTGTTCAGGAAGGTAATTGTGTGTGTGTGCGTGCATGCGTGCGTGCGTGCATGTGTGCATGTGTGTGTGTGTTTCAAGCCATGTTTAGTTATCCATCAATGAGGTACCACATGCTAGGAATGTTCTACTTTCAACACTGCTAGCTCCTCTCCACATATAGTTTTTATATGCAAAAGTGTACATTGGAAAAAGAGTAAAGGAAAATATACATAACCAACATATGCACCCCAAAAATACCATACAAGGGCATTTTGACTTCTGAGTCACAGGTGTAGCTGAAATACTGTTGAAAGGGTAAAAAGGAAAATATTTTCTCTAATTTAAAGGTGTGAACAATTCTGACAGAGGTGGACAGAAGAAAAAAAATTTCAATGTGAGCAACAGTGTGTCCAAGACATTGGTAAATTGCTGGTTAAATAAGCACAAATTTGAAAGGTCTCCAATATGTAAATCAATAATTTTAGAACAAAGTGTTTGCCTTTTGTTCTTTTCTAACATTTGTACCTGACAAATAGAGAGTATCTGGGATTACATTTTACGGATGTAAGCCGAGGATAAAGAGAGGTGTTGTTGCATGTAATTCATGCCTTGACTCAGAGATGCTCAGTCAATTCTATGCAAGTCTGTATCATAACCATCTACTCTAGAGTAATTTGAGCCTAGGGTCCTCTCACTGGCATTCATCTGGTGATGAACATAACTACATATAAAAGAAAATAGTACTGATGAAGATCACTCATTTGCTAATTTCCACTTCACCCTCCAGATTTGGACAATTCATTTGATTTTGCCTTGTTTCTTTTGCTGGGATTTTTTTAGTCCCAAATAATAGTTTGCGGGTTTACTGTTGTATCTTAGTTTATTTTCCTAGACCAAAACACCTGTGGTAAACTTTGCGTTCAGTGTTATACTTATAGACACACAATGAAGTACTTCCCAGCATGCAACCTAATTAATTACAGTGTAAACTTACTGATTAGATTGGTTAGTATATTTATTTCTTCATTACAAATAGAATCACATATTTATGTTTCTGAAGTCATAAATGTCATTCTGTTCACAGTTTTATAGTTGCACAATTACATCTGGATGGCAAAAACAATGTTTTCTTGCTCATGTGTACTTTTGTACATGGTACAGGTGGTCTGGAGCAGTCATGAAATTAGTTTGAAGATAAGAGCAATTTCAAAATAAGAACAAATTGATGGATTCCAAAATTTTCAGTAGATTGATTGTATGCACACTATATACACAAAATCATTTGTACACTTGAATAGTGAGCCTGGACCCTAGACTCTCTGTCTTTAATACAGCTAGACAGCTTCAACAGATGGGATACTATAGCAGTGGACCTTAAGTGTGTTGGGTATGGAATTCACACTTAACCGTAAGGGAAAATATTTAGACAGTTGTTGTCAAACTCACTTCCTGGATGGCACTGTGCCTGCTGTTCTTTGCTGTGACTGCTATTCTTAGTTACTTATATAATTAGCTACTCATTTACTCTTGGTTTCTTGGTTTTACTCTTCCTTTTGTTATGGTTTGTTTGACATTTTTGCAAATGATAAATCACAGACAAAGTTGGAATTTTTCCTCTAGCATCAAACAACATTATATAGTACCATTGTTTGACAGAAATTTCTTGATTTAGTGTTTTACTTCACCTGATGAAGCTAGCAGAAACCTATGTATATGGGGAGACTCAAGGGGAGATGTCCATGGAACATCAGGTTTGCTGACATTTGATCACCCCCAGGCAAACAGACAGGAACACTTCCCACGGAGTCTTAAAAGCACCATTTATTTTTGTTTATGGTGTGTAATGTGTCCCTGGCAGATGAAATTATCTCTCACATCCACAATGTACTGGTTCCTCAGAAGGCTAGCATCAGGTAATTATGAAAGCACAACTAACTCCCTGCTCCCCCTCCTCCCAATACACACATACTTGTCATTCTAGCTGCTGCTATTGCGACAGTGAGTGGGAGGACCAGCTCTGTCCATGACTCACTATTTAGAAATAAGCCCATAATCACCAAGGAGAATTGTGTGTGTGCTTGTGTGACTGTGTGTGGGGGGGGTTAGAAAATGCTCTCAAAAGGTGAGACAGGCTAGGCAAAGATGCAATGTTTTTATGCTACATGCTATCATATGCACTATGTGCTGCTTCTATCTGCAGCTATCTGGAAAATACATGTGACTTAATGCAGATATATCCGTGTGAGTCAAGCGATGAGATATGAGGGGAAGATAAAAACACAAGGCCTATTTTCTTCTTACTCTTTAAAATCAATGATACAGAGGACACCTTCTCCATTCCCTTCTTTCATTCAAAATAAAGCACATTGATTTTTTGTTTTCATCGAAAGGAAAAAATTGATACTACATAAATGCAACACACAATCAGATGTTTCTGAGTCCTGATGTGAGTCCTCATAATGTTTTGCACACTCTCTGGTCAATTTCAATATTTTCTGCTCAGTCGTAGCAATGTACTTTAACTGCATGCTTAAACCTAACTAAAGATTTTACATTCGTTCTATGGTAGTCAGAAAAGACCCTTCAATTGCTAACTGTTGCTGGGACAAGAATGACAATTTATTGCAAATGAATTTTGATTGAAATTGACCATTTAGAGGCCAGCAGCTTCCCTGGGTCACAGTGGTACCCAGAGAGTGTTTTTCAGTAACATGTTTGAACAGGCTAGTCCATCATCCAGTATAGTTGTTATCTTTCTTGTCTACTGAGGCTTGCTGCTAACTGGTCTAAAATACCATGGCATTGATTGTCTAGGAGTGGTTTTCATTTAATTGATTTGTGACCAAGATAACAACAACAAAAAACAATTCAGTAAAAACTTTTGTGGAGCAAGGGCATTACATTACATCATTATGAAGATTATGCTGCCAAAAGGAATCATTTACCTTTTGGATAACAAAGCACTGTGCTACCTACCAAACAGAGAGGTTGTAGTTAATGTTTTTTTTTTTTTTTTTTTTTTTCTCAAATGCTTTTGCAAGGGTACAATGTAGTTTGAATCTTTGGAACATCAAGTATCTTTGTATCTTCAGGATGTGAGAGGATGTTCATGACATGAGTTACATTTGTAGAGCACACTAATACCTTCTTCAACAAAGCAAGCGGTTCACACCCCTACTAAATGTACTTATTTTCACTGCTCTGTCAACGTCTCTGGTGGATTGCTGTGGAAAAAAAAGAAAAATCTTTTATAATTCATTTTAGATGTAGATACAGTGCTGGCCAAAAGTATTGGCACCCCTGCAATTCTGTCAGATAATGCTCAATTTCTCCCAGAAAATGATTGCAATTACAAATGTTTTGGTAGTAATATCTTCATTTATTTTGCTTGCAATAAAAAAAACACAAAAGAGAAAGAAAAAAAAGTCAAATCAAGTATCAATTTACACAAAACTCCAAAAATGGGCCGGACAAAAGTATTGGCACCCTTTGAAAAATCATGTGATGCTTCTCTAATTTGTGTAATTAACAGCACCTGTTACTTACCTGTGACACATAACAGGTGGTGGCAATCACTAAATCACACTTGCAGCCAGTTAAAATGGATTAAAGTTGACTCAACCTCTGTCCTGTGTCCTTGTGTGTACCACATTGAGTATGGAGAAAAGAAAGAAGACCAAAGAACTGTCTGAGGACTTGAGAAGCAAAATTGTGAGGAAGCATGGGCAATCTCAAGGCTACAAGTCCATCTCCAAAGACCTGAATGTTCCTGTGTCTACCGTGCGCAGTGTCATCAATAGGTTTAAAGCCCATGGCACTGTGGCTAACCTCCCTAGATGTGGACGGAAAAGAAAAATTGACGAGAGATTTCAACAAAAGATTGTGCGGATGGTGGATAAAGAACCTCGACTAACATCCAGACAAGTTCAAGCTGTCCTGCAGTCCGAGGGTACAACAGTGTCAACCCGTACTATCCGTCGGTGTCTGAATGAAAAGGGACTCTATGGTAGGATACCCAGGAAGACTCCACTTCTGACCCAGAGACATAAAAAAGCCAGGCTGGAGTTTGCTAAAACTTACCTGAGAAAGCCAAAAACATTTTGGAAGAATGTTCTCTGGTCAGATGAGACAAAAGTAGAGCTTTTTGGGAAAAGGCATCAACATAGAGTTTACAGGAAAAAAAACGAGGCCTTCAAAGAAAAGAACACGGTCCCCACAGTCAAACATGGCGGAGGTTCCCTGATGTTTTGGGGTTGCTTTGCTGCCTCTGGCACTGGACTGCTTGACCGTGTGCATGGCATTATGAAGTCTGAAGACTACCAACAAATTTTGCAGCGTAATGTAGGGCCCAGTGTGAGAAAGCTGGGTCTCCCTCAGAGGTCATGGGTCTTCCAGCAGGACAATGACCCAAAGCACACTTCAAAAAGCACTAGAAAATGGTTTGAGGGAAAGCACTGGAGACTTCTAAAGTGGCCAGCAATGAGTCCAGACCTGAATCCCATAGAACACTTGTGGAGAGATCTGAAAATGGCAGTTTGGAGAAGGCACCCTTCAAATCTCAGGGAGCTGGAGCAGTTTGCCAAAGAAGAATGGTCTAAAATTCCAGCAGAGCATTGTAAGAAACTCATTGATGGATACCGGAAGCGGTTGTTCGCAGTTATTTTGTCCAAAGGTTGTGCTACCAAGTATTAGGCTGAGGGTGCCAATACTTTTGTCCGGTCCATTTTTGGAGTTTTGTGTAAAATGATAATTGATTTAATTTTTTTTTTCATTGTCTTTTGTGTTTTTTCATTGCAAGCAAAATAAATGAAGATATTACTACCAAAACATTTGTAATTGCAATCATTTTCTGGGAGAAATTGAGCATTATCTGACAGAATTGCAGGGGTGCCAATACTTTTGGCCAGCACTGTAGATACAAAGGTTTCATGACAGAATTTAGTGTTCAAACCATAATGTTTCTTTGAAAATTAAGCCTTTAATTATCTAGTGATAAGAGATTTTGAATAAGAAAATTGTCATTGGCAATAAACATACATTGATAGGAATGTGTCTGGTGGTCTGATATTCAGTTTCTGAGACAATTATAAAGCAATTAAAAAGATAAATTACATAGCCAGACTGGTGCTTGTTGTCCAACATCAGCACACCACAAGTTCTGGGAACTATCGATTTTAATATGGTCAGCATTGCTACTGACATATTCCTTCAGATCGGCATGTAAACTGTCCATATGAAAACATAAGCCAAACATGACATCTGCCTACAGGGATCTCTACTTTGTCTCGTGCAGAGGAGGATTTGAGAGAGTTACAGGGTTATAATCCAATAGCAGATGAGATTTACCCTTCAAACCAAGGGCTCCCATTCCAGCCCTTGACAGTGTAAGATATCTTGTGTGCTCTTTGTGCTCTTATTAATCTCCATGAGTGCAGGATAGGTCCTAATGCCCTTCCTGTATATATAACAAGAGCACAGCCCTTGTGGCAGGGCAATCTGTACCCACAGAGTTTTAGTGCAGATCTCCTCATCAGCAACATCTTGAGATGGGCACTGTAAATTGAATGACTTTGGATTGAATTTAGGTAATTCCTCCATAGCCTCACTAAGGTTTGTGATAACAAAACATAAACAAATACATACATGTTCTGCTTTCTAAGAGAACATTGTGAAATAGAGTTGTTTAAAGTTGTGTTCTAGAAAGGAAATTGCTGTTAAAATGCCAGCTGTTCTCCCCACAGCTGTTCTGATGGCTCAGCCCAGTTATGCCAGTTATGTTCTGAAACACTGTTTATGATCACAATTGTCAAACTTATATTTATAATGTGGACAACGCTATTGAGTGATGTACTGAGAATTAGACCAGACTCAATAAGACCAGACATCTGCTGCATGCTGTATAGGATGCAGTATCATTAAAACTGACAAAGCTGTCTCCATTATCTTAAGCAGATTGTTAGAAGGACACTTCAGTGATGCATAAATAAACCTGGAGCTCTTAATACTGATGTTTATTGCTTTTTCTTAAATTTCCAAATTTTTCACATGATTAGCTGACTCACCTACCAGTTCAGATCCTAATCTGCACAGACTGATGACTGACACACTTGATCACTGACATTATCAATATTCCCACTGTATGGAGGTGAATCCAGCGGCATTATCTTCATTAGCTGCGAAAATAGCATCCATCCTTGTCAAAGTACGTCTGGAATGGAAGGGTAAAAATCACAAATATTTATATCACTTCTCACTGTAACATTATCATATATTCTCATTTTCATACAAAGAGCCTTTTGATGAAAAATTTCAAGGATGATTACTCATAAAATAGAAAGTTTATTATGCCTGGCACTGCAGAAAAGTCATTGAGACACTTAAGACAATACATTACAAGGGCATATGAATGTGCTGATGTATGCATACAGCAAGTATGGAAAGAGACCATTTTATATCCATAACCTTCTTGAACAAATGATTTTTTTTTCATCCTTGGTGAAGGCCTTCTATGATGTAACATGTGGATAAGTGACAGTAAAGTCTGAGTCAGTCTTGGTGTCACAGACAAGGTCTTTGCATGCCTCATTATATAAGTGGCCTTGTTTAGCATGTTTAGAATGTTTCAAAATGAATGTTTCAGGATTCACAAGACTATCGATATCTGATATTTGAAGTATAGTTTATAATTTTGCCTGTTTCTCGAAGGCATGCTAGATACTGTTGTAAAAGCATAAGAAATTTCAGAGAAGTCTTTTTTGTATTTGTAGAGAATTAATGCATCATATAATGAAAGAGGGGGTGTAATTACAGCCCATGCTTCAAATAAAATATGAGTGTTAATGCACCACAAAAGCTTTCTAAAACATTGTTGGTCTGGAATTGTGCATGCACTTTTGTATGGAGATAGACGTTTTGCAGTACAAACATTCTTCTGTCCAACCCATTCTACGATTGTGTTTCAGTGCAATAATTATTAACTTAACAATCGCTAAAAAATGGGAAAACAAAATAAACAATTCCTGTATTTTTCATCATGTGCATTTTTTAAAATTCTGTCATAAAAACAGATTTTAAAAGTAGTATTGATTGAGCCTATAGTGTGAATTTATCTTGGGAATTATAGAAATCCACCTATGCTTCAAAGAATGATGATTTTTACCACCTATCAATACAAAAATCAATCAAAAAGGCATGTTGGAAACACAAAAAAACTAACAAACCAAACCCTTAGGGCTGCTCAGTCCATTTTACTACATTTCTGTGTTTAAGGGCCATTTAGTGAAGCCTGACAAAGTCCAAGTTTGTCAGATTTGTTTCACAGATCTCTGTGGACCACTGCTTGTTGAACAGGAAAGTGGACCACTTTACACTGTCATGAAATGCGCAGAGGATATGCCGGAGAGTTGCTATACACTTGAAGTGGCTTTCAAATTAAGTTGGGGGTTACTGTTACAGATGTGCTCAGACATCTGAAGAATTCCACTGAGCTTAAATGCCTCTCTGTTTGTAGCTTCTTAAACCAAAGACAGTTGCATTGAAAAGTACTGCATACAAATATATAGTCAGATATAGTTTCGATACAAAGAAGGTGCTGTATTATGCTCAAACAGTTCTTCTTACAATTCCTCTTTGCTTTCCCCAGATAAAGAGAAACCACTTATATTCTCAGCAGCACAGTTATTCTTGAGGGCACAATAAACAAATCTGCTTGTTTTTTATGTTAATATTATGTTTTCGAAGAATTTCATTTCATTTCTTACCCTTGTGGTTGTTGCAGTGGAAATTAATGATTCCAAAGAAAACCTGTTTGGCAGGTTTATGCTACATTTAATATCCTGTATAAAATATAAAGTACTGTAAGTGGACTGAGCCTTGTTAAGAGCTGCGTCTACATAGCCCTTCCTGTGATCATTTTCCAAAGAATTACTTCTTGTGATTTCTGCCTGTCGAATTATGTCATGGTACCACAAATGCTCCTAACCCTAAAAGATTGGCTGTGAAGAAATTTTGGCTATAAAGAAAATTGATTTGCTTTTATAGTCAGGGTGCTAGCTCTTGGGCTTAGGCTAGTATTTCAGTCCAATGTGAGTATTCCTACAATGACTGCATGCTTAATTGTCAGGTGCGTATTATTCATTCAATAAAAAATTGTATCAGTTCAGGAAAAAAGCAGTAATCAGTGCATCCCTGCCAAATGAGCAACCATTACTATAAAAAGTCTATATAGTAGACACAATCTGCTTCAAGCTGATCCATAAAAAGGTAATTGGATACCATGACTGTTCCTATTGTTGCACCCTGATGATAAAGCTTGTTTTCAAAAGAAGATAATTGTTTTCTGCAATCAAAGGTGCTAATTAAACGAACAAGCATAGATATAGATGGTCTGCTGAGGGCATCATGTTCATCAGAGAATCTTTCTACCCTTTCAGCATTTCAGCTGTACCTGTAACTTGAAAATCTGAATGTCCTAATATGGAATTATTGGGGCATTTACTTATGCTAATTACATGGCAACCTGCATGAGCATCTAATTTAGGAACAGTGGCGATTTGTCATCTTATGAAGGAGGGTAAGAACAAAATTAGGTGTTTCTGCATGTTTCATGAATTCAATGTCATTTTCTAGTGCAAACAATTCTCGTGAACAATACAGAGGCTTCTACAAACATTTTGATGAATAAGGCCCATTGAGATTAAAGATACAGCCACCCAAAATGTGTATAAAATTTCACATCAACCCATGTCATGTTGCAGGACTGTATATTATGGCACAGTGCAGCCTTTCACTTGCCGAAACGGGTATCTGGACAGCACTAGCGCTCTTGTTAGAAGTTACTTCTTCTTCATGGCGAGTCCACAGTTAGAAGTTACTGAGAAATTGCATTGATTTCTATTGCCAGTTACAAGTAAAAGTGCAGCTTCCACTTAACATTCTTAATAGTGTGTACAGTATACACATGCCCAAAGTAGTCCTGTAATAACCTGTTAAAGACTGCTAAATGTAATTATACCTGACATTGCTAGCAACATGTTTATAGCCATTATATAGCCTAATGTAAGTAAATTGCATTGTTCATGAGGCTATTTAGTCAGGCTGGCAATTTAAGTCACTTATAATATAGTATTCACTCCACCTCCTGCCGGTTTCACAGAGTACTGCAGACCCGCTGCAAGTAATTGTGAAAAAAAAGTGAACGAGTAGATCATACAGGTCAGTACATTATACTGCAGCACTCCCTGTGGTATGATGCAGGTGCATTCTAGATTTATTAATCTATAACTAAATAATCAGTAGGTGTTAAATCATTAATGGAACTGATCTTGTCAAACCATGTCTTTACCTAAGATTTTACAAGAAGATCTATACATTTGGATGTGGACTGTTAAATAGCATCAAACATACACCATGGGATGAGACTGGCTTTTGTCCTTGTGAATTTTAGGAATGGTGCAAAAATTAATGGGAGACTTTTTATAGACAGTGAAGCCTATTTTTATTGAAATGGTCATCAAAAGGCTGTCAGTGATTTGTGTCTGGAACATAGCTGCAGGGTAAGTTTGTAATGGGCTACAGAATTTGTGATTGCTTAATTGTTTCAATATACCAATGTAATAGTAAGCAAAATCCAGATAACAATAGTGCCTCCTTTGTCTGCAGGAAAAATGGTCATGGATTTGTTTTTCCAAAGTTCACCTTCCTTAAACCCACAAGCAGATTAGGATGCCACTGCTCAGTGTCTGTATCCATGGAGAATATATTCATAGCACCACTTTGCACAAGCTGACAGAACATATCCACAGAAAGATTCAAGCCTGAGGCCAAAAGGTGCAGGTTGTCTTAAATACATCGGTGTCACTGTTCACATTCTTAGATCAGGCTTGCCAATCTGTAAATCTAGTAATGCTCTTTTATTTCTAGTATAGTTATAAATTGCATGGCAGAATTATTTTTGCAAATATGTGTGTACTGGCATGAAGAAACTAGGATTTATGCATGTGAATAAGCTGTTGTGTTTTTGTCAGAGCTATCAGCACTTTAAAGGCCACATGAATATTTGCAAATTGTGTTTGAATGAAATTTGTGCAATTTAAGTAACATTTTCATTTTCTATGTTGAAATCCTTTTTGTTATGCATTTTATGTTTCTTTTACCTTAAGAATGATATTTCTCAGATGAAACTGTGAAAGAGACACTGACCCAATGTATGAACAGTACAAAGATGTATACTCTCAAATGGGACAAGTAGTGAGGTGATCCCAACTAAAGATTCTCTTTAGCTTCCTGGGAGTACAAAATGCTACTGCAACCCAATCACACACTACACCCTAAAACCTATTGTCCAATAAAAGTCTGAATCCCTGCATAACTTGTGCAAGCACCACATAATTGTTTCTCAGGTTCCAACTGACAGAACTGATATATGAGATAAATGATCATGGCTTCAACAATCAGAAATTTTATCACTTTTTTACCAACAGTCTACTACAGACATGGATCAGGTTCTGACTGGCTCCAACCACAACGGCAAGGAGAGCATGCTCTAAACCTGAACAACTCAATCACCAAATGCATTCATCCCAAAAGAGGTCTAAAATAGCTGACTGCCCCTGTATCAGCAGCTGTGGAAGTGCTAACTGCCAAATATTATGACCTTCTGCTGTCCCATGTAAGTCCATCTGGGATAATCAGCTTACATTTACATTTATTCATTTGGCAGGCAGTCTTATCCAGAGCAGCTTACGAAAAGTTCAGTCAGGTTATCATGCCAGTCCTCCACTCCTCAACTAAATGAGCACTGGACTGTGTGCAATTCACCTTTTCAGATAAAATTCTTTCAATGTCTCTGACGACATTGCACAGTGAGTCTAGATTTAACTGTCCACCAATGAGTTTATCGTCATTACCTTAATCAAAAGCTTTACCTTGGTTGCTACAGTCATGCTGTGTAACTGATGGCTTTGACAGGATCTTGTAGTGTGAGCATATCAGTGAGAGCAGCTTCAATTTTCTTACATTGCTGTTTTTGGGAAACAGATAAAGAACTGCACTCCAGCAGCCAAAAGGCGGTGTCCTTTCAGCCTCCCCTGGATTCAAGATCTCAAGCCAGCCCCCCCCCCCCCCCCCCCCCCCCCAAGCACCATCCAAAAAGGCTTGTGAAAAATTATCCAACTCTCTGCACTGTCCATGGAGGTAAGAAGCTAATATAGCAACAAGCTTCTGGGACTTGATGCAGCCTATGGAAGGAGCATTGCTCAACGCCTGAGGCCTTTCTTTATTCACCTGAGTTGAGCAGAAGGTACTTTATGGACCCCTCATGGGAAAGTTTATTTGAATCATGATTTTATCTCCAGAAGCTGTTTCAGGTAAATCCAGCACATAGTACAAGGCCAAAGATTGTAGAGCTCATTGAGCTATATGTTACTACTGAAACCTGATCACCTGTATACACCAAAACTGAACAAAGTGAACAAAATGAATAAGAAGTGAACAAAGTGAATAAAATGAGTAAGAACCAGCCATAAGGTGCCAGTGTCTTCCTGAATGAGACAGATGAATTGTAGCGTAGAAATCTTAACTTTAGCCTTACCACCAGATGTATCCCTACATCGCCTTTTTAAAGAACATTTTGCCTCCTCAACTCTCCACTGAGAAAAGGGTTTATTAGTGTATGCAGTTCAACAAAGCAATCTTAAACTGCCTGTATTTACTTTTGTTTTCACAGATAGGATGCCTTCATATAATCAAGCCACTGAAGCTCCTAGTGAAATAATAGTATAAATGCCTTACAATATCTGCAACATTGCTTGAAACAGTAAATCGGCAATGGCTAAGGAAAATTCATCCTCATGTAGCTCCCAGAGGTATGCTGGTGGGCCTTTTGTTGAATATTGATCCAAATATGGGTTTACTGACTAGCTTCTGTAGTATGGGCCATAACCCCCTGGGAAATGGGGATATTTTCCAATGTGGATTCTGTTTATAATCTACTATGGGAAACAGTTAAAATCTCAACCAAAAAGCAGTTGTCTTTACAGCGATTTTTCAAGGTGTTATATAAGGTAGTGAGCACAGAACTCATTCAATGCTATTATACATTGATGAAAATTAATACAGATGCATTTTGTAGCCCAAAACCGCCACCCCACTACTTTTAGAGCTTCCATAAATTGCACTGAATTTCCCTTTCCATTTTGTTTTCTAGCGTTGTGAATTATCTGCAGTGCTGTGTCTCTTATGCTGATAACTGAACCAAATCATCTCAGGATTCTCTACTAAATCTTTCATTCTCTAGTAAGTTCAGTCTGAAGATCCAGTATACTGACTGATTTAATATTTCAGTTCCTCCATTACATTCCTGTAGTACTTTCAGTGCACGACTGTGTATTTTGTTCTGTACATTTGATGCTTTCAATATGTGCTTTTTGAACAAGTCAGTGGGTGATACTATACATAACTGCCACAAAATAAATACAACAATCTATGTATAGCTTTAACCATGGGCGTTGCTAGACCCGTTTTACTGGGGCACGTGCCCCAGTGTTGAACTGCTGTGCCCCAGTTAAATCTCACGTTCGAGTTTTAACAAGCTCCTATATTTGGCAGTGGATTCATTTAGATTGATAATAACGGGGAAAATTGATTTTTTTTTTATAATCCACAATGTCAAAGCAACGCAGTTTAACCCAAAATGTAAGATGAGGCGCGCAACTTGCGGTCCGGGTCCATACACCGCGGCGCGCACATTACTATCCGTGCACGGCAATGCGCATGTCGTAGCCGGTGCACCGCGGCGCGCAAGCAGCAATCCGTGTATCGGCACGCAAAACAAGAATCAGGATATTGAGGAATGATAACACTGCGGGGCTAAATGCAAATATGCTATAGTTTAATGAATTGAGTTGGGTTTTGTTATTATTTGCATATGCAGGGTATGACTTTTATGCCTAAAAAAATACGTTGAGATGGTTCATGATGTATGTTGAAATAAATATTTTCATGAAGATTAATATCATTTTTACCTTTACCAGTAGTTGTTTCAGTTTCAGCAGCAGCAGTATGGCAGTAGCAGTAATAGTGGGATAAGCAAGGGAAGTTCATATAGCACATTGTATAGCACATTTCATAGCAGGCATTCAAGAAAAAAAAAAAAAAACTGTGTGATTTGAGTAATGGGGGGCTTGTGCCTCAGTAGAGCTTTATGTCTAGCAACGTCCCTGGCTTTAACCATACATCAGTTCAACACTTTGTTTTTTACTTAATTTTGTTATAATTAGGAACAATGAAAAATAAGATTACAGTTCTCACTCATTCCCAAAATAAACACCTGTCTGTACAGTCTAATAAATGGTTCTTATGATTCCCTTTTTCATCACTCCTTATTTGGCAGCATGTTACATTTATTTAAAACCTGACTCTTCAGCTTGTGTGGCTAGTCTTGTCCAATTTTTTTGTGTGAGGATGGAAGATGAAGAGTTGTAAAGATTGACACTTTCAAAACTTTCTTCCATGGCTGCAGTGACTTGAAATAAAATTGTTCATGAAGTGCATACTAGTTTTAAAAGAACGGCACTATTTTTTGTTTTTAGCCCACCAGTCATGTTTAAACTCAATTTCACAATCTCTTATTGATTGAGTAGACAGGAAAGCACATAAATGTAAACAGAAAATAATAACTATGGGGATAGGGTAGACAGCTCCACAGAGGCTCACCATCATCTATATTTACAAGACTTTTCAGGTTTTTCAGTCATTTTTAGACCTCATCCGTCCTGAAGAAAACCTTTCCCAGTACCCCTTTCACAATAGATAAATAATGGAAACCATGAAGAATATCTGAGTAGAAAAACATTTTTTTTCCTCACCAGGCTAGACCCTCCCCTGAACTCTCCATCAGACACAGCTATGAAGTGTATAAAATCACTCTTGTTTTTGTTATCAGATGCTAAGGATTGCAGCCTTTTTACATTTTACTTTTCTTCATTGTCCTCACTAATGTCATCTCTCTCATTCTGTAAATCAATCGCCATGACATCATGCTTTTGCCCTCCCCTGCTCAATGTTTTCGTGATTATAAAGTCAATTTTGATTCTCCTTCATTCAACATAAACCGTACCACTGCAGCAGCAGTTTCATTCTGTTTCAGTAGCACTTTATAGCACTTGATCCCCTCCATTGTTTGAGATTTTTGGGTGTTACATTAACGATATTAAAAAAAGTACTTGCAACAAGTTTGCAACCTTGCAACTTTATCAGGTGCACTTTGTACTCATTTTTTTGTAAGTCGCTCTGGAAAGGAGCATATGCCAAACGACAAAATGTAATGTAAATGTAAGACGAGAACAACTTTTATTTCAAAAAATAAAACGAGAAACAAACAATGGATGCTCATTTACATGTTTTAAATATTTGGATGTCCCCTACCTTTTCACTACCACCTGTTCCCTCAGCTGCAATTTAGTTCCACTCTGGTCTTGTATCACCTGCCAACACCTCCATCGCTCCACCCTGACTTGCCACAGTAGTGGGTTGAACACCTACAAGGCAATACTGGCAGCCAAAACTGTCTGGAATCCATATTTAGCCTATGTGACTGTACTGTTAAATTGACTCACTCCATCATTCCCATGCCCTTGACATGACTATTTATAGTTAATGACTTTTGCTCCCACAACCTAAACGTTTCGTTGTCAGTTGGCAATTCTGATTGAATTTACAACAAACAAGTGTTATCTTACTGTTTTCACTTCAGTTACCCATATCAGTCAAATTCCCACTTTTAGTGAAGGGACAAAATTTGACAATATCTTCTTAGCAGGTTTCACACAAGGGAAAAACAACAGCATATGAATCTTTCAGTCCAATAGTATGTTCAACTAGTTCTCATATTTTCACATCTCACTGTCTCCTCCAAAGTTTGTGCTTTGCTGAAACAGGCACATTGTACGATATTTTGAGTGTGTGCCACCAAGACAAGAGATAAAATTCAACCTGGCAGCCATGCCAGCCAACTCAAGCTTGATGATGGCTTTCTTTAATTTCAGTTCCAAATACTATAAGAATAACTTATTTTTTTTTACCTCAAGACAAGGCAGTTTTAAGGGAGTGTATACAATCCAAAAACCTGAATAGAAAGACAGGCAACCCAGTTAGTGTTCAGCATTGATTTACACCATATTGACTCACTTCCCACGACTGGATATGAATTCCGAAATTAATGGCAAGGGACACTATCACAAGCGCAGTTCCATTCTAGTGTGGTTGTTACCCATCATCATCATGTAGGAATAAACACAATGACACATGGCTCCGGCAGTAGTTTTCCAATCATAAAAGTGCTTTATTTTTGTGCTGTGATACCTGTGCTTTGTCTGTATTTCTAGTAAGGGGCAGAGAGTGCTAGATTAACAGATCATCTCTGATCCACAGTAAGATGAAATAAATGTCCATGCAGAAGTACGACAGCTCTTACTCAAGGAGTCTATTTATGGGGCTATTGATCTTGTATACACAATTGAGGGGAGCACTTACCACCCTGTGTGGGAAGCTTAGAAGCAAAATGAAGAACTACCTTTTCAAATCAAAGCCGCTTTCTTGGTTTCTGTCATCAAACTACATTTCACATCGAATTTCAAGTGCATAATGTGTGTGAATATACCTAGAGAGAGAGGATGCACATATGCTAGCATGACGGACCAGAGTCCATCCTCCACCTTGAATAGTAAACAGAAAAGGTCAAGCCTCCATTAGCAGTTTGTATTTATTCAAGAGGGTAAGTGTGAATCACACAAGCTTGATAAGGGCCGCTGCTAATTAATGGCCCAGCAGGTAATGTCATATGTCCCTGACATCATCCAAAAACCCGTCCAGTCTCAGCAGGGGCAAGACAGCTACCAGATCTGTTTGAACAATAAGGACCTGACCTGCTGTACATGTGTCATCTCTTTCAGCTATGATTAAAAACGTAGCTACACAGGGCTCTCTAAAAGTTTGAGGTACTTTTTTCAGTTTTTCAAGGTTATAATATTTGAGTATGTCAATGGCATGGCCATTGCTGCACAAGGTGAGACTGGATCTTGTTTATGTTTGGTGTTGTCTATATAGCAGTTGGTTCATTTGAAACTGCCAAGAGAGAAGGTATATGTGCCATTTGTTCAGGCAAAAAGGTAGTAACACTCTAGGTCTACCATGTAGTGTATAATGGGACTTTCACCATGATTTATATCATCTGAATTAATGATACTTGGAAAAAAAATAAGCATACTGTATATACCTACCTACTTACTATATTTTGTGTTTGTTAGCCTACAAGGCCGTTGGGGAAAAAAAGCTCTTAGGAATAAGAGAGGGATCTAACGGACGTCACTCTTAAAATTTTCAAGCACTTAGGCAGCCTTTTCCCACTCTGAGATGCTTGATAAATACGGGCCCTGGATGAAAATTGTCATAGGTAACTTTTACACAATAGTCACATCTCAAGCATATACTGTGGCTTCCCCTTTCTCCATTCTCTTTGATTACATAGGGCTGTCAGTGTAGTAGAACTCTACTGATCATGATCCATTTTTAGTTAGCATGATGTTTTGTTTGCTCACAGCATCTCATTTGTTCTAGTGTATGATAGCCCCCTCTTTGATCATTATGTTGAGATTAGGCATTCATATGAAAATATACCTCTTCCATTTATGTAATGGACATATTCTGGTGCCTTTCAGAAATATCCTCAGACCTCGTCAGACCTCTATATCACCTCTTGTGAGGGAGCAATCCCCACATACTTGTGAAGTGAGGGTGAGGCGAACATACATATGTATTATATATCCTAGAAATGTACCATGTGTGACTGACACAGCCCTCTACACTTCTCCCATTAGATTGTTCCATTCTGTTTGTTTTTCCTTGCACAACTAATGACACATTCATTGTATGCTTTTTCGAATCAAAGATCTCCAGAGTGTTCTTAGCCTGTTGGTCTCAACAACTGAGAATGGTCTCATCCAGAGCCCTGTACATACCAATGTGCTATTTACTGTGCATGGGGAAATGATGACAGACACCATCAGGCAGAATATTTTCTAAATATGGGCTGTTGTTTATGCAGCACCATGTTCTGTCTCCAAAGTGTAACAGAAATCCAACTGTGTCAACTATTCTCACTTCATTTTCATAAAACAAAAATTCCCAAGTGTTTGCATGGCACTGATTTGAATATATCTGGGAGAAGGAGGGGTGAGTGTTCAAGCACAGAGGTTGGGTCACTTGCCACTCCATTATTCAAAGAGCCTCAAAGAAGAGCAATGCATAATTGGATACTACTTAAAAAAAAAAAAAAAGAAATCTGAGTGTTTATCTGCTTTGCAGCTCCTTATTCAAATTATGTTAAATGAACTATTATTATTTATATGTTCATTTATTTGACAGATGCCCTCATCCATGGCCACATCTTACAGAGCATTCAAAATCGCAAAATACAAGTCACAAGTAAGTATGCAAAATATATCCCATAGAATACAACTACTTAAAGTCACAACACAGAGTTACAGTATCTCATCCAATTAACACAAATGTCTTAGTAACTACCATAACTAGTTGTACACTCTCAGCACAAATAGTATGAATTAGAATAGCTGCTGGACATGATACAGATCTTAGTTTATAAAGATAGTGGATAAAAGATAAAGATGTGCATCTGAGCCAAATGAAACCAAGTGCAGTCTGAAGATATACGTTTTCAGGGGGCAATGGAAGGTGCATGGTTGATAGTTGATCAATAAGAATCATCACAAGCAAATGAACTTCCCTTTTCCACGTGAGTATGTTTCTGTCTCTCTTGCTCTAACTGGGGCCTCTGGAGGGGCCGTGGCCAAACCCAGAGGAGCTGAATACACAACATCAGGTGAAGTTCGAGGTTAGTTTTGGGGCCCCAGGGAAAGGGAGGAAAGGATTCATTAATTTGTTTACATACTTTACATGTTCCTTTTCCTTTATTCAATTTTATTGTATTTTCTTCATGGGTGCTGCTATATATGTTCTGTTCTGTGATGAAAAAAATAATTAAAATGTTTATTACAAGCACTGAGTTGCATTGGACTAGAAAAATTGCTATTTATTGATTCACAACAGATCCCTACTGATATCAGCATTGTTACATTTAAAATCTGCTGAATTCCAAAGCTCTTGATTATTAGTCCTAATGAACAAGAAACTTTAATGTATAAATCTGCATGCTATTGTAAGTGGAATATGCAAAGCGGTCCAAGCATGATTGCCACCCAGTATGTTTGCTTCTTCAAAATCGCTCTCTCTATGAGAACAGAAAGAAGACCTATGGGAAAGCAGCTTAGTAAACAATACAAAATGTGAAATGAATACCCTGGATGAAGACTTTCCTTTATTTTTTTGTTTGTAATAATGTCAGGAAACAGGTTTTAACAATGAAGTGAGGCATACATATTATGCTGCCTTGAATTCATTCATCACAAATGATGAAATTGATATTATTTTGTTGACTTTGAACAAGGCTGTCAGAATTCCAGTGTGCTATCACACCCTCATCATTTCAGTCTTGATTCATGGCAAACAATCTGGGCTCTGGTGATAAGATGCTGTATAAGAAAGTCAACTTAAAGTGAGGATAAATGATCACTCCATGCATTTCCTTTCTCTCTGATTCATTGAATCATTGCATCAGTTTCAGCTACCAGGCTAATCTTCTCACCTCCTTACATCTCACATTAAAGGGTGTTATATTTTAAGCTGTATTTTAAGAGAAATTACAATGAATATCCCTGATTTTAGTAACACATGACTATGCATAAAAGGGAATGTGTTTTGGGGGATTTGCACAAAAGGTCTGTGACAGCTGGGATTGGAAATTATCTAGGAATACCATCCAATACCAAAAACCATCTGGGTGTGTTGGTTTCCTGTCTGCAAATATAACTGAGAAGAATGTAAAGTTTGTAAACATATTTATTGATTTGACATGACCTTTGATAATGCCACACTGCTTTATAATGCTCCACTGCAGTCAGGACCTGTTGTGCTCTCTACGTTTAACAAACCAGAAAGAATGAATGACTGTAGCCACTGAGATACACAGGTATGGACTGTATTGATTCAATTTGTCGTCTGCCAGCCTACTGAAAGATCCAGGTGTGTGAACACAGGACAACAGGCCCCTTCCTGTGGCAGACTGCATTCACAAACAAACACAGATCTGATGAATATATTCAAGGATCAATTATGGCCACTGTGGGGAAAAAATGCATTTTACTTCTCATTACTTGCAATATCCCATTTCCTTGGTGTTTGCGGTAGTGAGAGCCTTTTTTGTTTTTTTTTGATGTTATATTCTCCTCTGCAATTTTAATTTCCATCCACTAAGTGCAGTCAAGTCAGCTTGTCACTCTCAATTTGATCTTTGACTTGGAACCATAACCTCACTTTCATCATTTCAATTATATCATTTGAGATTTGAGAGCATTCGCATCAGCATTGACAACAATAGTTCAGTGATAGCCAAATGGCCACAAACATCACTAGCTTGTTTCTATCAGGCATTAAACTAATATTTTCAGAGAGGGATGCATTCACACTATGGGTCTGATTTGCTGAAGGCTTGTAGTCATTTTAATGCACGCAGAAATGTCACCACAAGCAATTAATCACTGAGGCATACCTGCTAATCTTGTGTACTGAGATTAGCACCATCTTAAATATGGAAGATTCATGAACCATGGCTTTTTGCTGCTCATGTGAATGAATATGTAATTGTAGGCTTTCCGAGAGCACAAAATAGTGGCGGTTATGGTCTTTTGATGATTGTGATTGTGAAATAACTAATGCAATATATAGTAGCATGGCTCAAGGCAATTGCAGGAAAAGTAATTGCATTTTAGTGCATTTTAATACATGGTGATGACAGGTGTTAATCTTAGCAGTAACGTAGGCTATTGTAATGGCTGCTGTCATTGTAGTAGGGACACCTTAAATCTTGTCCTTTTTTTACTGCCTTTACCTTATCGCAGATGCTTTTCCATATTGTGTTTCTTCTTGCTATACTTCTATTTTACTGATGCATCTCTGCAACATGCAGGTTCACCCCCATGCCCCCCCACCCAGTGCAAAGCTTTGGAAGAGACCTTTTGCATGTTGAAGTTTTCATAACCATGTTGATTGACCCTTAGCGAGCTACATACTATTATAACAGATTAATTTCAATTTCAATGCATGCACCAAACCTTTTTTTCCTATAGAGCCAGCATGCTCTCTCTCTACTTAACCTGGCATATCCCTAGAATTTATACACATCTGGGGCTAAGCCCATGCTCTGTGAGTTTGGTAACAAGCTTAAAGAATGCAATGTTGGCACCTGTGTCCGTAAACCTCATTAAGAAGTGTCGTCTGTTTATTCTTCTTCAGAAGACAATTTTGATTATGCTTGCTAGCTCATTCAGTGGATCAACAACAGCAAAATGTGGTAACACGACACCCAGAAGCAAATGCAAGATATAATATTACACTAATTAGTGAATGCATAACTTAAGTCAGCTAACATTAGCTAGCTAACATTTCCTGATCATGTAGTATGAATATGTAATTACCTGTTATGGTTTACAAAAATTAATATCATTGTGACTTATGTGGGTATGTCTGGTAGTTAATGTAGAGCTAGCATAGAAGTCTCATGTCATGTAAAACTGTAGCTATGCTAGCTGATATGTTGCCCCCCAGAGGGCAGTGATTATGCCACCCCTAAGTTTTACCTACAGCAGCATTTTTCAAACCTCTCCTGGAGTAGGCTACCACTTGTCCTGCATGTTTTAGATCTCTCCCTGCTCCAACACAACTGATTCAAATGATCAACTTGTTATGAACTCCTGAAGCTGCCTAATAACAAACTGATCATTTGAAGCAGCTGTGTTGGAGCAGGGAGAGATCTAAAACATGCAGGACAAGTGGTACTCTAGGAAAGGTTTGAGAAACACTGACCTAGAGGAATAAAAGACCTCTGACTGCAAAAATACTGAAAAGTACAAGATCAAGGTTGTGACAAAGATTAATATTTTATTTTGTCAATAGAAAATCATTTGAGTGAATAACAATATATACTTTAAGGTAAAAAGATTTTTGAAAAGACAAAGCCAGTATGAGGCAACAATTTGCACAGTAAATGGTAAATGGTAGTTAGGGAAATCTACCCATCACCTGCCCCCATGAAAATATTCGATTTTCCTTTTTTCTCCCAAGGACATCTACTACCTGAGATCCCTCTTTGGTGTGACTGTCAGCAACTGTGGGATAGGAGTGTCTGGAGATGAGTGCAGGTGGGCAGAGATAGCGGTTTACTCCCCTGAATGCACAGCACCTGGGAATTATTAGCCAGTGGGGTGGGAACGGGGTGAGTTTCTCAATATAAGCAGACATGAACTGTAGGGGAAGTTGGAGGTGCACCACAGTTAACAGCCAGCTCTCTATGAGCTTTGAACTGGTTTAATCTCACATAAGTTACACATCTAGTGAAGCAGAATTTGTGTGTATTTGAGTGTGTGTGTTGGTGTAACAGAGGTGGAGGGGCAAAGCTGCAGTTATACAGATGTGGGGGAATTTCCAGGAAATCTCTGTCTGGAATGAAACCATGCATTCATGGGATCCATCCCTGTACATTTAAGAAGGGTGGGCTTACTTTGCACTTTTGTATGTGTGGGTGTGACACCAGGGGTGCTGGTGGACACTGTTTCAATTTCAGCCAGATGGCTATTTAGTAGGGGGATTCCTTGGGGATGCAGGCACTTAGGAAGCCAGTGTTCACTTAACTAGTGGGCGTGGATGGGGAATTGCTCTGTGTATGGAGTGAGTTATTCACAAGATGCTGTGTGCTGTGTTCCATGCTGGGTGCTGTAAAGTGTGGAAGAGAGTAACCATGGCCATATTTTAACTGCATGTGAGGTTAGTAGAGTACTTACCTGTGTCACTGGGTCCTGGGGAAGGGTGGCTGAAGGGAAGAGGGTGGTTAGAAAGACATCTTCCATGAGCTGTGAATTCTGTAATGCATTAAATGTATGATTTTTGTATTGGTTATAATAAAGATTGTGAAATTGATACTTACCTCTGGGTCCATCATCTGCTTGGTGGGGCTGTTGGTGGGAAACCTGTGAGGGCAGTCCACAGCTCCTTTCAGTAGCTCCCTGCACACACTTGATAGAGAAGTATTGTAGTGATGTTCTAGCAACTTTTTGAAATTTATAGCCCAGCTTCTCACGGCAAGAATGTTGCATAGTATTATTGATATGCATGCAATTTGTTTGTCATCTAAAGATTCAGGGATCTTCAAAAAAGATTCAGGGCTAAGCCTGGTGCTAACCACCCCACTGGTTTTAACAGTGTTTCAGGGGTTCCTCTGCCTTCAGACCATGTCCATTACCGTATGCCACTGGTTTGCCTCCTCTATGCGTTCAAATTCTTGTGGATACTATTTCACTTTTCATCTGTTTTTCATTATATTATAGCTTGAGAACAAATGATGAAAAACAGCTGTAGAGAGAATAGCTATCTGAACCTAACTGTCTGTTGGATATACAGCCACCAGAGCCACAACGGTGGTTTTATCATTTTTTTTTTTTTTTTATAAAAATTATGTCACAACGGCATCAGGCCAACTCATCTTCAGGAAACTGATGAATGCTAGAGACTCAAAAATGCAGGTTAGCAAGTCCCCAAAAAAACAAGCACTAAAAATAACCCAGCACTGTTGTTGTCAGTCTAAACACAAACACTGTAGCCCCCACCAAAGCTGGCCAATACTTTTGCCACCAAAAGAGCACTTTCTATGCTTTTGCTCTCCCATTCAAATTCGCCACCATGGGTTCTCTCTCTTCATCTTCTTACAGTTAGAGTTTGTCTGTCTGTTCTTACAGTACAGTCTGTTTTATGCTTACCTGGAGGGGAGGCTGCCTCTGGCTCCACGGTGACATCAGGGGCAAGTACCAGATCGAAGAAGATCTTGGGGTCACAACACATTACAGATGGTATCAATAACTTTGTGAAATATGTTTCCTAGATCAGTATAGTGACCATGAACACTCCGTCTACAAATCATGACTGCTAATTATATTAGCTTATCTACCACAGTTTTTTTGCTAGCTATCATAGATTGCTTTTGGCCATGATTTGAAACAGAAGCGTATTTGGAGCATTTCACCTCTTCATCAAGAATGTATCATCTACGCGTTGATTATGGATTATACAAGAGCAAGTAAGTGAGTAAATTCTGATCCACTGTGCTTGCAACAGTTTACCAAGGACTATAGTCCTGCACATAGTACCCTTCTGTAACTACAAAATAAAGAAGACACTTCAGAATTTGCCATCATTCAGCCAATGACACGTTTGACAAAAGGTCTCTAGTTTAATCCAATTATCCTCTAGAAAATGTCTGTTTTGTACTCTTGTATTTATTCTGAATTGAATTCTGTATTTGGATTATACATATTGAAGTATTCCATTCAGTTGAGAGCAATCATGCAGAAAGATTGTCTTTTAGCTTTTGGGTTTGGATTAGGTGGAACACAGGCATCCATAAACACAAATGCTTTCTGAAGACTTAAATACATGTTGATGCTCAAAAATATATTTTCAAAGGATGGTTTCCTTTTCTTGTTATGTAACTACTGTATCTCATTACCCCTCCCCCCTCACACAGAAATATCAGTTGACTTTCAATAAGTACATCCATTACGCAGAGTTAACAGAATATACAGTACATAATGTTATATAATTGCTATTGTACATTCCTAGTGCTGCCTATAGTTCTGTCAGTGTTATATTAGTTGCTGTGACCTGTGAACTACATTTAGTAAGAAATGGCATCAGCTACACCCCACTATTTCACATGACATTATTTTCTCAGATGATTCCCTTTTTCTCCTGTTGTAATCTTGTTTTACATTATAATAAAACAAAGCTTGTCCTGGTTGCTGGTTAGTTTAGTCATGTCAGTTTTCAACTATCCATGTCAGTCATGTTTAGTCATGTCAGTTTTCGATAATCCCATCGTACAACTTTTTTTTTTTTAATTTGGCCTTATCATTCATTTGATTAAATAAAAAAATCAATGCACCTTACCTGTCCAAAAGAGTTTCAAAAAGAAAGATTTCTAATTGATTTTTGGGACGGTAGTTATAGAAGAGTGGATAGAAAGGGAATTTCTTACTCACTATGGAACAAAATGGGATGAGATTAACACAAACTGGCAAACAAACTGGGCTTTGAACCGTTTCAATGACTAATCTGCTCAAAAATAAAAGAACCATAAACATTGAATTGGCAAATAAAAGGAAGCTAAATACAATCCTTAGGGATTTCATAACATTGTAATGAAAGATAAGCAATAATGTCAATCACTCTTTTGGCCCACGCAAATATTAAAATGACCTACTAAGTCTGTCATGTTAAATGAAAGACACCAGGTTTGCCATTGAACAACCAAAATGATCTTCCTAATTATATTCAAACAGTCAAAGAAGTTTTAAATTTGGACACACCAGAAAGGATAGTGAGCAAGGTTACACACAGTTACACACCCTCTCTGGAAACAAAGTAATAAATCTGATTCTGTTCAATGTTCATCATGAGGACAATGGAGTAGAATATGGTATTTTGTCCTTTACTAAGGAGAACAACCACAAGGATTTCAGGACAGTAATGAAGTTAAAGTGGGTTTATCTTCAGACAGTCGAGGAACTGTTTGTATCCGCTGGATTCTCTGGGGAAGTGTGAGTTACCTCCCACAAATACTTGATCCTATCTGCGTCCTCAAAACACCAGCACAATGTCATTGAGCATTCAAAAACCATTGGTAGAACTGAAAACATAATTGCAATTCAGATTACCTATGAAACTTAAGGTTTGCTAGAGTTCAGATCATAGTTCCTGTCAACAAATATTATCTGGCTAAGAAAGACAGCTCTGTTATTTTCTAAATTAAATGCAATTGACTCTCAGTTTAAACGTAACATCTACTGCTACATTGCTATACTGCCAAAAAAGCCCAAAGTGGTAAACGATGTCTGACAAAAATGTTTTCACTGTAAAAAAATACAGTGTAACTATTCTGCTAAATAATGGCTCAATCTGGCAGTTCTAACACAAAATGCATTAACTTTTTAGTCAGCTGGTTTTCCATATCAGCTCTTATGGGTTGACTCGGGTACCTCTAATGGGAAAATATGCAGAGTCAATTTTGCCAATCTACCTAAAACAGTCCTGCTATATCTATAATGGCAACAGAAGAACATTGGGAAGGGAAATAAATCTAGAGGAAATCAATATTGCCCATCTAAAAATGAAGATATGTCAAACTGTCTGGAAGTTTTTTGTATGAGGTATTTCTCAATCTTACATTATGCATTCTGACACTTGATTAGAAAGTTTGTTTCCTATAGTAGTTCAAGTGGTTGAGGTAACTTAATCAATACTAATAAAAAATAGGTCATTTATATTTGAAAATGATAATGTATCAAACAAGTTAAAGTCTCAACCACAGCCTCAATACATTTTAAATTTAGCCCTAAGTGTTGTTGTCTATTTGTCTATTTTATGTTTCTATTTTTTTCCAAAGCTCACAATCAATGAGGTTAGTGAAATCTCTATTTTTAAACCCCATAAAATGATTACTTTGTCTCTTCACTTTTAATAAATGAATGAATTTATAATATAATACAATGAATTAACCAATATTATAAACCATTAATTAATAATTACATTATTGTCGTTTAGCAGACACTCATGTCCAGACAAACTTAACCAACAGAGGTTACAATTTTATCCATTTATATAACTGGATATTTCCTGAGGTGATTGTGGGTTAAGTACATTGCCCATGGGTACAACAGCAGTACCCTAGCAGGGAATCAAAACAGCAACCTATTGGTGACAAAAACTGTGCCTTACCACTATGCTACACTACTATAAAAACTTGTAATTTCACTACAATATTGTATGGAGCTATACATACATGTAATTTCTACAAACAGAAGAAAAATGCTGGCAGTTGTAGTATCTGATTTTGTATATTCATTACACAGTGAATGACAAACATTCCTTGTATGTTATTATTCTTTATTTAAATGCCCTTACAAATTACTTTAAATGCCTATCACTGAAGCATCAGGGACAACAAAAAGACTGGTACAAAACAGCCAGAAACAAAGCCAGTTAACATCAAGCTGAGCATAGTCTGTAAATATAAGGATCCAACAGACTCAGGTTGGGATGGAAGGAATACCACGAATAGAAGGAGCTGCCAGATAGCCACAGGTTGCCTTGCCTTGCATTTTGCAGTCAGTTTAAACCTCAGCCCGATCTCATCCAAGCTGTCTGTGTTCTCCTATTCTCCCTATGTTTGAAATGCTTCTATTGTCTATTATGCTGGAACAATTAGTTTAAAGATTAACAGGCATGGACTAAAATTATGAAATTCCATAAACTTGTTCCAAACAGTGCACTGCAATGCATTGTGTGGAAATCATCTTAAACAATTTAGATCTGCTTATACAGTGCACTTTCCTCTTTTATTGGGGTATGAAACCAAAAATAGCTTCCACTGAAATGATTTATTTTGTGTAATGTAATAATGTGAACTACACTGATCATCCTTTTTACTGCAAATCTCCACTTCTGGGCCGCAGCTCCGAGGGAAGGTAAAGTTGTAGGCAAAAGACCATTAAAAAACATTGATGTGTGCTGCATTGGCTGATCAATCATAGAGCCAAAGAGAAATAGCAATCCTTGAGCCCCATTCTAGAAATAGCTATGCACATATAGGGAAATAAAGTAAATTTAATGGTGGATACAAATGCTGAAAGGCATAGTTGGCTCTTCGCTCAGACTTCTTCCTGTTTTGAGTAATCCTTTGCTTGTCTGTCTAATTGATTGACAGGCTCCACTGTGTACATGCCTTTTTGTTTTCTTCCACACTTACTTCTCTATTTTCCTTAATGTCAATACTGACATTTCATCTTGCTTTACTTGTTTTTCCTTACAAGAACAACTTCTTTTCAGGGGCATTTTCAAGTTTTGAATGAAACTCAATTGCATTTTGTTGCCTGAAGATGTTAAATGCCTACAAAATAGGCCCTTAAAAGCAACAACAAAAAGAAAACATTCACTTACTGTACCTGCTGTACACACATTTGTTTCACATTAGAGAAAACATTTTACAAAACCAAAATACTCTAGTGGTAGCTCTACTGCAACTGACATCCATACAGTAAATACTGTATTTGCACGTATATAGTTAGATGTTAGAAGACAGCTGTATAAGACCACATGAGCTGTCTATTTTTACAGAATATATGGTATAATAGTGTACTACCCGGAAAGAGACTACAATCCCCAGCATTCATTTTATCATTTAGTGTTTATGCAAATCATTTACATGGCTGCTACTATAAAACAGCCCTTTCATTTTGAGTATGCTTGTTGAAAGTAGAAAAAGAGGATGCAACATCATTTTTATGATAGCCACAAACCAGCATTCAGGCAACAGCATTTTGATGGAGTAATATTTGAAAAGTAGGAAGGCTATGATGCTCTTCAAATCACACTTTTCAGACAACAAGCTCAGGTTAAAAACATAATAACCTTCAATTAAATAGTCCAGATTATACCTGTCTTTTACCCTTTAGGATCAAGCTTCTTGAAAGTGTAAATATAAAACTTGATTGATCATTCATGTCAAAACAAATAAATGTTTCACCTTCTATCTATGATCAGTGGGCTGGATTTTTTTCTGTGCTGAGTTTCAAAGAAAGATTCTGGAGAAGAATTTTCAGACAATTCCTGCGCATTTAATCACACTTAGACAAACTGGTCCCCTCCATGACTATAAAAACACTTACCTCTTTCTTTCTGTGTCGGCTGTCCGTTGCATGCTCAGATCTGTCTGTACACCTTGTTTCCCTTGCCAGTTGTTCACACTCCTTTGTCGAAAATGGAACTCCTGCTCCACATTCTTGATGTCAACATCTATGATGATTTTCCTGCCAATAATTTTTCTGTCTCAAACTTTCTCATCCAGACGATGCAGCAAGTATCATTCCCAGCATCAGACACTAAAAGTGTCTTTTCAAAGTATCCTGTTCAATAGGCAGAGGTAGAAAGCAGTTGTCAGCTTCCTCCTCCCAGTGATAAGGCAGGCATCATTTGCAGTAACAAACATTTAGGGACTCCTATTTTCATAGTAATCTATTCAACAGGGAACAAAGCAGTCCTGAGCCTTCTCGTTCTGGTGGTGAAGCTGGCCTTATTCACGGCCTCAAACAAAGCTTTCTTTCCAATTTACCCTATCTGTCAATGGGCAGCAGTAAAAAGCAGTCTCAAGCCTCCTCATCCTGGTGGTAAGGCAGGCCTCATTCACAGTGTCTAGCATTAATGGGCTCTCTTTTCACTGTACCCAATTCCTCGATTGGCAGCGGTACAAAACCATCTCAATTCTCCTCATCCCCACAGTAAGGCGAGCCTCTTTCATAAAAACCAACATTTCCCAGTAACATACCCAACAAGGCATGCCTGCAGTCATGAGCCTCCTCATCCAGGTAGGTGGCAGGTGTCATTTGCAGCATCAAACATTAAGAAGTTTATATTTTTTTGCAATAATCTCGTCTTAACCAAGACGTAGTCACTATCCTCCTAATTCTGGCAGCGAAGCAGGCATCATTTGCTGTGACAAGGGATTCTTCTTTTTCAGGGACATATTATTTTATTCCTTTAATTATTATTATTTTATTTTACTCGGTACAAAGCAGTCACAAACCTCAACAGTGAGGCAGGCTTCTTTTGCAGGGACAAACATTAATGGGCTTACTTTTCACAGTAACCATTCTACAGCAGGCAACCATATGAATGCAGTCCAGAAGTCTCTGCAGCCCAATTTTGAAGCAGGCTCTCAAGGTGATAGAGATCACAAGTGGCAAAGGTCACTTCAAAGCCAGCTCTCCTTTGAAACAATAGTTCAAAGCACATTTTCTTTTTTGTGCCTTTTTAAATGTTTTGCAAGAAGGCTGCTTCCTCAAAGATTTTACATTATTTATATGCAAGATGCAAAACTGCATCTTGCGTATAAATTAAAAATGTTCTCTGGAGCCAATGTGCATAATATGTATCAAAGAGATGCATTAAAGTGCATAAATGTATAAATGGATGAAACATAAACAGTGCATGGAGATCTACATTACATTTGTTCACCTGGCTGGAAGTTCAATGGAGATTCCTTTCACAATATCCCTTCTCTCCTGGCACAATGGACTCAAAAATACAGCAAATCAGTGTTGACTAACCTCAGATAAATAATAATGGATTAAACCAATCTCCATAACGGACAGTTCAGCATTCTTTTGGCAGCTAATTACACTCATGTCTGCACAGGCTGTTGCTGTTGTCAGTGTATTTAAATTCGTGTCATCTGTAATCCCCAATGATATGTCAATTACAAAGAACCTGTCATGAAAATCAGATGCTTTAAAGCTAGCACACTTTCAACAAATTTTAAACTGATATTGGCAAAACTGAAATTCATCATCCCAGGGTTGGGCACTGTTGAAAACATAGATAAAACCAGGAACACATGAAATGGTTGGCCTTGAAATATAAGTAGGATGTGAAAGCTTTCATGACAGCTTTGACAAGAACATGTTCTGTCATTAACAGTAGTAGTAATAGTAATAGCAATGCAAAGATCATAATTACATTTCTTGATTATGGTGTTTGCTAGGCAATAGTAATGACACCTACAGTAAAATTGCTGTGAGCAGGTTGCTGAAGTGTCTCAATGACTATCTTGGCACTCATGCCTGGATCATTTGCATGATGACTTGTGCTCCAGGTGCACTGGTTAGCAGGATGGTTTGAAGACTATTGTTCTCAGTGGTAGTCTTATACAGTAGATACAAGGAAGGAGTGCCATGTTACCTCAGAACAGCATTATGTGTGCATACATTATATTTCAAATATATTTCTTTGAAAAGCCAAAGTTATTCAGAATTATATGAAAGGTAAACATGGATATGCATGCACAAGATGTGGGCAGAGTATAAATGTGAAAAATAAAGCATTCGGTTGTGGACTTTTGTCCACAAGCGTGTACATTTTCAGCACAGCCCAGCTCATTCAGCGTGAGTGAAAGCTTAACACTGATGTCAAGGTTAGATGACTCATGGCTCAAAAATACATCAAAGGTGACTCACAAATGCACCTAGCCATGGATCATCTGACATAAAACTATGAATAATGTAGAATTAAGTGAACATGTAATTAAGCTGTTATGACAGCTTTGACACAAAATCAATAATATTATTAAAATAAAATGCAAGGAACCTTTTTTTCAACCAATGATTGTTTGCCCCATGGTCCTTCATGAAGCTGACAGCTAACTGCACAGTGCCATCTTGGAGGAGAGAAGACTCTTTCTCAGGTGACAACAAAACAATACAATGAAGGAGCGAACCACCTGACACAATCTGCTGTGCCCCAACCCTCATTACTGTCAAATTAAATAAGTGCCATGGTTAGACAAAAAAGGGCATACATGCTTATGGGTCATGTGATAACCAGAAGGGTTCCGCTGCTTGATCTAATTGCATTAGCAGCAATAATTGTTTGTGCTCTCTCCTTGAATGGAATAGTTTTAATTTAAATTACCAGCTCACTGAGTAAACTGAATTAATCCTGATTACTTTTGACAATAGCTTTTAAATTGTCCCTTTATTTCAGTGCCTTGCCGATGTAACACAATCAAGAGAGTGTGCTATGCAGGGTGATAATTTGAAACTTGTCCTATAGATGGAAAAGTAAGTGCAGAGTAAATTCAAGAAGAAGCAGTAAATTGGTAAGAGTCATCAAGTTCTCAGTTGTCAGTTCTGCATTGTGGAGTTGGATCATTTGTGTTTTAGCTTCTATATGTTCTAAAGCAGTGTTTCTACATTTCTTTCAGTCCCCTTCTTGGATACTTACCTTCAGATCCTTACTCTATTTTCCCTTAGTCCATCAAGTATACCTACTGATTTTTTCATTTAAAAACCAATTTGCCATTGATATGAGGTGATCATTTTAAATACATACCTTGAAATCTTGAAGTTCCAATTAATTTAGTTGTTCAGATTTCACTTTCCTATGTGCTTACTTAAGAGCTAAAAATCATTCTTATTCATTTCCAAAATTAAAACCTATCCTCAGACTGGGATAATTGCCCCTTCTGGTTTCCCATCTGATCAACCCTGAGCCAGCACAAAAGTGGCTTGTCACACTTGCTTATTTTAACATGTGCTTGTTTATCTAGAAACAGAAGCAAGTTACCATGTTGCTTTATTTTCTTACAGCCTAATGAAGGGTCATGCCCTCAGTGTAAGTGATGGTATTTTTTTTTTTTTTTAGAAGAAGAAGAACATCAACACCACAATGTTTTTGTGATGGCTGATCTTTTGCGAAATGTAGATTTTATTACCCCTGTAAATTTATAATCTATGCATTTTCCTAGAGGAAAGGAGAACAACCCTTCCATCTGTCCATGTGCGGGTTCCTAGACCTGTATCTCTTTCTGGGTCATTTACAATAGACTGAGGTAGAGTTAGCTCCAGAGAGACTTTCTGTCTGTATGGTCACAGGCTTGGAGACCTTTTCCTCCCATGCAGCGATCAATGTCTCCTAGCTGGACATGTTCAATTATACTGTTCACACTTGGAAATTGAACATGGAATGGTACATTAAGAGACAGAAAAACAGACATAGGTGTGAAAACTAAAGCAATTAATTTTTTCGGGCCCTGTCGGCTTTTTTCAAGACCACTGGAATAGATCACTGCTTCTAGAAAGGTATGGCCAGACCCAGAAAGCAATACTGGAGCTGGGGGAGCTGTTCCTCATACCTTCTGCTTCCTGATACCTTCTGCTAGCTTGGACCCCAGATAGCCATGAGGGAACTCAGTGCAGGAGAGGAGTGGGGCCTTGGGTGAGCTTACTGCTGGAGGCAATGTACTAGATGCTTCTGCACTATGTGTAGTTGTAACTTAAGATTTGAGTGTGTAATACCTTAGCTAGAGGGGGCGGATTAAAGTGATAGATACTCTATGAACTCTATGAGATATGAGATGCACACTTAGAGTGCCAGTAGGGATCCGGTGGGGGGGTATTATGAATATTAACCTAAATAATTAGTGTGTTACATTTTATGAACTCAAAATACAGTTTTATATTGACGTCTTTACTAATGTGTGCAAGTTCAAGTGCCCCTGGACATAATGTAATGGTAAGCCATTTAATTCATAAAAATTAAAAGCCATTTTAATTAATGACTGTCAGAAATAAGGCTTAATTCGTATGTATGAGTATGGTTTTCCAAATTCACATCTTCCTGCATTGTATGTACTGTATGTTACAAACACGGCAGCATTTCCTTTCGTGTTTGATTAAAAACAGCTTATCGTATTCACTTTTCCTCATGCATCTTCATTTGCCAGGGTATCATGTCTGTGGAGACTTTATATGGCAGAAGAATGCACTATTCAAGACAGAACCACATTTGTTTATACATCCAGACAAGAATGGCTGATTCTTAAGGCTACTCTATAAAGTATGTCTCCTGAGAAGTTTTATTGTTTTCATATCAACAAAATAACAAGCCTCTGTAAAATACAGTGTCGTATTTCACTGCAAAAATATGCCATGAATAATAAATATGTCTTAAATAAGGTCTTAGGACTTAAAGCTTATGGTGGCTGTGCATGTCTTTAATGTTGTTATCAATGTTGTGTTTTAATGGTCACCAGAAATTTCTGTTCTGCTATGGTATGTTATAGTTGTAGAATGAGCCTATGAGTTGAAAAGTGTTTTGAGACACTGAAATGGAATTTAAATGTGATAATCCCTGAATGATTCAAAGCCTTTATTGTGAGAATGTAGTGTGACTATATTTGGAATAAGCTCAGTTATTCAAAAAATAAACACATTAAAATGCTAATTGGCAGCTTGAGCTGGCTCTGCAATTTTACAAAAAAGGATCACAGAGTAAAAAAAACCCTCCAACTAACTTTACCGGCGTTGTCCCTACAGTTTCAAATAAGACAATAATAGTAAAAAGAGAGACTTAAAATTGCTTTTGGACAATTCAGAGGAAAAGGTCCGATTGTAGTATGTTTTGCCTTATTAAACTGTTGAAAATAATTATAACAAATGATGAATAACTAATAACCATTAATTTAGGATCAAGGCATCATTTCACATTTTTAATGATTTCAAAGGACAAACACAGCTCAAAAGATCCACAAAAATGAAACAGCATGGGCTAGAGATGCCTGATTCTGAAAATGTCCAGGAAAAAAAAATCTTTGAAGAAAAAACCATACTGACTGTTGTAAATGCCAAGTGTTTTATGTAATATCAAAGGTTAATAAAGAACATGTCACTCACACGTTGAAGACAATATTGAGGTGCTCTAAACAATTAAAAACTGTTTGCATTAATTAAGACATTGCCATTAGCCTGCATGGTAACGAAATTGGTTAATAAGAAATAGATTTATGTTGTGTATTTCCAATTTTCTAAGCACTGCACACTGTAGGGCTGACATTTAAGTAAACTGCAGGTCCTAATGGAGTTCCTGAAAATTAATGCTTTGGCATTTCATTATGTGATATCATCCAATTTTCAATTAACATGCTTCTTTTCGTAGGATATTTCTGCAGTGCCATACTTACAAACACCCACACAGCAAAAAAAAAAGAGAAAAATACCAGAAAACACTGGATTTACAATGTTTCTGTTGGTAATAAATCTCTACCCACTGAGATTTGCTACATAGACTGCAATATAACTCTCAATATTGAGACACTGGGATGAATATGATGATGGTAATAATGGTGATGGTGATCAGAGTGATTATTATGTAATGGAATTGAAAGGTGGAAAAGGAAATGAAATTTTAATTTTAAACACATTCTATTGCATTATTAAAAGTGCCCATTATAGTTACAAAAATGTCTTGTTTGTGGTAAAATGTTTTACCACCAAACCAGGTGTCTTAAAAAGCTAAATACTTAAAAATATTCAAATCTAGCTGGTTTCAGTCATGTTATAGATTTGATTTGGATACTTTTGAACATAAATCAAGGAATGACATCTCACAACAGTGTCTTCAAGTTTCATTATTCAGTGATGACTTATTATACCTAGGCATATGGATGCATGTAGAAACATCCCACCTGTAGACTTGCACTGTCTCTTAACCATGACTCTTCTCTTGCCATGCCTGTGCTTCACCCCGTCTCCTACCGCTCTTGATCAGAGGCTATTATTCGTAATAGCAAAAATATCAAACTCAGTTTTGTACTATAATCTTAACCTCATAACCCCATCATCTCAAAGCAAAGCTACAAACAGATTTCAGAGAGAATGTTGACAGCAATGACGCACAAACAAAAATGGAAAAATATAATTTAACTTTATGGACTGGGCTTTCTTTTCATTGTTTCCATTTGCTGTCAGTGATACCTGACTTTTATGAATTTAGAAAAGCTGGACTTTATGCTTTCATGTACACTACCAGTCTCCTGCAGGTCTCCCTCCCAACTTTCTGCTCATCTTACTTGCTACAGTGGCTAACACACTTACCAGTGTGCACTTGTTTCATACAGCCACTACCAAGTGATAATTCAAATTTACCTCAGCAATTTTTGTAAATGCTTTTCTTTTAGGCTGCCAACACAGCAATGAAGTTAACAGCTAGCTAGATTTACTGTTCTGGTGGCAGTCCATAGCCTGCATTGCAGGGATAGGAGTGAAATAATAAGAGAATTATGAGCACCCGTGACTGTACCATATGCAGTATGATGCCATGCTTGGGAGTTTTGTGTTTCTACTTCTGTATAGTTTTGTGGCTTGTGGGCTTGAACTGGAAACAGACTTTAACTGCTAGTGACCGATTTATGGAAGAACATATGTAAAGTTTTCAAATTTTTTAGAACAGCACTAGGATTTGCAGTAGTGTGAGGAAGGTCGGGAAGTGCAAGACAAACAAGAAAGTTAGCAATAGCATTTTCAAAAAAAGGAATGTGTATAGCTCTAGTGCTTGCATAAAGAATCCCAGGTGACCATGCGGAGGAATTTCAGAGGGTTGTCAACTTTGGTCAGCTCCCTGGGGTGAGATTTTTGGATTGAGACCATCTCACATGCACATGCATACACTTCTTTGTGGATTCTTGCTGGCACTGGTCAATGAAATTTTCAAAACACAAGCCAATTCTAACCCTGTGTTTTTAAATCCCTGGAATTGTCCTATGAGGATAACGGCTTTGCTGGAGTTATCCAAAGACAAACAGTTTTATCAAACAGTTGAACAGCTTAGATTGTATTTCATACACATCATATTTGGGAGTATTGTTGCTCACCCCTTGACCTGGCTTGTGTTTCTCTGTACTGAACTCACTATTTTTCCACACTATTTTTGATGCATGAGAAACAGCAATACAGAAGTTTTCAACAAATCAACAATTTCTTGTGTTGTAGTCACATAGCCATATGTGTGCAGATCAGAGGCAGAGACAGGAGAAATCTTTGTCAGAGGTTCAGCAGGAAAATCAAACAAGCTGCTCATAGCTCTGTCACTCACTACTACTGCTGCTTTCCTAGCTGGATCACTGTCCAGTGCTTCTTTTAAAACAACAGATGTGTAAGGATCTGACATGAAATTTCATAAGGGAGCATGAGGATGAGGTTAAAAGTGTGAGAGTCACACCAGATGGGAGTTGGCATGAGAGTTGGCACCCCTGATTATGATTTGAGTTTAAAATAACATTTTCAAAAAACAGTGGCAAGTAAAAGTACATACATCATTCATTAAGGTAGCGGTAACTTGGTCATCCATGTTTCATTGATATGACAGTAGTGGTGGGCATGCCTGATTACCTCTGAACATGAAGCCAGTCCACTGGCTGTCATTGGCAACCTTAAGAGGCCAAGTCTCTACATGTATCCACTAGATAGGCTTTTCTGAATGTTGTGCCAATGCCTTGTAGCATACTGTAGAGGGGCTTGATCAGGGAAGGAGCATTAAGCTACACACCTGAGGCCCTTTCTCAGTATCTCATTGGTAATGCTGCCATTAAAAGTTATGCAGGACATGTAATGCAGAGACAACCAATGACCTTGACAGGCCTGTATAAAGGCTAATAAATGAACAATAAAAGCTAGGAGGTGCTTATTTTTAAGGGCAATTGTGTGTTCAAGAAGGTTTTGATGCCTGCAGTAGCTACACGAGCCTTGTTTTTTAGTTTAAAAACGAAACTTAATTACAGCATGTGATTCATTGGAGACCTCCAAGCTAACAACACAATGTTTTATAGTAATTAAGGAATCTATCCCAGTTTCCTTTCATTATCTTAATTAGTTTTCATATCTGAGTATACTATATATTAGTAGCAACACAGTAACACTTGAGTATCTTTAAAATGTAAGCCCCTACGAATGTATCCAATTTCGCAAGGTAGCAAATGTGTGTTTATTTCATTAGATATGCTTGTTCCTTCACCTAAATTGTAAGGGCTGTGAAGCAGTAGCCTGTGTGTTTACGGATACCACCTGGCAGTCAATTTGTACAACAGCAGCAGCTCATGGGGAAAACTCATAACCATATCATTACCATAGAGGCAAAGTTAAATGCAGCCATGGCACAATTATGCCACCCTCACAAAAACGCAACAAATTAAACTTGTGCATCTGTATCTGGATATCTGGAGAAATTGGTTTGAGATGATCAGCGCCAAACATCAATGTGTTTATTCACCATATCTAGAGTACTGCTCTGATATTTCCTGTTGTAATGGGTTTTTTCTTTTTTTTGTATAGATTTAAGTTTTTAATACTTGAGTACTAATTCTAATTATAGTATTTCAGTATTCAAGTCCTTGCTCCCACCCCTTGTGCACCTTGGCAATGACAGTATTAACTCAGCCTTGGGACATGGCTTTTGAGTCATTGTCTGATATATATTGGACATTCTTTCCCCTCTGTCCCCTCCCTTATTTGTACATTTGTTTCACTGACATGATCAAATCTGTAGTAGCTTTTCTTTGATTTATGTCTATGTGATATGATGTGCAGAGTAATGTCCCACTTCATTGCGCAACTGCAAATATATTAGCTAAAGACAGCTTAAAAATGTTTATTCTACTTTCACCATTTAACATCCATTAAGCATTATAAATACTAACATTTTAAATAGAATTTTACTTTTGATATGACTATTGGCATTTATTACATCTTCCTGCTGTAGCTATCCGTATCACCACCATCAAAGCACCATTGTGTGCCATTGCATTTACCAGAGGTAGGGCTTCCTTTCTGGTGTAATCTTCTTTAAGCTTTGTTGTATGCCATGTGTACTGCAACAAGTCATAATTGACACAACTGCTCAACTAAGAGAGAGCAGAAGTCTAGCACACATTTTCCCATTAATATTAACCGAACATTATTGAATAGGGACATTTCAATGACAGTCCTGAAGTAAGCATTTTACACTATTCCACTACAATGTCTTCAGTCAACCATATGATTTATGTGCTGTTAATCTGAAAGTGCCTTATTTATAAAGCTTGGATTTCTTTTCTTGTAAACATCACGGTCTGTTACAGACTTTTTAGCTAAATATTTCCAAGGGTGTTCTTCACAGATCTTTTTAATCTGAATTTTATTGCAATAAAAAAAGAACTGCATGAGGATATTTTCAGCTAAGAACTGAGCTCTGAACTTGGAAAATAATAAATGCTGCACACATAAAAGGAAGTGTCAGAACTCCCAGTGATCAGTCAGCAATGGATGGGAGTGTCATTCTCATTCTGTAGACTTCTGGTTGAAAATGGTAAAATTAAGGGGCCCTTTCTTTACAGTAAATCCATATTGATTTCTCTTTCTATTGCTATATCATCTGCCGACCTCACGCAAAACTTAATGCTACCATAATGCATACCTAAAGCTTATCACTGTCAGTTTGGACATCCAGAGGATCACAAACAATTATGTTTGTTTCATTTCTAGTTTTTTCCTCTTCAGCCATACCTGCATCTTGATCAAGATCAAGTAGGATTTTTTTCCTTTGAGTAATGTGTTATATGTTGTGTGTGTGTGTGTGTGCGTGTGCGTGTGCGCATGCATGTGTGTGTGTGTGTGTGTGTGTGTGCGCACACGTGTGTGTTGGCTGAAGGAAAGCTAGCTGCAGCATCTCATTAAAACACCAAGCAAAAGTATCTAGAGAATCATTACATTTTAGGAGAAATGCCTCATGTGCTTCCCATTGATTTATTACATTAAGATTCCATTGTAATTTAAATGTAAGCATTTCTTCCCTCAGCTAATACATTCTGTATTTCTTCATGGGCTAAATCCCAAATGACTGCTTTGAAAGGCCTTTTTAATAGAGAGTTTGTTTTGCAGGGCCTTGCCGTTAACCCATCCTGACCCCGAGCAGATGGACAGGTTAATTGGTTGAACACATCACAGCTTTGTTGCTCCTGTTTCTTCACTCCTTCTGTTAAAGCGTATAGGGAATAAACCATACAGGGTAGCAACAGAGGCTTAATTGTCAGCCTGACCTGCATGATAAATTATGGAATCTACATGTGTATTATTTATTTATTTCATTTTAGTTTATTTATTTAATTTTGCCCAATGGTGAATCACAACAAAGTTGCTACACAACAGCTATACAAAAAATGACTTCCCCATCATGAAGTACAAACATTTCACTTAAGAATACAAAGTGGACATTTTAACATTTTTATATCAATGGAGAATATTCATTACATTTGAGTCTTTAAATAAATAAATAAAATGAAAAATAAACCCTGCAGAGAATCACTTCATGTTATTGTAACACTACATACTAGCATATAACTGAACTACAATAGAACCATTCTATATGTGAAACAACAAGGTCATCATAAATAAGTTTCATGTTCAAATTTAATCAATGTGATTTAAACCAAAGGCAAGCCATAACATGTCCATAATTGCTTAACCCCTTATTGAATATTTGCTTAAGGTGAAAGATCTGTTAGGCTCATAAAAAGGAAACTGATTTGCTAATCATATTCTTTGATTATTCATTATAGGCCTTTGATTTAAACCAGAGAACCCAGCCAAAGTAACATTTATAGTATATGAAAGATATATTTAAGAGCTGAATATCTTATGATCTATTATCAGTACCACTGTACATGAAATGAGTATGGTGTGTAGCATGTAATTCTGATAGCAGTTTGAATTTGAGGGGTGGATTTAAACAATGCAAATTCACAACAATGTGAAACACAGCCTATGTTAATATGAATTTTCTTTTGCCCCATGCATGTTTGCAATTTTACCCTAAAGAAAAGAGCAGACCCATCACAACACACATGAATAGTGTATTCTGTGTCTAATTTCAGTGTCTAATGGAAATCAGTTTCAGACGTACAGAAATAACAGATGGTTACTTTTATAATTTTTTGATAAGAAAGTAGGTGAAAGTTTTGATGTGACCAAGCCCTAGCCTATTTTATGACCGTCATTATCTCGTCAAATTACACAGGACTGAAAGTCGAGATAGACAATGTTCATTTTAAAATCAAAGTGGTACAACGTAATATATAAATATTTAATATTACATTTATTAATTTTTATAAATATAAATATTTCCTTATCTAATAATGTTCTTTTCACCAATGATTTGACTAAAGCTTATGTATGGTTCTGCTATCATGCATTACATTGGAGAACCACAATAATTTTACTCTAATACAGACAGATCCCTCATTGCCTCTGAAAAGTAAAAGCTCATGTAATTAGACCCAATGGCTAATACAACAGTATTCTAACAATTATTACTATTCAGTGCATACAGTAGTGTGTATGACATGATTTATTTCTTTTTCATGTTTTGTGTAACAGAACTGTTATCCATCTTGACTGCACTTCTCAATACTATAATAACACAATGGTGCCAAGTGTTTTAAATGTCTTGAGCCAGTAACATGTCCCTGCAGTTCATTAGTGCAGGCACATGTGTCAGAAGACAGAAAACAATCGATGTTCTATTGCAATGCTTCCATTTTGAGAGTGTATCAAGCAAAGTATGTGAATGCCCCTTACATGAAGTGTTTGTTTTATACAGTCAGGTGCTCTGGATAAGAGCTTCTGCTGAATGACAATAACGTAATGTAATGTATAGACAGCTTTTACACAGTTCTTATTGAATGAAGCTTTCAGCATGGTCAGCAGCATGGGAGTTTAGTATTGACAGATAGTAGGTAACAGTTCTATATGCTTTTTATAAGTATGAGGCAACCCTCAAGACTATCAAAGCACCAAAACATGTCAATATTGATTATATGCCACAACTTCTTGCACATAATGCTTAGTAACACAAATAATACATTATCTATTATAGTTGTTTTAATTAACAATGTTTCTGATCTCTAATATAAGTTGATTGAAGTTTCATTTGGCTTAATTACGCTTAACATACGAAAATCTTTAATTCAAAATGACTCAGTTTTTTATTCATCATTAAACACCCATGCCCGTTTGATGAATTAAGTGTCTGCTGTTTGCAGTGCTGTTGAATTCAATGTCCAGTTGCAAAGAAACTGTCAAAGTGGGCTTGTCTTTGATATTGTGTTTCAAGAAACAGAGCCAATTCATTCATAGTAATGTTTATTATTAGGCACTTTACCACTATATATTACAATTTAATTTGAAATGTAATTTAAACATGTAGACAATAAAATAGCAAATGAACTAATGACAAACATGATATTGTCTAATTATGTTGTGCTAATATTGTAAAGCACTGCTAATGGCATTTCGTGCAAAGTTTTAACTATCCAAAAACATGCTTAAATATAGCTGCAAGCAGCAATGAAGGGGCCAAGCACCACAGGGCCACCAGGTAGACAACTAATCAGAACAACCCCTGAACAAGACATCAGTCCATCACAGGGTGAACAGACACATTGACACCCACTCACTCACACCTATGGGTAATATAGCATGTCCAATTGACATTACCTGAATGTGTTTGGACTGGGGTAGAAAACCAGAATACCCAGAAGAAACCCACATAAACACAGGGACAAGGTACAAACTGAACGCAGATGCACCCCAAACTTGAAACCTCCTTATTGCTAGGCAGTAGTGTTAAACACTTCCGCCGCCATGCCACCCCCCTACATATATGTCCATGCTTATACATAAGCAGAGTCATAAAATGTAGTGTAACTCCTTGGGACATAGCAACAAGGAGTTCAATCTTGGCATATTTGAAAAAAATTCAAAATTGTGGGGAAAAAACTTGCATACATACTGTGTTGGCTGAATAAAACATGTCCCTGATTATAAAAGCATCCCCATTTTTCAACACCTGTTTTTGGTAACAGACTTTTTGAAGATAAAATATTTTTTAAAGAAAACATTTCATTTGATATCAATTTAATAAAACACACTGAATAAAACAAGTTATGGTGATATATTTTTTGGAAAAGTAGTTTGCAAGAGTACCAAGTTTGGCGTGACTCCAACCAAGCATTTCTGACATATGGTTCACTTCCTGTTTTGGTGTCTTCACCATGGAATTTCATTGGGTGACAGCGGCCATATCGTTTGCCCTAGCAAAATTCTTTGAATAACTTTTGGTCAGAACCCTCTGTAGATGATATGTACCCAATTTGGTGGTGATAGGATCAACGACCTAGGACTAGTTCGCAAAAGTAGGTTTTTCGAAAAATTCAAAATGGCAGAAAATCCAGTATGGCAGACTTCATTCGAATGCATTCGAATCAAGATGACCCAAGGATTCCGGGAGAAAAAAGATCGCAAACCTAGGACAAATGGTTCAAAACTTATAAGCAAAAATGTAACTTGAACTTTAGCCTGTTGGTGGTGCTATAGAGATGGAAGGATTGACCCCAAGTTTGATGCCTGGATACTTTGGACTGTCCTCTATCAATGTGCCAAATTTCATCAAAATCCACCAAGGGGTTATATGGGCTGACAGAAAGTATAATAATAGTGAAAAATTCTAACAATTACAGTAGGTACTTTGCACCTTTGGTACTTGGCCTCTAATTAATCCTCTATCAATAGCTTGCCCATCAAGATGACTGAGCCACTGGGGCATGCACCTTTGTCATGCTGACATACCCACAGAATCAAAGAGTGCTACCTCTTAAGTGTGATGCACACAGTATTAAGCAAAGTTTGTGCACAGGGTTTTGAAATGTTGTGCTTATTGAATGCACCCAAGATGTGGCTATGATTTAAAATGGGATTGATCCGGCACTGATGGAAAGTCTCAACCTAACTCCTAGCTATGCTTTCCCATGGTTAAACCCGTTAGGCCTGTAAAAGGCATGACGCTTAAAGGATTTACTGAAGCAACCTTAACTGAACGAATGTACAATGACTCTGCCATAAAATGTGCCTACCTGTTTGATTGATTATCCCCCTTAATACTTGTAAACAACAATACAGACATATTCTGAGGGGTCATGAACCATATCTAAGCCACATATCTTCAATTTAAAATGACTGACAAAAGGTAGGCATGTTTATGCTCTTATCAGTCAGGATAATGCTTTACTTTGACATCATAAAAGGTTACTGCTACTTTGTTCCTGGCTAAATAAATATACCTGGGGAAGATCTGTGTTCTCAGGGAAAAGTACATTGAGCAGTGACGTGCTTTTCTCAGAAATATACAAATAAGTGATATCATGCAGAGGGAATAAAAGACACAAATATACAAATACTTTTAAAGATACAATATGTACTATGTATACTATACTATTTTAAATGAATACAATTAATTTTCTGTGATATTAGTAAAATTAAAATAATGCATTTTGCAGACACGTACACACGTCACAGCACTTGAGACAGCAACAGATGGAACTTCACTGCGGCATGGGTCTTGTAATACCTAGATAATGATAGTCATATATCAGCAATACAAGCAGCAAAATCCACATTAGTGTAGCAGAGGTTCAGGGACACATGAAGCTGGATAGACCATTTTGCATATGCCTTATCTGAACTCTGATCTACCATCTCCAGTGCTTGCTTGACAGAATCCCTACTGGCTTGTCTGAGCAACTACTCATCATCTTTGACAGCTGTTCTGAGACACCTCTCGATCAAATCACCTCACAGATAACAAAAATACATGTATGTTAAATATGGTACATCGATTCATAAATAAAGCTCTTAGTGAAATGAAATCCCATTTCCTGAGGCTAGATGATGTGACAACCCCCCCCCCCCCCCCCCCCCCCCTTCATTGAAACGCAGTGGCCTGAGGTAGTTGGAAGAAAGGAAAGGAGGACGGGAGGGAAGTTCTTTTCTAGAACTTGTCTCCATCGCCATCCTTTTAGCCAGGCGTAACTTGTGGTATATCACAAATACTGACTCATGCGTACCAATACCCCCTGAATTTTAATAACAGGTCCGGTTGATTAAATGAAACATCATTCTGCCACTTTAAGTAGGTACCTAGATATTACAATACTGTTGCTATAGTAACATTCCTGACATTGTCTATGGGTGCAGTTAGACTTTCTGAACTTAGCTAGCTAGGCAGTGACGAAGCTAACAAGCTGGCTTTTGCGACATGTTTATATCATTTCATATTTTCGTTCCAGAGTAGAGATCAATTGCTGGCAAAAGCATGTCCTGAAAGTCCATATCTGCTTTTAAAACACAATGTGCACACATTTTGTTTCAGACAGACAAGATTTCAAGGACACTGTTTCCTCCTCTTAATGATGGTTGCCAGTAACTTTTTTGCCAGCTGTCTGCCTTGTGGACACATACTTTCCCTGGCTCGTTATGTATGGGGCGCCGAATGTAAAAGACATTTTTTTTTCGTAGACAGAATGCCTTCTGTGCTACGAAACGCATAAATTCATTACGAAACCATACAACACCATAACGCGTTTTGTCCATGAAAAACACAAACGCGTTAGCATTGTGTCCACGAAATATTGAAGAGAGCACATACTTTTGTGCACAGAAAACAAAATGGATAATTCCTTTTGTGCACTGAATTGACCATTGTGCTTTTCATTTTGTGGACAAAAGGCGGAATGCACTTCGTACTATGTGGACAAAAGAAACTCATTTTGTAGACAAAAGTAATTCTGTCCATGTAATAGCTGTCCTAGGCCAGCATTTATGCTGTTGTGGCACAAAATGCAGAATGCGCTATACTATCACCATTCCGTGCCACCGAATGTTCATTTTGTCCACAACTGTTTTGCTATATTACTGAAAGTATGGTGTGCTCTAAACGGATTCAGCACAATATATTCCGTGACTCCGCAGTTACAGAAGGCATTCCATCCACAAAAGCAAAGGCTGCTTGAACTTGAACTTTCTTTTCTGTAAGCGCGTAAATAACAGTTCTCCCCCCCCCCCCCCAATATACCTGAACATAGAATGTGGTATCTGGAGTTTGCTGCGACCAAACATGGTAAGGTCTGAAACAACAGTGTAGTCACGATTCATGAATTATAAATACTGCAAGTCTTGCGATAATCAGGGGGGTACAAAGGGGTGCACCCTATGGTCCAAGCATTGTTTCCTCAAGATGTTTGAATGTTCCAAGATGATAACAGCCCCATACAGACTGCTAAAAAGATTCAGGAGTGGTTTGATGTCAACACCAGGATGATATCAAACAGCTTCCATGGTATCCCCTATCACCAGATCTAAACATCATTGAACCTTTTTGGGAAGGTCCACCTCTTTCATCTCTGAAAAAACCTGGAGGCTTTCCTTGTTGAAGAATAGGTTGTCATCTCAAATTGTAAGGCCTAGTTCAAAGAGCCATGTAGGATCAGAAATTAAGTCACACATGTTGAATCTAGAATATCTGTATTTCTGAATTTCTTTACAAATGGACTTGCAAAGCTTTTGACAAGTTTCTTGTGGAAATTTATGCAGGATTGAGTCTGAGTTCTTTTTTCCATATTTCCCCTGCTGTACTGTCTCACTGATGGCATTGCTTTTGCTCTTGCAAAATTTTAAACTTACATTGCTACACTGTTGCTGGTATTTTTTATGAGCCAGTCCCTATTGCTGAGATGCCTCAGCAGTTCATTCAGCAGCCCTTTCTTCTTTTTTTATTTTGGTTGGAACATTGCTTATACTGTCTGCCCACAATAGTATTGATATCGGAGCTTTTGACTGGTGTGGGCTAGAAGTATCTGGTTTCTCCTTTCTCTCAGTTTCAGTTCAGTTTTTTTTTTCCAAGAACATTTTATTATTTATTTATTCCCTCAGAAATTTTGTTTAGATTTTGTTTATATTTATAGTTTGGCATTGTAAGTTATCTATGCCCTGCTACAGCTGTAGGAGATTATTTGAGAGAAATTGGGTCCAATAACCTGTCCATTTATAGATTGCTACAAAGTGACGCAATGTAAAAAGTTTGTGGGTTTTTTTATGTGTAGGGATAAAATACAATAAAGATGCTCAGAATATGAAAAACAAAATTCCATTATGTCTCTAACTTATCTCCATTATTCTGGATAATCCAATAGTAAACTGTGAAAGTGTAAACTGTTGTTGCAGCCTGCATATTTTGTCAGTTTTCAGCTCATTCAAAACATTTCTATATAGATAAAGTGGACAGCTCTGCTCCCCCCAGCTACACATGATTGAATTGCCCTTGGGATTCCCCTTTCTAAGGAGGCCCCAGCACCAAAAGGTGCATTGCTGCTCAGCTGTCAGTCTGTATACTCTGGAAATGGTATCATTACATACTTATTACTGCATGAAATCTGACTGGCATATCTAAGTAAACAGTTGCACTGCAAGCTTTCATACTTAACAGATTTCCACCTTGATGCTACGCCATTAATGAAATTTCTGCTGAAATTGTTTCACCACTAGTATTGCAGTAGCCAAGTTGGCTTGCTAAGTATTGTGTGCTACAGTCAATGTGGTGTGCAGAGGTTCCTGCACAGACAATCCTTATTGCTAGCAAGTAAACACTGAGAACACCTAGAGTGAATGAATTTTTTTCTCCTTTCACTATAAAGGTGGGTTTTTTAACAATGACACACTTCTTGCAACATTTGTTTGCCTTGTTTATTGTCACACAGTTGCAATACAATTGCTACACAAACACCAGCCAGCATGCTATCCTTCACCTTAGGGAACACTGGCAGCCTCCTAGTAGCAGTTTGATTTTGTTTCTGCTTTGGCTTAATAATTGACTCATCTAATTTGCTGAATCCATTCACTGTGGCCATTTGTATCTCCTGAGTGTCCGTTATGTACGCAGCAAATGATATCATAATGGCAGATGAAGGGTGAGTTGAAGCCCAAGTTCAAGGTGATTGGCATTCTGGGAGCTGTTACATATTGCACAACATTAAAGGATCCCCAAGATGTGTTTCTCATAATAAGAGCATCTGTACTTGTCTAATTGGCAAGAGCTGCCATACTTGCTGGTACTCTGTGTCTGATCACAAAAACTGATACCACCATTTATGGACCAGCAACCCCTTTTACTTTCAGATTTGACCCATTTCTGTTCTTCAAAGCTCAGAGTATTTATTAGGTTTACAGTGTCCATTTTAAGACATCTCCAAACATCAACCAATTTGGTTTTATTCTTCATCCAATACTCCCTCACCCAGTTTTCTGCCTACCCTGTGGTCACTGCAGCTTGCATATTTAACTCTAGACCTTTAAAAAATTGATCATGAAAAGACACATTCTGATTAAAATTACTGACTGAATCAAATCTCAATATCATTGCAAGGATCCATATGTCTTCAGGAATTTTCAGGACTTTTGGTTGCCGCCTTCTTCTGTGAATATGTTTCATTGTTGGCAGGGTTCTACCGTGGGTACCCTAACCTAATGTAAACCAAGTTGTGTAAACCAAGTAGGACTGGCTGGATTTACAATCCTTTATGACAATGACTTGCTTTGACTTTTTGCTTTTAATAGACTGATGATCAGCATCCTTAGAATTCAGGTTGACTACGCTATTATTAAATAAAATAAACACAATTGTCATAATAATAGGAAGAAACATTCAAATGGTCAAGTGTATTCATCAGTCTGTTTAGTGGTCTTTGGGAGGAAAGCCCAAGGAATATCCCAAAATATCCCAATTAGGTTTTAATTTTGGGCAAGGAAAAACCTATTAGCATTACAAATCAGAAGATGGCAGAATTCTCATAAACTGTCATTTATCATTTTAGGAGAAATACATTGTTGCCCCTTCTGTTGTCACCGCAAACAAAAAAGGGAAAGGCAGTTAACCTCAAAACAATGCAGGATTGAAAGATGGTCAGATGGAAGATCTATTGTTGTTGCTGCTGCTGGGTGCATGAAGCACGAATGAAAACGTGGAAAACATTTTGCAGTTACAAAACGTGCATCTGTGAATCTGTGGATCAGTGTGACAGTAGAAAATGTACTGTATTATTTCTTAATGCAAATGCTGGTTGGTTTTGAGGGTGGAGAAAGAAACAGGATAAGCACTGTATGCATCAAGGCATCATCTAAACTGCATTTAGCATGTACATTGCTAGAAATTATTCCTTCACATTTTGGCTTCTCTGCACATCTTGAAACTGCATTATTCAAATATTCTTAAAGTATATGGAAAAATATACTAATTAATGCATATTTTTACATAAATTGATATTGCAGAACATATTTTCTGGCTGGGAGTAGAATTGACTGAGGGGTAGTTATTTTATATTTAGAATTGATAAAATCGATACAGAGGTTTAATTGGAGACCATTATTAAAAATTCATACTAGGGATGATAATGAACTCACCCCCTGGGCATCAAAATCCTGAAATCAAACCAATTCTGTCTCTGAAGGAGAAAGTCATCAGCAAATTTCTTCCAGAGTGATTGTTATCAGCCATTATTCACAATTAAATTACAGGGCCCCAATACAATTTTAATGCATGCCATATCACTTAATATTAGAAGCTCAATTTTTCCACAGAAGTTAGAACTTCACTGCAGAACATCTGACCAAAATATCTACATCACAGTATTGTTGGAAGCTGATAAGGAGGGTGTCCCTGTGGGTAGACGCACTGCTGGATAACTAGGAAACCCCTTGGTTACAGTTCAAGGCAGTCTTTTTTTCCTGCCAAACCTCAATAGTGTTGCATTTTTCCTCTGTTTGTCTACCTGGCTACACACAGGTCAGTACTGCCTTCTGCCACTAGATGGCAAAGGGTGAGAGGATCTACAATTGCAGACTTGGCTCGGAATTTCAGTGGCCAGCCTTTGGGAACTCCAGTGGGTAGTGGGAACAGAGCAGCCCAGAAGACTGACAAGCTTTTACCTCTTTTCTTTAACCTCTTTAAAAGGGGGTCGGAAGAGATACATCCTCTCCATTCTGCACATGTTCCCCGAATCTTAGAAAAAAGAGTGAAGGGGGTCCAAGTCCAAGTCTCTGGAGGCAAATGGACTGACACACATACCCTCAAATGACTAAAATAAGAGCACAGATGTCCAGCCATGATAAATGGAGCTGACAAACCTGGGAGAGGTGATGGCAATGCACCATGGGGAACAAAACAAAAACTCTTCACAAGTTTAGTGTCTCAGTGAAGTTGAGAGCCTTGACACAGCACTGATTTTGGCTGTAAAGTCACATCAGACGATTTAATCTGCACTAATTTGATGCATAGTTTTGCTGCACTATTAGCCTGCTTGCCATCCCACCCTAGATTACAGTATTGACATACCCTGTTTCCATGGCTACATATTTTTAGCTGGGCTGTCAAAGCACAGAAGTGAATGCCAGTTTTTTTTTTTTTTTTTTTTTTTAATAGTACTATTAATTATAACAGTACTGTACACATTAAAAAATACAGTATTTTTTCTGGAGGGTTTCAAAGGGATTTATGGAATAAGTCAGATTAGTGGTTCTTTGCATAAAGGATAAAATACCCTTTATCATACATCAGAGGAGGAGTGATTTCTGGGATTTTCAACATAAAAATAATAATTTTAAGGTAAAAATATAATTATTTTGGTTGTGCTCAATTTCTGGCCACATTCTGTATTTTCAATACCACGGTAGAAAATTATATTATTCTATAGTGCAGGAATAGCCAGCTGTTATGGAGAATGATTGGGGGGGGGGTCTTCCTTCTATTGCAACACCAGAATAATATATGCATGACTTAATGCATGAAATATGAATCTCTAGCTGTCCAGAGCATCTGTCCAATGCTGACTGAATGGTGCTTTCTTAAAGTCGACAGGATTTGAGCTGTCCTAAACTTTGCCATCTCTGGCATATTGCTGTGCTAAGGCCATTGCTACCATTACTCCCATCTCCCATTATTTTATATCATCATATATTAAATTCTGGCACATGAACTCACATACTTAGTGCCTTACCAAGCAAATCTGAAACATAAAAAAAAAATCTGCAAACAAAAATATAAATCCTGTTTAAGTCCCTTTTCAACTGTGAGCTTTTGCAATATAGACAAATCCACTGGTATAATTTAATTCAGCTGTCAGCTCTTGAAAAGGCGAGGGCAACATAAGAGGGAAAATGATTGCCTTGTTTTTCAGTGGAGCTCACAGGAGGATTTGGACTTTCACAAGCTCAGTTGCAGGCTGTGAAAAATGGATCGGATGAGCGACAGCTGTGGGAGTGCAGCACCAAATGACAACAAAGTGAGTCGCTCCGCTTTTAGAGGCCAATGCGATGCACTGCTTCATAATTTACTGAAAGATAATCAAGCGGCGAGTTGCTGACCATGCAGGTTATTTGTTTTGGGTCGAAATTCTCCCGCAGCACTTAACTGCCGTTTCCCTGACGCGCTCGATGCGAGACGTGAAATCACCTATTGTGATATAAGGCATTGATTCCCATTTCAGTCCTTCCCATTTTTATTCCTTAACTGAGCCCTCTTCACTCTCAGTATGCAGGCTGAAGCAGTCCTTTCACTCCTTTATTCATTATGGAGAGGCTAGATTTCACTGGAGTGAAAATGTATTAAAGGATAAGTGAAACAAAATTCTCTAAAAAGCAGAACTGGATTTCAGAACTGTCCACAAATAGCCACAATACAAGGGGAGGCCTTGTATTCTGTCTATCAATAGAACAAGGCTCTGAGTTCCAGCTCTGGCTAAACTCATTTATATTGGTAATTCATCTCCCTTTGTTAATCAGCCCCTCAGCACTGAACGTATTCAAGATGAGCTGTCATTCTTGGGAACTGTATGTCTTAATTTTTCATTTGTGCTCAGGCAGCATGCATTTAACAAAGTACTGTTAATTGAGGCCAAGACTAAGGAAAGTTTAGCAATTACTCCTTGGTTAAGGAAATCATCTTTCCCTCTCTCATACAGCTGTAGAGCAAAATCATCCCTGAATTTTTAATTGTCAAAAATACCTGTGCTCTTGACGCTAGTAGTAGTAGCTTTGACAAAGGAAATGAAAAAGGAAATGATATGAAAATGCTTAGTTGCAACAAAAGTTGTATAGAAGATATATGCCAGTACCAACATGTGCAGCTAAATGAAGACATAAGTAAGCTCACCACTAAACTTTCTGTGCAGGTGGGTCAGTTTATAATGCATTCATTTATCTTTAAGGACCTACATACAGAGTGAAAATGAACTTTGTTCCAAAATTTTGAACTAGAGCAACAACAACAAAACAATGGCATAAAATTCTACCATAGTCTCAGTTTAAGAGGTTATTTGGAGCCTCTTTAGTGTTTGGGATTTTGGGATATCTAAATTTGTCTACCATCAGTTTTCAGAACATGATGTAACAATTGTAAAAAGCAGTATTTTCTTAGGATGTCCTGAAATTCACACTTTTTAAGAAAATGCATGATGCTCTTGCCCTCAATGTTTAAAATGTTATTATTTAAATAACAATTAAGTTATATAAATGTCAAAACTAAATAATGGCATATTTAGAATCCCACTCTGTGATTATAAGAGGCAACAAACCAATCAAAGGAGCAGGTTATAAGCATTATCATTACTTCACTGCTGACCTAGCTGCTGACATCTGATAAAACGGTATTATGAATAACAGACTAGCACAATAATATAGTTTGCATATCTTGCTAGCTACCATTACATTTGAAAGATTCTAGCTATATAGTTTCTAGCTATAATGGAGGTAGGTAGCCTGCCATTATCAAGCTATAAGACTCCAATGATAGCTAGCCAACATGCTAGTTGTGCAGTATGCAAAACTGGTGACTTTATCAATATGATTATGGCATCAAACCAATGGCAAAGAAGTCGTAGCTTGCTAGCTAGTTATCTCAGACATCTTGGTGCTACCCAGTGAATACGATGATGAGGGGTACATAAAGCTAACAAAACAGCAAAGCATCTGAACAATAGATGTGTTTGGCTGTGTGCTACACTATATTATGCTTGCATTCTTCAAATAAAAAATAAAAAAAATAAATAAAGCACAAGTGTCATTAGTGACTCTGCTCTTTGACTCACTTCTTGCAGGCTGTCAATCATATGCCCCATACCTCAGTCTCAATCTGGGTGTTGTAGTTTCTGGAATTCACATAACATTGCAGACCCTAACTGTAAACAAATATGAAAAATGGGTTACAAAGATGATACTCTGCACACTCTGTACACATGCACACAGCTGATTAGAGAGATTCCAGCTCAGAATGAAGCTAAAGCTTCCAACCCGCTCAGCTCTCTGGAGGAGCCTATAGCTGCCTCAAGAAACACAAAGACTGTGTTAGATTTGACTGGTTTTGGTCAAAACCCCTGACAGATGTTCTAATGATTTGTAATGTTTGTGGTGTTGAAAAAAAAAACAATTTTAATCATTCTAACAGCACTCCAACATAAAAATGTAGAACTGAAAATGCAGTTCAAAATGGATCTGACTGCGACATGCTCAAGTTTCTTTTCCAGGGCAATACCTCCCCCAAGTGGTAAAATGCTGAAAACACATTTCCTGAAAAAAAGTATTTTTGTTGTTATTTTTTTACAGTGAAAAACCTTTGAGACATGACCTCTTCATAAAACCCTGGACAAATGGATTAATAAGCAGTATTGAATGTGGCACTATACGTTTAGTTTAGAGCTATGTTTAGAGACATAATACTGTTTATTTTTTCTTGCAAACAGCTTGCGATACTGTTCACACAGAGGGCAAAATTCATGTGGGGCATGCTTTCCTTTTTGTTGTTTTCTTTTTCTTTTTTTGTATGTTTATGACAGAAAAATAAGTCAAAATGTGGGACATTTCTATGCCTGAGAGGATGTTGTAAATTGACAGATGTATTGCATCCTGATCCTCATTGACCTCACTGCCCAGAGAGATTAGGCAAAGGAGCATAGCTCTTGATGAAGCTGATCTGTGGAAGACAACCAAGCTGAGAAGTCTTACTTTATATAGGTTTAGTGGCCCTCACAGGACAATTTACCGATATCATGTGCAACAACTGCTGTTTCTTTCTCATGGGTATGACCATCTTTTGCTATCCCTCTATGTGTGTTCAGTGCTGAAACCATGCAGAGGAATTCTTGGTCATATGTTTCACATTTGCATTCTGTTTGTGTAGTACAAGAAATCCACAGTTTATGTACCACTTGAATGACTTTATGAAAGTCCCCTTACAACTTGAGTAAAGTCTGAGTTATTTAAAATCCAAGTTATGTAGTGACTTTCAGAATGTAACCCTTACTTGTGGACGGTTGGTCCAGATCTCAGTCCGAAAATGGTCTCCCCATTTCAGTTCAGCCTATCACATAATGAATTACATGTTCATGGTTCAAACTTGGAGTGCTGCTTACTGGTGATTGAATGATTTTTTTGAGCCAGAATGCAATCACTAAGGATAAGTGGACCTTATTCATTTGCCTATTGGATTTATAGAGACTCTGGGCAGTGTCCAAATTGCATACTAGTATGCCTACAAATGTGGAATTTCATGGTCACCACAATATGCATGGTTCTAAAACTCAGAGAAAATTTTGGGATGCATTCTCACATTTCAGAAAAAAGAAAATCATAATTTTAATGAAGCATACTCATACATATTTGTAACTGCCACAGGTCTTTGCAATTTGAATCCAACATTTCAAATTCACACAAAGAGGATGGCAAATGTTTGCACAAATGTTAGTAATTTACAGGTATTTTGCTTTCTCACCATGCTTAACTAGAAATATTGATAGCCTTTCTTGAAATACATCAGGAGGCTGGAATGTACTTATATCATGATGTTCTAGGACACACATGGCCAGTGGAGGGACAGGGAAGCACATGACTTCAGGTAAGAGTTGAAAAGAAATGTAAAAAATGATATTTACAAAAATACATCTCTAAATGGCAGTGTCTATGCAAAATAAGGATTACACTTGAACAGACAATCAAAATGTTCTTACAGCTGATATCAGCGAAATACAATTACACTGACTTACAGCTGACAATTTCTGCAACTCTCTTCCTGTTCTGCCTGAAAAAGACTGACATAAGTACAGTTTATATTGCAGATGCCCCACTTAGGATATACCAAACCTGTCTTATCTGTTGTTCTTGATAAAAAGTTTGATTGTATCCATACTTGAAATTATTGAATTAAAACATTTCCCACAAGCAGGCCTTAATTGCCTTTTACCTTGATAGAATGATTTCCACCCATTGCAGTCCACCCACTTCAGTTCATAAAAATTCATTTAACATCCCCTTCCTGAAACAATGGAAAATAGCCAAGTATTCAATAAGGGTATCTGACTACATGCACAGATGCATGCCCTTTCCTCACCAACTGCAGCACCCTACCCTGTTTCCATAACTGTAAACAGGAAGCCCACTATCTGTAAAAATTTTCATTATTGCTTTTCTTTTTAAATGTAATGAGTTTTCTTTGCAGCTTCCTTTTGGATATCTCTGAGGCTGATGTCTCTAAGCGGCTACTCTCCAACTGACCCACCACCTGTCCCCTGGACCCAATTCCTTCCCATCTCCTACAGTCTCTCTCTCCCACACTCTTACCTGCACTCACTCACATTATTATCACTCACCACTGGCACCTTCCCCGCCACGTTTAAGCAGGCTAGGGTAACCTCACTATTCAAAAAATCTATGCTTAGCCCCTCCCAAATAGAAAACTACAGATCCATTTCTCTCCTACCGTTCCTATGTAAAACCTTTGAACAAGATTTTTTCACCCAGGTCGTTGCTTTTCTCTTCCAGAACGACTTGTTGGACACCAATCAGTTGGGATTCATAACCAGCCACTCCACTGAAATGGCCCTCCTGTCTGTTGTTGACACCCTGCGGGCGGCAAGAGCTGCCTCCATGTCGTTATCCCTCATCCTACTAGATCTCTCCATTGCATTTGAACCATTACATCTTCCTGTCCACCCTCGCTGAACTGGGCATCACAGGCACTGCACTTCGTTGGTTCGAGCCCCTACCTCACAGACAGATGCTTCAGGGTATCCTGGAGGGGTGGGGAGTCTAAGTCCCACTGGCTAAGCACTGGGGTACCTCAGGGATTGGTGCTTGGCCCCCTCCTCTTCTCTCTATACACAACCACACTGGCTCCGATCATCCAGGCGCATGCCTTCTCCTACCACTGCTATGCAGATGACACCCAGTTCTACCTATCATTCCAACCTGATGACCTCACTGTCTCAGTGCGGATCTCTGCCTGTCTTTCAGATATCTCAGCCTGGATGAAGGGGCATCACCTTAAACTCAACATATCTAAGACTGAGCTCCTAGTCAACCTAGCCAGCCCATCAATCCAGCATGACATCACCTTTCACCTGGGTTCAACGACATAAACTGTGTCCAGGTCTGCAAGGAACCTGAAAGTAGTGATTGATGACCAGCTACAATTTACCTACCACATTGCTATGACTACCACATCATGCAGATTTGCAGAACAGATGGTGAACTGTCAGTAGATTTGACATGTCATCATTGATGAAGTCAGGATATCAAAAATGAAAAGCGAGGCAACAGAAAGCTGAGAGGGAGAAAAAGGGCCGACAGTTAGTCACCCAGTTTTTTCCAAAGAAAGGTATATTTATTTACGGACCTTCCTCTGGTGCCCATTAACACGTAGCTGCCTAGCCAACATATCCAGCTAACAAGTTAAGTTAACTTACAGTGGAGTGTCAGTATTATTTTGCTTAAATATTTGGTAGATTAACTTTATCGCCACCGAAAATGAGATGAGTGCAATTTTGGTTCAAATGTAATTAATATAGCTCAGTGAATTTGTAGCCAGCTAGTGCACGCTCTTGCTATAGCTAGCTAACTAGCATACATGCTAACTATCTTGTTCACTAATCAGGTCTGCCCTCGTCATTCACAGATACAGCTTCAGGATTAGGAACACTTCCCTCAACCCACCTCCCAGTTGAAGGAGAAGGAGGCAAGCAGTATTTAGTTGATAATATATTTACAGCGCAATCCATGAAGCTAAAGGTCTTTGGGGTTAAGGCTCATACAAACTGATTTTGAATATATTGATGTATGCTGTATTACCATGTGAGCAGTTAGCTAGCTAGCAAGCATGGAATACAATTTTAGCTAATAGTCACATTTAGCTCAGTTCTTCCAGTAATGAACATTGACAACTGGCACATTAAAATATAATGGTTAGATAGCTAGATAACATTTAAGCTAGCTCATCTGGTGTAAAGGGGGTGTTACCACTTTTGTCACCCTTTATATGATAATTTTTCCAATAAACCACTGCTACCAATTAAGGATGCAGTAGGCTAAGTATTAGGTAATTAACACTAGACTACACTAGAACTACCAGTCTATACATTATTAAACTTTGGGTCTTCAAATGGATTTTCTAGGTTTGTGAGTGGTCTAGGTTTGGGGGGGCTAATATTATATTCTTTCATAGGGCCCAAAATTTCAAGCAGCGCCCCTGAAGATAGCTGCGCAGAGTTCCACGGAAAACTCCTGGGGAAAAAGAATTCTCCTAGAGAAGATCCACTCATCAAACAAGTATTCTTCTTAAAGGTATCTTTCTTTAAAGGCTCTTTCTTGGTTTGTTATTAACAGGGTGCAGTAGTGGTTTAATGTTTTGACGTTTCAATCTTTTTGTCATTTTTAAGTTTTGATTCTGTGAAACTAATGGAGTGTTGAGAGCAGCATAAAACTGACCGTGACCAGCTGGTGGCATTGCATGGTGAAGATATAAGTTAGTTATTTTTATGTAATAAAAATTATTTTAAATTTAAAATGTTATTTTAGGCTATTTGAAGATATTTGTACGTTGTTTTGTTTAAAAAAAAATAGCTGGCAGTGAATATGTCAGTCGGCCATTTAGCTGGCAGCCTGCGCTTGTGCACACTGACAAATACCTTATGTTTTGTTTTCAAAGATATCTGACAATCAATAAATATGTTATATTACACCAATGCAATCCTTGTGTTTTGTGTTTAATAGTGTTATTATACAGTTTTCAAATAAACTATGTTTTGGTGGATTTTTGAAGACAAAACATCATTTTTCGTTTGCTGAGGCGCTGTCCATGGTGTTAAAAGGTGCAGTCACTAGGTGTGCTAAGTTCTGAAATAATTTTCCCCATCCTGATGACAACACCTATGGTGCATGCATAAGCGCATACATGTGCACGTGCACGTGTATGAACGTGCGAAGGGTTTGAAAATCTGGTCACCCTAGTACAGGAAGACCAACAAAACTGCATCTAAGTAACTGAACTCGCTGCTGCAACCCTATGTTCCCTCCCAACTACTACGCTCTGCCACCGAATGGCGCCTGGTGGTCCCGTCACAGGACTTTCTCTGCCGTTGTCCCCTGATGGGGGAATGAACTTCCGCATTTCATCTGCTCTACTGAGTCCCTTTCTGTCTTCAAGAAACATCTAAAGACACAGCTCTTCCACTCTCACCTGAATCACTTCCCTCCTAAAGGAACTTATTTGCACATTCAAATTGCCCGCCAAGAACTTCCTGGAACTATCTGGAGTCTACGTGAATCACGTGACGATCAAGCATTTTGAACTTCTGTTGACTCTACTCTCTCTCTCTATGTGGCTCTGCTCTCGACTAACACAATAGAGCAGGATCTGCAATTAGCATGTCAATGAATAGAAGCGCTGCTGAGGCAAATGAATGCAATTTACTGCCAATAATCATTATAACACAAAGCAATTTAAATACATTACTAACCCACATACAGTAGCAGGGGTAAACGCGAGTTGGGGGATGCAGTGCAACCAGTTATATAAAAACTAAGGACTGCTACATACATGCAAGCAACATATTACCAAGCAGAGAAAGGAAATCAACACATCTCAGCAGCTTCTCCCATCTCGCGGGCTCCCTATACATTTAGCCGACCGACCAACCACACCAGACATTTTCCTGCATCCATTTTAAAAGACTTGACTCAGTTGTGTTTTCATCAGATGGGTGGAAGTGTGACACCCACTCTCCTGTTGTCTTGACAACTCCAATCATTTGCTCCTGGTAAAATAGCGTTGCTCATATATGCAAGAGAGTATTATGCCTGAGAAACATGCTCACTACTATGTATGAGAAACATGCTCAGTACTACAACACACAACCCAAAATGTGGACACAAGGTACCACCCCTGACATATTACAGTGTTTTTTTCTTTACTGTCCTAATAAACCTTCTAGCATCAGTCATGCTAGATGAGGTTGCTAACATTAACTACTTTGCTCTCTGCTTGTTAGTTATCATGCATTAACATCTAAAAATTTAGCCCTGATGGCTAAATATGAGCAAGATGTTGGCTAGCTAGCGTGGTTAATTTAATCAATTTTGCCATAGAGACATTCTGTTTATATTTTGACAGAAAATCTGGTTATGTCTGCTAGCATTAAAACTGCGTACAGCAAGGCGGCTCAATCAATTGCATCATATTTATGTTTCATAAACTGTATCACTGTGAAGGGAGCAGACTTTGACCTGATGGTATGTCATATTTGACAAGTTGAGCTTTTTGAAATTTTTAGCTGATATATTAACCTAGCTAGTGTATCAAATATGCTCCTCTCCTTTGCTGTCAGTATTGAAGGGAAAAAGCAGGCAGGATCTGGGAAAGAACAACAGGAAGGTCTGCAGCATGTTCCAAGGTGAGAATATTTTAGTCAGACACGTCTATGGAGGCTAACATGTGTCAAGACTGTTGTCGATGTAACACGTTTGTAATGGTAATGTACCTTGAAATCCTGTGTTATTTTATAGTGGCTTCGTGTTGGTGCTTTCATTACAGTTCTCTGTGTTGAAGCTTGTTCCGACAAAAACCTTTTGGGTGTAGCTACAGTATATTGATAAACAATTGTAACGTCACATATCAATAATTCTTAAGTCCAACTAATCAAATGTTAGCGTAAGTGTAATTTGTAGTGTAAACCGTAGAATTATCATAATAGAAATATCATAATTAAACAAAACATAGACATAGACATGTTTTGCCTCACACCATGTTTTTAACCAATTTAAGGACATGAAAGTCCTGTATAATTCATCACCTTGTGTACTGTGGGCTGGATAGTACATTTCTCTCACCTACTTGTAGTATATCCACCAGTGTTTTAAAATACTCTCAGACTGATGAAGTCCAAAGTCATTGACACCTGCATTGTACTTCCCTCTAATAAGCAACAGCTTATATTTGTTTAAATTATGCTGTTTCAGTAGTGAAAGACATTGTGTGGTGTCAGATGTGAAAGAATTATAGTTTGGAGGTAAACATGAGTATGTCAAAATAAACTTTAAACCACCGAAAGGAATATAGGTATACAGTATAAGGTTTTTTGCCAAAAGGTTACTGTGTAAAAAATACTATTGCACACAGCCTCTGTCTAACTCAGGAATAGGAAATCCCTGCATGAACACCTGCCAGCAATGAAAGGACTAAGGGTCTGCTGGATGGAACAGTGAAACGGTTTGCAACTAGTCCACTTCTTTTTCTGTTGTTAAAATTAGCCAAGCTGTATCTTTAAGAAGATGTAGAATTGCTAGAAAAGCTAAATGAGTGTGTGAAGTAAATATACATTTGGATTATAGGTAGTTGATGACATTATTTAGCATTCTGCTATTAACTGAAGAAGAAGAAAAAATTATAGTTAAACTAGCAGAGCTTTTGAGAATCATTGTATAGGCAAGCACAGTGGCATTTACAACCAACCTGCAAGAGTTAGATGAAACCACCACCATAGCAAATATCAGATAACTTACTGCAATTATATAAAACACAAAAAGGATGAATTTATATCAAATTATGTTTGTTATTAGGGACCATAGTTGTCAGAATGTCTACAATTAACTTCCACACATCTTGCAAAGGGAGTTTTGTATGAAATACAAATTTTGTTTATTTTAAAAAAAAGTTGTTTAATGCAAATCTAATACAAACCAGTCTGAAGCAATTTAAGTGGAAAAAACATTACACAAAGTACACCAACAGAGAGTGAAAGATGAGAAAAATAACTACACAAACAGCATCACAGTACCACTTGCTGAAGAACAGAAGCAATTTCAGTTGTGAACGATGCAGCAAAGCACCATTACATGCATTGAAAGTTTTCTTCCTTGGATGCTGCTGAAGGCAGACAGATTCAGAAAGCTGAACTGCGTAGCTGTATGTGGCTAAAAAGGAGAGCAGAGGTGATGCAAGGACAAACTGAGGCTCAGGCAGAACAGTCTGTTTTCTTTGGTGTAACAAACCAAGACAATCCCCCAGACACATGGCAGCAGTCTCTTTAATTTAATGAGGAGCAAATTACATTCAAGTGAACAAGAATAGTTGTTACAGGTGGACCAGTATCTAGTCTGTACTCTGAACAGAGACATGGAGAGCTGAACGAAATAGCAAAAACCCTGCAAGGCTCAGGTAACCCTCCATTAGACATAGTGGGACGATTTATTTGCACCACAGGGAGGATTAGCAAAAATGTAAAATGAGCAGACATTGTGATACCAGGATTAGTGAATCCACTCCTATGGTTGCCAGCCATAGACGATCTTGAGTGCTTGAGACAAGTAAACAACATTCAGTATGCATCAGCTCACTTCAGACAGCTCTGCCCAGATGTTTCTCAGGGTTGGGAAAACTAAAAGAATAAGGAATTAAACCTGAAAGTCAGCTACATCCCTTACACTATGTTCCGTGGCAGATGCCTTACTGATGGGTACTGTCAAAGAGCATGAGAGGATGGAACAGATGGGCATTAGCAAGAAGCTTTAATGTAGAGTTATGTGCAGGGGTGGTAGTAGTTGCCAAGTTTAGTGGCAAATTTGAATTTATTTTGATCTTGGACAACTCAATGTCTGTTGGGAGAGGAACATACTGTCCGCAGTCAATCAAATACTAGCTTAGCTAGCAGCAGCTACAGACAACACCTGGTACAAGCAGAGTTTTGGTACATTTGGTACACCTCACTACATCACACGTTTTGTTGTTGTTGGATTTTTTTCTTTTTTTTCTGGAGACTGCTATTTTTTTTTTCTTTTTTCAGCTTCACAGCACTTGCTTGCACATGAAGACAACACACATATCTACAATAGTGCACATGATGAATACAAGAGCCTGCATACATTTTTGTAAAGATTCCAGAAAGAAGATCTGACCCTTGCAGCAAGGTGTCATCAGTTCAAATTTATGGGACATCTTGACAACCTGAGAGACATTGATACAGATAAGGTAAAAGATAATAACCATCAAAGATATGCCAGAGCCCAAGAGCATTGCAGATGTGCGCAGTTCATCAGCATTATAAATTATAAATATTATAAATCAACATTATAAATGTTACCAAAGTTTCTCACCAAACTCACCAAACCAATAAGAGACTTGCTGAAAAGAAGATTAGTGAAAAGATAAAGGTTCAACTCACCTACAGTACTGTACTGTACTAACTCAGTATAGCCCAGAGAAACAGCTGTCTGTAGATGCACCTACTTATGGCCTTAGTGGAACTCTCATTCAGTGTCAAACAACTGGTGACTATAAATCAGTGATATACGTTTCATGCAGGCTGTTAATCACAGAGCGCCTTTATATACAAATTGAAAAGGAATTACTGGCTCTAATGCATTCTGCGCTTCAAATTGTGTCTCCTTCGATTCACCTAAAAACCCAAAAACATGGAAATGTCTCTGGGAAAATGATGGAGACAGCCAATGCCTTGTCAAGAGCTCCACTTCACAGCCCCTGTTGCAAGAAGAAAAAAATAATGGAGAGGGATGAGTAAGTTTTATGTTAATAGTGTCTTTGGAGTTCACCCAGGCATGTCTATAAAGTTGGAGCAGATTCATTAAGCTCAGGAGAATAACAAAATATGCAAACTGTTGAGGAGTTATACTAAATGCTAGGAAAGCAGTCCACAAATAACTAAAGAAGTTTTGGAAACACCAGTCTGACTTATTTGCTACAGAGGGTTTTCCCTGAAAAGGCAATAGATTAGATTGATTATTCCAGAGAATATATATTCTGAAATACTGGCACAACTGCAGCAATCAGCAGTCAGTTTAGTTAGTCTGTCAAACTGGACCAAACACACCGTGGAGGACATCGTAACGTGCATAAGTGCAGGGCATTGCTAATACTGGGGTGGTCAGTGGTGCAGCAGCAACACCACAATTTTATAATATTCAGATGTAAACTGGAACTCTACACATGGGAGTCGTTTCCAAAATCAGCCCCAACTTACATATTTGAGAACATGTTAAGATGTGTGTGTGTGGTATATGCTAATGATCTAATGGGGAAGTACTTAGCACTGTAAAGTGCATTTTAGCACACTGTGTCCCCTGTCTTGAGCCAGAATTCAGAATGTGAAGGATGGGCAGCTGTGCTACCAATATGCTGATTTTTTATTTAAAACGGCATGGTTACCTTCCCCTGCCCCACATCTGTGCTATTCATTACAGTTTGTGTCATACGAAACCGAATGTTACTGCATGCTGTGTGCGGCTCTGCTTCTCTAATCCCGCCATAATTACATTACATCCAAGGCTGACAGGTGCAAAGATGAATACCCATAATTGCATCACAATGTTTAACATGAATACATATGTCCAATGACATAATAGATTATGTAGCATGACAGTTTTAGGTAGGTTACTGAAGAAGAGGGGGATGAGGAATGAGGAATGGAATTCATATTGGACAAACTCAGTTGTTGGCTCTCTCTATTAGATATGCTGTTTAGTAAAGGGCTCTCTCTAATGATAATTAACATCCACTTTTGTATGGATTTTGTTTTCCAAAATTCAGTAAATGATAGACAATCGTGTTGGAAGCTCTTCTGTGACCCTCTACGAAAGCTAGCAAGTTGTGTCGTTTAGTTATATCATTTTCATACAGCCATTCAGGTCGGAACAAATGCATTCAAGATGAATATAAGTAGCTTACTCCTGTAGAGATACTTGGAGTTTATTGTCGTGTAACACTGGATCTATCTCTGACATGCAACAATACGTTTATCCATAATGTAAATTTACTATGTAAAATTAAAATAAAATATATTTGAAAATAATAAGGTGCTCCTCTCATTTGTTCTTGGTCATAAAGGCATTTATAGCTTTGAGTCATCAAAGTAGTCTTGCAAAAGAGATACTGGATGCTCAACTGTGAGAAGATGCTCATAGTTAAAGCTCTGCAACCTGGTCAAAAACCCAGGAAACCAGTAAAAGTCTAAGCTTGCCTCCATTCACACTCACATGCAGCTGGCCTAGTGCTTCACAAATTATGCCTGAAAGATGCTAAAAAGGGTTATTACACATTTTTGTGTGTGCCAGTTGACAGTGTCACATCTGCAATGTTTCATCTGATCTGTTCAGATGGGCTAGCATCCTGACTGACAGTAGCCAGGTCAGCCATGTATCACCACTCTCTCCTAGGTTGGTGGAGACTTTTGAGAAATAATGACAGCTGATACATTTTAAGAAAAGCTAATTGCCGATTAAGATGAGAGAACTGAAGATATAGTGAATTGGTTAGGATTCATTTGTTCCAGCAGACTTTTCATGTGTCAGTACATAGCAATGTGCCGTACCCTGCAAGACAGGACAACCGCTGAGATGACTGCACTTGACAGTTTAAGTAGGACATGATTACAGCTTTCATTCATTTGCAATCCAGCTTTCATAACTATAATTAAATGCATGTGATTTGGAAGAGTTACAAACAAGTTTGCACAGAAAAAAAAACAAAAACAAAATTTGATTTTGTTTATCTTAATTATTTACAACCACTGTTATGGATGAACTGAGTAGTTGAGATACAGTTGTCAATCCAATTTGTAAATGAATCAGAGTCACTGACTGGACTGTATATGTACAAATTGTTGCTTTACCTCACCTTGGGTAGAGACCAGTTAGCTTGTATGATGATTCATTTATTTGTCAGAGGAATTAACCAACTCCTCACAGAGACCAAGGATATTCTAAAATAAAGGAACAAGGAGGAACATCTAAACATTTTTCTCATCCTCATAGTAGTGAATGCTTGTTTAACCAGTAACAATCTGAGCATCTATGACATTGAAGACCTTCCTCAAGTGCCTAAAATAAGTCAGCTCAATGAGAACATTGAAAAGCTATCTGAAAGACATTAGGGTTCACTTGTATATGAATGGAAAAATGAAGGCACATATCTTGAGGAAAATATGTTGAAAGTTATATTCAACTTACTTACTGCTGGATATTGCTGGCTAAGGAAAAAAAAAACATTCAGAAAGTAATTATTCAGCTTAATGAGACTTAATTTTTAGACAATTGCCTGGGAATATGGGCAGATGATTGAGATGGAAACATATTTTATATGTGTTTCTTTTAAATGCAGTTGGACCTTCTTCTGAATTTTATATTTCAGTCTTAATGTACTTTTTATACAAAACACAGAAGTATACTGCAGTTGGATCAATTGCCCAATCACTTCTGCACTTGTTAAATGTTCAGTTTGTTTCAAACTTTGCTGTCAAAGAATCGATTGGCTACACTTAACTTCATCTAATGCATCCCAGTTGTACTGCTCAATTGATTTCAATGTGCTTCCAACATATTTCATGAGTACTTTTTGCCTACAGATTTGATTACTGTACTCATTTTTGCTCATATATAATTTATGTATTCTTATATAATTCATATTACTCAATACATACAGGTATTGGTAATGGGCACAAGCCACTGATGAAAATGTATCTCACACATATATTTTGCATGAATCATCATCCCTTTTGATAATATTAAATGTTTATTATATAGCTTGATGTTAACATAGCTTGTCATGCTTGTGTTGGCCTAGACCAGTGTTTCTCAATCCTACTCCTGGAGGCCCACTGTCCTGCATATCTTCTATCTATCCTTGTTCCAAACACACCTGATTAGTGTGATTACCATGCTCTTGATTAAATGAGGTGTGCTCAGCTAATCAAAAGTGCCACTGATGAGTTCAGTCAGGTAGGTAGAGCAAGGATAGACAGAAGATGTGCAGGACAGTGTACCTCCAAGAGTAGGACTGGGAAACACTGGCCTATACAGTACATGAAAGGAAATGCATTACCAGTATAAGCTGGAATCCACCAGATGGCGATATAATATTTCATTTGCTTTAGATCTGCACTCATCACTGCAAGCGTATTTGGCTGTGCAGCTATGACTTTCCTCCATACCAGATAAATTAAGGTGCAGTGCCATGAACAAGGGCACAATGACGTAGTCATGACACCCCTTTTTTATGAGACCTGTCAGAATTACATTTGAAATGGAACTGCAGCGAGTCCTGATTAGGAGGAGTGCACAGAAGTAGACCCTCTTCTTTCATACAATAAACAAGTGTCATGTTCTTCAAGTGTGTCAATCACATCAGGTTCGTCAGGCTTTGGTTTAATATCCATGCAATCACATCACATTGAAGTATACTTCACTTACGATGATGGACTCTCTTCTGCATGGGTATCTCATTGCTGTTGGCTGTTTACGAGGAAAATTGTCTAGATCAAAAGGTGGAAAGACTCTCAAATGATCAACTTTCACCCGCTAACTTGGTTTCTTTTGGAATATAGATCTTGATGAGCAATTCACATCTTAATTTGCTTAGAGGTCTCCAGTGTAAAACGGTATTTATTATTATTATTATTATTATTATTATTATTATTATGATAATGGTAATATATGTTTTTTTTTCATTTCATGGGGGACAACTTTGCTGGAGCACAGCACACAACCATTAAGTTTCTGTGTTGTTCAAAAGTATAGCATTTCTGCAAGAGAAACAGCCCATCATGAAGTAACTTTGTAAAGGTTTGCAGTCTCACTTTTAGCATTCATGTCCAAAAAATTAGGACCTCGTATGTGAAGTGGTGAACAGTATTTAGTAATTTTTTTTTTTTTCCCAAAATCCAATTGTATGAATTATTGACAAGACTACATTGCTTAGAGCATTGTCTTGACAGAAAATTAAATTTTAGTCTTATCTTGAAGCAGTATTCATTTCGCCCTCCTCACTTCCATTATAGATTTGTTACCAATTTTTTAGGGTAACTACGAGAGTGGAATCTTTAACAGATTTTTGGACTTGCTCAGTCCCCTAGAATTGTCGTATGCTAAATGAGACTGGGAATGGTGCTGGGGGAAGGGGACTAATGTATAAAAAAGGAAAAAAAAAACACATTCTTTTCAGTCTGTAGAACTGACTCTTGAGTAGGCTTGTCTTTAATTTATTCTTAGAACAGCATTGCGGCTGGCAGCCACTCTGGATTTTAACAAAGGAAATGTAATGCAGAAAGGTACATTGCTTTTTCCTGGAATACTTCTCCTATTAGAATGATTACAAACCTCTCTCATACGCTACATAATATTAATAAAGTGCTGAAATATCTACAGTACACTAACAAGGTGGGTCTTCTTCCATATATTTACAGACTGTTGACATTGATGTAGTCACCATTTTTGATTTAATTTAAGTATGCAATTGATTTTCAAATAACTCCACACACAAAAATAATAATCATCTCTTTTCATACCAAATTTTGCTCTCCTTGCTCACTAATTCCACTTCTCTGTGGATCATAATTTTGGCACATGCCAACTTGTTTATGTGTAACCCCAGATCAGTACAAGTGCCTAACCAAATTTGATGGTATGCGTTTTTTGACTCATCTGAGGGAACGCATATCACTGCGGCCCAAATCAGTCATTCATGGCACAGTGACCAGGGAGAGACACATGGCTGAACACATAAATTGCGTTCTGATGAGCCTTGGATTTGCTATTGAATGGTCCAGAGACTAGGCCTGTCTGGGGCCTGGCAGAGTGTTAAAGGCCCCAGTGATGGAAGCCTGGTGCCAGCCAGGCCTGGGGGGAGTACCTGTCAGAGCGGGGGGACAGAGTGAGGATTGTCACACTGTCCCAGGCCAGCTGGGGACGGACAGAAGGAGCTCAGTGGGGAGGAGGAAGCTGCCCCTGCAGGCAGCGGGAAGGAGGCAGAGACAATGATCTACTTAGTGCTGCAGAGATGGGGTAGACTGAGCCACAAGGTCGCCGCGGCCGCCCGCGTCATACACTCCTCTGTAGGCTTGCTGATGGACGTGGACAGCTACAGCATAAAGGAAAAGTGAACTGAGGCTTTTGCTGTCTTCTATGCACGTGCTAGTTCTGTTAAAGGGTAATTGGATGCCCAGACAGGCTTTGTAATTGGTCTAGGTAGTGTGAGAGTTTTAAATTAATTCCTCGTTTTTTCGTTTTTATTCCGGTACACATTTTCCTCATGGCATGTGCACATTACTGATTCATTTTGAATCATGTAGTGTACAGGGTTTTATTAAAAGTGCATAAATTTATCGTGTGTGTCAAAGCATCATTGAGTTATTTATTCAGTACACGCTGTTGTGCTCTGTTAGGGGCATAAATCTTAACAAATTTTCATAACATTATGCAATTTGTATTAATACTGAATTACACATGTGCATTTCTTATAATTTCTGTTAATCAAGGGTATGAATGAATATAAAGGCCACAGTAAAACATACTTCCTGAGTGACTGAATGCACCCACTTCAAGCTCAAAAACAGAAGAGCATCCCTCATCATACCAGTTTAAATCCTCAGGCTCATGCAAAAGGCATGATTTTTTTTTTCTTTTGCCTTTTTAAGCTGAAACTGTAAGTAATTCTAATTTCTAAAGGCATGCAGTCAAATGAACATCATGCAAGATTATCAATCAGCCAACACTTTAGGCATGAGGCATTTCCCAGACACCAGAGCATCAATCCAAGAGATGTCTGTGGTAAATGTTTGCTGGGCAGTGAGCTTTGACAGGATATAAATGCATCGTGAGATCATCCTTGTCTTGTAGAATTATTTCCAGAGTCAATGGTTAACGTACACTGGGTGACTGGGAGTGCTTGATTATTTAATTATTGCATTCATTTTTATTTCATCCTTGTTTTACATGTCAAGGAAAACATCATTCCATAAAGTGGCATGGAAGACTGCAGAAAGGACACAAATCACCACATGTGCAAATGCACTAGCCTCTAACAGTGCTAAGATAATTAGTATGTGTCAGTGCTTAAATGCAATGCCAGACACTCTATTGTAAGCCTACAGCATAATCTACAGTAAAATGTCAGCAAACTCTACCACAACACTACACAAAGGGGGGGGTTCATTCTTGGGTAAGGGAGTCAAGATGCAGTCTAAAAAAGTGGAGTGCCAGTCTGAGATGGAAGATTGCCAGCAACTTTGCTATTCTGCTCGCTACTGTAAGCTTGTCCCTTCACATGAGGAACAGACAACTGCCATGCCCTGAATATGCAGCTACAAAGGAATGGGGGACAATCAGGAGTTCTTAAATTGCAGAATGGAGTGACCAGGTCAGGGTGTGAGGTCTGATGATGGATTGAAGATGAGGGGGAACCAGTTTGCTCACCACCAGGTAGGCTAACACTAGCATTATGAAACAAATGTGAGCCTTTACCAGCATCCAGCAGAGGGAGATCAGGAGGGATGTGATAGAATTTGAGGAGATTGTGGACCAGGAAAGCTGCATGATCTGCAAGGGCTAGTCTGCAGGGAGGTCAACAAGGATGACAGTCATAGAGGATTCATGGGTCTTTCCGGAGACTTCTGATGGTTTCTGGGATCACTCCTTGTTTCTCTCTGCCTGCAGCAGTGTTTTCATTTGATCCACTATAAGGCAGCAATGAGAAAGCCTGAAGCAAAAGGGTTAAACATTGATTTCTGCTTTAGTCAGAGGTTAACTTTTGTTGTAATAAGGAACCTGACAATCACATTAATGTTTACATAATTCCATTGTAAGTGTTAACATAATTTAAAAAAATCAGTTCTGTTTTAAGCATAAGTGCATTCACAAGCAATATTACATGTAAATGCTGTATTCTGCTGTATTATATACAGCCCCATCTGGTATAGCTGGTCTTATGATGGCTGGTAAAAAATTCAGTAGTCTCTTGTGCTTATGATGAGTCAACCTGGTACATAGTCTACATTTTACAGGGTATACATGACATGGAAAGTAATGCATTTAATTGGGCATGTTTTGAAATCTTGAAATTCTTCCAGAAATGCTTCCAGTATGAAGCCTCCATAGAGCTTGTAGGCATGCATAATGATGACCCATGGAATGCAAGAATACCAAAGTCCATTAGGCACTGTACAGTAAAAAGAGTCTCATTGCCATTGTACTGGAACCTGTCCTATGTTTACAAACTCTGCACTCTGCAAGTGAGCCTACCAAATGTTAAATCCCTGCCAAGAGCAAACAAAAAACACTATTTTTTTCCAAGACAGGGCACCCAACAAAGGCTATCTTTAATGTATCGTTTGAGAATTGTATATTGATTTACCCAGATAATTGGACAATAACAAACCTTTAACGCTATTGTCAGACTACACAAATAAAATAATATAGTGATATCCTGTTTTTAGAGTAATTGAAATTATGCATTAGTCATTGCATCATTAGGAGTCATAAGCATTATGACACTTACTTGTGTTGCTAAATCACTACAATCTTTTTTTATAAATTGCTTTTTTGTTATGTTGTTTGTTTGTTTTTGTTCTACTTGAAAAATTTATAACAACTGGATAATATTGACTGATAAGAATACCAAGAAAGCATTAATATCAATGATTCACTAATTAAATTGTTGAATACATTAAACCATACAGTTGAATAAGATGTCATAAGTAATTAATAGCAGCATTTCTGTGGGATCTTAATTTGTTCATAAATGTACATAACAGCAATTAAGATGCAAATATTTTTAGAAAAGTGTTTCAACTTCCAAGGGATATCCCACTTTGCAGTCACAACTGAAATCTGTGGTGTTGACTAAATCATTGACAAATGTTGATCTTCTCAGATGCAGATAGCAGAAGTTAACATTCTGCATCTTCTGTATGAGCCGTATACTTTTTGTAATGCTGCACATTTTCCATTAATCAGTGTTTAAAATACCCTTAGATGTTCTTTCTGTATACAACGTTGGATGCTTTTTTAAAACATATTTTGAGCACAGGCCTACCCAGGTCAATGGGCATGGCACTACTGCTTTTACTTTTGCTAATCTAATCCAGACATTTATATGAAGTCTGTGAAAGCAGCACAAATGAATCTGGAGAGAAGGACTCTAACGAATTTATTGAATATGACTGCTCAATGAAAAGAGGTTAAACAAGGCAGAGCTGTTGTGCTGTGCGAGTACATATGAGCAATGTGATGTTACAGCACATGTAGCACCTGATGGGATTAATTTGCTATGCCTCTAAACTGAGTGTGAGCAAATGTGCATTTTATGAATCCATAAATGTCTCCATTATTTTTCCCAGCTGAGTAAAGATAAAACATTTACAGTGTATCAATTTGGAGTGAGTATTTTTTTTAACCAGGGAGCTGTTTATTACAGAGAATTCTTGAGGCTCATCCATTTGAGTGACACGCCTCCAATGAAGATTGCGATGAATTTGTAGTACCAGTCAGCAAAGACAAGGAGGTTGAACCATTACCTGTTGTCATTCTCTCTCTAATTCTACCTGTCTACATAGGAGACATGTCTGTACCTGGTTGGTGACAAATATGTAATAGTTTATACCTTAGTGATTTTCATAGCTGAAGTTTTTGGTTGTTTTGTGAAGACCAGTCTCCTTCTGCTGGTCTGCTTGAGGGTGTTGTCATGAATATTTAATGTGGAAGTCAGGCTGCGGTTGTGAGCCCTGTGAAAGTACCATACACTGTGCATTGTTAAAAGGATACTCCTTCCTGTTGCAGGAAATGCATCCCCATTAAAGGTAACCTTTTTCCTTCAAAACTGTCATAAAATCAGTGTACCATCTAAGCTTTTGCGAAACTGAGAAACTTTTAGTCAACACTTTCCTCCTCTGGCTTGTGATCAAAGTATTATCTTAAAGTGCTTCTTGTGGTCAGACAAATTCAGTGTTTCAAGGACAAAGAATGATAAAACATTTGGCAACACAAAGAATATAAAACTGAAGGGGAAGGCGCCAAGTTGCTTGCAAAGGGATTTTTGCTCTCTGTTTCCGTAGCTAACTCTTTGGCAAGGATGATGCTTTTTAAGCCTTGTGTCAACTCCACAGGTGTAATTGCTTGACCAACAGAATGGTCGGGCAGATGGGACAGATTAATAGGTGGTGAACCCTGTGGTGGATGTATATAATGCCACAGTAGGAGGAACAATACTTTTATAGGAAAGCTATGTGACACAGCAAAAATGAGTTAATAACATGATTTAGTTTGCATGAACACTTGTACATATATTTGCAGCTTATGGATATCTGTATTAATGCACAGTGAATGCCACTACAAGAAACTGGGTGCAAGCAATAATGTAACTTGTAATACAGGCTGTTCAAGCATTGAACAATAATGAATAGATACTGTACGTCTATCTTTCAGTATTCTTTCATTGCAATCCTGTATATTTCAATAAAATGGTTTCTTTGAAATGGTTGTTGCTAAGGGCACTAGGTGACGGAACAGAACATCTGCTAAAATTAAAGCCTGTATCGTTATTGAAATACTTACCTCCACATTCCCACACCTCAAATCTGCGCCTTTGGTTAGAACTGATATCTAATCCAATTAAAACATGACAAAGCAGTACTGTGTATCCAGAGAATTGTTCAGAGAAGGTTGCTGTCATAATGTGTGGCAGCCAGTGTATTGCATACTCAGAAGCCAGGTCAGAGATAGTTAGCCTCAAATATCAGCAGACCAAGTGGTTTTACATATTCCTCTGATCAATGGTGTGGGAAGGCATTTTATGTCTCTCTTTCTCTGTTTGACACACACACACACACACACACACACACACACACAATGCATAACTAGTAAACCACTGGAGGTAATCAGACCTGGTCACACTAAATGTTGTGGATATGGATATAAAAATGGATATCTGATGGGTCAATGTTGTGTTGAAAAAATCTGTGGAATGAAAATGAAGCTGGCATTGGTATAATTAACTATAATAAAAAGAGTCACAAGGATCACTTTTGCTGAAAATGAGTTTACTCTGATTCCCCCCAACACACACACACACACAGAGAGAGAGAGAGAGAGTAAAATATCACAGCAGGAAATGAGAGTTCATATTCAATCAGAATAAATATGAATTAATGCAATGTGCAATGTGCAGTTAAAAATGGAGTTAATGCAGTAAAATTCCAACTATAAGAAAAACTGTCTTTGAGCACAGCATAGAGAGCTACTGGAGGTAATCACTGAGTCATCTTTTGTTGCTTTTTGGAGCATCCACATTTTTTGCATAGCAAAATTAAAATTCCATTGAAGTGTTGTTGCCAGAATTAAAATGACCAACTAATTTCTATGTGGGGAAAAAATCTGGGGAATGAAAAATTAAGATGATGTCAATGTAACCAACAATAAAAAGAAATTCATGGGTAGCTTTATTTCAGTTCAAAATGAATTTACTTATAATTTCTTTGTGCAGTTTATACTAATTATGCCATTAATCTACGTTTATATGGCAATAATGATAGGGGCTGTGAAAGCCTCTAATTTGTTATTGAAAGCATGGGCCTAACTGCTATGAGCTTTGACTAAATTGCCCCCCCAGCCACCCACTACAGGTACGTTGCAACATACAAACACATAAAAACCACACTCTTCAAATATGAAATTGTTGAATGAAAATGGTACAAAATTAAGTTCTGCCCTACATGCTTTTGAGTCTGTGAAGTTTTCGCTAACTCCTGATTGGCCGGAAAAACAGAAAACAGGAAGACAGGAAGAGAAACTCTTATGGGGCAATATCAGATTAATTTGTACAGGTGCTCTGAAATGGTAATTTCATCTGACAGAGCAAACTGGAATTCAAAAATATTCTAGTGGAGGGGGAAGAAACTGTTTGACGTGTAGAATTGTATAAATTTGATCTGATTCCATTGGCATACCTGAAAGGCTCCTGAAGAGATGGAACCAAGAACAAAAGAGATGAAAAAAATTACTTGGGCTTATTCCAGCTAATGCATTCCCTGGCAAACCTGACTAATTATAAGTATACACTAACAAGCAACCAAAATTCTCTCTTGCATACAGCAGAACCTTGATGACATTTAACTGGCCCAAAGGTATTGCAGCATGTAATATTTATGTATCCAAAATTCACAGCTTTTTCTCAGAACACATGCAACCATTATTAACCCCTCAATCACACAAATATCAAATCCAGATATAAACACCAATGTAAGTCAAAAATATGTCATGTGAAACATATTCCCTCTGGAAAAATTAGTGATAAATGGGCTGGCATAAGTTGATAATGAGTTTATGTTGTGATGATGAGTGTGTAACTCCTATTACTGTATCAGGAGGTTCATTGCCCCTTTAAGGTGTATTCCCTAGCTGTCAAGGCTGTTGTGATAAGGTCTACTTCAGTACTCACTGGGAAATGCCTACAATGGACACAATGTCCTGGAATGGCACGATAATGAGGAATGGCAGTCATGCTGTCTTCTTTACTGTAAAGTGTTAGGAGGACAGACACACTGTCCATGGGTTCTGATATTTGCTATTACATCTGGCAAGAAAAGAGAAACCTTGACACTTGTATAATTTTCACTGACTCATGGGCTCGTGGTGGTAGAAACAACTACAACTACCAAAGTTATGATAGATATGCATGATTCATGTAGTTCAGTTTTTACCTGTACAATATTCTTGTTTGACAAAATATTTACACCTGGGAAAACTGTTACTGCTTTGAGTGAAATTCATAAGTTACCATAATTCTGAATTATCAACATTTTGCTCCACAACAAGAAAGGACATAACATACATGTTCTTGTTAATACATTTATGCAAGCTTTCATGCAATATTTGTGTTATGTTCAGAAAATATTATAACCATCTATGTCACAATTATGATAATCCCATATTTTGAAAATAACCACACAACAGACCAAAACAGTAATACTACATGCAAAACATTGTACTAAAAGTGACTTTGGTATATTACATTTAGAATACATGAATTTGCTGAAATAAAATATAAGTAATTTAAAATCCGCTAATCTCTAGACCAAGCCTTTTCCACTCACTTTTCATTATCGCTGCAAAATATAATCATATAGAGTGTTTTTTTATATTGTGTAAGAAAAGTGCATTATAGTGATTTAAATGAAAACCTGTTCTGCATTTCATCAGTTTATGAAAAGTGGAATTTTTAAAGAGCCCACTGTGGGTACTGGGACACTCCTTGACCATATTTATTCAACCTGCTTTTTCTAATATTCTTGTTTTAGCTTTCATATTGCAGTGTAGATGTCATTTCATTACATATTAGGAACTAATACACATGAAAATATCATTGCAATGTATTTGTTGGCTTTTTACAGAATCAAATACAGCACAAGATATGGTGACCATTTTTTATGGTCAGGGGTTTTTAGGGTTCTTACATCTACTCTACATAGGACAATTGTGTTTGTATGCTTTTAAGCTCCTACTGTCAGTCTACTACATATGTGGGCAAGGTGTCGACAAGTCTGAAAGTTTCTGGACTACATCACTTGCCATGTAATTTGTAGTTTTATTCATATATTTCCTCTTCTTTTGAATTTTCTTACAGGGGAATTGAAATAAACTTGTCCCAAAAGACACTGAGAGTTTGTTTTCATTTACGGAAGATGCTGTTCCCTATAGTAGCTGTTGAAATGTTTAATTTTTTCACAATGATAAGAAAAAGTTGAAAAGTTGTTTGCCAGTTCCATCATTCATATAGTTCATTGAAGTATGGTATATTTTATATTTTGTATTCATTGCAACCGTTTTGTTGCTAATATTGCATTTCCTGACGGAGGGAATTAAATGAATCAGAAACTCTTGAGTCCCACAAACATTATGAAGCTAGAACTGTGTGAAGCAGCAAAGATGAGAGTGAGGGAAGGACCTAGAGCCAGGGGATTTCTATTCAATAACTTAATGCGCACCTACAGTTCCCTCTGCAAGAAGGCTATTACCCTGGAAAAATTGCTTGATCCTTTGGGTATGCTTTCTTCTGCTGGACCCCACTCCATCTCCCTCTCTCATGTCTGACTCTGACAGGATATTCTATTTATAAATCGAACAGTTATTTGAGGTAAAACACAATGGCCAACAGTGCTGCACCAAAAGACAGCTATCTCTAAATGGTAGAGTGAAGCATACACGATTGTCCTTTGTTTATAAGATGAGGCTCAAGAACAAATTGAAAACACAATGGCCTTCTCAATTGCTAATTTCATATCACATGCTGAAGTGTGGTTAGATGGATTTCAGCTCAGCCCAGGGACTCCTGATTTCAGTATCCACTTATTTACAACCTTGTTTGACACAATTGCCGACAGGTTGGGCCCTCTGGAAAATAAAATTGCACAGCTAAAGATGTGTACAGCTGTTTGCTATAAATAGGACAATTTGTGTTTTCTGCTGTGCTGCCCTGCCCTCCTTGAAATGGGTGAACTCACAGGGCCAGTATCAGAATAGAATCTGATGGACTGGAAAAATAATCCAAAATACAAGACATCTGGACAGAGAAGCAGGTGCATGAAAACCTACCTGCCGTAACCTTGAGGCTGCTTGCATATACAGAACGCTCCATATTTGTTCATACCGCTCATTAATTAAGAACAATTAACACACTGTAAAAATGTACATACCAGACTCATTTTCTACTTAAAAGTAAAATGTTATATTTTACATTATTGCTGTTTATTTTAGTCTTTTTTTCCAACTTTCTTTTTTTATTGATATATAAACATATATAACTCAAAATTATTGATAGATAAACATACAAACATAACATACAACACCTTTAGTCTTAGCATTATACAGAGCAAATTGTTACATGAATTTGCACATTTTTCACAAATAAGTATTTTTATTTCAAAAACATCCAGAGTCATAAAAAGAAGCAACTTTGCCAGGCTGCATCTGAATGACATTGGGAAGCAGATCCCATGGTCACATGCTCTATAAATTTCTCTACATTTTTAATCATAAAAAATATAGTTGAATCAGAAAAAAAAATAGTCAAAATAATGGAAATGCCAAACAATATATGAATATTTATTAAGTAATAAAGGGCTACCTTTTGCCTTTAGAACAGTTTCAGTCCCTCTGTGAATGCTGTTATACAAGCATTGAACTGTTTCTAGTGGGATATTGGACCATTCCTCAAGAGGGAAATTCACCAGTCACCATCTTTGAGAGATGAAGGATCTAGTCCACACTCTACATACCAGAACTTCCCATAAAGTTTCAGTGATGCTTAGATATGGTGATTGGGGAGGCTGTGTTTGACGTGTTTGACATCATCACTGTGCTCATGAAACCACTCTTGAATCTCTTTATAAGTTTGTATGAGGGTGTTGCTGTCTTGGAATATGGGAAAATCTTGAGGAAACAATGTTTGCACTATAGGGTGCACTTGGTTGCCTAAAATGGCTTTGTATTCTTTGGCCATAAGTCTACCATGCAAAGTCATAATTTGACACAATGACTCCCATGAGATGGGTCCGTTCCCTGTACTATAACGGCCCCTCCACCATCTTTATCAGCCTGTCAGTGTGAGTTGAAGGCTTGGTTTTCTCCAAACATAAACTTGTCCAGATGAAAAAAAAAGAATAAAGGGTGATTTATCAGACCATACATCCACTGTTCAGCAACAGTATAGCATAGAAGTTAAGGAGCAGGAGACATACCCAAAAGGTTGCCGGTTCGATTTCCCCACTGGGTCACTGCTGCTGTACCCTTGGGCAAGGTATTTAAACCACAGCTGCTTCAGTAAATATCCAGCTGTATAAATGGATAACATTGTTTAAAAAAAAAAGTGTAACTGATGTAAGTCACCCTGGATAAGAGCATCTGCTAAATGCCAATAATGTAATGCTCAGATGTTCAGGTTTTGAATTACAGGTTATGCATTATTGTGCATTTGCCATACCATAAATATCAGCATTGTGAAGTTCACAATATACAGTATTGTTCAGACTGAGTCACAAAAGGGTAGATTCAGTACTGTGGTAATTTATAAGGCCTTTGTTTTGTGTTTTTTTAGCAACTATCTTGTTAGGTGGCCTTTTCTCCCTGTCAGTGAGGTTCAACTTGTGACAACTTTCATATTGCCTTAGAAATTCACATATTAAAGTGTTGATTTTAAATAATCTTTTATAACAGACGCTATTGGTAATTAGTCTTCACATTAATATGAAACACATATGTAGACACCTTTTTAATTGCCATTTAATTCAAAATAGTTGTCTTTTGTCATTTGGTGTTTTAATGATTTTGCATAGATCCAGCATATCTAACATGCACATTTTTCTAGCATGGTTTGCATGGTTTTCTAGCATCCTATTTAATCAGGGGTTTGAGGACATATGGGGAGCACTGCAATCATTGCCACTGTGGGCAAGGGAGGCACCAGAGAATTCAAGGTGAAGCATGGGATGTTAATATCACCTACAACTACAGTGTCTGTTGAGAGGCTTAGAATGTAAATGGATGACGTTCCCTGTCAATTACCCAGCTACATTCAACAAATTGTTATAGAGCAGCAAAGTCTTATGGAGCTTTGACAATCAGATTGTTCCATGGAATGTTATTGTCATCAAATGTTACTATCACCGGAGCCTTCTATAGGGATTTTCTATAGTAGTTCTGACTATCATAACTGAGGTGATGAACTGCACAACATGTGAATATAAGTGTTGCAATATTGGGGAAGAGAGTAAAAAATGCATAACTGTATCTGGTTATAACAAAGATATAGATAGCGTATAGGTAAACATACAGTATCTTGTTTATTTATCCTTGTCATGTGGGCAAATTTCATATGGGTTTTTCTCATGAAATTACTGTACTGTACTCTTTCAATGAGTAGAGCTGCCTTGGTAGAGCTTGGATTTGTTACAATGTTGCCTAACAGTGTGCCAAAACATTAGGGGTGCAACGAATAATCGACGTATTCGACTAAAATTGATGACCAAATTGTCGATTAGTTGGCGACGTCATCACGTGTGTTTTTCGTGCTGACTCAGAATGCTCAGACATGTAGCCTAAGCTATGTTGCTTTACTGGAGTGAACAATAGAGATGGCAACACCTTCATGACCAAAGACCTCAAAAGTGTGGCAGCATTTCACTCTTAACCCTTTCACACTTAACTTATTTTTTATGCTATGTAGCGCGCATATTACATGGTTCGTTATGTTTCCATCAGCGTTATTAAGCTTCTTATAGTTTTCAGTTAGCAATTGCTATATATTTTTAATGTTAAATCACTGTTTCCTAAAGCTAAATTTAGGTAGAATTTTTCCAATCTAGTTTTCTAATCGCACCAGTTTTAGCATGTACGCGCTAAACGGCTAATCACACCGATGTGACCGTATGCGCGAAAGGGTTAAACCAGACCCCGTCTGGTATTTAGAAATTCTCTGTTTAAACATCGTTATCATGGCGACGTTTATGGCTGGAGATAGTGATGCTGCCGAGTGCACAAGTTTAGAGAACACCGGAGAATCTGATACTTTTTAAATCGCTATAGGTTTCTACAACTCGTGTCTGTGCGTGCGTGCCCAATGTGGGTTGCATTCGAATTAATTCGAACGAGTTATGGGTTTGTTGGATCTCGTGATGCTTCCATGGATGGCTTTCTTCAAATGAAGCATACTTGTACTCCCCAGCAAGCAACTGCCCTCACTGAATTAGTCCTAGTAGCCATTCATTAACAGACGTATTTTTGAATGAAGTTTTTTTTTTTGTTTGTTTTTGTTTTTTGCTTTATTGTTTACATTTATTCATTTGGCAGATGCTTTTTAGCCAAAGCGACTTACATAGGCTACAGTTCTTTACAATGTTATCCATTTATACAGCTGGATATTTACTGAGGTAACTGTGGGTTAAGTACCTTGCCCAAGGGTACAGCAGCAGTGTCCCAGCGGGGATTGAACCGCCAACCTTTCGGTTACGAGTCCTGCTCCTTAAACACTATGCTACACTGCCGCCCAGTTAGTTGGCATATGCCTAAAACAACCTCAGGCTATATTTATGGCTATAGATAAATAAGAGCCATTGAATAACTGTGCAATTCATAATCCGAATAGTGGATTATTCGTTTCAATAATCGATAGATTATTCAACTATCAAAATAGTCGTTAGTTGTAGCCCTAAAAAGCATACTACTGTCATTCAAGGATAGATTATAACAACAATACATTGTAGCATAATAAGTTGCAAAAAACATAACAGGAGCTGTTTTAGTATTGTAATGTCAAATATTCAATGAATTAATTCAGTTAGTATAGAAGAATATATTTGTCCTGAAAATAGTTGATCAAAGTACACAGGATATTCAGTTTTACATTTTGGTGTGTTGCATATCCCAGTCATATTTTTCAAATAGGCATCAGTCCCCAGAACATTTTTTTGTTTTGTTTTGTCATTGTTGCCATGGTCTGTTAACAAGGGTGCACCAAGTCTCACAAAAACACTTGCTATACATTACACTAATAATTTAGGTTGATTGCATATAAATTCGTATAGTACCTAAATTTATGTATGAATAAATTCAGTGTTTTTCAATGTACCACTCGATGTCTACAGTGGGGTGACTTCTGTTGACCATCCAGCATCCAAAGACCAAGGGGGAATTTGGACTAACAGCTATGACGCACTGTTCCTAATACTGAGCACATCATTTAAGCAAATATTCCATTACTTCCACAGACGCATAGTCCCATAACGTACTGTAAATGCTTCACACTCAGCCATGTATTGGCATGGTCCATAGTCATGTGACTTGTCATGTCATATTATAATGTGATATTATAATATATGATATAATATGATAATATGATATAATATATGATGATATTATAATATTATTATTAGGTGTCAATATACATCATTCATACATGTTTCAAGACCTTGGGTTGATTGTCTGCGTATCGATCAGCCTGTTTTCTCTACAGCCAGGCAATGCAATGTCACTTGCCAAGTGGAAAAGAACATTTGAACAGATAAAGGGCATAACACACAATTATGCACATAATTAAATATTAAGCAGGTTTATTAAACTGATGAAAAGTATCTGCAAGGGGACAAAAACAAAGGGTATTGGACAGATACATGGTACATTTAAATGCAGTGTGATACATGAACATGACAAATTGCATAAACAATAGACGAAGTTGTAATATTGAAAGAGTGGTGTCTTCAGGAGACAACTATAATAAAGACACAGCAGCAGTCTCTGTACCGGCAGGCATTTTTGCTACTGAGGAGCTAGAGAAGAAGAATGCCTTGAATTGGTACAGACAATCAGCTTGAAGAGTCAGTTTCACCAGCAGATTATCTGTGGCCATGAGGGGGAGCATATGAGGTAATGATAGATTAAGGATAAAGAGGAGCAGGATGGTTAGCATAACACAAAGCAAGTTTTTATTTTTTTGTAAGGCAGCTTCTTATAATGTTGTGCATCAGTCATTCATTGAATGAGGTCATACAGCATTCACAGGCTGACATAAACAGTAAACAAAAACATACAGGGGGTTGATGGACTCAAATTGTGGTTCTAGCCATTCTCTATATATATAAATACATTATACACGGAAGTACTTGAATCAATGCTTCATTGCATTCTAACAGTGGTATGCAAGTCTGGAGATATGCAGATGTATGAACCATGGAGCGATGTACTTCAGCATAAAAAATTAAGTGTTTTCTGTACATTGCTTTTCACTTAAACCTTCTCAAAGATCACCAACAGCATGGCATGTTCTTTACCTCCCAAAGATTGCTGTAAGGATTTGTTGTTTACCATTACATAATTCCATTTGTCTTAATTGCCACACACTCACAACAGCTGAAACTTCTCTTGTAGATGAAGTTTGGCAGAGTTGCAGATTTGAAGGGAAGTAGGAGACTATTTGGATCAGGCATATGTAGCTGATACATTATTTGAATCAGATGAGACCGATGCAGAAATATAGATGCATGATTAATGGGTTTTTTAAGGTTGTAACAGGCACATCATAGATAGTTCCACCTGATCCAGGGTTCCATTGTGCTTGGCGTAAACAGCCAGCCATGTGGGAACTCACAGCCTACCAAGAAGCAACATCTGTAGACAATGGCTGCATTCATGCCGGGAGCTCTCGGCTAACGTTCTGGAGCTGTCTATAGAGAGCCAATAAATGCTGCTTTTATTACAGGCCCATAATTTGCCAGCATTCAGCTACTCCTGTAACTAACGCTCAGGCATTCGCACAGTTGAATCCAAACAACCGTGCGAAGATGACCTAGACATGTGGACTCAATACAACAAATACTCAGTCAGTCAGATGCAACTATTCCCCATAGGGATTAACATAATATAGTAAACCATTTCAATGGGATTGCTCACATTGTGTTAAGTATTGCTAATTAGTAAGACTAGAGGGAGCCAAGAGAGGACTGCTGATGGCTCTCCAGTTCCCAGAGTGAAGTGGCCTCAAGTCATAATTGATGCCAGCAGGGAGATGGATTTTTTTTTAGCTCATATTGCAGAGGGTGAGAGGCAAGCAGAACAAGGATCAGTTCTTTTCTTACAAACTACTTTCAGAGCACTCTTATTTCATGTCTGTCAGTTCATTGAAATAAACTCCCGTTCACATCCCTTGCATATAGTCATTGCATTAAAATTCCAGATGCGGATACTTAGTTTCACTGTAAGAGAATTAATAGTGACAGTGAAATGAAAAAATAAACCTAGCGGAAGGCCCTCATCTTTTCACCTCCAATGAATGAAGGACCCTTACAATGGCTTTGTAGTACCCAGCTAATAAAACATTTTCTCAAAATGTAGGCTGTGCCACATGAAATATTTGTGGATGAAATACTGGTTGAACATATTGTGAAGCAACATTGTATGAACAGTTCTGAATTTTAAATGTAATCTTATTATCTTACATGGGGGCACAACTATGCTGCAGATTTGTGCCTTACAATTCTGTGCTTAAAAAACTTTTTCTTTTTTTTTTTTTACCTGTTTTCACCCCAATTAATTACCTCTGAAGAATTAGAGATAGATATTCACACATGAATATCTATCTCTAAAATTAATGACTACTTGTTTATGTAGTAACCTGTGTCATGCGCATGTGATATTTTCCATGTTTCATCATTTTATTGTATACTTTTATGATAAAGACGCAAGAATTACTGTTGTTACTGTCTCTTGTCCCAATCTGTTTGTATGAAAAAAGATATTTGAAAGTACCAGTCTTCAAAGTTTACATTCCTTTATGGTATGTAGTAGTCATGTCACAGTGATCTGTGATAAGAATGACAGATGAACCACAAGTCTTTGTGACCAACACAAATCAAAATTGCAAATGCAGTTGGCCAGCAGTATGTTTTTATGCCAGATTGTTATTGGACATGATTGCCCTATAATGAACACAAATGGTTAGACCTTTCTAATGACATCAGTGTGGTTGCTGCAGTACAAGTAATAAAACCTGACTTTATGTTTAGCATCTATTGAGGGCTGGGCAAAAATGGAACCATAGTATTGAATGCTTGTATTTTCTAACCAGAAGTCTGTGGGTTTTCAGCCCAGTTGGGGTCCTGCAGATTGTAGACTTGAACATATTGCTGACCCTGAATTGCCCCGGTAAAACAGACAGAATCTGTATGACAGCATCTGCCAAATAATAAATATTGTAATTATACGCCCAGTTCCTTGGTCTGCCCTTTTTTGTGCCGATTGGCCCTTAGTTCTTTTCTGCTTTTTCTGCCTCAGACCATTGAAGTTTTACAGACTGATAAATCAGAGAATGTTATTCTTCAATATGCATTTTGGCAAACCAGTGTCAGGGATCTTTTTTTAAAAAAATGAAAGGACCATCTCAGTAGCTGACAATTGTAAAGTCTTCCTGAATGATCGTTTTACGGCAACTGTTGTGCAGATTCAGTCAACCATACTTTACAGCAGAGACATTGACTGACATATTCCACAGAGAATCAGGATAATGGCTCTAGTTTATGCTACATTTTGGGGGGCAGGATTTTTTTAACCGAATTAATCTTTGTTGCAAGTAAATGATACGTTTTATTATAGTGACACCTCTATAAATGATTAATACTTTTCAAATTAATTCATTGATCCTTGATATAGATTTTCCCCCAGTTTACAGTGTCTAATGTGTATGTTTCCATCATAAAAAAACAAGTACATAGATTCAAGATACTGCCGCATTCATCCAGGGAATGATCAGCAGCATATGCATATCACTGGTTGAAACATTTACATACATTGGCTGATATCACATTACATTGAGCTGATTTGTGTGGGGACAAAAATCTGATATCACAACAACCTTTCTTTCTTTAAATGAGAAAGTTGACAGTTAACATGAAAAATAAAGGACAAACTATCAAAATATAGGTTGTAGAAGTTGTGTGTTTCTTCAGCTGTAATATATACCAATGAATAATACAAGTGGGAGTTAACATGTCAATGTGAACAAACTAAAAATGTCATTTTGACAAGGGCAGCATTTGTCTAGCAGACAATGGAATGCCTTTGTTTTCTCTGGTGACTGTTTGATGGTAGCAATGTCAGTTTTCGGAGTTGATTTATGAATTCTTCTTTAAATCTCTAATTTTCATTGTTTCTGTCCTCAGTGCAGATCTTTGATGTTTTAGTCACAGCTGTAGATTAATTACTACCTGCCAGCAGTTACTTAAAAATTAATTTGCAGATACATGAAGAACGAAGCATGAGCTCCTGCTAAATTATGCAAGGGCACATTTGAAGTGCAGCCTGTTTTTTAGTGTTGCTGGGCCCAATGAGCAAGTGAATGGAACATAAACCTAAAACAAGCACACTAATCTAGGTGAATCTTGTGCACAACTGGATGGTTTGAGAAAGTCTTATTTGTAAGTATCTATGTACTAGCCTGTGACAAGACTAGTTCTCAGTACATTCATCATCATTCTAACAAATGAGCTTTTGAGGTCTCAGTGATTTGATGAGATGTTCATTTTATCATAGCATGAACGCTAAAACTGATCCATTATATCAGACTTGAGTGGGAGGATGTCACCATGCTGTTCATTTCCAGTTAACTTTTATTTGGAGGAAACTATTTCCATAATCATTCTCTGTATGGGGTGGTTCAGTCCCTAGCCTAGGAGGACTTGACAACATCATTCATATCTGACCTAGAACCTCAGGTTTTTCACAAATGTGATGCAACGGAGGTATTGTGGCAGGGGTATAGAAAGGGCCAGTTTATTTGGCCAACTACGCTTTATACACTGCATACTGCAAACTGACTCATCAATTCACTTTTCTGCATAAATGGACTTGACAATGATGCCAAATAATGGTTGCCAAAATTTTATTTACATTTGAGTCCCCCAAGGTGATTTTAAAAGTCTGTATATTGAATTCCTGACCTTTGATGTTAACTATTTTTGCATGGGAATGTAATAGTGTAGTCCCAGTTTTGGGTATGGGTTTTCATTCAGTTGATTTTTTTACATGGGGGGATATTTAAAATTCTCTGAGCCATTGATCTTATCAAGCAACAGAGTTTGTGCCCAGCCGCAGCTGCTCTTCTCAGAGGGCAATGCTCAGAACAGAACATGTTTCCTTTCAATTTGCTATGACTGATATGGCAACAACAAACTCCACAACAGTATCCCACTGCTCTGCGGGCTATTTGAATAAAAAATGTCCCAATATTGACACTGTTATTTTGCTTAGATTTGGTGAAATTTGGATGTTTTCAACACCAAACATATCATTCACCCCTGAAGTGGAAGTTTTGTTCATATAAAATAGAATTTCATAATGGCCCCCTTGAATTCCTAAAAAAAAGTTGTGGATACAGTTTGCTGTTCAAGAGTTAATCTTTAAGTAATTTGTACTCCAATTTGCAACTGCGTTTTTTACTTGCTGTTGTCAAGAACTTGAGGAAGCATGTGGAAGAGGTGAGTCTGATTGCTGACATACTGGTATCACTGGTTTAGACCTTTCTGGATAAATGTTGCATTTCACTGAGTTTCTGATATTCAATGACTTTCTGTTCTTTTTAAAAAATTTTATTCATGCAAAAAAATGTAAAAGAATGTACCTCTATAAAGGAATGGAATAATATCTTTTTAATAGCTGGAAGCTGCTACTGCATGCTTAATTATAACTGGTTTACTGACGTCTGAGAACAGGAACATCTGACACCAATAAATCGTGACATTATAAAAGATGCCACCTACAAAGTCATACTCTGGATGTAACTGAACACAATTCAAATTTAGACTTGGCCTAATATTGTTCATGATTCATTTCTAGGCCAAATGAAAAACCAACTCAAGAAGGGACGTCCCAAATGAAATGATTGAGGAGAATCAAAATTATGTCAAAGAGCAGAGCTTTTTCCCAATATCAGAGATGGTTTTCCTTTGACATGAATTCAAATTTCAATAAACTTCTCTTTACAACTTAGAAAAATCTGCTGATCCCTTGAGTTGATACAAAGTATTGATGGTTCATTTATATGCAATCATTAGTTTCACTTGATAGGACAGCCAGCTTCAGTAAAAAAAAAACACTTCACGCAACTTAATGAGAAGTAGTTTTCTACATTACTCTGTATTGAAATAAATAGGTCAATTCAGAATATGAAAATTGCACTAGAAACTGCACGAACCTTGCTGATGCTCCTGAGATCTAAAACATTTGCACATACATTCACTCAGAGCAATTATGTTTGAGAAATGTGACATAAGAAGGAATTAATATGCCTCATACATAGACAGCAGGGTAGATGCACAAAAATGTAGCTGTCTATCACCAGAAAGAGGCAGGTTTTCCTACCAAAAATTGTAGGAGGACCATAATGTATGTGTTTTTTTTTGTTAATAATGATAACTTAAATGTCTGGTTAAAGTCTAGTTAAAATGTGAAGCAACAGTAAAAACATTGTATTGGATGGAACACTATAAACATGTAGAGGTAAGTACATTTCAGAACATAAAATAATTAGTAATTTTTCATTATTAAAATTCATATATTATATTTATCTAAATTTTGTGAAAAGTTTCATATATTTAGTCAAAATGTGGTCCATGAAAATGAGCTCCATCAGGGATAAGTCACAGTCTAGAGTTGAGACACAGGTGTGTGATGATCAGGTGACCGGTGGCTCCATTCTAATGATATTTCAGCAGTAGGCATTAATATTGGATGATGTCATCAGCACTAGATGACATGTCTTCAGGTGACTGAAGATTGCTTTATAGCTTTGGGGTATTGTGAAGCACTTACTGATGACTTTGTGCATTGAATGGTTGATACAAACCAGCCAACATGCTTTGCTCTCCACTTTGATTCAGGTAAGTCAGCTCAGACTATTTATACCTCTTGGCTCCTTCTTTTGCAAATCATGTCTCCTGTTGTCACCTTTTCATTCATTGTTTTGCTGGAGGGAAAGCTCCTCTGTGTATGCATACTGAATAAAGACAGGTCGATATCACCGTAGGTCAAATCTCATCAGATCATGGCCACACCTTTCATCCTCCTTTTACCAGGAAGTTCAATACTGAAACAAAAACTGATGACAAGGATGATAATGATCACATGAAGATGCTGGCTGGCTTATCACACATCAAAGTTCAGAAAGCATCCCAGAAATAGGCCCGCATAAACTGCATTCACATTTTTGCATGTATTTAATTGATATATGCTTGTACCCGCAGGGTAAGGTACATTAATGCATATAATATGGAAATGTGAACTCTAGTCAAGGTCCATAAAATGACGGTAATAAAACTGACAGCGCTAGTTACAGAGCTATAGTAATTATAGCATCACACTAAAGAGAAATAGAGGGTGCTAAAAAATCATTATGGATAAAACAATGCTACACGGCATGCCATACATAAAAGCCTCATAAAAAAGTGCTGTAAGTGCCATCATAGTCAGCGTGTGATTGCTATGAAGGAGCAGAAATTAGTATAAGGGAGAAAACATGCACTCCAAAAAGGAGTATCTTCAGTCTGGCTGGAAACTCCATTGTCCTGAACACTGTGGGAAGCTCATGCCAACACACAGGGGCCAGAAGAGAGGATGCATGCCTGGGATGTGTGTCCCTGCAGGGGAGGGATGGCTAGTCTTCCCAAGGCTGCAGAATGGAACAGTCTGGCCGCTACATGCCATCTGTTGATTGCTTATGGAGACAAAAGAGCCTTTCCTCTTGCTGCCTGCTAGACTAGCAAAGCAATCATTTGTTCAAGTTCAATCCACATGCAGTTACATTTTTTGGTCATTTAGCACGTACAGCAGCGCAAGTTTAAAAGAAAGAGAACAAAAGTACATTAACAAAGTTGCATGAAAGATGGTATGTGCAGGACATCACTGAACACATTTAAACATGTCAGCCACTTACACAGTACTGTGATAATGAGATTCTACATGCTTCAATACATAAGTGCAATACAACATTCCCTAAAGTAAATTTAAACTGCTTTTAAACTGCTAATATTTACTTTACACATATGACAACAGTATACAATAGATAGCTGTGTGCTATTTCATACAATACAATTATTCTTTCTGGTCAGTGTGAATTACTATGCTGTTACGTACTATAGGCATGGTCTGGCTTGGGAGTGATCAGGTGGGAGGTCAGAAGTTGAGTCTTCGGACTGCCATTTATTGTGATCCAAGAGAAGTGGCAGGAAATAAACCAAACCTCTCTGCAGGATCACTGTCATGGGTCCACAAACAAAGCACAAAGAACCAAAACAACAAAAGCAAAATAAACAAGATAGAAAAGTGAAAAACATTCTTTTTTCAAGATTATGCACATCACAGCCACCTCACCTCTGCTTTCTCTTCTCTCTCTCTCCTGTCCAGTCCTCTCACTGTGAACATGAGTGCATTAGAGCCTGTGAACCCTGACAGAGTCAATCACGTTCATCTTATTCACGTGTGCTGGCTAATTCAGAATCCAAGAGGGCAGGGTTGACTTCCCCTTGCCCCTCTCCAGACACAGGTGTGCACAACATACACCAGCAAATGAATATGACGCCTGGGTATATAGCAAAAAAGGTGGCTCTTGATTTAATATGATTATTATTTTCTTTTTGCATTCATGTCTACTTGAAACATAAGTAGCATTGTAGTAGCATAAGTAGTATTGATGTACGTCTGCATGAGTTTATATAGAATGCCGTGATTGTCCTGTCCAGGGAGACCATTAGCATTACTCTGAATAACTGTATAGGCAACATTGCTTCTTGGCAGGAGGTGCCCTCACTTTCACTGACAGCTGTTAAGCACAGATGCCTCAAAAGTGTTTACATCAATGTGTCATACTTGCTTATTTACCAGCTAGACAGAAGGATCCCATTGCTGCTCTTTAATTCTGGAGATGAACAAGTTGACAAGGAATGGGGAATGATTACAGAAATGATATATATCATGCTATACAGAGCAATGAAGTCTCTAGTGCATAAAACCTATGGGGCATGGCGTATGGTGAGTGGGTTTTCACTTGTTTTAAAGGGGTCTCTTTTAATCCCCTAGGGGTATATTCCCATGCGTAGATGTCCAATGCATACATTGGAATTCGTTGTGCTCTTATAAATGGTCTTATAAAATAAATACAACACACATATATATATGTACACACCCAATAAAATTAAAAAATAATAGAAATTAAAATTGGATAAGTCCCTTTCAAGAGCATATAGCTCAATAAAATTGAATTAAAGCATTATTTCAAAGGCATGCTTCATTCAAATAAAACATTTCTAGATTATACTATTGTAGAAGATGTTTTAATTCAACAGTACCAAGATTTGTAGTTGTGAAATTTAGGGAAATAAAACAAGCTATACATCTGGGGTGTTCAAATGCATTTCACATATGGTTTGGTTCTTGAGAAAGCCTGAATATTTTTTTTCATCCGTTAATAGTTATTACTGCACTCACCTTGCTGGCACGCCCACAAGTGATAATAAAACACCTCATCTCTGGATCAGTGTGTTTCTGAGGTTGACTTTTATATAGAGATGATCATGGAATCTGAGGGCATGATGTGTTCTTCAAGCACCACCACAAGTCATGTGATGGTTATTATAGTATTAAACTCCATTTTGTTTTTCACAAGAGTGATGCCATTCTGAGTCATTTTCAATCAGTCACTACTGAGATGAACAGGTGCTAATTTTAGGGTATAAATTTCTTTTCTACTAAAAAATGTCTCATTAAATATTTGCATTTCAGATGCATGTGTTATTGCCACTTTCATGTATTGGAATTATTATTGTTATTTTCCCTGAAATTGACTTCAGGGTTTGTTTTTTTTCTTTTTGATAGTGTGAGGTTTTCCTTGTGACTTTAACTTATGGACTGCTTGGAAATGGATGATTACAGTATCTTCATGCTACACTTGTGGTTTTCACCACCCCTAATATTACTCTATTTCCTGTGTTCCTAGCTCATATTCTAGTCATACAGCTGACTCAAATGATTACACTGTCTCCGGAGTATGTACAGTAACATGCAGTTTTTGGGGGTTTTTTTTGAAGTTCAAATGGCAGCTTGTCTGCCCCAGGCAGCCCCAGATTACCAGATCAAACATGCCTTCAAAGGAGACTATGGACCGTCCTCTGGGTCCCTACCATACCCAGAGCTTCAGGGCTGTTCGGGATTAACCATGAAAGCCAAACCATGCCTGCTTCACAGACCTCAAAAAGATGGCCCGCCTTGATCCCTGTGTCTGATGCGACCTTTTCCTGTTCCTCTCTGTGAGGGGCCTCAGGCAGGTAAACCAGAGCAAAGACACGCTTCAGTCACTACTGAGATTGTTTGCTCACAAGCCAGCCCTTTATAATTTACAATCACTTTATGGAGTTGTTCTCATAGCCTTCCGGGCTATGAGAACAACTCCACAGCACTGGAGCTGGGTTTGTGTCATTGCATTAATTCCCATACTGAGTGTGTGTCTTAGCCAGAGGGGCTGTGAATAAATCTAGCATGATTTGATGTCTAGATTATCTGCTATTTGGGTTAAATATGTATAGTTGCTGGTTGTTAATAGGAAAAAGCAGACAGTGCCTGCTGTGAAAATTTTCATTTTGCATGCATGGTGTTGGAAAGACAGAGCAACAACATGTCTAGTGTACCCTTCCTTTGATTTCAAATTGCTTTGATGTCCTGCAGTTATATTTAGGTCATTTGTGTCTACCCACAGTATAAATCATTATACATAAATGAGCTTATGCACTTCCTTTTGCAGATGTAATTTTTACTATTAAGGGATTGATCAGATGAGCAGTAGCTTCATACAGAGAATGAGAATCAAAGTTGTATATTTGCACCTTGTAACCAAGGTTGTATATTTGATTCCCGCAGGTCTTTTTGCACTATAAAATGTTATGTACCAACATTGACAACATAAGTTTTTTCCTGTGTAACTCAGTTGCACTAAATTGTTTTAAACTTGCACAGTGATGAAAGAGTCTGCATACTAACTGAATAAACTATAAAGTATATACTATAAAGTATAAGATAACTATAAAGTATAAAATAATGTGCCACTGGATGTAGACTACTGCTTCTATGGGATGTATAAATTCTTGATTCAGATTGTAGAAGAATAAGAAGAATAAAGAAAAATATTTTATAGAGGAATGCGGCTTGTTTTGAGCTGCATTATGAACATAATCCATTGGAGATGATTATGTCACACAACCTTTTTGAAAGACAGACAAGGCAAAGGTGTGGAGAATGATGATGCACCGCTGAAAGTGACACTGAGGGACACTGACACTGACAAGGTATGTGTGGTAATGCTAACACTTTCTCAGTCCTCCCAAGACAGGCATTAATTTCAGTGTTACACTTGCAGAGGTTTCTAGGTAAAATCTTGCAAGCCGTTTAGCAGCTGTACACACACTCAACAGAGCTGAAGTGTTGCAGTTGTAAAAAAATATATTTATATCATTATTGTTTATCAACAGAAAGGTTAATACTGCTATACTGTTCATAGGATTTTGCGGAGACGCTCAAAGATCACACCTTTAGCTCATCTGTTCTGATATTCCTAAGGATTGTGTACTTTCAGAAGATACTGTTGAGATGATGGCAAGCCTGGTTATGCTTAAGGAGAAAGATAAAGGAATTAAACATTTAGGTTTTCTCAGGAACCAGGCAGGATAACACCAATATGTGGTCCTTGCTACCCACAGGCAAAACAACACAGACCTTCAGTAATTTTTTTTCAGTCAAAACCAACAGATGACATTCATTTTAAAACCCCACAAGTACAGCTTTGGCAGTGAAGAGACACAGACGTGGTTCTAGAATGGATATTAATTAGATTGATTGTGGACATAAAATAGAGAGTTACAGTCCCTTGCTCTTACAATGCTTTATAAAAATGAAAGTGAACTTTAAAACATCAAGCAGTTTGATATTTGTTATTATGCAGTACAATTTGCTTGTGTCTTTGTCCAGTCCTGGCCTTCTGATAAATGTGAGCAAACCTGCAACAGAATGTAAAGCAGAAATGCATCTACACTCTTGAGAACTAAGACACACATTCTTATGCTATGTTTGTGCACATGTATGTTAATTCTGCTTTGGGTGTGGTCTGCAGAAATTACTCCAAAGGGGATTGTTTCATTGGAAATTAAGGAGGAACTCAGCAGAAGTGACTTTAATATGCACCTGACACACAAATCTTCAGAGACATTTTTACACACATGGAAAATCTGACCTTGACCCACACATGAATCATGAAAGAACTGTAATAAGGGAGATCCAATCTGAAGTCTGCAGGCTACGACTCAAAAACAAAATGTTACCCTAGAGAAGATCTTTCAAATGAGTGCATTTTTTGGTGTTGACATTTCAATCAACTGATGTGAAAGAATTGTAATAAGGCAGACCCAATCTGCAGTCTACAGGCTGTTACTCAAAACAAAATATTACTCTAGAGAAGACCTTTCAAATGACTGCCTTTTCGATGATCACATTTCAAACAGGTGATTTCAGATAAATATTGATCAATAATAAGGTGCTGTTTAAATGGCACTTATAACCACAGTTTTAGGAAAACGTATAAAGAAAGCATCGTTTGCTGTTATTTGCAGTTGCAAATACATCACATACAGATGGTGGTGGAATAATGACCAGAGCAGTATGTTTCTTTGACTCCTACAAATACTTTTTCTAAACTCGGCAGGCATGCCTCAAAATAAACAAATAAATAAATTGAAATGTGTATAATTTGTAACTGTTGTGTAATTGTGTATAATTATACAAATTACATTCAATCGGTTTATTCATTCCACTAAGGCAAATCTGATATTCATTTCATGGATCTATATTTGCATATCATCATTGAAAGCCCTTTTCATTGTTTGTTTATGTGATGTTTACATAATCAGCGGTGCACAGGGGTCATTCATCGCACGCTATTCGCGCAGCCGCTAGAAAATAATTCAGCCATCAGAAACCTTTTCATGTCAGGCCATTTGACATACCATTAGAATAATCACTCGCATTATGCAATGAGAAAACGCAGCTGCGGCTGAAACCTGAATCTTCGGTTTCCCTGAAGGATCATTATTTTGCAGCGCTACATCGTGTGCTCTCAGGTGTTCCTGTGGACCGAGGGCTGTGTGGCTCGTAGAGGGGATGGTAAAGGGTGTCCCTTGCCATCCACTGTTAAATACTGAAAATGTGTTATGCCATCCTGTTCTCCCCGCCTGCACTTTGGGATTTTTAAAGCTCAGTTCTTTTATAGCCACTGCATTGGAACGAACCCGCCCTCTGCTTCACGTCGGAATTACACAATAACATGTTTGTGTCCAAGTACATGCTCAAGGAGGCCAGAGGGGTCTGGCTACAAGGGTTCATAAATGCCTCGCCCATTTCGCATTTTGCGTGTCGGCTGGTCTTTTTTCAGTTCTCTCTTGTGAAAGCATGTTTTTGACAGAACTGACTCCTGGCAAACCTTCAAGAATGCGGTCCCCTCAAATAGTCCACACCCTCTTTTCTGCCCCTCCCTATTGGTCTGCATTGAAATCTTCCTCCATTTCTGAATCACTTATCAAGTGCTTTCCTAAAAATTGCAGGCTTGTTATGTGTTATAGGCTCTATCCCACGGTTACAATTTTATCTGTTTGTCATGTTTACAGAGGTCAGTGCACCTTGTTTTATGCTTTTGTTCCAGTGACTTGTCTCTGCATTCATGTTGTGACGTTCCATAGTAATACTTACACAACCAGTAAAATATAATCCAGAGTAACAATGACGCTTTAAGTCAATATGCTAATACACAGCTGGGACAGAATACAGAAGAGAGAGGGTGAAAGAGATTTGCCCAAGGAGTCACAAAGTCTTGGTTGCCAGCTTGGGGAAAGGCCAGAGTCTCCTTGGCTGGTTGTTTTTAGTCAGGCAAAGTAGGACACACTCTTTAAATTGATTAATAACTAATTAAGTGTAAAATTTGGAGAGTAGATCTGTTTCTTCAAGTAAGACATGGACCTGTAAAACAATATTTTAATTAAACTATTCACATACTTTAAACAAAGGTATAGAATGGTAGAAACTGAGATGTTCATTTCTAGTGACTTCATTGCCTGCATTATCAAATTTGTCTGTGCAAATTAATTATTAATCTAATACTAATTCTCAGTATATTACAAGTAGTGGACTTCTATTTGTTTCTTTGTTTGTGTAGTTGTCTTTTTCGGTATACTTACATATTTGCTCCAGCCTTTACTCTCATTTGTTTAATGAGTTCAATCTGCTGGGTTTTATGCTTTTAAATAAAATGATCCATACCAAAGATACGTTTCATATTTTCTGATATTTTATCACAGTGCATTTTATGAAATGCAGCAGTTCAAATGTCTTTAGCTGTAGAACTAATTTAAGTCATTAAGATAGGATAATTGGTTGGAACTAAAACCAGCATATACATAACCAGCTGAGTGTCATTCTAAGTGTAAGATTCTCTGATGGAGAATTATGAGTGCAATGGCTCTTTGTAAAAGCAATGATAAAATGTGTAAACTAATGAACTCACAGTGGGAGCTGTTGTGTGGATGATTATTATGCAAAGTAATTGTGTGTATGAATGACATTTTTTAATTTACATGGTCAATCTACTAACAGAGGATGCTCAGCAAGTCAATGGCATAGAAGTCTGTTTCTCCTAGATAAATGATTTAGTGCTTTGTAAAAGATGTTTTCCACATTCTGATTGAGTTTGATTCTGTTTTTGTAAATGCCACTTTCAAGTAGATGTGTCCCTTTCAGGCCAGGTTCCTTTCAAGAGGGGAGGACTTTTCCCTGCAGTGTGGGAAAGGAAGCGGAGCCATTGAATGCTGGCACTTTTACAAGCTGCTCTCTCTGGACTCGATCCGAGAATGGGAGGCCGCCTCAGCCTCTCTTTCTTATTCAATGACTTGTTTTTGAGTGCTGCACTAGCATGGCTGTCCAATTAAACTGTTGTGGTGCTCAGGGCACTTACTTCACACGCAAGCATAGGCTGCCAGATGTTCTTCTTAGAGCTCTCAGGACTCAGAACACAAGCAACATTAAAATCAACTTCATCTTGCAATGTTTGGTGATTGACAAATTGCATTTGATGATTTTCTCAACACATCTAGAGGAGCATGTCTGTATATGTGTATGTATATGAGAGATTTTATGAGAAAAAAGTTTTATAGGTCTTTAAAGACATTCTAACATTCTACTCAATGATAGACAGCAAGGAATCTATTTTGTGCAGAAGGATTTTGCATTTTAACAATATAGCTTGCTTATTGCTAAATTAAGCAACCTCACTGTACACTGTGCAGTGCACAAATCACATTTGATTTTAGACCACAGGAAAAGGCGTTGGTTATAAAAAAGAAACTATTTCCACCAGTGTGATGATGCAGTTATGCCATCATGGATTTATAAAGGGGAACATGAACTAATTATTTAGGAGAGGCAAGGTTTTATTATTATTATTATTAAGTGTCACGCAAGGCAAGGTTTCACCATTGCAATTATACAAACATGTTTCTTATAATTAAAGTTACCAATACTCATCATTGCAAAAAAAACTTTTGAAATCAACAAAGCTGTCTTTACTGGGTAATATAAGCTTTGTCTGTCACAGTAGAAGACTTTTGAACTCATGCCACCGAATTTGTATTTGAAGTTATTCCTGAAGCGTAGGAGACATTTCTTGAAGTGCAGAATGCCAGTCATTCCCTGGCTGCCTCTCATATTTACGTTGATAGCATGGCCAAGATATGAATCAATCATTTTGTTCATTTGACTATTTACTGTACCACTAGCAATTCACATTTCTCACAACATCATTTATTAACAGTAAGTAAAGTGCTTTAGCTGTACTGTAAGTAGTCAGACTACAGAAATCCAATGCAACCCATGCCACCACTCAAAAAGTGAGACCCTGACATAATATCAATTACCTTAATTATTTACATTTTTTGACACTGTTATGTTTTAGCATCAGTAAGGTTTCTTAAAACAAAACAAACAAAAACTTCTCAACTAAACCCAGGTGTGACGGTGCTGCAGAATTTGCTAGATGAGGGGACAAAACAATAGCCTGAGACCTCCCTGTTGAGAATACAGAAGCTTCAGTGCAGAGAGGAAAATTGCATTTAGCATGCATGAAATTCCTCCCATGTATTGAACAGCTGTCTGGTGAATGAGGACTCTTCACAGCTAATAGAAAAAATTTAGGACTTTTCACTAAATGGCTTTGATAATTCCTGCCAGTATTAAGTCCAATTCAGCAGTCCCTCCTTGTGGGAGTCTCAAGGAGTCTCAGTGGCTATTCTAATTAATATGACAATCTGCACTGCAAAGGCTCTGCGGTTCCCACTGGCCATCATTAACATGCTATTCTCACAGGAGGTGAGAAAAGAGAGGTGACATCCAGGAGAAATGCTTCATAGGGCCAGTATACTGCACTTCAGGTCCTGCGCTTGAAAATGCTTGTCCTGCAATGTGAGTCTGTTGGAAAGGCCTCAGTGCGATACCCACACACTTTGTCAGACTCTACTCCTGGGATCTTCAGAGGTGACATTTCATAAGGCTGGATGTGATGGTCATTCCATCTCAGTCCTACCAAGGTCATATCATCTCAATGTCAGATGTCTCTTGAGATTGTGAAGGAATAGCATTACATGGAGTAGGTGGGACAGAAAGGCAGCACCATTTGGAGAAAAGGCAGTGCTTATTTTCTTTTAAACAAGATCTGACAGAGGTGACAAATGAAAGTGTGATATTCAATGCTACACTTCTTGATTATGTTAATCTTTCCAAAGCAACATTTGCAAGGCAAATGCAACAATTTAGATGCAGAATTTGGTCACACTCTATTTTAAGCACCTGCTTTCAGTGTTAGAATGCTTAAAAGAGTGATACAATTTTAAAATTGTCTCATCCTACAAAATTTACTTTTCATTTTTTTCAAGTTTAAGTTTTACCATTGATATTTATAGTAGAATCCCATGGCCTTTGTTCATCCACACTGGCATAGTGTGAGGCCCTGGCCCTGGCTTGTCCCGCAGCCACAACTTCTTTGGCTGCACAGTGGGGTCCCTGAGGTGAAAAAGCTATAGGTGCAAGAAGGATGGAGTAAGAATGCAAGAGGGAGATAGAGAGAGAGAGTAAGAGTATATAAGATTATGTACAATTTTGTCAACATCCTTTGCCAATTGTTTCACATTGAACAGAATGTCCATCCCAATATTTTAACTAAATAACCACTGTCAGGGTTGATGCGTTAGCCAGAGTCACTTTCTTTCATTTGTCAGATCCTCTTCTTTCCCCTGTTTTTGGTGAGAGTAGGCCAGGTCGTTAAACTGTTTTATGACCTCCAAGCACCCATGAGAAGGGCAGACAGAGAGAAAGAGAGAACTGAATGTTCATGACCATGTCAGGATTGGTGTGCAATTACAGAACAGGAATCAGAAATCAACACCTCTTGTTATGTCTATGCCTTTTATATTTATGATACATCATGTATAAAAGACATTTATTAAACAGTTGTCTGGCCATTTAAATGGGTCTTTAAAGCGAAGTGTGTCCCAGAATTCTGGCATTCTGGTGTTATACCCTGCTCAAGCTATATTTGATATGAGTCTGTCCAACAGTCCCATGCTGTAGAGTATATTTAGAGAGGTCAAGTTATCAGATAGTAAATGCTGCAATAGTCATTTTGTCTCTGTGGTCCTTTACAATTAGTAAGTCATTAACCTCTGCAGCCCAGCTTAAATTTAAGATGTTCTTTGAATAAGACAACCTGCAATCAAGATTAATAAAAGAAATGCTAATTAGTGATCATTATAAATGGTATTTATAATGGTCCTAAATTTAAAATTCAGCAAGGGAAATTGAAATGACTGTAAAATGTGCAGATTGAGAATACTTATCCAGGAGTTCACAATGACATTCAGGACTATATATAGGAAAATAAGTTATAACAGTACCAAAGTAGCAAGCTCCAGATTTGAAACATCTAGGAACATTCAGTGCAGAAAGAAGTACTCAATGCAGAAAGAAATGAAAAGCAACTTCAGTCTGAAAGACAGCGTAGATGGATAGAGGAGATTATCTGATTTGTGAGTGTGTGGAGGGTGAGGAAGTATTACTCGCTACCTTTGACAAACCCAGACCAACAAAGAGACAAATAATTGTAATGATACTCAAATAAGTAGACCCTGAGAAAATTATTATAAAGTCATTCCAAAAATATTAGCATTAAACAGCCCTTACAATAAGGATAATGTTATGTGATTTATAATATGGTCAAGTCTAAAATTAGTGTACCTTACTACTGTTTTTTCCCCCCAAAAGATGTCTGCAAGTGTTGCTCACAGCTCCATGTATCTCTGAATTCATTATATGCACAGGAGCCGCAGTGCAGCGCTGCAACACTTCACTCTCAGTTAGGCACTGCAAAGTTAGAAACTATATGAAGAGTTTTGTTCCAAAATACATTTTCATCACCTTTTTTCATCAGAAATGAATGCTTGTAAGAATATTTCTCTGTGTGTAAAATATGTCTGTCCTTTGACTTTTTACTAATACATTTAGAGTGTCCTTTAAAAGGTGTTTTTTTGGAAAAGCATCATGTTTAACACATTATTTATTTATTTATTTCATATTGTTTTTGTTATTCTGCTATACAAATTTTTGAGCTGAAATGGAAGTTTAAAACAGCTCCTGCATCAGGTGGAGAGGTGCAACTTTTCTGACAAATGCCAGCTGTACAACCCCTTTGCTTCCTCTGTAAACTTCTGTAAACATGTAAGCTTTTACTGAATTATTTGGATTTTAAATAATAAATGTTGAGTTATCTGAAGTTATGCAAATGGATATATCCCATTTTGGAATCAGACTCTTCCTGTTGCTCTTTATGGATCTCTTAATAACATGGCAGCTTCAATAGCCAGCATCATCTATTATGATATATTCATGACATATTCATCTGTTAACACCATTATACAGTATATTGATGGAATGATGGGATGGTTTTTCAATAAGGTATGTGCCAGCCCTGACACAAAGCACCAGCTGGTACACCATCATCAAAGGATCAGAAACTGTCACCAACATAATTCTTCATTGGCACAGTTTAAATCAATCACTCAGAGTGCACAATGTACCTCTGGAGACATCAGAAACAAACACTTGCTCTAAAATTCACATGTAAGCTTTTGTTGTGTAATGACAGTGAGGTAGTTTTTAGCACATGGATACTTGAAAAAGACAGGTTGCTTTTTCCAGTAGAAAAATGTATGAAAGCTGCAACTGAGAGCAGGATTGATGAATATTTAATGGTTCAATACATTGCGAGATAGTGGCATGTACGCGTATGTAGATTTTGGGCTGCCGCATGCACTAGAATACCAAATCAAACATAATTGTACGAATATGTGAAACAGGACACTTCCATTTGTGTCCGTGTAGGCTTTTGCAATATAGATTTACCAATGAGCCAAAGGAATGACATCACCTCACGGACCTGAGGTTTACTGCTGCCTTTTTCTTTGAATTAAAAGCATGCAGAGGTGAGTGAACACACCCGCAACCGATGTGTTTTCATCCCAGTTGTGAATTGTTTTTTTTTTTTGAATTATCTGGAATGTTAGATACTGGAGGAAAAAAACAGCATGACTTTGCTACATAAAGTCTTCTTGTATAGTGTGATTCTGACCCATGGATCTGCTCTGCTCAGGCAATCTACTATATGATTGGGGAAAAGATGCGAGGGAGTCTGGAGATTCATCCAATCAAGTTAGATCCATTGTCTCTTGGTGGCCATGAGCCAACAATCAGTCCACTACTTCTGGAACTAGCTGATGCTTTAAAGCCTGGGGGGAGAATCATCTGAGGATCCACAATGCCAAAAACCTGGTAAACACTCATTGAAATAAAGGGGATGGTGAAACAGAGATTTCCTTGACAAGCATTGCACAGTCATAAAGATAATATTTCCTCTTCTAAATGAACACACTAACTGAAGCATAGAGGCAGCTAGTCCCTTCAATGTCCCTTCTCTTTGACTCTTTGTCAGTCATGACAAGTATAAATGTTGTCAGCATCGCATTTACAGAGCTGTCTGTTATGTAACTCCATGCAATAAATACTTCCCAGAGAATTAGGTCTATAGCATTTAGCGTATTCTAAACACAGTATTACTTGAATAGACTAACTGCAAAACCTGACCTATTTTTTCTGTTTTGATTATTCCGTAGTCACAGGTTTCAATACCAAAGAGGGATAGGAATGTAAAGAGTAGTGCTCTTTTCCTCTTTTCATCTGGGAAACACCGTTGTAAAAACCACTGCAGCACTTTTATGTATAATTTAAAAACACGTGATCTCAGCTCAAAATGAATTAGCTATGCCAGAAAGTATGTGTCAAATTTAACATGAAGATCTGAATTAGCACAACACCAAAAGATAAACCTAGTTGTGGGGGAAAGCCTGCAGATGAAAGACCTTCAGAAGTTTATCTATTGATAAAATGTTAAAAATGATAAAATATTATGCATGATTAGGACCTCTCCTTTGAACCGTTAGGCATTATTAAATAAATGTATTACTTAGAAGTCACATAGAAATTGTATAAAGGCAAACTCTGTACATGAATGGTATGTCACAATGCCTGTATAACACTGTCATAAGACAGTTATTGTTGGTGTTATAACAGTAAGGACATAAGATATGTTGTCATGACATACTGTACATCATAAGGAACTGCGAAAAATGTCAACTGAAGAACCATTAAGTCAGTTCCATCATAGGATTTTTTATGACCTATGACATTAATGGTGTTTTTACAATAGTGACATAAGATGACCTGTCATGGCAGGTGAAATAAGGAAGTAGCAATCTGGAATGATATGCTAACTGGCATAGTGACACCTGTTATGACATGCTGAGGTGAGGTTTTCTTATATTACGTTATATGACAGATTTGTGTTGAATACCACAGATATTACGTCAACTGACATAAGCTGACATGACATGTTATGTCTTATGTCAATCTTATGAATTACCAGTCAAGTAAAATGTTACTGATTTTCCTTTATACTGCATATAAATATTGGTTCAACATTCACAAAGCCTCCTGCATGCTGTAGCCATTTTGTTTGCTTTTGAACAACAAATTTGACATACAAGAGATGGATGCTGTATTGTTGTATGTATTTAAATACAAAATGATAAACAGTAATACAATGACCATTTCATGCTTTTTGTTCAAAATTATACTCACTGTGAATGCCATGGCATCTTGTAAGTTATGAGAGATTTCAAACCTTATGATGAATTCATGTGATACTAACAGAGGAGTGGTCAGGAGAAGTGCATAGCTGGCTCCTTTGAATTCGTTTTACAGCACACAGATAACTGTGGTTGCTGACATTTGGTGTTTTTGTACTACAGTGCTCATTAAAAAAAAAAAGAAAAAAAATCACCAGGCCAGGATTTCCATCAGAGTGAACTTTGCTGCCAACATTATATACACAATGGTTATGTTACATTGCATATCATTCCTGATCAAAGGAGAAATCAGATCTTGAATCAGTGTATCCAGTCACATTCTATTTGAAGCAGATTAAGTTTTAATATTTGAAAATCTTTAATTTTCCTTTGCAAGCCTGTAACACAAATTTTCATTGACTGGATGGATCAGTGCAAACACTGTTAAGAGCATAGTTATGAAAAAATCTCGTGAACCAATGTTGCAAGAGAAAAATATCACTATCCAGGTATCATAGCCATTAAATGCATATATTTTAGCAGCAGAAATATGGATATTTGAGCAATCTAATCAAGTTACTCCATTGCACCTCCCTAATTGTCAGGTATTCAGTCCAAGCAATTTAAAAACTTTGCTACCCTGTTTACTAAGAATTACTACAGATCCAGCAGTGGTCCAGGTTCATTCACCACATATTAAACCTCATTTTATTAAAACATAAAGAAAGGGTCTCACATCATAAACAGTATATTTTTACTTATTATTTATTTATGCGGTCATGTAATTACTTATTTATTATTGAGAGAACTGATCCAGTCTAGAGGCCACTGAAGAAAGCTATCACATGAAAAGTCAGGTTTATATAATTTGTGTGTGTGTGTGTGTGTGTGTGTTTGTGTGTGTGTGGATTAACCTCAATCTAAAAAAGTGATCCAAATGTACTTCTTATGCTCAGACATAGGTGATGGGAGGAGAAAAAATGCCCAGAATTCTGATGTTTTTTGTTTTAACTTTTGTACCTTGTAAGTCCACAGTACTGATCTTGTGCTGATCAATGGCAATAAACAATTGCCATGTGTGTTCACACCATGAAGACAACACCGGGCCCATTATATTAATGTGCTGTATGTATGTATATATATACATGTAGGTATGTATGTACTGTATATAATTATTAGTAAAAGTAAATACATCTTTGTAAAGATGTACGCATAAAATTAAAAAAAAAACTATAATGTGTTAAGTGGACTGAACTGCAATAAGCAGCTTCATCTGAAGGCAGGTACTGATAATGCATTTGAGGCATAAGTCTTGCACTTCTTTCAGATATGTTCAGATGGGTGAGTAGGGTAGAATTAAATTATTGTGATAACAAAGTGGCCTAGGAAACACGATTCTGTTCATTGTATTAATGCATGTGGAACACAATCCTTCTAGCTTGACATCATACACCATACATCATATACCAGAGCATGGTGGCATAGACATCAGAAAACATGTCCAATAGTAACAATAGAACAAAAGTTTTGGATTTCAGGTGGGGCACCGCTGTAAACTATGAACTGAAACATGGATTTCATGGTTTTAAGGTTTATGTGACAGGCAAAGAAAATTGATAACAAAGCACTTTTAAGCTCTGCTGATTGTGGAGATACAGATCTTAGCCACATGTTTTGGGCATCTCATTTATGCATTATTTCTCTATATGGTAGATTGGGTAATGACTACTGTAAAACATTACCTTTGCTGAAATGAATGTGATTGAGTGCAGCAATTGCTTTCAAAGGTCTCTGGTGGTTTGACATTTAGTAAATGGAACCTTTGGTAAATATATTTGTTAGTCAGGTAAGAGAGCTTTGACATCATTATCAAATGTACAGGTGACATATTTTAGTATAAACTCAAATGGAGAAGGCAATCTAAACCATTGGGGCCAGAAAGATAGCTGTCAACTAGTTAACTAAGTAGTTAAGTTCCATATAGCTCAATCTGAGTAGACTTCATTTGTACCATACCTGCCCATGTTTTTCTTACAGTTCAGCTGCCAGATAATACATTTTCATAGCCTATTCAAGTGAGTATGGTTTGTATGTAGGTATGACCAACTGTGTTTCAAGCTGAGAAGCTAACTGCACCATTTGTATATGTGTGATATCTATGTAGCTTGATATGGTCCCTGATATTTAAGTGCTCATCCTCGTTGTAATGTGTGAATTCCTTCTACAGTACAGGTTAACATCTGTAACATTGCACTTAAATTATATTTTAAATGTGTATATAAATGAAAATTATCTGGAATGAATTACATAGGAATTAAACACATCTTGAACCTTTGGAAATCTCAAGTCAATCAATTACGATTTTACATAGCACTTTAAGAGGGTAAAAACTGATAAATAACAGCATTAACTACAAATTCTACACTACTACACTTCTACAATTCACACAGCATTAACGATTCCTGGCTCTCTCTCTCTCTCTCTCTCTCTCTCTCTCTCTTTCTACATATATCAACAACAACAACAACATAGGGAGAAGAACAACCAATAAAGACTGTAAGAATTTTTATGTGTTGCTCCAACAAAGGTTGAATTATTTACTGTAACTGTAACATGTTTGGCTGGTTTTCAGGGAGACTTTGTTGGGATAATTGTGGAAAAAAGCCGTTTTAGAGCCAATGAGAGTGCATGTTGCAGCTTGCCTTCTGGTACTGTTCACTGGACCACAATTAAATACAGAGGAGAACTGTAACTGAAAGCATTAGCCATAGAAAGAAACACGGGTAAGAGTGAAAGTTTACTCAGTCTATGCACTGAAGAGAAATGGTCCAGCTTCTGTTGTGAAATGCGAGTTGCTGTCACTGAAGTGGCACTTAAAATGAATCTGCAGTCTTGTTTTCGTTTTCCTTTCAAGTTTCCACAGCAATTGCTCAAAGAACTGTAAGCTATGATGAGGATAGGGAGGTGAATCATGCAGTGTGGGGAATCAGTCAGAACTTGTGCTGGTAAAAGAAAGCCCCCAGAAAGAATACTAATGTTTGTTTGTATGTATGTGTGTATGTGGCTGCTCACAATTGACAAAAGAACCAACAGATACAATAAATTAACCTATTAGGTTGGTCAACAGAAAAAAAAATGAATAAATAAAAAAAACCTAGATCTGACATTTCTGAAAAATATGACAGGCATTTTGAGAGTTAACAAAATCATATAAAAATGGAATATATTGTAATGTATTGAAATACACTGTATGGACAAAAGTATTTGGCCACACCTGTTTTTCAGGGTTTGGGCTAGGCCCCTTATCTCCAAGAGTGGAAGCTGTTATAGCTGCAAAAGGGGGACCAACTCCATATTAAAGTATATGTATTTGAATACAATATCATTACAATGTAATGGTCAGGCGTCCGAATATTTTTGTCCATATAGTATATGTTCATCCCAAGAATAAATTTATAGTACATACATTTAATACATACAGACATGCAATACATACATATATACATACATTCTTTGAAATATATTCTGATTATATTATTTTGTGTAGGAAACAGGTTTTGTGCTGTGACAGGTAAAGACTGATGGTACATGTAAAATTAGCAGGTGTTTTTGATTGGTATGGATCATTTGCAGTAAATAATGGGTGCAGAGGTATGTATTTAGTCCTTTAATTTCTGTAAATTGCGTGCACTCCACATTTAAAGTTTTGATAGCACACGCTGTTTAATCTTCCTTATCAGTGCTTACCAATGTCTCAGCATCTACTGAAGGAAAGCCACATGCTTGTGAAATACACACTGTTTAGTCCCAAAGCGCTGTCTTGATAACCCCACGGTCTGCTGCACAAAGAGAAGGGTGATCACACTGGTTGCCAACTGCATTGGCATGTCCTTTGAAAGCCCACGGCAGGCATCCTCACAAAGGGTATGCAATCCCTTGAGACCTGTGTCATTCAGTATATCACAATGCACTCTTGTGTAGCTTGTCCTGCCAGCAAAACTAACCAAAGGGCTCAGTTCACTCCTTTGTCCTTCATTATTTGCTTAAGGAAAGTCCATTGATCGCCCATCAAAATATGTCATCATTTTGCGTGAGGTCCATCATCTGAGATGGAGGAAGCTGTGCTCTGGCAGCTCAAGGAAATGTGGCTCAAAAGCACTGCCTGGGAGAGAAAAAGGCCTCATTTAAGTGGAGGAAGAGAGTTGAAAAAAATTCACTTTGGAGATAATGTTATTCCCTCCCCCACCTTCGGAGCCAAGGCACTCGACTGGGGATGACTATTAGATTAGCAGCTGGCCACAGAGTCTTGTGTGGTGGGCTGAGTGGAACCAATGGGCATGCCATCTTTGATTACCCAATGGTGCTCATTGACGCTGCAAGCTGTGCAGAACACAGATTTTATCTGTTCACTACACATTTTCCCCTTCCTCTGCCCACTACAGTACATTGCAGTTCAAGCCCAGGGAGTCAAGAAGGAGTAATGTATAATTAACTTGATTCCACTGTGCAGGTCCCCAGCCAAAGGAGGCATCTGCAATTAAACCAGCAAACTCCTTCTATGTCCACATCAGCATGTGACTTGTTCTTTGCTGCAGCACCTCCTGATTATTAAATAAACTAGCAGTCTTTTAATGAAGCCCATATACTGTACAGCTCACCGTGTGATACTAGGTTGATTAATTTAGGTTGCACTTTTTTCTCTTTTTGGCAGAATTCCCCTTGCACTTGACTTTTCACTTGACATATAATCAGTATCCCTGAAAAATGCAAGCATAGAGCCTTTTTCACTTTCATCTGATTCTAGAATGTTATAGTTAATATAATAATATTGTGATGCTTGGCATTCTCAGCTTCCATCACTGCATCATATATGTGTCTCATAAGGCAAACATATCCATGTTCAGAGGTAAAGAGAATTACAAGCAGTAACACTTTCTATGAAGGATCAGCACCTGCAATAGTTTTGCTTAACGTGATTTGCAGTGTGGTGCAGTAATTAAGAAACCAGTCTTGTAAGCTGAGTGTTGCATGTTCAAAGCACTATTGTTATACCGTTGAGCTAGGTTCTTAACTTATATTGCTGTATTAAAAAACAGATGGATAAATGGATAATTATGTGCTATGTATTTCATTATGAGGGAGTCTGCAAAGCAAATACAATGTATCATTCTACACACCCTTTCAAAACTTCTTGTTTTTATTGCCTTGAGGCCTGAAATTAAAACCCATTAAATCATAGTTTTTCCACCGTCATTTAGACATGGCAACCCACAACATCAAAGTAAAAAGAAAAGGCAACACATTTCTGAATATAAATTTAAAATAGAAATACTAAAACATCTTGGTTGCTTAGGTTTATGCACCCTTTATAATGAGAGTTGTAATTGCAACATGCACCATCCAAATCATGTCCAAAGCTAATTGACATCAACTGTGACCAACTGAAGTGATTCTGATTAGATCAGGATAAAATCAACTGCTCCTGTTGGCTTTCTTAGCAGGTTTCCTTGTTTTTTAGTGCATGCCAGTGGAAGGAAACAACTACGGGCAACAGGAGCTACCAAAACATCTCCGTGATAAAATTGTTGAAAGGCACAGATCAGGAGAGGGTTATGAAAAGATAACAAAGGCCGTAATATATATTGGAGCACAGCAAAAACCAGAATCAAGAAATGGATTAAAAAATGGCACTATCAGGCAATTACCTAGACTAGGCCATCCCTTCAAGATGGCTGATGGTGCAAGGAGGAAGCTTATCAGGGAGGCACCAAGAGGCCAACAGCAAAATTAAAAGAGCTGCAGGACTTCATGGCAAGGAGTGGCCACCATATGCACATAGCAAAAATTTCATGTGCTCTCCACAACTCTGAGCAGTGGGTAGGGTGGCAGGATGGAAGCCACTTCTCACTTTTCAAGAATAACATCCAGTCTCATCTGAATTATGCAAAAAGACACCCATGGATCTCATGTTGCCATATGGATAAAGGTCATATGGTCTGATGGACTTGATTTCAAATGTTTGTTGCAAAGCGAAACACAGTCAATCAGCCAACACAGCCCATTAGCCTAAGAACACAGTCCCTATTGTCAAGCATAGTGGTGGCAGTATCATGCTATGTGACTGTTTCTTTTCAGCAGGGAGAGGAGCTCTGGTGAGGATAGAGGGAAAATGAATAGTGCAAAATACCAAAAGATTTTAGAGAAATAACTGCCACCCTCTGCAAAAAAAAAGACATTTTTCATTTTGCATACTTAAAAAACTGACACATTTGATTTTCCCTTAGATATTGTTGGTTACAATGTGTAAATAAATCTAAAACAAGACCTCACCTCAAACCTCACTCATCTTGATTTCAGCCTTTAAGACACCGAAGACAAGAAATTTGAAAGGGTGTGTAGACTTTCTAATATCCACTGTATATAACTAGCTATATAACTAGCTATATAGCTGGCAGTTTTAAGCAAACAGTACATCACATATGTATTCTAATGTGCAATCATAACCTCATTTTCCTACAACATTTTACACTTGTACATTCAGGTGGCATGCAGCTAATGTTACTTTTATTCTTTAAAACAAATTTCAAACCAATCAAATTTTAAGCATGCACTATGTCGGAGCTGCATATGTCTGGTATTAATTGACCGATTAAAAAAATACAAAATACAAAACTTCTGAGACACATAAGTGATGTACTTCATATGACATAAATATAAATATAAATATAAATACAAAAAGTTTGGGGAACATACATCAAGAAAGGAAAACTAAGTACATTAATTTGTATTTGCATTAGTTTGTAGTTCACTGCAGTAATTTTAGCTGCCTTCAAATACTGTGGATGTACCCTTAGAGCAACGTAATCTGTGAACACATGTCAAAGCAGGATAACACTACAAAGCCTACAGAGACAGGGATCAGAAAGTGCCAGAAATAAATGTACTTAAAGCTCTCTGGTCACAGCATGGTGTTGTGGGCTGCTGTGTTTAGATGGGGAAGTAACTGCATCTTATCCTCTCAGTGAAAGGATAGTGGGATGCATGTTTGTTGTGATTCATGAACATCAACAGGCCAGTTCTGGTTGACACTCAGGCCCAGTTGTTCAGAAGTAATCTGATCGGATTTCGGCTATCGGATTGGATCAAATCTTGAAAATGGAAGAAAAATTCTGAAATCGGATTAGATCACGTAATCCAGTCTTGGTTTTGATCTGGATCAAACCTGCAGTATCTGTTGTTCAAAACTTTTTAGTAGGATTGGGATACCTTTGATCCAAAAAATCAGGATTATCCTGATCCCAGCAGAAGGGTGGATTCAGGGTGGATTTCAGGAACAAAATGTAATAAAACTTTTAAAATTGGTCAAATAATACAACATTTGCATCATGTAGTATATATACATTTCTTAATATTTTGCACTTGATTTATTTAACCGTTACAGTGATAAAGTAGATAAAGTAGACATTAAGCTATCTATTAAGCCTTTCAGTACAGTAAAGTAAAAAAAAAAGGATTTTGTCCCCATAAAATAATCCCCCAAACAGCTGTCAATAACAAACAAAAATATTTAATTTTAACTGTCATTTATCACTGTATGTTATTTACAATGACACATCAGAGATGAACCAGTCAAAAGTAGTTACTAACAACTGGATCCCTTATTGCACGTCCAGTTAGTCCCTCATTCTGAGAGAACGGCAGAGGTTGGTCTGGGTCTTCAACAGGCTCAGGTGCATCATAAACGTCATCACAGAGAGGGACATTGCGCCTGGTAGCGATGTTGTGCAGGACAATACAGGCAAGTATTATGTTGCACGCTCCCTGTGCTGTTTTCTGTCTCTTCAAATAAAAACACTTAAAGTGACCCCACACTGGCTATTTTACCTGTTGTTCTCTACATAGCTAGTAGCCTACATTGTGATATGTAGTCGCATTTTGAGCACTGGTAATCCGGATTTGGTAATCTTGAAAAGTTTGTATCTGGATCAGGGTGATCCAATCCAATGTTGCTTTGAAAAACGGGCACAAAAAATGGATTACCTGATCCTGGATAGCAAAACATGGGATTTCCAAATCCGGATCCAGATTAAATTTTTTGAACAACTGGGCCTCAGTGAAAAAAGAAAATGGCAATCTTGGAAGACAAGACATGTTTTTAACAAACTTACATATTTCAAAAAAATTATATTCAGCTTCTAAAGAATGTCTTCCTTGTCAAAGGTTTGAATTCTGTCATGGTGCAAAGGAATAATTTTGAGGTAGAATATCCATCACCAGTTTTAGTAGGTCATTGTGTGACACCTCCCAGAAACAATCTTGCCTGCAAAATTTGTCTTTTTTAAGAGGAATCTTAAGAAGGCTTGTTTCAAGGATGCTCTGATGGGCTGACAAGTTTTATACACATAAACATGCCATATTAATAAGACACAGTGAAAGATAGTGGGATGATGACAGATGTGACTCTTAGCATGAATGTTAAAATGCTTGAATAAAAACTGTGTGAATAAATATGTGTACATAAGTGTGTGAACTCAATTGCATCTTTTACACAATGCTGTTTGTTGTAGTTTGAAGTCCTAAAGGGAGTCACTGTAGCTGATTCTACAGAGCAGAGAAAAAAACATCTTTCACTGATAGATGTAAGTTATCCTCAGCTCTGTAGATTACTACTTTCTGAAACACTTTCCCCCCTGAGGTTTGCCAGCATGTCTGGCTGCTGAACAATAACTCAGACAACAGAATGGGACCCATTCCAAGCATCCAGAAGACTTTTTTTTATTTTATTTCTGAAGCAAGTTACCTCCTGTTACAATATCCCCAAAGAGGGGGCTTCAAAGTCTCTGCGGTCTTTCATATTCAGAAAAACTGTGCAGCCTAAAGAGATGAAGAAAAGGAGAAGAAAAGATGTATTTATTCTTAACTACAACACTAGGCATTCACTAAATGAGTCATTTACAACTGAGAGAGCAGGATTTAATGGAAATTTCAAAGACATATCTTAATACTGTCTGAGCTATCATTGGGCATTGTTGTTATAACATTCTCTTTTATAACAGCCAATTATTATGAAGTTTGCAATTTGCAACCTAATTACGATATAATATCCAATACAATCCTATGAATGCTTACTAAGGCCTTCATAGTCCTTAGAAAAATTGAAAAGTTGAAAATTAAGCAGAAAGGCAGATGAGTGTGCAGATATGTATTTTCTGTGCACTGGAAGGAAAAGAGAAATTGTGATGCACTGATGTTAGACTAAAAGTACTGAATATCGCCTAAGGAAAGGGCTTTACTTTGCAATGGAAATGATTGCGCAGCTATGACATCATGGAATTTACCACATAAATGGATTAAGACTAAAAGTTCCAAAAAATTGTTCCATAACCAGAGGCGATAACCTGAACAGTATGAGGCTGTAGACTTCAAACGTGAATTTTGCAAAGTAAGTTTTGCCAGGACATAAAAGGTGACTTGCCAGTGACTCACCATCAGTAAGCAAAATTTCAGTTCTGTTCTTCTCCTCCTGGTATGCTGAATACAAGGGAAGACATGATTGATGGCCACAGAAAAAAATCTCCAAAGATCTTTTGGTATTATTCATTTACCCTGTGTCAGTCTGCCCCTCACAAATATTATCCTTTCTTCGACCAGATTAGCAAAATGAAAATTTTGCTATTGATTGCAACAAAGTTGACTGTTTGTTGCATGATTATCCATTGTTGTAACAATAGTTTTTAACTATCAAATCAGCAGCTAAATTTAGAATTGAAATTATATGGTTAGCTATGGAACTGAGATTCTGTCATCAAGGTAAAATAAATTGTTACTCAGAAATTAAAGCAGAAAGAATGGTTTCTGTTGATACAGCATGGTTCAGTGATTTATACAAAGCACAAGTGACTGTAATGTTTGGTGGTAATGCCATGGCAGTGTAGCCTTAATAGTAATAATCATCCAAATCTAAATGCATTCAACATCCAAGCTATACATATCTGTTAACTACAAGTACATAGTTTGGATGCTGAAGGGATTAAAATTTCTATTGGACTGTTCAGTATTTAGATGTATTATTAAATAATAATATTGTTTATTGTTTCAATAATATTCAATAATATTAACTGTACCTTAATACCTTAATTTTGACTGGATGCATTAAAACATTGTTATCATTGTAATGTTTTAAATGGCTGTAATATGTCATTGCTAGTATGCAAATGAAATGTTTCCTTTCCCGTGAATAAACACAGCTAATATCAGCGAACTATTCCTCTCTGATGTTCTCTTTTACTTGCACAGTTGAAGTATCTGTCCTTTTATTTTACAATTTTATTGACTAAATAAGAGGCTTTCACAGTTCAGTTGTGAAAAACAACCCAATAATATATTATGAGGTTGTATCAGCAAAAATAATTTTAAAAACTGCTGTAGTACATTATTGTTCCTACAGCATAATTGTAACATGGTTACTTTAGTCATAATCGGTATAAAAAGGCAAGTAAATGTTCTACTGCCAAACTAAAACTGCCAAATTAAAACTATTTATTCTAATAGCTGCATTCCATAATTTGTCTATCTGTGTTTCTTTTCTTGAGATATTCATCTGACATTGTAATTGCTGTTCTATAGTGGTTAAGTAAGAAAAAAATAGTATTGTACATCTGTCGGGTTTCTGTCAGCCACATTGGCCTCTGTGTCAATAGCCCCAGCAGATGCAGATCCCTGATTCTCTAATGAACAAATCATAGACATGTATATCACTCAACAAAGAGAAACGACATACATCTTTGAATTTCAAAGCTGGTAAAAAGTCTTTGGAGGTCATGCGTTCATAAAGTTAGTCAGCTAAATGTCAAGCAAATTACAAATAACTGAACAAATGTCCTTTCTTAACAGCTGGAGCAGACGGACATTATGATGCTACTCATTCAAAAAGCCTAGGAGATCCAAACAGGACACATATCATCAATTAGCATTAATGTCACTCATGGTAAGTACAGTGGAGTAATAGATTTTTTTTTTCTTTTTTAGCAGGTTTGTTGGATACCCAGGACACACAGCACACAAGGAGTAAGGCAAAATTCATCTTTGCAAAGAATGAAAAGAACAGGGATGAACAGGCAAAAACCAACGGCTGGTTGGGTGGGCCTAATCAAAAAAAAGAAAGAAAGAAAGTGTACCAAGCAACAGTGGCCAGTTCTCACCACTTTTGCACATGCAGAGCCCAGTCGGCTAGCTTACTAAAATGGCGTCCGGCAATGTCTACACAGTCAGCTGTCCTCTGGTCTCCACAGACACAGAGAGGGGCATCCCAATTTAAACTGGTTCAGGGTCCTTCAAGTTGTAGCTACTGATGTAATTGCTGTGAGTCTGAACTCCTGTGTCTCCTCAGCAACTCACCTGTGCTAGAAAGGAACCAGAGCAAAATAGGTAAATCCTCAGCCTCAGGAGATTACATGCTGGACTAAGGTCTTACCATCCCTTTGCTAAGGAGCAAAGTCTGGTTCGATGACTCTTTGGTATCCTCCCTTTCCATCCCACCAATGAAAGAGCAGACTGGGTGTTCCACTACACCTCTGAGTCTAGCTAATAGATAACATGGACCACAGTAAGTCACCCTCTAAATACACTATTCAGTGTATCACTCATGCCAGTGATATGGATGCTGAGCATCCCTCTCGTAGGTGCTCAAGCATGTTGAAAGAATGCTCCCCCTCCCCTCCGCATCCACAGCAGTGCTATTCTGGTGACCCCTTTCTTTAGGTCACCACAGCTCTCCCATCAGTATCCATCCAGCTTCTTTTCAGCTGCAGCAGACCAATCCAAAGGGAGAATAGGCTACCAAATCTGCCATCCTGCTTTCCTTTACATAGGAAGTCCAGTCAGATGGAGCTAGCCACTTCTTACAGCTTGGGGAAAAAAATCCAATTGTACAGCTCCCCACTAAAACATAGTTCATAGTTTCTACATTTCCATACTCCCCTCAATTTCTGGCAAGGGTCAAGATGAAATAAATAGTTCATTATGGTAACATTAACATTTAAACATTACTATTATTGCAGGGCTTTTTATCCCCAACGTTGAAGTGATTATAATGATTATAATTATATAATTATATATTATATATAATTATATATTATTATATATGAAGAGATTATAATTATAATACCCTCAGATGCACACACATACACACATACAGACAGAGTCTAGAACATAATATGTCTTGAAATCACTTGAAATTTAGTTAGGCAGTTATTGACAGGTGGCTCTGTGGCAGAATGGACAGCATGATGGGCTTCTAGTCAAGCACTTGAGAGGTGATTCAAAGGTTATGGGTTATGAGTCCCAGCAGAGTTGACTTTTGGGGCAGTGTAGCATAGTGGTTAAGGAGCAGGACTTGTAACCAAAAGGTTGCTGGTTCAATTCCCCCCCTGGGACAGTGCTGCTGTACCCTTGAGCAAGGTATTTAACCCACAATTCTCTCTGTAAATATTCAGCTTTATAAATGGATAATATTGTAAAAAAAAAAAAAAACAACTGTAATCAATGTAAATCACTCTGGATTAGAGCAACTGCTAAACACTGATAATGTAGCTAAAGATTTATATATGAATAGGAGAAACTATTTATAAACTAATCTATTTCTACAAAACACAGTACTGAAATTCAGAGCTTCTGTAGCTACCAAAGACAACGAGGAACAACCACTGATTTTGCAGTGCAGTTCACTTCAAAATTTGGAGGCCCTTACTGAGTCAGTCGTGACCGTTTCTTGGTCTGCTTTGCCACAGCCATATGTCTTGAATAATAAGCCCTGTTAGTCAGGCATTACTCCTTTCAGTGCTTCACACTGACGCACACTGACCCATCACAGTTGACCCTGGATAGACAGCTAGCTGTACACTAAGACATACACTAGTTCTGTCACCGTATGTGTTGGCAGTGACTAAATTTATGAAAACACTGCTTTCAAACCCAGATGGAAATAGAACCTTATGATAATGAAATTGCATGCAAGCATGTCCACAGTTGTCCTTAGATTAGGGTTTTGTTTTTTCAGTGCAGTGGGTCATTCATTCAATCATTTTGTATGCATTTTTCATTTTATACTGGCATAGTGATACAGCCACAAAATAACACATTATCACACAGCAACAAAAGGAACGCACAGCAGGAATAATATAAGCAAAAATGAGCCAAATAAAGAAAAGACATGAAGAAGAGAGGAAGAATATAATAAATTATAAACATAGGACTGTTAAGTACAGTATAAAGTGAAAGAAAAAGGAATGAAAATAAAAGCCTACAAGGTGAACTCAATGAGTCTGATTTCAACTTGGAGAAACATTGTGACTAGAACATAACCAATATATTTAAGAACAGGGGCACAGAAAATACATAAGTTAAAGTTCTAAGGGAAAGGAGTCCAAAATATGTTTATACTAGAAAAACAGACTAGGAGGAGAATCATCTAGCCAGGCCTCAAGAATTGAAAGATGAGCTGAATATCATTATAAAGATACAATCCTACATGTTTGAGTAGTGGGAATGGTTAGGTCATACCGAATATACTCCAATGAAGGTCTAGATTGACCAAGGGGCTCAGGATTTTGATAATTCCTTTTTAATTTTGCAGAAATGTCTGAATGACAGGACCAAACAGATGAGCACATGTTTTTGTTTTTCTTGGCCTTAAAAATAATATTTTTTCCATAGTTCCTCTCCAGTGTCTACTTCTCCAATTTCCAAGATTTCTTTGCCACAGTCACCCATGGGACAGTGATTGGTTTGCCAGAAAGGGTTAGCCTACCCAGAAAGGCTCAGCCTTTCAAATTAATTTAACCTCTTACCTTGACAATAATTCCAAATTTGCAGGAAATGAAAAAAAGTACAACTGTGGCAAATTAAACTGAAACTGAAGTTGTTCAAATGAATTTAAGTTTTCCTTGTCAAAAAGGAAATTAAGGAATACCCATGAACAGCTGTTGTATTAACAGTTGTATTAAATGACAAGGTGGTTTGGTGTGGCTCCAACCCCAAAGTATTTTGTTTTTGTACACCAGTAGGAGTAGCTTACTTGTCATTGGAATAACGATAAGCAAATTTAACAAATAGTTTATTTTTCAGAAAAAAAAAAAAAAAAAAAAAAAAAAATATATATATATATATATATATATATATATATATATATATATATATTGTTTTAGTCTCTATTACTTCCTCCAGTTTGAAATATTAGCTATTCATATTTCCATTTCTTTGTTAAAAGATAAACTGTACACCTTGTTGGATGTGAAATTTGATGTTAACAAATAACAACAAGCAGAACATGTTCTTCTATTAGCTAACCAGCATTGTTTGCCACAATGTTATTAAAGTTGTCACACACATAAGTGCAACATGCCAACTATAGGTAACTATATTTCTGAATATAATGAGTTAATGCTAAAGTTGTGGGGCTGGGGTTAACTACTGACTATGTATTGACACTCACTTTCACTTCACATGGGTATTTGGACCAGTGAATAACACTTTGCAATCTGAGGATTGTCAAGATAACTGTGGTTCTGTATCTCATCATTTCCCAAACAGGCTGAATGAGATTTAAAAGTCATTCATTTGGGTGAGTTGACAGCTGCTTCCTAAAGTGTTACTGTTCATTACTTCTGTTACTATTTCAACAGATTAGAATTGCATTTGTTAATTAATTGCAATTGTTAGTTCTGCTGGAACTACATTATAGCTATGAATTAAAATGTTTCAGCTGTGCTTATACGTTAACTGTAAGTTAAAGTCCACTATGATTGTTAAAATGTTATACCTAGTTGACAATGAAAGATAAGGGAATGAATTCTTGGTGTTGATTGGTGTTTTACTTGAATGTTAACCACAGCCAACTGGCAGAATTGATCTAAATAAATGTAAGTGTATTTAGAAGCAATTACCAATTTAATCTGAAACATTTGTGAAATATTACACCATTACAAGGTGGTTGAAAAGAGGGATTTTTTTGTTATTAAGTTCTCCCTCCTTCCGAGTCTGAAGTCTGCTACTTTCTACTGTTTATGGCTATTAGAAAATCAACTTCCAGACTCCCAATACACCAGATTGTTACATTTAAGTCTGAAGATTTTTTCATTGCCTCTAGTGGTATGAACTTGCCTTTAGTTTACGAGTACCTTGTAAAACTCTGACGTAATAAAAGTCTGAATCATTTGTTCCATTAATCAGTTATCCAAAGAGGTGAAAGGGTTCGGATTTACCACATATAGCCTCCGCCATAAAAAATCACTTTCCAACAAGAGCAGAGATATGACTGTTAATTCAGTTTCATAACCAGTGATATATTTTCTGCAACTATGGCCATGTTATGAGGTCTAGAGTCAGTGTTAGAGATTATTGCAATATTAACCTTGCACTTTTGAATAAGCATGTTACAACTATGATATAAGACATTTTATCATCCTTTATTTATAAATTGTCACCTCAATGGCCAAATAAACTGAGGTGGGTTGAGACTTTAATCTTAAATTATTATCAGTATTTCATGTGTGACATGAATTCAAAGGGCCAGTTTTAATATAACTGCAATGTGTTTCATATCTAAATGTGAGAAATTTGAGTTTGAATTATTATTATTATATTACTGTAAATACCTATCAAATGATTCAAAGTTCAGAACAAGTTCATTGAGTCAAGGCCCAAATTGTGCACTCATGTTCCATCTGGTTAACACAGGTGTACAACATCGGGTGAATTAATTATTTATTTTGGGCGCATTCCTCTTGACTGGCCCCTTCTTTACTTATAGCTGAATATAAAAGTTTGGTTGCACTAGCTGCAACTCCTTTCATTTAAGTGTCTGTTACAGATGGTGCAAACCGTAAGAGAGAAAATAATGTCAACCAGTAAATAAAGTAGAAAGAGTCTGGTGGTGCGCAGTACTGAAAGGGAACATTATTACCCGTTAACAATCTGCTCAATCACACAGACACCTAATCTACTCGAAACCTATCACCCTCCCCCCAATCCTGATAATTTATAGTAATGATTTTTTTCCAGTAGAGATGGTAAGGCAATGTCTTTTATGGCTCTGAAGTTTCTTGCGGTACTGTCTTATTTATTTCAGGTTAGCAGTTGAAATGATTGGAAAACAATGTTGTGTTTTGAAGTGTATCCCATTAAAAAAAGATTCAATTTTTAATAGTATGACAGAATAATCACAGTCTAGTTGTTTGTAGAGTTTAAATAAGCTGTCAGAGCCACTGGTGTTATTATGTTGTAATGGCTTTTGCCCAGTGGTTTTGCACAGAATGTAAATGCTGACATAGACATAGACCCAGCTGTCACTTTTTTTGATGCTTTATTGCTTAGATGGGATTCCATTAAAAGTTTTACAAGGGCAATTTGTATAAATACTATGTGTTTTGGCAGTACAACACATTCAGTACAGTATGCATATTTTAAAAACATATTGGTTGAAGGACATTTTTAAAACCCGCCCTTATCAGGCTGACAGTGCTGGTTAGGGCCCGTGGCAACTGTCACAGAGTGCTGTTTTAAGAACAAGCCTTCAAGATAGAAAGAATGGGGAAGGTTGTGACAACGTTATATCTACATGCACCACTGAGGCCTCAGTCAACCTATCAAATGGGGGCTACAGTTGGGCATGCAGTTGTGAATCAAATGTTAATGGAAAGCATCCATAATACTGTATTAACGTACAGTGCATAATACATTACACCTTTGGTCTCAAGCGTTGGAGTGTTAAAATAAGGACAGCCTTACTTCAAAGTTGCGCATGAAAATAGAAACCCCATAGTTACTATCCTGAGACCTTAATTGAGATATATGTGGTGCAAGATTCTGCAAGATCTTAAGAGCAAAAGATGCCAAACATATAAAGAAGCAGAATTTTAGGTCAGAACAAAAATACGCTGGAGGTAATGCAAAATATCACTTTATGATCAACAGTATATAATGGAAAAAACCCATTAAACATCCATGAAAAAAGGTAAACTGTGTTTTGGATATATCTAGCATATTAACTGCACCTTCATTCAACATTGTATTCTTGAAATGCTCATTGGGAAGCCAATTATTATTTTACTTTATTACTTTACCTTGTGTAGATGTACATCATATTTTATTCACTAGTTTTGAATGCAATTGCAGTATGAATAATAAGTATTCATATTCCAATTATGATTCATAGGAATTTAGTATCTTTAAATAACTCAATCATAGTCTTGCATAAGTGAGGGAATCAAATTGCACGCATGTTATATACAGTACACATATCTAGCTGCAAAGATTACTGTATTAAACACTATTGGTGGTATCTATACAGCAGGTAGCAATTCTGGCAGAAAAGACAGGCAAGAGACTTCCATGTCCTTTTATTCCCTATCATGGCAGAATATGTTTGAATGAGTATATGTCTGCAAATGTGCATGATTTTAACTCTTCCAACAGTAAGAAAACAGAATAGTTTTAGAAGCCTTGAATATTTAGCAAACTTGTAAATATCATTATCTAGGTGTTTGCCAGGAAACCATTATGTGGTGTGTCTTTGTTATTATTTATTGTTGTTTCTCTTTTGTGCAGATAGATTGGGAAATTTCCCAGTCAATAATATTGCCTTTTGATTTGCTCAGACTTACAAAACCATTGGTACAGTGTGCAAAAAAGTCTTGGCTGCCTTACTGAGTCATATTCATGTCTGTATAGTCCTTCTCCAATTGATGAGGAATGTATTTAAACTGAGGTTGGTTAGCCAAAGGGGAATCAAACAGCAGGGGAATGCTATCCCTTTCTCCAGGGATCAAGTATTCAAAAAGAGTATCAATTAGTCATTATATTAGTATCATATTAGTATCAATTAATATCATGAATATATAAATTCAGTGAAGTCTCAACAAAGCCTTTCATTGTTCTCTTAGGAGAAAAGGAAGACAGCTGATATTTCCTCTTGTTTTTTTTTTTTTGACTGTACCAGAGGGAAAGAACATTCCCAATGCAGCTTCCCTTGGAGCACTCTGACATAGCAGGGTCAAGGATGTTCTGACAGTCTCTCTGTCTCTTGAAGTACAATGTCAACTTTTTTAACCATGCTGCAATGTATTTTGTATACACAGCTAAATCATAAATGTCAACTTCAATATCTTTTTAAAAATCTGTATTCAACCATATACATTCCATGCATGTATACCAACAGCAAACGGTGATGTTAGGTGTAATCTGTATTTGCAGTATGAATAAGAATTTATTAAAGTGTGTTTAGAGACTTGTTTGGGGGGATCACAGTGTCCATTAAGAGATGTGAAAAGATGTAGATATTACTATGTATAAAATACTCTGAGGACATGATAAACATCTCTCAGTTATAGCATATATTCATTTCTTACTTTTGTTCATTTCTTACTTTGTTGTTATTGCATTACAAATGGTGTGTGAATATGTGACAAAAATACCAGGAAATGAATGGCACAAAGGTTTTAGCTTCAGCTCCAGGTTCCTTCATGTTTATGTATTCATCACAAGACTGCTGTTCTATCTGATATCTTTTCTGGTGTGTGAAGATGCAGTGCATATATAGATAAAGATAAATTATGTGCGTGGTTCTGTTGTTAGGGGCTAACCTCGCTCATGAACTTCATGAATGACTGAATGCCTGGTGACATCCATATTCTCTTCTAAGATCATTAGCAGGTGTGAGCATACACAGAGGACATCTGCTGATAACCCACGTGAGTTATTTTTCTATTGAATTGTAAGATTGTGCAAAGGTGTACTTTGAGTCAAGGCAATGATTCACATCAAGCAGTGTACCATGTAAATACATAATTTTCAGCTAAGATGGTTATTATAGCTTACTACAAATGTAGCTGTGTCTTCAAGCAGGGATGCTTACAAGAGAGAGCACAGTCCAAACCTTTTAATCTTTGTTTGCCTCACCCTCAACTTCACAAGTATGTGTGATTTGCTAATGCATTACAGTGGATTCACAGGCTTGATAGCATCTCTAGAGGTCCAGTAATGTCCTGAATAAGGAAGAATAAGACTGAATTTTCACAAGAACCACTTAACCCAACTTAATGTAGTGATCAAGGATGCATCATCATACACTTGCAACAACGAGACATTGCAAAGAATCTGGCTGGGCTTAATGTTGTGTTCATTCCTTGTACAAATTTCCACAGTAGCTGGTGGCTGACTAGAGGACAATGAGCTGAATGTATTGCCTCTGTGTGTTCATGGCTGATTTTCCATCACACCCACTTGAGCAGGAAACCCTCTGAGGGTCCCTGCTAGGGCAGGTTACCATGTGGGTTGGATATATGTATCAGAAGCATAAATTCATTGCTCACAGCAGCCGGCTGACTATAGGAAATCGCTCAGAGTGACCAGTGTGTGGGTCAGCACTTCTGTGTGCCTGATGGTCCAATCTATCAGCTAGGCAGCTATATAGCTAGGCGGTCCACTGTGGATATAAGTGAACATAGCATTGTTTCAGGAGTGTATCAGGATTTATATGAAAAGGCAGGCATTTAAAGTAAAACCACATCACTTTTCCATGTGATGGGTTCATAACTGAAAAGTATAAAGTTCCATCCAACTTGGTAGAATGGCTATAGCTTCAGGCCACAGTTATAACCAATATATTTTTTTCTTTTCACTTTTTGCTTAATGGTACAGTGCAGTTCCATTGATGGTGTACCCCTTAACCTGTACATTAGTAGCTGAGTGTTGCATTAGTGGGCTCATCCTACTGATGTGTATGTTAAATTGGCAACCTCTAAATAAAGAAGCCCAAAGTGATCTATTAAAAAAATGAACAAAACCAGTGTCGCCATGCTAATGTTTAAAAAAGAGTCAAATAGGGAAATGAACAGATAATTCTGAGGAACTACCTTAATGTATGAGGTTCAAATACATAACTGAGTTGCTCCAGTTATTTAAGTTAAAACATAATTTTAACAATGATTAATACATTTCAGTTGACAGTCATTATAATTTGGTTTAGAAGGAGCAATGCCACAGGCTTTACAGTGCACCAATAACTTGGCTGAAAACAACCTTCCACTTGTAGCACTTGCTTTTTTAATATTGCTCGTTTGTCATATGATGTTAAAGGCCATGTTTTTTTCCTCAGCAGAGGGCAATATTTGTCTTCTTGATGTACAGTGTGAAATATCCCCCAATAGCCAATCAGATAGAGGTTGGAGCGTGTTTTCTTAGAACATAATAGAAAAAGTCCAGTCATGTATTGAATCTTGCCCTAAAGGTGTATTAGTATGAGCAGGCTTATTAACAAAATGAGATTACAGTAAATTGATAGGATTGCAAAAAAGTTTTTTGGCCTAAAATCAAAGATGGCTATAGATTAAACATAATAAAGAATGAGTGAAACTCAAAATGACTACAGGTAAAAGGTAATTGAATGACATAATTTATAAAACAATAAAAAATGCATTTATAAACAAACATTGAAAAATCAAATCAGGTAGACTAGTTAGCAAGGCCCAGATTCAATGTAACCTGAATATATTTTGTTCTTAAGTAATACATTTATGCAAGGCTTTTTTTTCTGTTCTGACACTTACAAACATTATGAGTGCACTGTTTGCTGACATTAACACATTAACAGCATCCTCACACATTCGTAACTGACAGTGGAACACAAGTATCTCATTTGTATGTTACCTGTATTGTGCCTAGACTGTTTCTAATAACGAACAGTACATCCACTGAATCATCTGTTATTAATTTACATTTTTATGCATTCCCCTTCTATTTATGGTCTCATTTGCTTCAGCTCCTCTAATCCTTCTACGATGTGTGCCTTATCTGCCTTGGTACATGCATTAGCGTTGTTGTGACTGCCATGTTTGAAAACTTAATTAAGGTTGTATTTTAAAAGCCTGCAGAGCAAAGGCGGAACCATATCCTGTTGACATGTCAAATCTTTATGAGTTGATTCACACATTTCAGAGCCAGTCGTTGGTGGTGTTTTATTAGTACTGTTTGCATATGCATTACGCTGTACTGCGCTTCAAATAATTATTCATGAATTATGTAAACATGTGTCTGCATTGGTTGTTGTATTTTTTATATGGGCAATCAAGAATTGGTGTTATTAAAACAGCAGAGATTGAACACTCAAACCTGAGCATGTGTAATATAATGGAATCTAGGTAAGGTGCAATGCTTTCCAAGTACAAATCCAATCTAGGACCTGAGCCAGGATGCAGCCATTGCTCAACTGTTACCTCTATAGTAAAAGAATAAAGAATTTAACAGGACATTTATCGTATCACTACTCTTCTTCAGTGACCGTAGCAATGAGGTGGAATTGTGTGTTTATTGTAGATAAAGGTTCCTAATCTGTCTTCAGCAGTATAATTAAACTCTGTGTCTATCCTAGCAAGGGCAGCACGATGCAACAGATTTTTTAGAATGCTGGCCAACTATTGTTAAACATATATTTAAGCATGTTCTTTCAAAATGCTATGTTCTGCTTGCCTCTCTCGTACTCATACTATGCATTTAATTGTTGATGTATTAAATGAGATGGAAGGAGAGGCATGCGATTGTACAGTACACACAGTATATTCTTAATTAGAATTACGTACATTCTCAAATGGCGGTTGAGCCAAATATGTTGTGCATGGCTGGGAAAGGCCACAAACCTAGAGCTATAACCAGTTTTCAAACATCTACAGCCTTGGTCAGATGAATGCTCCAGCTATGTGCTGAAAGAAAGTGCTGTAAGTATTCATTGACATATATCAGAATAGCCTATGTTGGCTTTATGGGCCACAGATGAGCATGCAAGGCAATGAAAAGGTATTATGTGGCTATCTACTGTGACTGTGAATGGTACAGTGAGTGTGTGAAATATCAGCCTAATAATGCAAATAGTTCCAACTAATGCAAAAATGGTGATATGGCTAGGTGAAGTTTGGTACAAAACTTTATCACAATAGTGTGTAGAAGTATAGAGACTATGCCTGAAAAGTAAGCCAAATGTGAGATGAATGGACAAATGCTGTTAATAGAGTGAAAGTGCAAAAAAAAAGACATTTAGTGATTATAACGAGAGTGGTTTCTGTCCTCGGGTAGCATAGCAACAGTTTCACATATCTAGACACTAGGAACAACAGTTCAAGCCCCATCAAGCAATTCTGTGCAGGGTTACATACATACATGTGTTTGAGACCATATTGGGTGTGGCTGTGTATGGCTGTGTAAGAACCAGTTTGTGCATATATACAGTATATGGCTGACACATGCAAAATGTTGAATGGGTAAGTACAAAATGTGGACAGTTACATCTGAAAATGTGTCTAGTGGCCTTATCAGGTGTGACCGAAATGAGAGACAGGATGAAAAACATTAAATCAAAATAATGTACCAAATGAGCAAGAAAATACACCCTCCATCTTTTTGCCCTGAAAGGCTAATAAGTTGTAGTTCATCTGATGAGAGTTCACATGTAAAATAATTTAGATATGCTTCAAAGACTGGGTAACTAGTCATAAATCTAATCAATTGGACCATAACCACATCAAATAATATTCATTCACCTCTGGTCTTTAGAGATGAAAGGCTATTAGTTGCTTTGAGGATTGATTATTGATTATTTATATAATTATGTATTATTAATTATATTTGAATATTTACAATTTTTACACAGATATTTATATATTTATAAATATTTTGGTCAGTCCAGGTTAGAGTAAGAAATGCTGGCTCTTCAAATATATGAGAATTATTTAAAATCTGATAACACATAAAAAAGTGTGCATGGTGTTGCTGTTCCCAGGACACTATGCTCAACTTTAAATTTCAACCATTACAACTGGTTAGTTAACTTCATGCACATTATTGCTGGTCTTTATAACCTGAAACACAAACACAGTATTTTACTAAATATAAAGTAGAATGTTTCTCTTCAGCTTTACCTTACTAGTTGCATTCCTAGCTTACTCTCAATATTTACTGTATACCTGTTGCTTACACAAACATTTAGAATTGTAGCATGTGCATACAATATGAAATTGAATTGAACCTGCCTGTCAGCTTGTTGTTTTTATTACTGTAGAACAGTCTGCATTTTCAGTCTGACACTGGTTATTGTAGTGTAGTATGATTCATTTTGACTTTTTTTCAAATGTGATCTCTAGGCCTCAAAGGCATGCGGGTACCAAGTTGATAGTTAAAACCCTGTTGAGAACTTTCATTTACAGAGTGTTTCATAAAAGCATCTTAAATTACGATGATCCTAGAAATCTTTGTAGATTAGCAAGTGCCTCCGAGTAATACATATATATATATATATATATATATATATATATATATATATATGTACATATACAGATAGAGAGCGAGAGAGAGAGATAGAGAATGAGGAGGGAGAGAGAGAAGGGGAGACAGAGAGCCTTTTTCACCTGCTGTTAAGAGATTGCGAGATTGTGACATCATGTTACATAACGTTACATAATCGAACAACCAACACTTCTGGTGACAGCAACAACGCAAAACTGCAGTCCGTCAACTAATGAAGGGCACCATTAAAATGTATTGAACTGACATCGCGTAACAGTGATAATAAATTACTAAATAATTACTTCAATATTCATGAGCACCATGAGTTTTGACTGCCTTTATTGGACATTTTGTTTGATTTGTCTGATTGATTGCTTGATTTGTTTGATTAATTGATTACCACCTTGGCGTTTGAGATTCCACCACATTAAAAATTCCACCATAAATGGAATGTCACACTACTTGGCGGTTTTCCAATTCAAGTGGACAACACTGAGAACCACAACAACCAGATAATAACAACAATTATTTATTATTATTATTATTATTATTATTATACGACATGTTAGTATATGACGACACAAACTTGGTGCAGAAATATGGGCTCCTCCAGCCATTACAATTTGCCGTTCAAGTCGCGTGACGTAGGCTGTCAAGTCAGGGCTGTGGGAGGACGCAGCTTCAAAATCTAAACCAAGCACACATTGCTCGCTCTTCGGGGGTAAGCGCACTAGCGGAAAGGCTGTTGCAACGAGCGTCAAGTCTGCTGTCCCTAAGATTAGCCATTGCTTTTAAGCCGACTACTTTAACCTGCACTGCCTGCGTACCAAGTCAAGGAAACCAGCGGATTTCTGATCGATCAGTTTCAATCTGATAAAGGATGAGAAAGACTGGGATCAGAAGGAGACATTTAGTCCCATTCGGTCGCTCAGTGAGTATCTTGCAGTTACTTGTGCTGTCTTGGGAAATACTTAAAACTTCTGCATGAATGCCCCCATTTAATCGCGGGGACAGCAGCCTTTTACCAAGGCATCCCCTGAAAAAAAAGGAAAATATTTTCCAGAACACAACCAAGAATGTGTCTGATGATTTCTGTCATACTTTCTTTGCCTTTTGGACTGACAACACGGCCAGTGGAAAGACGTGCGCTTATGAGCTGTGTTCCGTTTTTTGTCCACTAGGTTTGTTTTTCATTTGCATGTTTTTGTCATTGAAATTTATAATTTCGCTGATATAACGACGTTGATGCTGGTGTCTTCAGCAACACATGTAAAAATGCTGAACAGTGTTTTATTGCTGGGCGTTTTAACGGTGACCGTTTTCTCCTCGAAGACAGAAAGCCGCAAAACTTCCAAAGACATTTGTAAGAGTCGCTGCTTTTGCGAGGAAAGGGAGAACATTTTGAATATCAACTGTGAAAATAAAGGATTTACCACAGTCAGTCAGTATCAACCACCACAAAACAAAATATGCCAACTCTTTTTAAATGGAAACTTTCTGTCCAGGCTCAATCCCAACGAGTTTGTTAATTACGGCAATGTTACAAGCCTTCATTTGGGAAACAATGGTTTACAAGAAATTAAAACCGGGGCTTTTACGGGACTTAAATTTTTAAAGCGACTTCATCTCAACAACAATATACTGGAAAGTATTAAAGAAGACACCTTTGCCGGTTTAGAAAGTTTGGAGTACTTACAAGCAGATTACAATTATATCAGCTCTATTGAGGCAGGTGCGTTCAGTAAACTGAATAAACTCAAAGTCCTAATACTTAACGACAATCTACTGCCTTCTCTCCCAAACAATATTTTCCGTTTTGTTTTGCTAACCCATCTGGATTTGAGAGGGAACCGACTGAAAACGCTGCCTTTTGCTGGTGTGTTGGAGCATATTGGAGGTATTATGGAAATCCAGCTGGAGGAGAACCCGTGGAATTGTACTTGCGACCTCATCCCTTTGAAAGCATGGTTGGATACCATTTCAGTTTTCGTGGGAGACATAGTCTGCGAAACGCCATTTAGACTCCATGGGAAAGACGTCACACAACTGATAAGGCAAGACCTTTGCCCAAGAAGAAATGCTGGCGATTCTAGCCACCGCATAATGCAGTCTCCATCAGATTCTCAGTACCAGGGTCCCTATCCAACATTACACCCAGGCGTCACTCCAACAAGAACACCGAAGGCGTCCCGTGCCCCCAAAATGAGAAATCGCCCGACACCGAGGGTAACAGCGTCCAGTAGAGATAAGCATATATTTGGACCCATCATGGTTTATCAGACGAGGTCTCCCTTAACAATTATATGTCCAAATGTATGCATCTGTACTTTGCAGAATCCGGACAGTGGATTAAATATAAATTGTCAAGAAAGAAAACTGTACAATATATCAGCTCTCCACCCCAAACCCTCTTACCCAAAGAAATTGCATCTGACAGGTAATTATCTACAAGTAATATATAGAACGGATCTTGCAGAATATACTTCCCTGGAGCTTCTCCACCTCGGAAACAACAGAATAGCAATTATTCAAGACGGGGCTTTTGAAAATCTGACAAGTTTACGCAGACTTTACCTTAACGGCAATTACATCGAACGACTTACGCCGTCGTTGTTTTCGGGGCTGCAGAGCCTTCAGTATCTATACTTAGAGTATAATGTCATCAAAGACATTCTGCCAGAAACATTTAACTCCTTGCACAATTTGCAGTTACTGTTCCTCAACAACAATTTGCTAAGATCTTTACCCGATAATGTTTTTGGGGGCACAATGCTGACAAGGCTTAACCTCAGAAATAATCATTTCTCCCACCTGCCCGTGCGGGGTGTGTTGGACCAGCTCTCAGCTTTTATTCAGATTGATCTCCAAGAAAACCCATGGGATTGTACTTGTGACATTGTCGCTCTGAAGAACTGGATGGAGCTGTCCAGCACCAGCGTTGTAGTTAATGAAATCACTTGCGACTCACCCTCTAAACAAGCCGGACGCCTTCTGAGATCTCTACGAAATGATGCGATTTGCCCAGAAACGGGCGTAGTCACAGAAACCACGGAACCCACTGTGAGTACCAGCCCTGATACAACCCTTTCTACTGCCAGTGCAGACTCCGACACCGTGTCAGAAATGCACCCAGAAGTACCCCTGTCTGTCTTAATTCTGGGTCTTTTGGTTGTGTTCATTCTCTCGGTCTGCTTCGGCGCAGGTTTGTTTGTATTTGTACTTAAACGACGTAAGGGGTCCGAAAACATCCCCTCAAGTGCTAATAATTTGGACTTGAATGCTTTTCAGGTCCAGTACGGTTCCTATAACACAGAGTCCAACGCAGACAAACCGGAGAACAATGTATATAATTACATACCCCCGTCTGTAAGTCAGATGTGTCAAAACCCAATTTATATGCAGAAGGAAGACGATCAAGTAGCTTTCTACAGAAACTTAAAGGAACTGAACTTTAGTTCCCTGGATCCTAAAAAGGACGAGCTGTCCCGAAGTCCTGCATATACTATAAGCACCGTGGGGTTCAATGAGAAACAACCTTGTGGAAATCAGGAGTCGGAGCTGCTCTATCAGAACGTTGCGGAAAGAGTTAACGCGCTTCCAACTGCAGGGGTACTAAACTATAATTTTTGTACCTTGCCCAAAAGACCTCCCGCGCCCCCATACGACTCGAGGCGCAACAACCAGGACAGGTTAAATAAAGCAGTTCTGTATGGGACCCCGAGGAAATATGCCGAACAGTGTCAAAATGAATACCCAATGCTTCCAGGGAAACTAAAGACGGTACCAGATTACCTCGAAGTTCTGGAAAAACACACTGCCATGAGCCAGTTGTAAAATATATTCATTAAACCTTTACTTCGTTACGTAAACATTTCTCTATCCATGTAACCTGAAAATAATGAGGACATGTCAACAGCGCGATTCCGTTTTTCGTCTCCTTCAAGCTGTGTAAATGAGCAAATGTTAAAATATGCGGTAAAGGGTGGTATGCCGCATTCTTTTAGGTTTTACACTTTACCTGCTTGAAACGTAGGTTATACTAGCAATTTTCACAACATTTGTATAATAGAAGTTTGTGCTTATAAGGGATCTCTGGTCAAAAAAAATGTCCCTTTTTCCGAACTTCAGCAGCTCTGAGTCCTTTGAAAACTTGTACATATAGGGTGTGATGGTTGATGCGCAACACAGTTACACATTTCATCAGCTTATTGTACCATTTATTCCAGAAGTGCCTTTGCACTTAAAGAATTTTACTGTTGCTTTCTGCTCTAAGGTGGAGTTTTTAATATTTGTTGTATTTTAAGAATCTTGATGTAAAACATACTTCAATTATATGTCAATTGTATTACATTAAATTGAAAAGGTACGCTTTATTTATGTGTATGAAGTAATATTTTTGTATATAAATGTGCCTTCGTAAAATGTTAAATGAGGGAAATTGCATTTTCAACTGTAAGCTGTTATGTGAGATGTAGCGCTGTAAGAGCATATATATTTTTAACCACAGTCACAGTATAATAGATTAGTGTAGATTCATGTGGCTTCTCAGCAAGTAAGCCAATGTTTCAGAAGAACGGGCGTGTCAGTGAATGCACTCCCAATGACTAACCTTACATTTAAAAGTAGCCTACAACAGCATCTCAGTGGGTTGATTAGAAATTGTAAGCACCAGCCTTTGGCAGGATTTAGTATGTTCACACCGGAATGCGTCTCCACAGGGTTTAAGTGACTGTTGGTTATAGATGTTTACGTACGTCTCTGACAAATAATTTCGATTTCCTCCATAATGCAACAGCATAAGATTGTTTTGCTTGTCTGACATGACTGAAACTCTACGTTGGGAAACTGATATAAACACTGTGTATGAAATATTATTTATTGTGAATTCTTATTCGTTTGGTTATGAAATGAATCTACGCATGACCAATTTTGTTGAATTTAAGCGTGTCCCACCATATTGTTCAAATGGAAAGAGTAGCATGAATTTACTTCTAACAGCACTACAGGATCCCGCATCTAGTCTACTGAAGGAGTGTGCTATGTGCTATCTTCACAGCGTGTCTAGATGTCACTGTCTTTTATAAATGATGTCCTCCTCAACATCAAAGTGAATAGGATTACTGGTGTGAGCTGCAGAAAGACACATTTTTGTATTTGTATTTATTGGTTCATTCATAATTGCTGCAACGTTAAAAAAGCACCACAGATGAACAAGTGTTACTATAGTATGGGCTGAAGGACCAGTAGCCATCTCAACCATTGTGAGCTTGTTATATATCTCCAGTTCCTCTTGCAGTGATGTCCTTGCCTTCCATCAATGCACCACAGTGTTGCTTTTCCCCACTACTGCTGAGAATAAGAGAGCAGCACATGCCCTGCATGATAATGTGCCTGTTCCCCAGTGGAACAATGTCTTCTTATCCCACAACAGACAAGGACTAAAAGACCACATGGTGGCTTTCTCATGATGAAAAACAAGTGATTATATCAACGGCAGTTGACAGAGAAAGTGATACTTAACCCTGCAAACATGTTTGCTGTAGAGTCACTTTTCTTTGAGTGAAATAATAATAAGAATACTGTGCTATGAAATTTACCCATGGAGACTATTCAGATGTATTCACATACCACTGTATGGTACTTACACCCTGGAAAATTCCCATTGAAAAAGACAGAATGTAGTGTACTACAGCTGTGTGCGTAAGTTATTCTACAACTGTAGACATTTGTGCAGGGAAATATTATATAAAGATATGCAGAGATTTTTCTTTGGGGGGAGGGGGGGGGCGTACAGGGATCGCTTGACACATAGACAAGCAAGGCTGAACAGACAGTGACTCACTGGGCTGTTGTCAGATGTCTGGGGCCATGCGATGATCCTGGAGCGACTCTGGTCTGCTCTAAAAATCCCCTCAGCCGTTTCATGTTTATTTAAAGGATTTTTAATTTGGTGAGATTTTTGATGAAACCCCAAGAGAGCTGACGTAACAAGTATAATCACATTGACATTTCTGGAGACATACAGGCCTACAGGAGATGTTTGAGCAGTCAATTTTCATCCATCCTGTCAGCACCAGCATTATTCAGAATTACAGAAAATATATTTTCAGATAGCTGAAACGAAATCAGGATATGGCATATATCTTATGATCTGGTACATGATTTAGTTGGTCCTGGATCACCCTCAATAATGTGTTTATTACATATTACAAGGTTGAAATGAACATTTATAAACATCCAGAACACCTGCATGCATACATCTACACCTTCAGTTTTAACAACTGTAAAACTTACGTATCCACGGAGTGATTTTAAAACAGTATTTGCTGAGGACAAATCAGAGGGTTATAAATGCATGGAATATCTTACCATGATTTTTAGTGGAAGCAAAGACCCTTAGAGTGTTCAAGACCAGGCTCGACACAGTCCTCGACACACTAGACTTTACCACAGAATAAGAAGTCTGTTCTCATCAGTACACCTTTTAGTGCTAATGTTATGTGGAAACATTTAGAAATATTGTACAGAATGTACAATGCAAGTTTAGGACAAAGGATTGGAAAGGACAACTAATGTTTACCTTGTTCAGCCCTTTTGGTGAGCAAACCATTTCCTTTAAAGGATAGTACCTCTAGGCAACGTCAGTATCAACTGGGAGAATGTGTTTAACAATTACAGTACATTTTGTGCAATACTGGTGCTTTCAAAGATTCCCAATTACAAGCATTTGGAATTACAACCCCTGTGTTGTGTCATTAAATCTTCAAATTGTAATTGACTTATCAACAGATAAGTCAGTGGATGAATCCGTGGATTAACATCCAAAATTAAAAGTTTTTTTTTCCAGAAATACACATAGATGTTTTCTTGCAAAACAGTGTTCTACTCTATTATCCAAAAGAATCTGGAGACATCTATTTTCTACATCCCATCTACATTCTGTAAACCCTGTTGTGGCAAAACATTTCTTAGTATGCATGTCTTTGACTCTGGAGAGTCGAAATTAAATATATTAGAATGTATGCAGTCTCCCTGTAAATGAATTATGTTCAGTTACTTGATGTGGTTGGAAAAATAAAAACCATAAGTTATTATCATTCTACAGTTCACAGCCATATCTATAAATTAAGCCACTACACAGCTTTCAAATAATGTACAGGGCTTCACATAATGTATCGTCAATATGCATAATTGTGGATCATTACCCTTGGCATTTGTATTAGGCATAGTTTAAAATAATAACATGGATAGTGTGTAATGAGATCTACCTGTTTCAGGAGTTAAGTTTGGGAAGCTTGTATTTATTAATCAGCACTCATAGGGATATCTGAATTTACCTCTTTATATGCCTCTACGGATGTAGAGGGCTGTCTACTCTATCTCCTTGTGTCTGGTGCACTGATGTTTAGTGGCAGCATCTTCTTTTTTGTATAAAATGCCTATTCCAGTGTAATTTCAATGATATAATGGCTTACGTACTGTGGAGTTTGAATCGGCAGTTTATAGCAATTATGTCAGCATTCTGATTGGTTGAGGAAATATTATAACCATGCGAAACCTAGGCTAGGCTAGCTGCTACTTAGGCTAGCTGCTACAGCTTACATTACAGCACATTTTACATTTTCACATAAAATACTTCAGGATGTCATCACAAGTTAAAGCTTTAAAGTAAAAAACATAAATCTACATAATCTACATAAATATGAATACTAACTAATGTTAAGTAGTTTGAGACCAGTATAGCAGTGTAGGCTAGAATTTTTACAGGGACTATAATTGTGGCCAAAGAATAACCAACATATGATTAATACATTTGTATGTTTTTCTTTCCAAATACAAATAAAAGTAATAAGGCATTTGGGGTCTTGTGGCCTTGCAGTATATCAGGAACATTGGCACAAGTAAAGCAGGGTGCAGGTAATACCACACCTTGCTGTGCAAACATTCTCTCCACTTCGGGAACCATAACAGTGTCTTTATTTATTTTTTTTTACTTTGATGTTTACTGCAGGATTCTGGCAATGATAGCAGTTGCATTACAGCAGACTAACTGAAGGCTGTAATATTGAATACATAGATGTCTTTGTTTCAGCTTACTACAGTTAAAATTCGCATACCCACAACTCCTTGAATATATTTCAGTCTATACAAATAGTACATATAATGACATAAATATACATGTATTTTAGACTAAACATAATTGTAACAATTTTAATATATACTTCATTCTTAATGGTATTACACAGACAAAAAGTCATACTGTTTGAAAATAATTTTATTCAAAACCTCAAGGGTTACATTCATTTATAGTCCTGTCATAAGTATTTTTTAAGTCTTGAATGGATCACACCAACAAGACACTTCATGCAGTGATGTATAGGGCTGTTGCACGTTTTTATCATCCCTCCAGGTAGATTTGGTTTAGGTCCTTCAGATTTGTGAATTGCTTTATTGAGTTTTCACTGCAGATGTTTGATTCAAGATTAGCAGTTAAGAACATTTATTTTGCGCTCAGTTAACCATTTCATTGGATATAAATACTGTAGGCACTGTAAAAGTAGCATTGATGTTTGAATGCAGTTCAATAAAGAAAGATACAAAATAAAAGGCAATATTCCTTGGAGTGATCATGTGAATTGTGATCAATCCCTCAAACAAGATGTTTGTACAATTAAGCCTGTTATGCCTGTTATGACCACTACGCCTAAAGTGACCATGCTAGGGCACTGTCAAGCACTGGTGTTATGTTTTGCTACATACTGACTTGTCATTGTGACCTCTCTGACTGTTATTCACATGTACTTAGTGTGCACTTTAACTCACTAATTTATTGAAGTTATTAAAGACTATGAAAGGAATCATGTTAACCCTCAACACTAAAGGTACCAATATAGCAACGTTATCACCTAGTCAAAAAGGAGCTACACTTATTTAGCTGGGCAGTCACATCACTAAAACTGGCAAGGTCAATGTAATATTCCTGTTCTTGTGTGAGACAAGCAAGGTAATTGTCTGATTGCTTGTCTCACACAAGAACAGGAATATTACATTGACCTTGCCAGTTTTAGTGATGTGACTGCCCAGCTAAATAAGTGTAGCTCCTTTTTGACTAGGTGATAACGTTGCTATATTGGTAGCTACCTGAAGCTCTTTCACACTCTAAGAATGGTGCTGTGCTGCTTGTACAATGTCCTTGCCATGCATACATGGTTAAATAGTGTTGACACATTGTTCACATACCAACTACAAAATGAGGCAACAAACACAAAACATAAAATCCACAGCTGATGTCTGGTAATCTCAATGGAAGCTGTTTTTCCCCACGTAGAATGCATCTCCATCAAAGTGTCTGCCTTTGCAGAGGTAAACATACCATATAATTTCATGCTGAGCACCTTGCTAAAATGTGAACAAATGCTGCAGTTGACTGATTTACAAACAGAAAAAGGAACAACTAGTGCCATTCACTCCCAATCCAAGGTCAGGGCTACGTCTGCATTAAATTAACATAAAGGCTGAAATAAAATTAGAGTTTAATTAAACTGATTTTGTTGCTGTGTTTTAGGGCACATTAGAAAACACAATATCACCCCATTTAACTGAAAAGCCAAGGTACTGAATGGTCATCTTGGCAGAACAATATGTTGGAAGAAATCACAGTAGTCTCAAATTTCTAGTCATCTGCAGTTTTGGAATGACTGTTGGTTGTAGATCTATATTAGATCACTCTGTAGCCTCATAATCAGTGCCTTTCATAGTTATAGCATAAAAAACCTTTTCCATATACTGTACACTTCAATATTCAATACAAATTAAATATTTAAATTATGTTATTTTTATTGCATAGCTTATGCCTTGGATGAAAAGACAACAGAACTACTCATTTAAGGGCATAATCGCCTTTATAAATTCTGTTTATCTGTGGACCATTTATATGTTTTAGTTGTAAGACAATTAATTCAGTGTCTTGGTTTGTTTGGGGGAAAGCTGTCTGTCTTTTAGCAAGTTTTTTCATAAATAATGTAATTGCTGTACAGCTTCTTAATCATTTAGGCATTAATGATGAACCATGCTAGTGGCTCCCAGAATGCCTTGAAGAACTTTTGCAGATAATCTTCCGTATGGCTAATTACAGTGTTGGTTCCTAGCAAGAAAATTGCATGAAAAGTCTATGATCTACAGTATGAATTTCATGTTTCCATTTTTTTTAAAAATGAACCACTGGATACTTTCTTTTTAGTGTCAGTAAAAGTTAAGGACAAATGTTTTAAATCTGGTGATCTCAGTCTTTATTTAAAATGTGGAATTCAATAATATCAGTCAGGCTCTTCCCTTTTATGGTCAGTCTAATTTATTTTCTCCCTGTTAGAAGGATAATGCACAGGTATACATCAAACCCATGTAGGGTAATTGCTTGTTGGCAAATTGCAGCCAATCATAAGGGTTAATTTACAAGGAATACAAAGGTGTGGCTCAATCTTCCAGAGATAAATCTGTTTATTGATCCCACAAAAAGGCTGCAACTGAGACAGAGCTCTCCTAAGTGGTTTAAAGAGCAAACCAGTATAAGGAGTGAACAAAAAAGTGAGGAATGTCTAACAATATAAGACAGATCATGGTGACTTTCCTACCAGTTCATTATACTTGGAATTGAGTCCAGAGGAGTCACAGAAGTCAATGAAGACAGAATGCATACTATACTAAAGTTCAAAACTGATGTTTCCTTAAAAGATCACACTGCCCACATAAGGACGGGTTTCAATTTAAGATGGGCTCTTAAGTCTTCACTGTAACTCCGTCCCAGCAAAGTACAGTCATGCGCTGCTTAACATCCATTTAGACAAAGTCAGTTTGCATATACGTCCGTAGTCCCATAAGGTTATAATAAAGTTTAAAAATCCTGATTGCAGAAAGGGATGCAGTGGATGTAACCAGACATAGTGAAGGCAACGCTTCCTGCACACAACACGTGTATCTCATGTCTCAAGGAAATAAAGCGATTGCTCTGCCAGGTGTATAATGGTACAGTACATAGTATACCATACACTGTATATAGTGTGGTGTTCGCACAACGTGCAAATCACATAATGTCCTATTTCACAGAACGTATTGTGGACGTTAAGCAACGCATGGCCGTATACGACATAATATTAACACGGGTGTTCCCAACAATGTCTGCCACATAATATCACTGAAAATGTTAATCAGCTGTACAAATGTGCAAAGCAGCCACAAAGTTGGCTGATGTCCCAGGGAAGGATTTTTTTTGGGTTTGTGTAACAAGGCATAGCAGGAGGCCCCTCCAAATTAAATCAGCCCTCTCCTCCCAGTTACTGTAACAGCTGTAATGCACAAATCCTACACAGCAAAACAGTCATCATCAATGAGGCAGTTGTTTTTCAGGCAAGAAATGAATGGGGCTGCACAATATTATGGGCAACAGTATGGAAAAGAATTTATTTTTATGCTTCAGAAAGCACAGGACAAAGAGAGCCTTGAAGGCTCAATTTTTCTGCTCTTGCATTTTCTCCTGAAATCATCTAGATTGCCATCCATATACTGTCACAGAAGTGAGACAGCAGTAGCCTTAATTAAGTAGCTAAAGTTTTTGGAAAACATGGATTTCATTCTTCATCTGCTGCTTCGATTGTTTTTTCCCATAAGTATGTGAATGTAGTCATTTGATTTAAATGTAAAATTTTAAAACACTCTCTTAGGAATGCAGATGCAACTGTTGTGATATAGATTCCCATAATGTGCTGTACAGTAAACATATCCAGATTAATTACCATAAATCTTAGAAGATGCAATGGTATTTAAGTACCCCCCCCCCCCCCCCAACAACCACCACCACACATCTCTGCTCTTTTTTAGCAGAAAATCCAGAACTTAGCACTGTTAGACTTAATCATGTACATAAATCATCCACTGAAAACTGATACATTTTGCTATAAAATAATTGATCTGTAATTATCCAAGAAATTACCTCATTTTGCACTGCTTCTTGTGGCATGCTGACATTGGGATTTCCACTTCAGGAAGGAAAAAAAAATCTGGCATGCACCCTACCCTTTCTTTGGCCAGTTTATGGGTTTTCTACTGATATTGTATTTTGATTGCACTTTTCTTCCAGACTATGAAATAAACACACACATTTTCCGAAACATGCACTAAGAAACCTCTACTTCTACTACGGCTACATGTTCAAGATTTGCTCTGAATCACATTGCAGGTAAGTTATGTACAATGAAATATAAATATTAACTTGAAGTGTAAAAATAAAAATGATGGCAAAAATATGAGCTCAGTAAAATAAGTTTGAGATACAATAGCTTAAGTAGTTACAGTAGCTAACTTAATAACCAATACAATATGCATCAAAGTTGGAAAGTTTGTACTACCTGAATCTAATGGTTTAGATAGTGCAGCTCAAGCATCCATTTTGTCCTGCGATAAATACCATTTCTCTTGAATAGTATTTTAAAATAAAAAATGCGTATACCAATAGCCCCACAGTCACACCTGTGAATGATAACTGCAAAAATAATGTTGCCCTCTATAGGCATAGAAAAGCAAAGCTAAATATTTTTTACACAATCACCAGCATAAGGATGGCTAACTAAAAGCAATTAAAAAAACTACAGAAAAAACTATAACTTTTTAATCATTTTCTCTGTTGGCTGTCAATGTATAGGTCACATCAGTGTGTTAGTCACATCTCCTTTTCATTATCTACAGCGTGTTCAGGTAACATATACACTATATGGACAAAAGTATTTGGCCACACCTGTTTTTCAGGGCTTGGGCTAGGCCCCTTATCTCCAGTGAAGGGCAATCTTAATGCTTCAGCATACCAAGACATTTTGGACAATGCTATGCTTCCAACTTTGTGGCAACAGTTTGGGGAATGCCCTTTTCTATTCCAACATGACTGTGCCCCAGTGCACAAAGCAAGGACTATAAAGACATGGTTTGATGAGTTCGGTGTGGAAGAACTTGACTGGCCTGCACAGAGCCCTGACCTCAACCCCATCGAGCACCTTTGGGATGAACTGGAACAGAGATTGCAAGCCGGGCCTTCTTGTCCAACATCAGTGCCTGACCTCATAAATGCTCTACAGAATGAATGGGCACAAATTCCCACGGAAACACTCCAAAATCTTGTGGAAAGCCTTCCAAGAAGAGTGGAAGCTGTTATAGCTGCAAAAGGGGGACCAACTCTATATTAAAGTATACAGTATGTATTTGAATACAATGTCATTACAATGTAATGGTCAGGCGTCTGAATACTTTTGTCCACATAGTGTATGTTTGTGTGCTGCCATTGATTACTGGACTGTCAAAAATATAAAATATATCCAGTATTTACAAAGGGAAAAGAGTTGAAAGAAAATTAATGAGATGGCTACCACAGCAACAGCTGCGTTCAAGTAAAAACAAATATTACAATCAACAAAAAATGCTACTGTTCAAAGGAAACTTTCAAATGACCAGTGTTTGGCATTATTGTAAATGACTTAGTATAGTGATATCTGTATATGCCCTGTGCCAATTGAGACTTACTGTTTAAGTAATGGATGTTGATGTGCAGTGTTACATGCACATGTTGCATTTTGGGATTTTGAAAAAAATGCAATGCTTGTAGAGTGCATACAGTAAATATTTTGAATACTTAATACAGTGTTTGGTTATTTAAAGAGAAAAACTACTTTAGTGCACATACCATAGAAAGATTTCTGCTGCCGAAATAAATCTTTTTTACAAATATAAAAACATACCTTTTCAAAAAGGCAACAGCAGCATTCCACTCAGAATTCAAGCATGCAATGCTGTCATCCTGTTCTCTATCCAGTATACCACACTGATGCCTTAATACAAACAAAGGTTTCTTGCACAGTCGCAAAAAATTAAATACTGGATTTAGTATGTGTATATTCAAAGTGCACCAGAGATACAGTCAATGTCAAAATACTTCACACAAAATTTTCCTATTGACAGATTAACCTCTGCTCTCCTGAAGCATACCCATATCATTTCAGTTTTCTGTGGACCTACTGCTAAAGCCCATTTATTATTTATGGGTTGAAATTGGGTTGAAAAACTACTCAATTATGCAGTAGTGTTATTTGCAACAAAAACAAATCCATATGTCCAAAGGAATCTTTTTCTCTGAACATAAGTCAGAAACAGGATTTTCACTGTTTGCAAGGTCACAGCTCAAGTTCACTGCTGATTTTCCCTCTGTGACCCAAAAATTAACATGTCACATTGGCAGAATTGGCACTCTGAAATATGACTCATAATGTTCAGCAATAACACCGCTCTATTTGAGCCAATGAAAATGAAATGTCACCGAACATCAGCGTTACTTTCCAGGTGGCCGCAGCCTCCAGGTATCTGAATGCTTTCTTTTTGTTCTCCCTGCAGTCTGCAAAAGGAGCTAATCACCGAAAGCTGCTTTGTGGCATCAATTAAAATGACATAAGTGACAACAGAGTGCACCCAGCATGTTGTTTATTAAATATATAAATGATTCATAGTGGTACAGGGCTCTTCCTGGGCTAATGCCCAGAGGTCAGTGATGTGCCTTTTTGATTCAGTCATGGCTGCCATAAGTATACAAAAGGCATAGGATATTATAAAATAGTGCCTTCATAAATCCCTCTGCCTTTGATATATAATCTGTTTTAACATCAACTGTAAGTCACTGTTATGTAACTAGGCACTGCTATGTAGCTAGGCAGTAGAGATGGCATGGCACAGATAACTTTTTCAATGAGAGGAATCATTCCTATAAAGGACTGCAGGAAGTGAAACGATTACTTTTTTGGCTTCATTCATTTCACATCATCTTCTAATTAAGACTGTTGATTAAGATCAGGCATAAAAGTTTATTAAAGGCAACATCTGTTGAAAACAATGTTTAAACATTACCAGACAGTTAAAGCAGGGTCTTGAATATTTATTCATTTAAAACCTAAATCCTCCCTTTGCGTTGTGTAAGATGGTTCAACACTGCTGTCCTTTTAATGTCAAACCACTGCACATGGAGCAACAGTGGAATAATTTCTACTTCCACATGAAGCTACTATCATCAGAGTCACAGGGTGGCTTAAAGATTTTTCACTCCAGCAAACTAGTAACTGCTGTAGCACTTCTGTCATTGCTGCTATGGGTAATCTTGTCACTTTGCTTTGCTTACTGGCAGATAATGTCATTTCAATTGGATCTGCATGGAGATATTTTGGTAAGTACATCAATCATACAAGTTCAAAATATTTTTGGTATCAATAGCTAGCTTCTTTTACTTTATGCAACATAAGGTTTTCTATTATGTTTTAAAAAGCAAAAACAAAGAAACAAAAAACATATGACTTGCCAAAACAAACTTACTGTTTTCATGGCAGGAATGGTACATTGCACTACATTGTACATTGCATCCGTCAGATGCTGAAACTAAGAGGGGGTTAGCTCATATTTTTGTTCACATACTGCAGTGCTTTTTGGATTAACTTTGTCCTTTTGACAAAAAGTTTGAGACTTAAAAGGTTTCACATGCTACAGGTTAACATAAAGAATCCATGTGCAGTTTTTCTCAAACACGGAATCATATTTGCATATATCATATACCTTGTCCTATAAGAAGTTGACATTTTAACCAGAATCTTTTAATAGACCATCTTTGTTCCCAATATCTATATTACAGGTCATTCTCCCTTTGATATGATCACTGTGAATTGCCTGCTTATTGTTTCAATATTACATTTATATTTTTCACTTAGCAGACACTTTTATCCAGACCCAAAGTCAAGTGCAAAGTGCATCATATAAAATGACACAAAACGTTACACAAACAAGAACACCAGAATCCATACACAAACCACAAGTGCACACCCAGACCAACAAACAAGGGCAACACAATAAACCAGACAGCACAACTATACCATTCCAACACTACATCAGCACACATGCTGAAGTGAAACTCCCACATATAATGGGTGCCATTTGATGCAGATTGTTAATTAACAATCACAATATGTCCTGGTGCTCTGACAGGGCCTCCCCAGTGGCCTCCCTCAATGGATTCCCTTGATACACTGCTTACCCCGATAGACTCCTTTGTATATCTACAATCAAGTCATTTTACAGCAAGACTGAGAAACTCGGATGCCGCTTCAACACAGACGCACCCAGAAAATGCCCTGGTCGGTTATCAAATGGACAAGCAGCCAGCTAAGAAGGAAGCCTTAACTACAAATTAATTAGACAAACAGTTACAGTGAACTCAAGAAACTATAAACAATAAACAATCGTGTGATCATGATAACATTCTACTACAGTGCTAACCAACACACAGTGGAATACAAATACAACACAGGTTAATGCAATAACAAGTTATAAAGTGATATATTAAATGGTTAAATGATAATAAATCGTCCTTCTACAGTCAATTGTTGTAAGGTGGCTCAGTTTTGATTAAAATGAATATTCACTAAGAACCAGTATTCATCAGAAGATGAAGCAGGAAAAAAATATATAAGCTCACAGTTCTGGCCCTTTACCTGCTCCATCCAAATAGTGTCTCAGCAGGGATCTCAATGTGTAGACATTGATATTCTCAGCCTTCTGTATGAAACAATATATTATTTATGAACATTTTTGGTCAATACAGAGAAGAATGAGCCTTGGTTCTTAAAATCCATACATTGTGCACAGTTATTTTGCTTGTTTTTTTTTGTTTGTTTGTTTTTGGTTTTTTTTGTTTTTTCTCAATACTTCCCCAGCTGGTAAATAACAATTGAAATAACATCTAGCTAACCATCTGACAAACTTAATGTAACATGCACAAACAATGGATTTATTTGGTGTGACACAATTGTCTATCTTGTCTAAACAGCTAGAATGTAATCAAGATAATGTTTATGTGTAGCACATTATGTAAATTGGATATGTAATATTTCAATGATATTATGGTAATACAGTCTTGTACTGTGTAATGTTAGGGACTATCAAGGACGCACTTGATGTTCCACAATTTGTATGATGATAGATTGTTTTATAAAGGGATGATTCACAGCAAAAGTAATGAAGTCATTTAAAGGTTTGTGCCTTATTTTAAAAATAGACAGATTTTTATCCATCAGATTACTAAAAAACAGCAGAAGTTTCACAAGTACACAGAAAGTACACAGCTCTACTGATATGCTAACCCTGAAACAGCAGTATGAGTTCAGCCCTGGTGGAGGGGTATTGATTTTGAGTGGTTTCATATTTCCAAGATAAAGTAAATGTTGAATGCTCCAGTCCTTGCCAAATCAAGCTGAACAAAGTCAGAAACTGTGATCTGCCAGCCCTGCCTGCCTCATGTTCCTCCTCTTTGCCCAAGACCTGGAAGTTCAGCAATTACCTCTCCTTCTGTTTGATAAAATCAGGCCTTAGGGAGCTATGTCACAGAGATACAGGTTTACAGCACAATAAAGTAAGTTGTGTGTGGAAAAGGGAAACCTGTGTTATTTTTGTTCATCCCCCAATATCCTCTGATTTGTCAAGATTCAGCTGCATACCCCCCAAGGGAAACATCGCTGCCCTTGAGCACACATCTGTATGGCAGCAGGCATTTACAAAGCAACAGACAAAAGGTGAATCCATGCTGCACTTGTGGAAGTTCACCCTGGAGACTCAGGATTTCTACAACTAAAAACTATGGTGTGTGTGTATGTGTGTTTGTGTGTCTGTGCGTGTCTGTGTACATGTAATCATACGTGTGTGTGTGTGCATGTGTTTGTGAGTATACGTGTGCATAAAATACAACTACCTTGATATCTACTCAAATTGTGCCATTGTGACATTTGTTGGAAATGTGGCATTTTTACTTTTGTTTATGACAAAATGCTAGTGGACACAGACTAAAGAGTGTAAAAAATCACTATATAGGATATTATTTTACTCATGCATCTTTGAATGTCCTCTTTTATAACACATAAATGATTAGCATTGTGAATGTAAACCTCAATGTCAGACAGCATACTCACCGAAAAATCCACTCATTTGAACTGAAAGTCTGCAAAGTTATATTTGTGTCTTTCTTGTTTTCTGGCACGCTTGCCATTCTCTTCTGGCGGCAATTCAGGTGCTGTAATTTTGAGATATAATTATCGACAATGGAACCACCACTTGGTGAGGAAGGACAATACAGACACCTCAGTTCTGATGCAAGCCAATTTTGAGGTGCAGGTGGACTGTAGTGTGACAATGGGTCCTTTTTAAAACAGTGTGTAACATTTAATTAAACTAAAAGTCTTAAGTTGCTTCAAGCCTCTCAACGTAAAGATACATACACCAGCTTGCGTTACACCGAGGCTTAACGGGAACATTAAATGAAAAAGAGATCACTGAAGATTCATTAGAATTTTAATACTTGCCTAATTTGTTTATTAAAACTCACATTTATTTTTCCTCGCAGATATACATATATATAAAATTGATCTTTATTCTACACAGAGGGAATCGAAGATGGGCACTGGACACTTAATTAAGCAACCCAATTAACCGATGGTTCACAAAGTTTGTGTATTTTGTCTTGTAAATGATACAAAGACACTTGTATACTAAACTGTTACAATTCCATGTCGCACAGGAAGCAATTAATTCCTCTGCTGTTTCGTTACATTTCCTGTTCACCTCACAAGAGCTGTGACATTCAAGGGAAGCTGATCGAGTCAGCACTTTTTGATTAAGCTCTGCACTGTTTTTATCTTTTGTTTGTGTTTAATTAAATACAGGTGGCACGCTTGATTTTCTGCTCCTGCTTATGTTCCCTTGACTGTGTTTTATATCATAACGGCATTGTAACAGAATCATATTGGTTCATATGCTGACAGCAGAAACACATTTTGAAACATGCCTCATTTATATTACATTATTGTCATTTAGCAGATGCTCTTGAGCAACTTTTCCTTAGGTTTACATTTATACAGACAGATATTTACTGAGGCAACTGTGGGTTAAATACCTTGACTAAGGCTACAACAGCAATGATCCTGCAGGGATATGAACCAGCCACCTTTTGGTTACAGGCCTAGGTCCTTACCACCATGTCACACTGCTGCCCTGTAAATGTCTCCTTAACAGACCTTGACTTCAGGTTCTGTTTTCTATTCTACACTAGTGTACCTTAGCAATACAGTAAGGTAATTTGCCTTGCGGCAGCAGTAATATGAGGCCATATGGACTCTGCAGTAGTGTTTATTCACAGTGTACACAGCTGCTCCCACTGAACTGCTCCTTGGGTCATATAAGCTACCCACCTGAGATTTTCACTCAACGAACATCAACAAGAAAAATGATGTTTGCTCATTTACCTTGAAGATCTGTTTTATATGAATTCTTTGTGAATGAATGTACAGGAAAATGTACAGAATCTGACAACATCTTTGAAAAAACAATCAAACAAAAAACATTCCTTTACCATTCATATCATTTTCACAAATGTCTTTTAAAATATGTCAGAATTTTGTAATGTATCACAACTTCATTTTTTATTGCATGAATAATGGATTTGTGTTTCAAAGATTCATTCAGGGATAAAATTTAATGAAACAAAGATCCAAAAACATCTTCTACAAATAAATTACTGATCAAGCAAACTCAATGTTATGTGATTTTGTTCTTCATATTCTTAATTTAAAGCAGTATAATGATTTCATTCACCTTAATGTTGCCAGATTCACCTAATAAGCATTTATATTCAATGTTTTAATATTAGTTTTCAGTAAATAAAAAGGTTCTATTGATTGACTATTACTGCTTTATATGTATTCATTTTGAGATATAAGAACTATAAAAACTACCCTGAAATGTCATTGTGATTTACGATCTCACTATGATTATATTTATTATATTTATTTAAACACTGGAAAAAAAATGGTTAAAGACAACAAGGAATTCTAACATTTAATGAGCTTTGATCGGCTAATTACTGCCTGTTAATCAGGTGAATCCTACTAGTGAGTATGCAATTATTCTTGTTATTCTTATTATTCCTGAATTAAATAGATATTTTGGTATTTGTGTAATGAAATCTAAACAAAATGTCAATGAACAAGCAAAACATGTTGTTAACATCTGTGCAAGGAAAGTTAAGATGTTGTATATTGAATGACAGTGTCTTTTTTCCACATCCTATTAAACGGGTAACAGCAGGCAGGAAACACGCTGTTCCTTTGTTTTATATTTGACAGTCCCTCTCTCCCAAACACATCAGAGGAACCAAGAGTTGCAGGATTGACAGTATCTCTTCTCTGACCTCTTCACAACACAGCATTCTTCCAACTCCCTTTTTGCAAACATTTCTTGCAAAGCTTAATGCATGAACCCATGTATTTCACCAAAGGAAGAACTGTATGATACCACTGGATGAATGCATCCAGTGCAATTAAAGAGTCTTTGTGAAGAGTTACACAACCATTCTCCACAGGACTCTTTATAAATGGGGATTAAATATTTAATTTGTACAGTTTTATGACAAATCTGGCATATAATGTATATGCTCAAGCTATATTCCTGTCTACTTTGATTACCTCTGGAAAAAAATATGAGACTTTCATTTAAAACAGAAACAAGAGCTGCCAAGGCTTCAGCAGAGCCTGTTAATGGATAGAGAGGAGGGAAAACTTGGATAAAAACTGTCTTAAATAAATTCAAACAGCATTACATCAGACTCAGATAAGATAGACTGTCTGAGATTTATGTCAGACGTACTACCTCTCCTACCTGTCTGCTTTTAGCAAATTCTTACTGGGTCACTCAGTGTGAAATGGGGCTGACTTTGGCATGACCTTCTCAGAGTTTCCTGAAAGGTGGCAGCTACATTTTCAGTTTTAGCTTTTCTGAGCTATCCCAGGAATCTGTAATTGTGCTGGCTAGTGCAGTTAGAAGACAGCTTTTTAACTCAAACATAAGTACTAGATTCCTAGTAGTTATGTATTCCTAGTATTCCTAGTTAGTGTTGACAGTTTGGTTTAACTTGAAAATTACTGGACATTACTGAATGTGCATTTGTTCAGCTTCATTACAAAACAGGTCAAACACATTAGAAGAGTAGCAAGCTAGCAAGATCACAAACTATAGCCTGACCAAAGTGCATGAACAGCTTGTGGATTATGTCAAATGGCAATAGCCAAAATATATTGCTTGAATAGCTTTGTGAGAGGTTTGGCATGATTCCCTTCATGATTGTACTCACCGTATGCATAAAACAAGCCATAGAACCACTGATCTGATGATTGATTGACAGTCAGTTGGCTGTACAATCCCTTGTATTCCTTTAATGCTGTATTTTTATTTTAGAGCAACTCTTTTATACCAGCAGTCAAGGACTTGCATACAATGATCCGTAGATATTCTTTGCCATGATTCTTTGTTATTATTCCATTACTAAGGTTAAAGACCAAACTCTTGACTGGAAAATTATTTCTATGTGCCAGCTACTGAACTCTCACACATTATTAGTTTATAAAAGGATGTGATTATTCTGAGCATCGTGAAGAGGGTTCACTTGAAGAATGTAGGAGAGCAGCACTGACTTTAATCTTTTATTTGTGACTTGCTTTCCGGTTTAATAATTAAGTGAAATCCTTTTATTAATAAATATGGATGTTGCATAATGAGCGTACTTAACATTTGGTCCAAGCTATCTAAAAAGCTTTGCTGCTTTTTACCATTGTGCTTTATTTCTGTGATTAATTCAATTGTGGAAATTCTTGAACAATTCAGTCATTGTGGTATGTGTGAGAATTTCTTTTCCTATAGAGACGCCATGTTTGAAATGTAAACGTTGAAAAGAATAGCATGAACTGCACACTGGAATCCAGTAGAGATGACAGAAGGGCATTGTTTAGATTGACAGCCATATTACTGTAACCTTTTGCAGATCCCACCAGTGTGATTTTGATCATTATGAGGCCAATTCAGATTTAAGGGTGCCGTGTGTTTTTTGCAAGCTTCACATGTTTTCCAGTTTTTGTGATTCAGGCTTAACTTACGCACCCACATATCTCTGAAAATGGGTGGTCCAAAGCAGAATGCTGTGAATAAATGGAAATTGCTCTGAGAAACTACACTGAAGAAATAACTCTGAACTGGACCCTGATAGCTTATAGGTTTTCGCACCTTGTTGTTAGCCCTGATTATATAACACATTCGCAAGGTGAATTCATTTTAATCACAAAAGCTGAGCACATACTTCCAAGAAAATAAAGCAGTTCTGGAACCAAGATGAATGTTTTCAATACTTCTGCATAAAAAATAAGCTAAAACTGTCTATAGGCTACCAAATATTTCTGTTTTTGAAAGAAAAAACATTATTGGATAGATGACTCAGCAAAACCAATACAGAATATGGATGTTTGTGCATATATACCAGCCATATGAATTACAGTATTTGAAAGTATTGTCGATTTCTTCATATGAAATTTAAAGCTGAGGGAAATTTTATGATGGCATCTGTATGCCATCGCATCCTATACAGGAACTTGTGCTGGACAGGAGCACCTGGACACTTATGGAGAGGTGGTTGTCTGTGGTCTTTATGTTCTGGGACAATTGTGTCAGCTCTCTCAAGGCACTGGGCGCTGTGTAGTAGGTGTTTTTTCATTTGCAACTGTACTTATACAATGGTCTTTTCAAAATCTTAAGTGTGCATAGACCTACAAAATGCACTGAATCTAGCTGAGGTAGCTAACCAACTAACTAGCTGCTATTTCATTTATAGTGAATGTTACTGCAACTGAATCGATGTCGCCAGTCCCTTTCAAGTCTGACAGCATTAAAATGTCCGTGTCCAGTCAGAATACACGTGCAGTATGTTGGACTATAATGAGACACATTCTTATCCCGAGCAACATGACTTCATTTAGTACAAACTCTGGCCCATACACTCAACTCCCAATCTGACAAGCGACCCATGTCTGAATGTGCTTAGTAGTAAGTGAGGTGTGCAAGTCTCCACAGAAGCACTTGAGTAGGGTTTCTCACGTATCAGCTCCAGTCTGAATCGGTCCCATGCTGAGGAAATGTTATGTTGCAAAAACCCCCTAGCTCAACTAAAATTTAAATATTTGTACAAGAACATGAACACGATCATGTGTTTTGCGAAGTCTCTTACATTTTCGGTTCATTAATTGAACACTCTGAATGCCAGGGTGCACCTATGTTGAATTGTACTACATAGCCATGAAGCTACAGCTGTCTGGGTCACCCCAAGCCTTCTTGGTGATGCCCTGTTCTGAACAAAAGTATTTATAAGTATGGAGTGGTTTATATGTCTTACACCATGCCTAAAACCTAAAAGGCTATAGAAATGTAATAAAGTAAATAACAGGCACAGCTTGAGGATGTATGGAGGACACAAATGTAACATTTCTTCTAATCTTCTCTGGAACGGGGAAATTATTACAATGTATTTCTCCAGTATGTCATTCATAATTATGTCTCTTGAACAATGACCAGTTTTTTTTTTTTTAATTTTCCCCCCTGCCTCAGTTTGCTTTATTTTTTACTTAAAGTTACTTGTGCTTGTTTACTGTAGAGGCCACAGCTCATAGTATGTGCTGCACTTATAACCAGACATGTAATTACATGCAAACATGTAATTTGCTACTGTCCTTCAGCTAAGGAAACAAACCTTAAGTGTCCTTTCTCTCTTGGTCAGATCAGCATCCTTTTAAACATACTTGAATGCAATGTTACATTTAGTTTGTCTGAGAGATGGGGGAGATGAGCCGAAACAAATTACATCAGATAAATGGCACTCAGATTACTGAAGCTGCCAAAAGTCAGCTTCTGTTATGCATGCCATGTTCCCTTGCTCACATAGCTTGTGTTGGATGTTCCTGACAGAGAGATTCTGTGAGCCACCATGCAGTGACAGCATAGCGGTGCCAGTCTTGGCCAGTGTCCCCCTCCATATGGAGCTCCCAGGGCAATCTCTTACAATAGACAGATGGTACATGCCACTGAGCTGCTCCCTTAGCCAGAGGACCAGTTCTGTTGAAAATGCCACATATTCGGTATCTAGTGATGAATCTCTCCTTGTACTCTGCTCATCCCCCAATATGCTTTTAAACCTTAAGACTATTGGTATTAATCTATGAAACATGAATAACTTAAACTGCCAAAAAATAGAGGTCACCCAACATTATGGATCTGAAAATTCATCAAAGCTGTAGCAGGATGCTAATGATTATACTCTCCCTACGTCCACCTCACCAACTTTCACTTGATGTGATCTGCAAATACAAAACAACAGGGCCAAATCAAACGCTATTATGCTTTGCAATGAGTCATGGAGATTATTCCCCTTTTAGGTATTCTCTGCTCTACATTTTGCCTTAAGTCAGCCGTCACATCACAGGAGGCAATGAAATTAGTGGATGGTTAACCCAGAAAATGTTGAGCTGTTAAGTTCATCTCTGAAAATAAAGCATCCTCATCTACTTTCAGCAACAGCAGATGATTCGAGTTTCTTGCAGAGAAGCAGTAGGCGGATTTAGCCGAGTGGCCATACATTCCATTGTGTGTTTGGGATTATTCGCTAATGACGGTAATCAAAGTCTCCAAAGTGCTCATGAGGCATCTGGTGCTGTCATGAGCAGCACCCACTGGATCCTGTCCTGCTGAGTGCTCGCATCGTTTCACCTTGCACTCACATTTCTGTCATTGCTGTCCTTCTCTCTTACAATGGCACAAAGCCATTGTTGCAAAGCCAGAATTACCTGCTGTTCCCAGAGCGAACACATTCCCAACTGGCCCAGTTTCCATCAGTCAAACTGGTGTACAGACTCCCGACCATCCCTTCTCGTCTGCCTACATTCTTGAAAAATCAGCTTTCTAAGTGCCTGAATCAAACCCTTGCTTCTTGTTGTGTTTTGGTGCTAGCATTCTTTAACTGTGTTGTCTGAAGGTTTAACAATATGAACAGGAGCCTGCATAGTCTGAGATGTGAGATGTGCATCATTGCAATAGAAAAAGTAGTACACTTTAAGACATAGCAGGACATTAGGGTGCATAGTGGGACATTTAAATGTCCTGCTAAGACTGAAATCTTAGGACTTATAACATTGCCATAGTAAAAGGAGGATGTTTTCAATCATATTGCAGTAGGACATTTTCAACAATCTAGACTGTGGTTATAAAACAAGACCAGCAGGCCAGGTCACATTTTCTAGCATTTCATAACTGCTGAGGAGTGGAAAACATCCTTAAGAGAGTACTATACTGTTGAACGATAAGGGGTAGATGTTTCATATGTCATCACTGCAGAGTCTGGAGTGGTTATCTATTCTTTAAAAACTGGGGGAGAAATAGTCTGTGATTCCGCATTGCTGAGCTGGAAATGTTATAAGGGAAAGCAATTGTCTGCACAAAATCTACAATAATAGAGCCAGTCATATGCAGCAGGGAATATGCACTGTGGCCCATTCCAGCTGCTGATTCAGATTCAAGCCGGGTGTCTTAGAACCATAGGCTCTGTTCCAATCACAACTGCATTTAGCGTGCGTGCAGATCCTCAATCACAAACATAATTTCAGCTAACGTCTCGTAGCTTTGAATCCTTCCACCGAGCCTCTCTGTTACAGGAAAATCCATTATCATACTGTATGCATGTGAGCTGTGGAGCCTCTGGAGCAACACGCATCATAACGAATCAAAGCAAATCTAAAATGCAACATGCAACATTGAAGAAGCTCTGCTAGGTTATGTTCCTTGGTGAGGGAGGGGAAAAAAGAATCATTTAAATGCTTGAGAAAGATTTCGTGAGTACTGTGCACCTTCGTCACACTCCCATGAGGGAAGGGAAATGCAGAACACTACATGGCTCCAGTAGTGCATTGATGCTAATTAATGCAAACAAATGGAGGCAACCTGGCCTAATAGAGACAACAGGGACTGTAATTAGGCACCAACATAGCACAATGATCCTGGAGTCTGAATAGATATGTGGCTGAAATTCTTTCATATCTGGACATCAGTTGCTGTGAGTATACTACAGTTACAGTGTGCATTTACATGGTGATATCTTCATACAATACATCTTTTAAAATCCCACCTTCTCAATTAATAAAGCTAACAGCTTCAACCTGAGAGGATTTCAACTGTGCATGCAGCTAAGTGACTGCTAGATGCATGAGGCGTCATGGATTATCTCTGATTTAATGTACCTGCTGCTGCATATTAAGTCATCACAAACAGATCTACTCCCAGATGCTCCCTGTCAGATGTCTACTCCCAAGGTGCCAGACCCTGTATTCTCATTGTAATTAAATGTGTGATTAGAAGAGAAGTTGCCATTTCATCCATCCCACGTTGCATCTGCCACTTTGTGTTGACAGTGTCCAACTTTATGACTACAGCTCTATAGATATATGCCCAACTGTTTCTCACGATCACTCAGGTGCATTTAGATCAGAGGCAATCACTGGTCCAGACAGGATCCAGAAAGTCCACAGACAATTCAGACAGATTGATGTCACTGGAACAAAACAAGCACACCTACTAAAGCACCAGCTAAAGTTTATGAGGCAAACTAAAAATCACCTTTGCACTAAGTGCTGTTCAGAACAAAGTACTGTATATGTAACCATGAGGTATGGGGCAACTGCAATGCTCAACTACACCACCTTGGGAATTTAGCCCAAGGAAATAGTTTTGTCTACATAAACCCCAGATGTACACCAACGTTACAAGTAAGGGTTCCCTCCAGTTCTTTTACAAGGATAAGACAGACGTAATTCATGAAGGCAGAATAAATTTATTGAGATTAAAAAAAGTTCATTTATTGCAATAATTTCCACAATTATATGGTAGCTCTCACTACATTAAAATACAGATTTTCCTGTGTAGCAAACGTATCCGTACTAGGTTACTAAAATTGGGCTAAGAGCTGGGGGGAGGTGAAGGGGGGAGTATACACACCACTAGGGATTCCTGCATGTGAAAGATTATGTGAATTATGTGATTATTCCTGCATGTGAAGGACTATATATATATATATATATACCTATACCACAGATAGTGCCAAGATTCCCTCGGTCAGGCAAGCATAGGACAACTGGCAGCGTGAGGTCCAACACCACTGCATAAACACGAAACAGGAGATGCAAGGATCTGGAAGCAGAAGCAAGGTAGCTAAACAGACAGGTATACACCATTTAAATAGGAAAAGCTAAGTGGCTATGCCTGCACTACCACACCCCCAATTATCTAAGCCACGTAGAATAAAAGGGGACAGCCTACCCAGGTTACATATATTTACAAGTTTGTTCAGAAAAGGAATATGGTTGAAACAAGATCCTGTTGATTTTACTGGACAAAGTTATGGTCATGGTTGTTGTAGTAGCAAAACACAATCAGGCACAATCATAGTGGAAGATAAACAACTGTGTTTTAGGCTTAGAAACCACTATCAGGGCATTCTAAAGAAGGTACACACATCAATGGAACATCACATGCACAATAGGCAGTCAATATATGGTTAGAACTAATAATGACACCAATTGTAGTAATTGTATAATCACACTGAGAACTCCATGTACTTTCATTCAAATTTTACAAATTTCAAGACCCTTTACTGATGTTGAAAGGTTACATGTAGCCTTGTACATGTACAAGGTTACGGTATTTATATAAATCAGCATGCTCTTTCATCTGAGTCTTTAACAAGAAACAAAAACATCCAGATTGCCTTCATTGATGTGGAAAATGGGCACAAGCATGACCATGTTCCAGTCATGCAGGGATATGCTGCTACTGGTCTTGAGAGAGTCCTCCAGCTCTCAGGACCAAAGCAAAGGCTGATGTACACTGAAACATCTGAAAACACAAGCACAGGAAACTATCTCACAGGAGCCTCTAATCCATTAATCCAATTATAATCTGCCTATAATAATAATTTTGGCTCTTGAAATGTATAAATCAGTGATTATGATTAACGAGAGCAAAATTTCAAGTAATGAATCCAGCTAAGGAAGGATTTACAGTTCTAGCTACTTCATTCTGTGCCCTCTCTGTTCTTAATGAGGATCACAGCAGAATGTAAGGAAAAAGTTAAAAGACATAAATGTAAATAAATGGCTGTATCATGAAAAAACCCAGCAACACTGAAGAAAATCCACCGTTTCATTTATGTAGTACTATTCAGTTATTTTCTGTCATAACAAGAAAATGAAAAGCTCATTTTATTCAATACAATTGTCAGTCTGTTGTAAAGGCTTAATAGTAACCAAATGTTGTCCACTGAGGGAATTCTCATTTAAAAGCCAAAATGAAACAGCTGCATTTTATGCATATTATGCTGTTCAACAGAGGACAGCTCAACTTAAAAAAGAAGAAAAAGAAAAGCTATGTCAGCATTAATTGATTTATGACACAATACTGATTTGTGACAGAAAAGACTGGAGAGTGAGAAAGAATTAACAACAAAAAGAAAGAGTTTCCCCCCATTGGGGGTCTATTAATTTTTCGTGTTGTCATTTTAGTTTTTTATTGTCATTTACAAAACATGTGAGGCAGAGCTTATTCTTCTGGTGTATATCATATAGCTCCGACTGTGATTCGGAACTCCGGACACTAAGGCACTGTTCCTCTGGGGATGAGCATGGGACGGAAATGTATTAAGCAGAAAAATTGCTTAATGTGTTTTATTATTGGATGTATTAATGTTTATGTAAATACAGTATGTATATGTGCACATCATGGCCCACTCTGATCATTATCAAAACCCACCAATGAATCCCAACTCACAGACTTGAGATCACAATTCTTCATAACACATTGAACTCTTGAGCAACCTCAGACTAAGAGTGCTATAATTTCCTTAATAATTAATGTATTCATGAATTAACCATTTTTAATTACTCAGCTAGGGCAATTTTTAATGCATAAACCATTGCCAGATGTTTCGGCTTAAATGTTTTTTGGAGCAGGGCAGACATTTTAGGGTAGTTGCCATGGAAGCTGGAGACTGCTTTTTACACTGCTGCCTGGGAGCCCACCTTTTCTCAGAAGTAACCGACATTCGTCAGTGGGATTAAACCTCATCCCTGAAAGAGACTGCGGTCTGTGTTGTGTCACAGGGAGCAGATCCTTGTTGCAGATATCGCATTGTCTTGGTCTTTCACTGTTCCACCAGCAATGCTGGGGACATTTGTTCCATATTTATGACCAGATTGGATTTCTTCATGTGATAGTGCAATCAGTCAGCCTGACAGAGCTCATTGTGGACACCCTGGCTCAGCCTCTCTCTTTAAGTGGATGAAGACAAGCCTTGAAAGACAATATTTTCCATTTAAAGCACAGTGTTGGAGGCTTGAAAGTCCATTTTGGTATATGCAAGACATAGCTATCCCTTAAATCTTTCATGTCTACAGTTTTCATTGGGTGTGAAAAACTAATTCTATGTCCAGTATAAAATTACTTTATATTGGACAAATATTTTGTTTGAATTCTGGATGAGTGTATTGAGAGCATATTAAAACACAGAGAGACTATAGAGCATAAGAACATTAGAACATAAGAACATATGATGACGAGACTATAGAGCACATTAGAGTACAGAACAAGTGAATTATTATCTTACTGTGGAATAACTGCAAAAACTGAAGTCGGATCAAATCTGCCAAAATATTATAAAAGACACACTGCAATTTATGGTATGCATGAAATGAGTGTACTACTCAAATATTGGCAATTGTATAGATATTCATGTAAGAATTGTAAAATGGGGGTTAATATACCGTACCATAAACATGAGCATTTCTGAAGCAAAATTATTTCAACTGAGACTCATACTGATTTGTCAATTCTTCACTCTGAAGATGATCTCTCTGCCTCACTAAAGACCTCATAATTGCTTCATCCATTAAGTAAGCAATTCTAAATGCTGCCAGTCAATTAAAGCCGATGGCCCCTGCATAGTATGCTACACTTTCACAGATTTAATTTCAGCAGTACAAGTATAACTGATGAAATCACAGCTAATGTTCATTGAGGGATGCAATGATTATTTGACAGAAGTGTAGTTTTGTAATTTAATTGGTGTGTCCTCCTCAAAGCCGTGTGGGGAAAATATCACATTGAAGGAGGCTGCAAGGCTGATTCCGATCAAATTATTTTGTGCTAAGAATGTTTGAAATATCTACATGATTTTACAACTTCTGTAAATACCACATTACATTAATTCCACTTGAAGAATTTAGCAAGCTATGGTGCATTGCACAAAAATTCAATTTTGTTCATTTTAATGTGGATTTATACAGGCCTTACCGCAGCTTCCCAGAACTAGGATATTCATCTCTTTAGTGTCAGCATATTCGGATGTCCTGTTGGTGGCGACTCTGAAAAAAAAATGTAATAGATATTACATTAATCTCTCCTTTTCTCTACCTGGACAATCACTGCCATGTTAATTCCAGCATGTTCCACCTACCCCGTAACCCCCCCACCCCCCGAGCCCTGGCATATTGCACCTGGAAGTGCACTGCCCCTGCATACTGTCAGGCTTTCAGCTCTGCCACTACCTGCTCACTCAGCTCTACTGCCACTGGCCATCTGTTTGCCCACTCTCACAGCTACATCTTGACAAGGCCCTACTTCCCTCTCCTCTCTGGCAGTGGTGAAAAGAAGCAGAATGAGCCACCCATCAGCATCAAGACAGCATATTTCACCAACTTTGATCTGCCTACGAATGTTCTGCACTGTGAAGCTATGCCATTTATTTTATAACTTCTTTTAAACTACCGATTGGGCGGGATCATATTTTAAACTGTATTGTATTCTGTAAGCTTTTCATTTAAAATAGTTGTATAAAATATTAATAACTGTAAGGTGTCTGCAAAGTCTGCCTTTCCATTAACTTTATTTATATACCATTTAAAAGTTACAACTCCCAAGTAGCTCAGTGTTTAAGGCACTTGCCTTGTGTGTAAGATGAATCCTCCAGCTTGGGTTCAATCCCAGCCATGTCATCAGCTGGCAATGACTCAGAACCCACAGTGCAGGAAGAAATTGGCATCATTCTCCTGGGGATAGGGCTAGGTATGCTGACAGGAGCTGCTCACCTGACTGTTCTCAGGCACTTTTTGTCAGGCACCTAATGAGTTACTTGGACGACATCAGCGGAGTACGAACTATCCTCCGTGACAACTGAAACAAACAACTAGGCATGGAAATGCACATTCAACACTTAGCATCCTTCAGGGAAGAATTTAAGAATCTCTCAGAGCTAATTGCAAATGCCAGCTGTTTCTGTGGACTAATACTGTATCATTTGTTAAATAATGTTTGTGCAAAAAATTTCAAGCCAAGGTGAATTATAAATCAATGCAAGTGACATACGAAGTCTATGAAATTTGCACACCACCTCACAGAGTTCCTCTTCCTCCATAAAGCTCTATCACTATACCACCCCCCCCCCCCCCCCCACCATCAACCTCCAAACTCCTAAACCCCAATCACCAACCCCCACCACTGCCCCCCCAACCCTCAACCAACAATCACCTAAACCCTAACTACCAACCCTAACCAACTGAAAAACAATTCAAATCAACAACAATGATTTTAAAATTGTATGACTAAAGGACCTAAACTATAACTGCCTACTTGGAATGTGACAATAAATGGGTTTCTTTGTGAGAGCGTCCATTAAAGTTAGAAACCAATGGAGAGGGGCAAGTGGTTTTGAAAAAAAATGAAGCTAAGAAGATTGGTTACAATATTGTTGGGTTGTGCTTGATCTGGAATGTATTTTATAGTTGAAATGGAAATCATGCCCAAGAAATACAAAAAAGTGTCCTATTGGTAGAGGATAGCTTGTGTTGCTTGTGATCAATACACTGTATATACGCATGGTTGCATTTGTATATTATTAAGCCAAAATTTAACACATGGTTGAAATCCCCTCTTTGTTGTTTTGCATGGACATTTAAATATAACCATTCATGGATATATATATGCAGGTTACTTCTGCTGTTATTCTTGTATGCCACTTCTGCACCTGCAATGGTTTTGAATGCATATTCTGCTTTTTCACAGAATGCTGTATGAACCTTCTTAGCATCTGTAACATTGATTTTTTTTTCTAAAGTTGCATCTTAAGAGGTTTTACATTCAGTGACTTCTGTAATGCATAGAGCAGCGTTTCCCAAACCTCTCCTGGAGGGCCCCTTTTCCTGCATGTTTTAGATCTCTCCCTGCACAGCTGATTGAAATGATCAACTCGTTACGAACTCCTGAAACTGCTTAATAACAAACTGATCTTTTATGTCAGCTGTGTTGGAGCAGGGAGAGATCTAAAACATGCAGAACAAGGTGTCCTCCAGGAGAGGTTTGTGAAACGCTGGCATTGAGAATGTATTATCAATATACGTATAGTCCAAAACTACTAACTATATCATATCCACTTCTGTTTTTGCTCTTGGGTAATGAATCTTGAAGTGAAGGGAAACAGTCTTTGAACCAGTGTATTTAATGTTGCATACATGATAAGATTTACTGCTATGTTCAATTTTATCTTCAATATGCACATCATCTTTATTTTCTATAGTTTTCATGATGCCAGCTGCTACTACTGCTGACATATTTCTGCTTCAGTTTTCATTTTAGTTGCCCTGCAATATCACTATACCAAGTTAATGCAACAGAAATACCAGAGGTAAACCATACAATCACTGGGCACAAACGAAACTGTCCCATCAGATTTCAGTTTTATCTGTATTTTATGTGCACATCACACAGCCTTTTCCTCGGGGGAGCAAGTATCCTTCATTTTTATTAAATCAAGCCAGACTCTGTCACAGACCAGCAGGCTGCAAGAGGTTCCAGTGCCTGCCTGCTGGATGACAGGAGTGCATCTGGGATCTCGCTGAGCGTCTGCGGCTCATCCACTAGATCATAATGCAATCTCTATTTCAGAGAGAACAGAGGCAGCCCAAAGGTGAGTGGTGTTGAAGGTCTGCCTCTCTGGAGAGTCTCGGGTCCTTGTGAACAAATGTATCGCTCCGAGGCAAGCGACCTCCGCATGAAAAACAAAGAGACCCAGAGGCATATTAGCTGGGATGCTTATTTATCTGCTCTGGAGCTCACTTGGGTCCATGAGAGAGCCGCTATCACAAGCGCTATTGATGACATGTCTCCTTAGGCCCTGTTACATTCATATAATACATGGCAGTTCACAGAAATGCCTCTGTGCACTGGATTTCAAAGGCAATTTGAGTTTAATTGAAAAACGCAACAAAGGGGTTCAAAACAGTGACAGCCTAATACATTTCAACATTTGTCTATTATTTATTTCATGAAAGACCTAACAAAATGACTATGCCTAGAAAAAAAAACAAGATGAATGGTCTGTATCCATGACTGTACTCAAAGGGAAATTATTGATAGAAACTCTTTGTTTATAATATTCAGTCAAATGTACACCACAGGAAATGTATATCTCGGCAGCATGATAAGATCAGATATTGAATAATTCATTTCTTGTGATGAATTCAGAGTATTTTACCATAGCAAACAAGTGTGTGGTTGCAGACCACACCATAACTACAAAGGAAGCAAAAACAGTGGGAGGTTTTGTTTTATGTAGTGATTGTAACAAAGTTATACAGCTTGTCATGTAAAATTGCATTAATAGTTTGCAGTTCTTGAGCTGTAGTAATTGGCATTTCAGTGAGAGTGCTCAGATGCTCAACATACAGGAAGTATGAAAAACCAGCAGCAATTCCATTTAAATGTGCTGTATGGAAACTAATGTCACGATGCAGAGTGTCATCATAAATGACATGATCGCATTGTACACAGCTGCCATCCTTTACTGTACATTTTAACCAGCCTTTGAAGTTTCACTTTAAAAATAATGTCTTAGTGGCAAACCAAAGCTCTTCAGTTCTGTAAAAAATTCAGCACAGAGAGTATTTTTTTCTGAAAGCCAATACTGTGACACAACAGGAAGCACAGGTGTTTGCCAGCAAACACAGTTCAATGCTGCAACCCTAGCTTCGGCCAAAACAAATGCCTTTGTACTATTTTTAGCCATCTTTTGTGGAAAAGTGAAATTCCCTCACCGCCTTAATTAGTGGAAGTATTTTCATGACACCAACAATATGCAAAGCCTCAAGGCTACAAACTCATTAGCATGCACTGGCTGGGGGTGGTTTGTCCTCTATTTTTACTTCCATTCCTTTTTTTATTTCCCTTTCCATTTATGGGGTTCAAACACCATGAAATTTAGTTTCAGAGGGAGAGAAGAAGAGCAGAGAGTTGCAGTGCACATGCTGGGAGAAAAGAGCGTGAGGCTCAGTCTGGCATTGCCTGAGTGTTTTATTTCTCATGTGAAAGATATAAATGGCAATCTGTTAGACTCTACAGGAATATACTATGACTGGGTTTTTGTAAAGCAAACTTCCATAAATGTAGTATATTTCTGTACAACAGCTTGAAGTAGAATACAACTTTCAGAAATGAACATAAATATACTAAACTTCAAGACAGATAGTTCAACTATTTATATTTTATCTGCTAGGTTAGATCAGGCATTTTTTTCAATCCACTAAATTATACAGTATCTCTCATTTTTAATGGGGGTCTAGATACCTATCTCTGGACAGCTACAGTGTATTTGACATATTGATCTTTCTCTATATATAGGTATATATTATGTATTCTTAAAGGAGAATTTAATTTGATACAATTTATGATTAAATAATATTTATAAGTTTATTCCTGGTGTGCTCGAAAAACAGAATGTAAACCACAACAGCTGGTTGCCCTGATCACCAGACCATTAGCATTCTTTGCTGGAAGTTAATCACTTTTTCACATGTAGCAAAAACAGTTGAGCAGATTTCAGCAGGAAACAAGTAGTGCACGTGTACAGTTGCATACATATTTTTTTTGCATATCTTGTGATTTAAATGAGTTTTTCTTTACCTGTCTCTGTCTTGGTTGGTCCACATACAAAAATAAAATTGTACTTAAATGTGTACTTAAATAAAGGTTTGTAAATACAGATTAATCCACTTTTATATCACCATGCTTAATAAAACAATTTTCTTAATGCTAAATTTTCCAAATCACTTCCCATGCATCAGTGTGGGACAGCATGTGATTTTATGATAGGGAGGAGAATTTATTACCCAATGCTTGCTGGTTTACCACCTTTGCAGGGCACTGCTGTTGTGCCCTTCAGAAAGGTATTTAACCCTATTACCTTTAGTACATATCCAGCAGTATAACATACACATTAAGTAATATTAAATGAACAATAATTTAATATCATGAAGAAACTCTTTTATTGTCTCTGTTAGAATGGCCAATTACAGCTTCTGTACATCCTCCAGGTGTATATTTTTTTGTACTTCTCACCGTTTTTCACCCCACATTTAGGTTGTCAGTGATTTTACTACTTAAGCTCATCCCACTGCAACTACTTCTGTGCTGTTGTGGGAGTTCAGGGCAAAATGAATGGAATCCTCTCATGCATCTACACACCAATGCAGCTATTTTTCACACTACAAGTCCCACAGTGTGCTACAGTGAAGTGGACTGTCATTGGAGGAGGCACTATTCATCTGAGAAACTCAAAGGTGTCCAATGAGTCTCAGGGTGCTGAGAAAGCCATAGAAGGGAACCCTAGTGCAACAAACTCAATTTGCCATCCTGGTCATTGCAAAGAGATCATAGGGCCAGAGACAAACCCAGTCCATGCAGCTCAGCCTGCACTAAAGGTGAGTGCCTTACTGACTGAGCCATTGTGAAACATTGTGAGCAGCCAGTCAATATTTGTGTGAAAGTTGTGTGAAGGAAGCGTATGCACTCAGCTACCACTGGTTAGCAAGTTTGTAATTATTACTCTGAAAAATGTCTGTAGGTCCTGAGCACTCAACAAAGCCAACAGTGCTCACCTTTTTAGAGAAGCTTTGGTTTATTTACTTTTCATTTTGTGGCATCACTGAGAATAAAATGTACACTTTCATGGTCAATATAAAGTCTACCTGAAGGACAATCAGTAGGTTTTGCATAGTTGCTCTCAAAAATAAACTGATATTGTTCACTTATTGTGAAATAAGTTATATTGTTCACATAGCAATACCACCTACCTATACTTTCAGTTTAAACTTTACCAGCTGCTGCGACAGACAGGTTTATTAATGTTTTCATGAGATAACTCTTTTTATCACAAACCTACTTATTGTGGCTAGGGAAATGAAGATGTAAAAATGACCTACGGCATGTTAGGAGGTTCAAAATAGTGGACTCTGATAAATGCATGTGAAGAAAATGATGCATTTTTTTAATTAATCGCATGAGTTAACACTGATTAATTGACAGCCCTTGAGACTTTACAATGAAATTGCATGTAGTAGTCAAATTGTACCTGTAGGCATTCCGTTTTTGTCACACAGTGGACATTGGGCCATATATCTTAGGTCACTTCTTATTCATTTGTCAGGGAATGGTTGGGGGCTAAAACAAAAAAGAGAGATGTACTTGACAAAATAGAATGAGTCAGGCTGCAAGAGCTGGGTACATCCGTTTCTTACTGGGCTGTTGATTAACTGCACCAAACTGTGACATGGCCTGGATGCAGTAATTGTCCTTTGAGGAGTGATGGACAGGAGAACATTATGTTTTGGATAAGAGGTCTTCAGGTCAAAAAAGAGACAGGCTTGTCGTGGGGGTGGCAGGCAAGTCCTCCACATTCTGAGAGACAGAATTTCTTGATCACTGTATAGGTGGCTATGAGCTATGGAGGTGCAATAAATACAAAGCAGTAAGGCAGTGATGCAGAGATATCTGATGGGCAGGATCTTCATTCATCACCAAGATGATATTTCCCGCCTCGATTGCTGAAAGCAGCTCTGTGGCTGTGGGTGATACAAACAAAAAAGAGCGATGGCAAAGTGAAGCTTTTGTCATGTGCTTTAAAGTCATAAGGTGCATGCTAGTCTCCCCAGCCCCCAGAGCCACCATTCTTTTCTTTGAAAAAGCTTATTTAGATGCTTGAAATAAAAGGGCAAGATATTGCAATGAGAAACTGGGAGAGGGTCATAATTTTAATTCCAGAGCAATATTGAATCACGCTTTGAATTTTTATGTATTTAATAGATTGCATTCATGTAACACCTTTTAATGATCTTAATATTTTACATTGAAACACATTCAAACACCACCCATGTATAGCACCCATCTGGGCGATGCATGGCAGTCATTTTGCAAAATGGCTCATCACACAGTATCTGAAGTGAAGAGGAAGGAACTATTTCACCAGTTAATCTGGGTGATTAGTTGATGACAAAATTGAAACAGCCCAGATGGGAGTTTGGACAGGACACTGGGGAATCTGGTGAGCTTTGCAATAATTGCTAAGAGACCTTTAATGGCCCTACCAAATCAGGACCTGGTTTCCACATCTCATTATAAAGATGGCATCCCCTACAACACAGTATCCCTATCACCACACCAGGGCATTTCACTTCTGCTCAGTGTAGAGGTAAGACTACTGGCCCATCGACACCTCTTTGGCACCAATCTGGTTTTCCCAGGGAGTGTTCCTATTCAAGCAATCACCAAGCCCAGTCCCACTTAGTCTGAGTCATCAGGCAGGAAGGTATATGGTCGCTGTTCATATTTTGACAGATACTGCATGTTATTTATTCTGTTTGTCTCTGAAATAACTGATGTAATCCCCCCCGTTAACCACCTTAGGCTTCTGCTAAATGGTGCCGTATCCATTATCCAGGATAATCTTGTCTGCAGGTTTGTTTTGTACAAAACCACCACAAAAGAGCACAACAGAGGTCAAGAAAGTTCAGAGTGTAATTGAAAAGTGAAGATTTTGTCCTGCATGAAAGATTTATTGTGCACTTTTCTTAATTTTAATATTTAACTGCCTTTTTAAAGACCCCTGATAGTGAACTGTTTTGAAACTTGCTTGGCAAAATTACGTATTACGACACTTTGAATTTTTCAAGAGTCTATTAAAATTTAAACATGCATTCTTTGTTTCATTATGTAGCTTTATACTGTATCAGGCATAGCGTGTGGTGGTAAAGGCCCTAACACGACAGACAGATATTTACATGCTCAAAATTCAATAGAAAATAGAAGTAAATTTATCATTCTTGTTTTAGAGCAAACCCATCATATCATAAATAATATAATTATAATTAAGTTTTTTGTTGGTATTTTTTCATCTGGTTATATATAAAAATAAATTAAAACAAGGAATATGCATGTTGAGAAGAGTGATTTTCACAGGAGGTGTTTCCTTAGGAAGATTACAAAGTCCAAGGAAAGTCATGGGTCTTCCCTGTTTTTTTATATTATTCATATTTTTTCCAAGTGCCTATTTTTAAGAGGAGTTATTGAAGCATGGTGTTCTGTGAAAGGATCTTTGCATCATTCCATGTTCAAGCATAACAACTTTCACCAACAGAGCTGATGAACACAAGTGCATGCCATTTTCAAAATGTATATGCATTAGCAGTGTCCTCCATATTGTACACTGTTTGAGGGTGATGTTTGCCCAATCTTCTTAGCAGATTTGCTCCAGGTGGTTCAGGTTGGTTGGATGACGCTTGTAGATGGCATTTTTCAAATAGTGCCAAATGGGACTGAGATCAGGATTTTGACTGAGCCACTGTAGGAAATTCACTTGGTTGTTCTTGAGCTATTCCAGTGTTGCTTTGGCCTTGGGCTTAGGATAACTGTCCTACTGAAAGGTGAACTTTCTCCCAATCTTCAATTACTTAGGGGACTGAAGCAGGTTCTCTTGATATATTTCCTTGTATTTTGCATCATGCACTCTTCCTTCAGTTTTAGCAAGATGCCCAGTCACTGCTGATGAAAAGCATCCCCACAGCATGATGCTGCCACCACCATATTTCCCTGTGGGGATGGTGATTCATGTTGAGGCATGGGCAGTGTTAAATTTGCGCCACACCATAGGGCTTTGAATTTTTGCCAAAAAAATCTCTATCTTGGTCTCATCTGACCACAAAACAATTTCCCACATCTTAGTTGGGTCAGTCTCATGGTTTTTGACAAATTCCAGAAGTGTTTTGAGATGATACTTTTTGAATAGTGGCTTTTTTGCCACCCTCCCATACAGGCCAGTTTTAGGGATAGCTCTCGATATTGGTGTACCTTCACTCCATTCTCAGCCACTGAACTCTGTTGTTCATTTAAAGCAATTTTTGGCTTCTCTGTGGCTTCTCTCACAAGTCTCCTTATTGCTTGGATGCTGAGATTTGAGGAACAGCCTTTTCTAAGCAGTACCTGGGTGGTGTGATGCAACTTCCACTCCCTGATCCAACAGTGTTCACTGGGATATCTAAAGCTTATTTTGTTATCTTATTTTGTTTATGTTATTTACTTATCTTTAACTTCCATAAATTGCTCTTTTATTTTGCAATAATTGCAAAATAAAACACTGTATGAAGATGTTCAAAATCACCATTCTGGTGGAACTAGTGTTAATATCCCACTAAAGAAACTGCATTCCTGTAGCACATAATTAAGTGGGAAAGCACCATTGACTCTGAAAAGCTTTGTGCACTCTGAATCTGCAGCACATTTCTCTTTTCCTTGGCTTTTGTGGTCTTGTGAGGAAGGAAGCACAATGTCTTCCAGGGTATGAATAACAACCTATGTTAACCCACACAATTAATGTGACCTTTCAGAAAATGCATATCCAACGTTATGATGCAGAATGCCTATGCATCAATAGTAAGCTCTATAAATCACAAATAACAAAGGGAATGCAAATATGTTATTATATGGCTTCCTGAATCCATATGGAAGTTCAGAAGAAAATGTAAGAATGGAGTGCACAAAGAGATGCTGGTAGCTGTGTTTTGAAGGTAGATATTGAAAAGAAATTGCAATTATCAGTCGACCTGATAGCCCTGAAAACAAAAAAAGAGTCAGTTTTCCCCCAGGTCAGTGTAAATCAAAAAGTTAAATTGTATGTGAGAGGGGGGTGAGAGAATGCAGAGGCTGGACTACACAAGTACAATGGCTTTGTTGCAGAAGCTCTATGACAGGCAAATGAAGGGTCGCTAGTGTTCAGACTGCCACAAGCAAGGAGAGGAGTCGGGGCGGAAGTGCTGCACAGAGATTGTCTCCTGACAGAGGGCTTAATATACATTTGCTGAAACGTGGTCAGCATCTTTGACAACACTCTCAGCAAGGGCAACATGGCTAGCACTTTCAGAGATAGTGTTACCTTCCCTGCACCTGAAGGGTCTGACAGATCGGGGAGGATGTACTGGAAGAGACAGAGGTGTAATTAGATATGGGGGAGATATTGTGAAATTAAATCATGGGAAAGCTGACGCTGAGCTGCACCAAGTATGATGCTTAATCACACAATATCGCTGACAGAATTGCATTAACCTTGTGTAACACTGGGTCCTTTGCTCAAAATAGTTGTTTATACTGGAACAAAAATGCCTTTACAGAAACATTGTTGATTTTCACTGTTCACACTATATGTCTTACTGTGGTGAATATCCTTATGACCTTTTTATTTAATTCACTAAATAATGATGATACATCTGTTTGATCACACCTCATTTTTCGTCATTCGTGATATTTTTTTATGGAACACACAATTGCGATAAAGGGTAACAGATGATTAGAATGTTCCTGACTGAAGTTTTTAGTTGAAAAAAAAAAACAATAACCACAGCTGCTGAGCTCAGAATCAGTCCCTTCTAGTTTATATGCATTACAACCAGGAATTAAGGGAGGAATATGATAAATTTAGTAATCTATGAGTAATAACTGCCTTTTAACTCCTATAAAACTTTAAACAGACTATCCATGTGTTGGTTTTCATTTTTACTTTTGAAATACATTTTCCTCACACCACTTTCCTCACACCATTCTCTCACACTTTTTGCTGTAAGTTATGGTAATGTTACATTCCCTGAACGAAGTGCTTTCTTTTACATATGTTTTCGGGTGCATACAATGGGTCTGTACTGCACTCCATCTTTGTCCTGTGCCTTGTTTATTCCTTCCATAATGTGAAATAATGTGAGCTTAGCCGATAAATCAAAGATACAATCTGATTTACAGTAACATCAGAGTTTAAAAGACAAAGGGAAGGCAGTGATCACAAACCAGGTTACCAATGAAAATTGTCCTGACGGGACTAATCCATTGTAGGCCAAACAGGAGCAATCTGCCCCCCCAGAATTGTAATGCAAATATAAATGCATGATTATGGCATTTATTATCCAGGCTTATACTGGTAGCACAGGTGTACAGGTAAAAGGAACAGACTGACATTTCAGCATCAGTCTACTGTGGAGCAGCATCCTGCTGTTTCTATGCCACTTGTGATTAAAAAATGTGAATTTAAAGGCTGCAATCAACCAAACTTGTGTCAAGTAGTTTGCCCAGGTGTGTACTGTGAAAAACTATAGATCTTTACTAACACCAATCAGAGGTGGCATACAGGCAAAATCTTTAAGGACAAGGTCTCTAAATACAGTGTGAAGGACTTTTTAATATTATTTGTTACGCTGACGGACTGCATTCAGTGCAATAACTGACCCGTGGGGAAGTGTTGGCTTTGCCTGAAATCTCAAGCAGGGCGCGTCTGTCGCTCTGCTTGGCACAGTTATAACCAGACTCCTCATCCTCACAAAGTACTACCTTTGTCAAATGACCTCTCTTGTTACTTTTTCCTTTTCCTTTTTTTTCCCCCCTTTCCACTTTCCAATCAAAAGACACCAGTCTCTAGGGATTAAAACCTTCAGGTTTAGATTTTTGAGACAGAAAATGCCTGCACTTCATGCTGCAGTTCATGAGCTGATGTAAGCAAAGCTGTGGAACCGTGTACAACACAAGCACCTGAGGTAGCATGTAATGCTTATGTCACTGTTTAAGCTTGGCTGCATTCACAAGGCAAGGAGCCACAAAAAAACTTTACAGACAGGCCGATATAAGGAGAAATCTGTGTTAACATATTCAACCTCTAGCCCTGGGCTTCCCTTTCTGTGCCATGGCAGCCTCAAAGAGCATCAATATAGACTCGAAATGACAAATTTCCAGCAAGCATTTTTTGATTCCTGTCATCCTCTCTTGTTTTGAATACATTGTTTTGACATTACAGATCTTGAAATGACAACATTTTCTAAGTTCTGTGCAATTGCAGTGGATCATGATAGTCAGACTGGTATTATAAAATTTGACTTAAAATAATGCAACATAATTGCAGTCAGTTTTAATATTATACTTTTAGAAGAGATAGCATAATTATATGTTTAACAAAATAATATCTAATTAAATCCAGGCTGTATTAGACACACTGGCTGTATCTAATAGAGAGCTTCAGACCACTATAACAGTGGTTAGAAACTGTTGTTTTTCAGCTCCTCGCTCACCACCACAAATACCCACTACTCCAAGATTCTCATGCACAGAAAATGACTGCATAAGAAACTCACAGGGATCAGAGACAGATTCCTGATATAGGTTACAATTCACTGTGCAGGCAAAGAGATGTGAAAAATTGACTCCTTATTCCTGGGATTTCAAGAATGAATATCATACATCCAGTAATTTCACAACCAGAGACTGCATTTCTCAATGATCCCCCCCCCCCCCCCCAATTTAAGCAAGTGAGACTTAATCATTGATGATGGAAACAGCACCAGCTATTTACTACACATTCCATGGAGTAGCAACTGAGAGATATCCATATTCCATTTCTCAATATAGAGTATAGATGCCCATATAGAGTTTATTTTAATTTATTTATGTGTTTATTGCAAATCTTTAGAATTAGATCAGAGGTTTAGCTTAGATTATTTGCCAGCTTCGTTTGGAAGATGTGACATTTGCATACAATCGTCAAAATACTGTGATTGACAAGTGGGAAGATAGGATGGTAGCACTTGGGTTGTAGAAGGGGCTTCCGTGGGCTTAATACAGAGTTAAGTGTGTACCATATAACAATTGATAATTTCAGTACTGTAGTTCAATTTTAATCTTCAGCTCTCAAACTGGTCATTTAAAAATGACAAAAAGCAATACAACATAGCAATGTCTTCTTGCCATAATTAAGTGACCTCATCTATGGAGCGTCACCAAGTTACAGGAAAAAAGTTTTTTTATTTATCATATAAAAAACAACTTCCTGCAAAAGGTTTTGCATAGCTAGATATCATTTTTGAACCCATGCCCATACCTTATGTTTGTAAGTAATGATAATTGTTAAATAGAAAATACTTTTAAGATTCTGTATGCTGACAACTTCTCCCTGAAACTGTTGAAAAGTTTTATAGCTTAAAAACTTACATATACAGTACATCAGTGAAATAAACTATAAACCTAATCCTCTCATCAAATTCCCTGCTTTAGAGAATCATTATTTTAAAAAAATTAAAATTGTGTACCCATTCAAAGCAGTGATTGTGGCAGTCAAAGATAGATTTTTCAATATTAAAGTTGAAAAGAAAAACCCTTACAGCTACCAATACTATTTCACACCTGTCTACTGTATTTGTGCAACTCCTGGTAATGGTAAATTAGGGCTGAATATTTTTTTGAGAAGAAAGGAAGAAACATTAAGTTGTTATCCAATCTTCACATAATCAGAATGACAGTTCTGTTAGCCTCTGCAGTTTAGAGTGACATAAATAGGTTGAGACTAATATTGTACTTGTCAATTCCCTGTTTGACAAGTGGCACCCTCTCTAGATTGACATGCAAGGCCCTTAGGGATCAGGCTGAGAGGGGCCACTTGCTCAGGAGTGTTCAGATAGAGAAGACTGGAGACTCTTGAGTGGTCCCGATGTTGTGTAGAGCCTGAGCTTCTATACCAAGGCAAGAGGAAAAATAATGAAGCACCTCAGTTATTCCATCCTTACCCTGAGAGCCCTTCACATCCCTTTGGTATCCTTTTGATATTTGATTTTCATTTTGCGGATGCTGACTTCACACATACAGCTTCTACCCACACTGGAAACATAACGTGAATTTATGATGGGTGGTTAAGATTTATAATCCTATTGGTATATGAACTGCAGTTACAGGTCAAATAAGGGCACTTGTGTAATTGAATGCATATGCAATAGCTATGGCCTCAGTGCTCTCAAATTTCTGAACTAACAACTTTCATGAATGAGAAATTACAAATAACTATGAAATGTATCCCAAGGAAATTTAAAGTATACTTTACACGGAGGGTTGTGATGAGCTGGAGTCTGGCCAGCACAGGGCCCAAGGTAGGCCTGCACCTTGAAGAGAATGCCAGCCCATCTCTCACGCACACACAAACACACACACACACACACACACACACACATACACACACACACGCATGCGCATACACACACATGCATGCAATCAACCCAATCAAAACATATTTACTGCTTTATCAATAACCCATTAAGTGACATAAAATTTGGTTACATTAAACACTATTTTTATCTTAATTTTTTTTACTCACTGCACAGTTTTGTATGCATATTGTTCACATGAATCTTAAGTCAGTATCAGTCATAGTCATTATTTTAAGTATCTTTATACTTCTTCTGTGAATAGTGCAAACCTACAGGAATAGTATGAGTGAATAACTTTGTTGAGAAATATATAAATATAATTCTAAGAAATGGAAAACATCCATAGTCAGAGCACAAAAACTGTGATTGAAATATTGTTCATACTCCACAAATCTACAGGGTAGTATACACAGTCAGAAAGATTGTAGCTGTTTCCAATACATTTTCTACTCATCACTAGCAGAGGAACTGGATGTCAGATTCTGGTATCCCTCTGCTCTTCATGAAGTACCCTGCCAATGCATTCATTTTGACAATGCAGCCATTCTTGACAAGTTGCCATATTTAACCACATGTTGCAGCCTGTCACATTAATTGTGGCTGTTTCATGGCTTGTCAGTTTCTGAGTCCATCATGTATTCTAGCATTCTATTCCTTACATAAGGGTTGTATGGCTGAGATGCAAAAGGAACCTTTTCCAGCAGTGAGGGTGAGATAAAGTGAGCTATGAGGTTGACCTCACATGATCTTAACCTGTCAATTTTCAAGCATTTCAATTACAAGAGGGGCAATAACAGTATTTACGATTGTGCCTTTAAGTACTTTAAGTAAATCTAAAAACATTTTCTCATTTCTGGGGGAACATCAGGGATTCATTTTGTAAAATGCAATCACTTGGTAATAATACTGGAATTGGCACATTTGTGCTGTGGGACACAAAGGCTCAAGTTTACTGCACAGACCGCAGGACAAAGTACAGAATAACAGATCATTTATATTCAAGCACTGCCCACCTCTACACCAGTAAATACATCAACAGAATGAACACAATTACTTCTGTTGTATAACCAAAATAGATTAAATATCCTCCTCCCAGTAAAGAAACACTTCAAGACCTATATTGACACTATTTTGCCACACAAAAGCTGAGCTAATTATATTGATGACATATTCCTTTTAGGTTCACATATTACATCTCTTAAGATATGAACTGCTGTATTATAAAAGCACAAAGATTGCAACTGATCAAATTTATACTTGGCATGGAGTCCGACAAAGGGATCACACCTGGCTACAGACCGAGGTTGGTGACGCTCCATTTGGACATCAGCAGGAAGAAGAAAGCAGGGAGTTGGGGAGGATGAGGGAACAGCTGATGCTAAAAGGACATGGTAAGTGGGTTGGACCAGTTTGTCTAGGTTTGCATTGGAATTGTCTGAAAGTTCTAGTGAATCTTCGTTTGGAATTTCAACTAAGTTTAAGCGGTTTCAGGAAACCAGGCTGCTTTGAAACCCAACAATATGCTCATAGACATAGCACTATAACTTTAGGAGCATATAGTCTATCTAAAGGATAATGAAACATCACTGCCTCCATGCTGTGAGGCATAATCTTAGTCATTTTAAAATATAAATATCTCAACAGGGGATAAATAGTCTTTGGAGCATAAAACCACAACATACATAAAAATAAGAATTATTTATTATTGTGTATTATTGCATGCGCTACCAGTCTCTCAATTAAAAAGATACTTTCAGACATTTAAGTCTGCCATGGAATGCCCCAGCCATCTCTTCCCACCCCAACTCCCTTCACTTCTTCTCTCACCCACTATCTCTCTCATTCCCCCCAAAAGTGTCTTTCTGTCTGCAAATAACATGTCTCCATGGATATATGCTTAATGCAAAATGATTTAAGTGACTACCCAGATACATTTTCTTTCTCCACATCATAATTATCTCATTTGTATTCCTAAGTCAAAAAAATGAATGTTCTTTCATCATACTTGAATGAATGTACTTATATAAGACTATTGTCATTGCTTTCTTATTCGCAATTTACATTCATTTTCTCACTGTAGGTGGACACTTGCAAGAGTAAATAGAACATTGAGTAAAGAGAACAAATGGTGTTTGGACCCTTCCTTCTTTTCATCAATCTTACTGAATGAGCTGACACAGAGCAAAAAAAAAAGAAAGAAAATTGTTCCAGTTACCAATAGTCACAGCGATTTCCTTTCATGTTGCAGGTGTTGACTGAAAATGTTAGTTTCTTTGGAATTATTGCCTCTTTAAGCATAAGCATATACAACTTCGGATGTTTCACGGGTGATGTAAATGTCTCATTCAGTGTGGGGGGTGTCTTCTGTTAGCATTGTTAAATTTGAACGTGGAGTCAATAATAGGAGGAAGACTACATGTTTGCTTAGTTTTTAAGATTTAGAGTTTTTCAGTTTGAAAAGCATTGGTGAGTTGCCTAGCTATAGTGTCTTCCTGAATAGGTTCAGGTAATTTCAATTTAATAACATTGATGTGTGAGCCTTGATTGAGTTTGCCTTGAAGACTGAATTCTCCTTTGAGGACTACAAACTTGAAAGGGTATTCACATGTTCTTAATAATAGCTATGAATTCTTAAAACTATGGATTAGAAACTAAGCATATGCATCACTGTATTGGTTAATATATTAGTATGTCACTCAGAATTTGATTGATAAATGCATGAGTCCACTGCAAACCTTTCCCTGCAGAGAATGTGAGTGTCAAGTGTTTTGTGTATATATATGGTATTAACACTACCCCGCTTGTTTGGCAGGACATTTCCAGACATGATTCTGAGAGTTATACACAAAATAAACCTGGCAATCAGACTGCTATGCACAAGTCTGAGTCTGCACATCCTAAAGCAAAACATTGGTGTATGTATGCGTCCTAAGAGAGCTAAGATGTTGAAATCTTACTGATATTGCTAATAAATTAGGGAATTCCTTTGAACAGAGCAAATTTCACGCTGGCAATGTCAAAAAAAGGTTTAAAAACAATCACCTAAGTTCGAACTAGCAATGTTAAATATAACAGTCAACATGACCAAAACAACAGACCATGAATAAAACAGCAAATAACACACTAACACAGCTCTATTGATGTGCACTGGCAAACAAACTCATAACTTAGACAATGCTCATTATCCTAGTAAAATAAGAGCGTCCTCCTCGCCTGTCATAAAAATGCCATTTTTGACATGTATTCCAAATTTCAGATCAGTTGGTCAGATGACACAAAACTTGGCAGGATGGCAGGAGGGATCTGTCCCTCAGAATGGTGGTCACAGCCTGCCACATCTGCACACTGAAAATTAAATTAGCTGGTGAGGGTGAACTACTAGAGTCTGAGGAGATTAGTTGGTGGTGGCATTGCATATTTGATTCATACATTTATTTGCATTCATTTTTGTTTGTTTGTTTTGTAATTGTATCTTCTTGCACAAGACCAGAGCTTTGATCATTGCGAACGCACATCTGCCTAGCTAACCAAGCAGAAGCACAAGCTTTTCTGTCTCTGTGTCTGTGTATGTATGTGGTGTGTGTGCAGCATAGCTGTTAGTTTCCTGTATTTTATACCATGTAGACCACTGTTTGTAGACTGAGTCCAGGTCATCATGCACTGATTTCTGTGTCCTAAGCCATGTAATATCTCCAATGCTGCCTCTGATTGCTCAGAGATATTCTTGTATCATACTTCAAGTTTGTTCAGTACACTTGAGTTGTATTGTGCTTTGAGTTTGTAGCGCATATTCAGTTGAAGCCTACCATTCTATTTGTTATCAGGATAGACTGAACATAGGCAGTATTGGTAAAGACTGTATAGATACAATGAAAACTGTGTTATCCAAACAATGTAAATGCTTTACTGACAAATAAGCAGTGCATTCCATATTTTGGCCAAGAACTGATGATAATTTCTTCACATTATTTCACGTAATACTACTGACTACTTTATCATGTTTTCATGCTGTGGTCTGTCTGCAGGATGCACAATGTGTCCACAATAGCTAAAATTGCAATTCGATGCCACAATGTGCACATTAATTGGTAAAATCAGTGTTTTGTAGCTCTGGCTTGAATGTTCAGCAAATATGATTACCTTAGCTGAGGTTTGAATCATTTGTGGTTACACTATATTACATTGCATGTAATGATGTTCAGTTTGTGCATTTCAGGTGAGTCCAACGAAGCCAAGCTGCACTGACCCAACAGAAGCACAACCTAGCAATACTGACTGCTGCTGAGTTCTACAAACTTCAAAAGCTGGAGACCCTAGTAGATCCCTGCAGTTAGGCCAATCTTTCTCATCCTCCCCCCTTTATCCTGATGAATAGGACTTGATTGTTGTCAGCCTGTTTTTAAACAAATGTCAATCATGTTTTAAAAAGAATTTTACTTCCTAATATACTGCTGTTATTTTAATGGAAGAAAAAATATACCTAAAATATATTTATTTTTCTGTTGCTGTAGATACTATATGTAACTGAACTCCTGTGGGGAGAACAGTATCTCTACTGCTCAGTGGTGCTGCCTGCTTTTTGCTGCTTGTCTCGAGCCATGGAGATCTTAGATGATGACCCAGCCTTATGTGTTCAGAATCGAGGCAGCGCTCACAGAGGACCTGGCCAAATGCAAGGAAAACATCAACATCCTGTGGCTAAAGATGGCAACAACAGTAGACTGCTTATTCAAAGACATTAGGTGCCTACCAAGAGCAGAAAGAGATAAGATGTGAAGTAAGGTTGGTGATATGCTGAAAGGGGGAGGAACCCCCCCCCCCCCCCCCCCCCAAGGAGTCAGAACCATCAAAGACGAAGATGACCCTCCTCTTGGTTGGTTCAGAGTCTTCATTCAGATGAAGCAATCTCGAGTAAATCTCACAGAACAAGTACTGACTGTCAAAAAAGGGACTTGACTTGAGGTCCAGTAAGGAATATAGTTTTCAATGGAATACAGCTTTTAACCCCTTGATTTAAAGTTTTTGCTTCTCTGTCAAAATCCTCGGACTCAGCAGCTTATGTCAAAGATTTGCCAGCTACAAAAAGAGAACTATGAACTTACAGTCAAAACGTTATCTGTGAGTGCCCATTCAGTTTCTAGAAAACTTAATCAGATCTTGAAAACAGTCTTTGAGTTTGGCTGATATGTCTGCAAGACATAAATAGAAATTCTGCTTGTTCCAATTCTAAGTTAATCATTTTGTCTGGGAACATGAGCAGCCATGCAGATTGATTGCTTTGAGGATGAGACTGTTTTGGACTCACTTCATTAGTCTGTAGTCTGGGTTGGACAACACCTCCCAAAACTCATCCTCATTTTTCAGAGCAGACTGTCTGAGCTGTTTGGAGAAATGCATTGGCTTCACCTGATGGTTTTACTTATCAATAAAATCTAGAAAACTGAAAGTAATTTATGAGCACAAATATTTAGAGCGGTCCAGTCTAAAGCTGTATTTACACTGCCAGCCATATTGAAAGCACATTTGAACCACATCTATTACAGTAGATATTACCAGTGTTGCTGTTCTCAACAGCATTAAATCTGTGAAAGACACCTCAACAAAATATTATATTTAGGTTTTTGATAACTTCTTGGTACATTTTTACAGACATGAATGTAAGTCTGTTCTGTCTGATGTATACCTGTAAGAAACACTTGTAAGAAAATGACAGTACATTATGAAGTGTGTTGTCTAAGTGTATTGTCTAATTGTTCTAAGTGGCTATTATTATTTGCTTCCCTCTTTATTTAACTTCAGTGAGGCAAATTACAATTTAAGTTGATTAATATGTAAACAATTAATTTTCAGTAGCAGCCTAAAGGAGGAGACCTTCATTTAAAAAATCATCTAAACTGTACCTGAAAACTCCAAGTGCACCCTACCTTTTAACCATAACTTACTCAGAGAGGTTTTCTCCAGAGAAGGAACCCCTGGGGAGAAAGCTTCTGCTCCAGAGAAACTTTCTTGTAGAACTGATGCAAACTTTTTTAAAACAGCACCAACTGTTTTAAAAAAGGACCTTTTTTGTAGTGACAGAACTACAATTCTGGACCACAATGATTAAAACATTGCCAAAGCTGTGACACAGAGACACTGGCCTTCAAACGTCATTATATTTCTTAGATGTTATGTCAGAGTGAAGGATTATTTGAACTGCATAATATCCATAAATCAAAGGCAAAATGAAAAAAAAAACATTTTAGTTCAGTGAGATAAAAGAACTAATGAATTCTAATGAATTCATCAGATATTTAAAACTGTAGCAGTTTTTGATGTTGATGCATTTCACACTAAATAAAATCCAAATATTACACTGTTCATTATGTTGTTAATTAGAGTAGGCATAATGAATTGAATAAGCTTAGGCATTGCTTCCCTTCAACACAAAATAGGACAATTGCAGCTGGGACTAATGCATTTGGGCAAGGTGTTCTTAAAAAAGACATATACAATCTTCATCAGAAGTTGACTACATGCAGCTTTGTGGTGACCATGCACTCCCTGTTTTATGATTTAAAAATTAAAATGTTTAGATTCTTTAGTATAACATGGGCTGATGGTCCTGGTGTGCCTGCTTATGAGCATGAATGCATGCATGCATGTGTGTGTGTGTGTGTGTGTGTGTGTGTGTGTGTGTGTGTGTGTGTGTGAGCAGTGGGCAGTGGACAGCAAGATCTTTCAGCTTTGAGTCTTTCTATCAAGAAAATGGCTCAGAGTAAAGGGTGAGTCTTACCACATTTCACTTTGTCCTTAAAGGGTGGTTTCATAGAAAATTTCAGATTTAGTTTGTTGTCCTCTTATAGAGCTTACCACTAAAAGGCAATTTTGCCACTCCTGGTGAAGTAAAATCAAGTAGTTCCAAAGGCATACACTGTAGAGACATAGTTCAGCTTGTTGTGACCCAGACACCAATGTGCCCTGGAAAACAAAAACAATGTAAGAAAAGCTTCAAGATGCTTGTAAATTTCTTGCAAAGAATATTCTTAACTCATATTTCCGATCAACTTGCAAGTGTTTTTCACTTCATGATTTACCCTTCCCAATATGTTGATGACAAGATGTCTGATTTCTTTAGCTGAGGGGAAATATTTAATTTTTAAAATTAGCTCTAGAATTTTATCATAAACGTCATCATATTTGCAATATTTAAATGTAGTTTTTATGATATTTTAAAAATATTTTTTTTTTCTGGATGTATTCCATATAAACCATGAAAAAAGTGGTGATGTCCCCTTAAACCAGTAGCTCTTCTCACTCTCAGAATCTGCTGATTGTCAAATTTACAGCTCTGGGCTATAATGTGTGCTTGTTTAGTAGCTGCTGATCACAGGCAGTCTCAGCACTAGGGGGTGGGAGGACAAGTATGTATACTGCAAAGCAAGGAATTGTTTTCACAACCAAGATGTTATCATTTCCTTTCACTGTGATGTCAGCAAGTGATATGCCACCTCCCTGATGCTTCAACACTTTCTTCCGTTCTGCCTCCAGTTCCCAGAATGCATTGTGAAATTGCTCTCAACATTCTGCCTGTTAGTACATGACGGGCGATCCAATAAAGTGAATAAAATGGATATGCATTTCAATTTCACAATTTCAGATGTGATTTGTGTAATAGAGAAGGCAAGGTGGAGTAATAGATTCTGGGATTTGTGTGGGGGTTAGAAAGCATGACGCTGGTTAAGAAACCATGAAATGGCTTAAAATTAGGAGGTGTTCTTAGTGAAGTTTTTCAATGTGGATAACTACGTTTTGGCAAAGTTACCTTTAACTCCTCGATGAGCAATTAAATCATTTTTTTGCTTTATTTTCATTTTTTTATAGAATAATATGAGTTTCTTGATCACAGTAATTATCTAAAAGTATTGTGTTATACATTGTTGCAGGTGCAGCCCGCATCCTTTGTTTTGGCCCAGACATAGAGGAAAGAGTCAGCGACAGGGGATTTCTGTCAGAAAACTTTTATTCCCTATTGAACTGTGGGTTGTGTGAATTGCAGAAAATAAAAGTTGCTAAAATTTAAAAAGCTGATGCAACTATTTGAACAAGTAAAAACAGTATCATTTCCATAGGCTGACTTGGAGAAAGGGGTTGAGAGAAACTAATCTAACTAACTAAACAGAATCAAACTGATGTGTGTGTGTGTGTGTTTGTGTGTTCTGTCTGTGCTTTAAATTATGCTATTACAATGAGGATGAAGCCTGTCAATACCCACTTTGCTGTGCAGACAAAATTGGGGATATTACCTGGATTGTAATATTAACAGGGCCATTACCCAGAAATGAACATGGAGCGATTTTCTAAAAAAGTGACACACAGTTGGTTTGGATATCAAGCAAGGTGGCATTAACCAGGTTCATCTGTACCGTGCATTTGCAGGGGAGGCTCAAGTGTGCAAATCTCTGAAACCATCATTCCCCAGAGTTAATGGGCAGCTTGTTATGGCGCGCACACACACACACACACATTGCTTGCTGTTGAAAATTGATATAATTGCAGCCTCTACAGAATTGCTCTCTTTTTAAATGCAATTTAAAGCCATGGCACAGTGAGAAGCCTGCTCTGCCCCAGCCACTAATCATTGCTTACATGGTTGCAGCAAAGGTCATGCATTGTACCAAAAAGTAGTCAAGGCATTTATAACTTCCTTATGAGTCAGCTTGGTGTATAAGTACAACCGGTTGTTATTGTCAAATAAAATGTTCAATCCCCAGTTCAAACTAAAGAAAGTTGGTGCTCTAGTTTAAGACTAAGCCAAAGGGCACACAGATGATGCCTTGTATTTCTTTCTTCATTCTCTGCTAACCAGAGCATACCTGATGGATAGACAAAGTAAATTATCTTTCAGGGAGGGAAATGTGAAGCAATGTGCGGTTAGCGTACAGTTTTCATACATCTCATTTCCCTTAATCACCTCCTCTAGCGACGAACAAGAATACATTGTGTTCAGTTCTCAGATCAGTCATAGTGGGCTCCAGATATTGATATATTGTGTTTCTGTCATCTCTTTCTTTGGGAGTCAAAGCTGTTTGATTTTTTTTTTTTTTTTTTTTTTTTTTTTTACTGTAAAGTGTTTCCACAATGTAAAAACAAACTGTGAATGGGCAAAGGGGTTACCATCTGCCAAAGGAGAACATTTATGGTATTCATATAGCTTTATTTTTGTCCAACAGCCATCCCTTTGAAGGTCTTTATTCCATAATTATTAAGTTTTATCTGACTTTGCATTTCTTTAAAACTGTCCAACTGGTCTTCAAGTATTTCACTGAAATGTTATAGTGAATTGTTCTCAGTTATAGTGGATGTTCTCAGCTTTGCATTCTGTTATGGAATGAGCATTTTGTGATGTGGGGCTTCAGACTAAATAAATATGCACAGCAAATTCTTTTCTCTAGTTCATACTGTAAACCAAATTTAAACATATTCTACAGTGATGCATGGAGCTGACACAATCTGTTGGTTACATTCCTTTGATTCTTTCTCATTAGGAGGTAAGAAGGTCGCCTAAAGCATTGAGCCGTGTAAATCGATCCACTTTTCCTCATCATCTCTGGCCTGGAGGTCTGAGTCGTATGACAGTGCATGCTGACCATCTATTTGCCAAACTAGGGCCACACAGCAGGGGCAAATTCAGATATCTGGGGTTTGCCCAAAATGATGGCATGGTGCATGAAATGAAGGTGTGTCTCATTATTTTCCAAGATGTATGTGTTCTCATCTGACAGTGCAGTTTGGAATGTTGATTCAGCTATCCATTTGACTGAACATTCCCTATGGTTTAAACAGTACCCAGTACCCTAAACAGGGCATAGTACTGTGAAATAGCTGACATAGAAGGAACAGCTCTAAAATGTGTATGACCACTTTGCCAGTCAGCTACCTAGGTAGCTAGAGGGCTGGAAAGCAAAATATTGCTCCTGTTATAATGCCCCGTCTCTATCAATGGAAAAGGCAGCAGAGATGATCGCGACACAGCTTGTGTGAGAATGGGGAATGAATGAATCCGCAGCCTCTCTGACAGACAGTGTTTCAAGCACCTTTGGCTGGATAAAGTAGCTATTTATGACAGCTCTTCTCTAAAGATCTGGAATTTACACTGCAATCTGCAAAGATCTAGGAATTTACACAAGCGAGAGCAACATTTTGTGTAGCTAGCTGGTAAATTGACCATTCATTTGGCAAAACTTTCTTTCTGATGTGTCAGTTGTTTCATTATGTTGTACAAGATATGCCATGTCCTGGAAGCATCTTAATCTTTGTTCCTCTTTTTAATTTTCACAATGCACAGTAGTCCTATGACATAGCTGTGAAGGGAGGATGCAGGCTTCTATGAATACAGCCAGCTCATTTATGTGAAAATGCAATAACTACATAACTAGAAAGCACACATTGTATGAACTACAATTATAATACAGTATACATATTAATGTAGAAAAACACATATTAACTATAATACAATTAAAGAAACATTCACTATAAATGATAAGGTTGCTAGCCAGCAAAGCTACACTTCATAGGATATAGGCCCATTCATGCAGATGATCATGACAGGATCATTGATGTTCTGCCCTTAGTTGTGAATATATTAATAAGATTTTATTTTGGACCTATTTTGAGGGCTCTATATTCATGATACTATAAGCCTATAAGATAATCATCACCTGTGAGTATTTACATTTCAGCAAAAATTGCAGTCTATATTATGCATTTTATACGTCTTCTTATATTTATTTGTTTAGTTATTTATTTGTTCATTTGTTTATCTTTGATGGCCTAGCAATTAACCTTGCTATCATTTTTGTCTACAGTGCATACATTAGTTAATGCTATATTTCTTTGGTGAACACTTTATAACTTCTTGCTAACTTTGTTATTTTACGTCTGTCCTGTTTATATATTTTACCTCAGATTTACATGTGTGAGGTGGTATGTAACATTTGCTGTATTTTTCGACATATGGCTATACATACATTTCCAATAGCTCTGTTGTAACTATGATAATCACGTTTAAGCCAGCTAGCAGTGTGCTGTGGCTATGCAATTAACTCAGTACTATTACTATATGCTATTCAATCAGTACATGATTGTGCAGATCAATAAATCATCAGCTTGGAGGCTACCCATGCAAAAAATAATGTATCGATAATGTATATATATATTTGTCAGAACTCAGGCAGGGACTCAAGCGCAGACAGAGAAGACTGGAACTCATAGGGGTTATTAAATCCAGAGGGTAATCCAAAAACAGGGTCAAAACAGGCAAAGTTCAAAACCAGAAAAACACAGCAAACATACCAAAAATCAAATCCAAGAAATTGTCGCAGAGAAAAACAGGCAGGCGGGCAGAACAGGAAAACAAGGCTGGTAGCAAAACCGATAAACTGAGACAAACTGGCAACAAGACAAGAAACAAGCAGGGAATATATAGGGTAATGCTAATGAGGAGATGGGATGCAGGTGTGCAGGCAGGCAGGCGGAGACGGTCAGGTAATCAGGTGGGCGGAGAGCAGGGCAGTGCTGAAACACAGGGAAAAACAAAAGCACGTGGACAGGGAAAACAAAAACAAACCTGGCTAAGAAGCCGCAGTCCTGACAATATTAGAGAATATATTTTTCAGCTCAATCAATATATTGAAAATATGCAAATTATTTCCATTTTGGTATATTGCAATGTACTTATGCTTTGCCCTCCTATATTGCAAAATGCAGTGACGATATATCGGGCTGTGATAGAAATATGAATCGGTTACCATTTTCAATGGGCATTTTTTATGTGTATTTATGTGTAGACTGCATCTAATTGTTTACTACCAGATACACTGGGTAGCACAGGTTAATACAGGGCATGTTGTGTTTTAATGTGCTGTATTTGGCTTCATATTAACATTGGAATATCACTGATCAAGGAGTTTACCGCTTAGTGTTCATTCCAATTTGCATCATTCACTTGGCATGACAAATGGTAAGCACATTAAATAGCCTGGCATGCCTAGCTATTTTTTCTCTCAACCGGTGTTAAAAATAAACTGCACCACTAATCATACACAGACTCAAATGACATTTATAAACCATCATGCTTTGTCAGTGACCCATGCAGAGAACAATCTATTTTTTTTTCAACAGATTCCATCAAATTTTCACTGGCTGCTATTGATCTCCAGATCTATAGGAAAATGCTGTAAATTCAGAATATCTCTAACTTCACTTATACTCTTCAAATCAGAAATATAACCTCATCCAACTTCCTATGTAGTTATAGTAAGGCAAACCTTTGACCTCTGTTTTCAAGATCAAATTGAGATAAGACTCAATATGTAATGGCTTTTCATTCAAAGTATTTCAGGGGTATTTCTCTCATTATAAGGACAGTTAACAAAAATATAACTAAGATTAGATAAGACTATAATTAAGAGCTGGATTTTAATTTTTCCATATATATATATATTTTTAATTGATTTACATTTACATTTATTCATTTGGCAGACGCTTTTATCCAAAGGGACTTACAAGTCAGGCAGAGTACAATACAAGCAAAAATCCATATAAGGAGTCAACAATATTACAATTTAAACCCTTAAGTGAAAAGGGGTTGTTGTCAGTTTCCATTTGAATGCTTTGGATGGAGGCCTTAACACTGGTTGAACACTACAATACTTTGACTTTTAGTGCAGGTTGCCAAAAGGATGTCCTTAAAATAATTATTGTATTTACTGTTTATAGAAAGAAAATCCAGGTCATCCATTTTGAGGCAAAGGACTGTAGTTGCCAAGGAGACAGCCTTAATGAACTGTGGCATCCTCTTAATGAAAAATGATAGACAATTCACTTACCTGAACAGAGATACAGTAGAAGGAATAAGTTGATTCAAGAGGGAGGTACTCAGAGAAACATCATTGTTTGTACTTTTTAAATCAAATACAGATGGCTACATATTATATACCTTGCTATTACTGAGCCTTACATTTACAAAATAAATACCAGATATTGATACTTGTTATTTTTAAAGCTTGTCTTTATACCCAGCAAGCTGATTAGTTCACAGCTTTTCTCTTTGTTTCTTTGTGCTATGGCTCTGAAGTTATGGGGCAAAATTGAAAATATTCACAGGCTGAGACCAAGCAGAAAGTTCTCAGACACCAGCTATCGAATCATTTCAAGACCAATGGTAAAAACCAAGTGCCCTATTAACATCAAACCCTTGCAAACCAGCTACATGACATACATTTAGTTTAAAGCTGGAAGGTTTGAGGAGCTTTTCCAAGAATGTTCATAATACAGCATACTGCTGTAATAAACCTAAAGGAATCTCACAGCCAATTGCCTTGAAATTTCAGTACTCGGCTATGAGTTTCCACATTGGCTTTCTGCAACACATGTGGAAACATTAAACTCATAAAACTGCATTGTCTCTTAACCATGACCTCTCTCTTTTTACACATCTTTTCAACACATTGGATTGAGAGCTCAAACCTAAACCAATGGTTGAGCAGGGAGTTTAAAATTTGGAATAGTCCTGGTCACCCCTGATAACAGTTTTGGTAAAAAAGGCAGATTTTTTTTTCTTTTACTCCCTTCCCTTATTTTCATCATTGCCTTTTCCCAAAGGCTACGCTCTGTTTTTTATGTAACCAGAGTGAATGTCATCTTTGACATCAGGTCACACAGATGCTCCATGGTTATGCTTATTTAAGGACAAATTACTCTTTTTCTCTTTTCTGCACTGCTTCCCAGTTAATTTGAATAAATAAACAGAATTAGACTGATCATCATCCGGGTCACTCAAAATAAGAATGCGGAGGGCAAGAAAGACTAAATAAATAAATGAAAGCGGCAGGATTTTCTCTGCTTCATAGAGGTGTTTGGGCACATTAGGTGTGTGTGATAGGAACTGGAGCATTTTTCAGGGGAATATATGTCAGAACAAATTTGATCGAGAGGGTATGTGGAAGTGCAATGCGGGAGCCTAGACCATTCTGCGTGAGACAACAGGGAGCAGTTTGAGGTCTGGCTGATTCATAGACTGTGAGAAAATCTCTAAATCTTAAAAAATTACAGTGAGAAAAGTTGTAACATTTCTATGTACCTCTCATACCATTTCTGAGATCATACAGCATGTACAGAAATGATGAGTATAGCATATACTGATAATGTTTTTTTACAACTGCAAATGTAAATTGTGAATGCACATGGCACTAGTCTTGCATGCTCCTGTCTGACATGTTGCTTAATATATTGGCTCAGGGCTTTTTCAGTCATATTTTTAGATCCTTTGCCTGATGTGCCTTACTAATGTAAGTCTAGTAAGTTATATTGGTCAAATGCTGAAAAAGAGAACAAAAGGTAAGCGAGGTCTGTTCATTTTCAAGGTTTTCATTCATTTAAAATGATGTTCATTTTTACATGCACACTCAAGATCACAAATTGTTGCTTACAAATTTGAACAATCAGATTTTTGGGGGAGTTATGCTCCTTATTCTGGTATAACTAAATGTGGTCTAAACAGTCATTGTATTTGGGGTCACATAACTGCACCACAGCAGGGGAGAGCACCAGTAAACCAATCCACTAGCCTTGCGGATGACAGGTTTGTAGTATCATTTTAAGCACACACCCACAAGACGAAAAATGGCCCAGTAATTCTTCCACCACAGTTGTGTGACTTTAAAAGTCTTCTCATGGGTAAACATGCTGTGAAATAAATGTTGCTCCATCTGTCCTGACAACAGAAGCATAATGTGTTCTCCTGAGCTCTGTGTGACACGTAATCATTTTGCCTTTTCATGCCATAACAGCAGTGTCATTCATCACCATATTTTATTCTCTGAATCCTTCACTTGTTTGTCCTGCCCTGCTCATGTTGCATGTCAAGACACCTCAGTGTGGGAAGGGTCCTGCTATTAACATTTTATCTTACATTCTCTGAGCTTATATTCACAGTAGGAGTCTGTGTAATGCCATCTAAGTCATGCATGTCTCTGGACAAGGGAAGGTAAGGGTGGAAATAACCTGTTGTGGTTGGGCTGTGGCTAAGAAGGCTCATCCAGTCATATTCTTCTATTCGCCTTTTGTGATCCATCAATATTAGTCACACTGTATGTATCAATGCAAGACTAAAACCTGGTTTCTGGCTAAATGATTGTATGCTGTTTGTAGGGCATGAGCTGAGTCTGCTACAGCATGTGGCAAATATCATAACTTTGAAATCATCCCAATGTATTCACAATGTGTTGCCACTTTGTGCTGCCACTGTTCTTGATTGCATACATGAAAATTAGGCCTTGTGTATGAAAGAAATTATCATAACTAACTGTAGTTTCACTAACATGACTTTTAAAATAATATAACTCAACCTTTAATGTTAATGGTAATGCTGTTGTGCATCTCGATTGGGCAGTTTTTAGACAAATGTTTTGCGCACCTCCTATTCATTTTTTTCAAATGATCCTTTTCACCACAGTGAGAAAACTATGGACTGCATTTTCCATTAATACCACAAAAACTAGACACATACACTGCCTTCGATATTTGTTTAGACCCCTTACTGAATAACATAAAATATGTCACAAAAGAAAAAAGTAAATATATTGAATATTGTTTTCTGCATAAAAATGTTGCAAATGTTATACTTTAATCTTCATTGCATTGCATAAAGCAAATTCTGAAATCCACAAATAATGGATTTTATTACAGAAAATATGAGGGTCCATTTTTTCCTCTTTAGTCAGTTGGGGTATGAATTCAATTGCAGAGCAAGGACAGAGAGCATCTAGTTTTTGTGAGGTCTTTATTGTCCACGACAGCATGACATGTGTCCTTACTGGCTTCACGCCCATAAGCAGCCCGTATTTCTGTGGAAATTGGGTACAGTGAACAGCTGTAGCTATAGCCCATTGTAAGCATTAGGTACAAGTGGTAAAAGGCTAGGGTTATCAGAGGATTTGCAATAATGTCATGGGCAGTAATATTTATTTTATTTTATATTTTTATATCAGGGACCATGTACAAAATACATTAATTTCAAAAAAGAGAAAAGATGCTTTGTACCAGATTTAGCTACTAGGTAATTTCCATCTGTAGTCCCTGGGCAGGTGAAGGAAGCAATAAAATACACAACAAAACCTAACATCACCACTACAAATAGGCCAACATGCTATTCATACCCATGCAGGCACACGCAGACACACGCACACATACACAGACACACAATAACACACTTCATAGGAATAAACACATAACAGAATATAGATATCAAAATATCACATACATATTTCCAAAGTTATACATTGAGTTAAGATTGAGTCAAAGAAAAATGTAAGAAAATGCACAATGGCCAAAATTTTCCAAATTCTGTGTGTTACATGCACTGACATGGTGAAACAATAAGTGCTAATAAGGACACAGACCTGGTCAGACCTCAGACAGTTGATTTTGGTTATTTCTCTCAGTAATGTATAAATATGAGAGTATGCCATCTAACCAGGCTAGTCAACATACTTGTCATCTCATTGTTTCTAGGATGTCTTACCTTGAACACCTTTCATCACATGATGTCACTCTGAGTGTCTGTTTTGAAAAATTTGGTCATATCTATTTTGGATAAGAATGACTTTTATATTATTACTACTAAGTTTTCAGAAAGGGTGAATGATTGCTGATTCATCCATTTCTCAAGGGTGTCATGACTAGTGTTAAATGACTAGATGTCTGACAATATTAGGGATACAATATTATATGCAACATATACAACATTTCTGCCCTGAATGAATTTAAGATTTCAATTAGGAGTAAGATGACCTCCATGGCAACCAAAGACAGCACATGGGGGGAATTAAAACTGATTTAGACCACCAGTGAAGTTGCCCCAGAGAAACCTAGGGAACAACAGTTCTTCAATGCTGATAAACCCAAAATGGCAAGTGAGAGGTCTCAAAAAAAGCATACCCCAGTGGCAAGACAGGACAGTGGTAATTTTAAGGAAATTCTAGCTTCAACTCTGCAGAAAGCCATGTCATGCCAGTGCTCGTGTTTTCTCAGAGTCAGCTTGACAGTCTTTATTGCCAACTCAATCAGCTTACTCCATTATGAAGAAGAGCGTCTGTGGTGTTTAAACACCAGCAGCTTGCCCAAAGATGTTTACAATGAAAATTTAAAACCACTCCAAAGACATGACACGAAGGTAGCTTCAAGCTACTAAGAACGTGTATTCTGCATAGTCATAAAATATTGATGTTTGTGCAGTTGATCAAAGTGGCACAGGGAATGGGGCTTGTCTCTTGACAAGAACAGGGATGGGCTGGAGAAACAATGACAGAACAGCTAGGAGCGGGAGGAGTAAATGAATGCCCATGACTCTCAACAGTAATACTGCAGGAATTCAATTTCCTATGAACTTCAACATAAAGAAACTTAATGAGTAGACAAAGGCATTTTTGTATGAATATAATACATCTGCATTTTCGTATGAATGTGATCTAGTTGATCAGAATTCCTAACATTGTGGAAACACTTCTGTGCTAAAAAAAAAACTCCTGATGTCCTTATTTTTGTGTACCCCCCACCCCCCGCCACACACACACTCCAAAGGCACTTTTATGTTTGTTTTATGTGTTTTATATTTGTTTTTTGCTTCTCCCAGTGGAGATCTTGGGTGTCAGCCAGTGAGAAGTCTCCATCAGACTGTGTGGGGCTGATGAAGTTCACTACAGGTGAGCCCTTAACTGCTTGGGGGCATCTGTTCCCTTTCCTTTCTGGGTCACTGGTGAAGGCTACAGGTCTCCCAGGATGCAGAGGCCTTTTTTCAGCATTTGTCAACAGCTGAACAAAAAGCTGAATGGACAATCATTCAATGCACAATAGCATGATAACAAGGAGAGAAAGCATGTTTTGTTTTGTCTTCCTGGGCAAAAAGTCATTATCACAATGATGTGTACAAGATACTGCTGTGAGCAACCAAGGATAAAATTGTGCAGGTTTTTGAAATAATAACAGATTTGAGTATATAAAAGATGTGTAATAGAGGACAAATGAAGACTGAATGTCTAACCCAGGTCAGGCCAAGAAGGAGACCTGAGATGCAGAAGTGAAAAGGCCTTCTTTGGGGTATTGCCAGGTGGTAAATCAGTCAAGTCCACACTGACATCTCTTTTGAAATTTCACATTTTTCAGACCCCAGTGTCACCCCGAGCATTCTAAGAGCTCATAAGACTTCACTGACATTAGAAATACGAATATATATGACATTGCCTCTTACCACTATGCTCTGAATAATAAATGAAAAAACAATTTAAGAATTTAAAGGGAGCCATAAATGTCATTGAGAAAACACAATTTTACAAAATCTGGGAGAGCCTGTGGGATCCATGCACTTCTACCCCTAACAGATTCCGCATTCTGCAAAAAAGTCATTAGAGAATTGATTGAAATACATATTATATACTGCTTATTATTACTGTGAAAAAGATTTGGGAAACACTGAAAAATATTAATTTCACTTGGAAGTCACATAAAGGCGACAGAATGCTAAAGTTGTTGAATATGGAAATGTATCTTAAAATGTGTAACAAGCTTATGTCCTGTGCACATAACATAATAAGCTACTTTAATTCCTGATTAATTAAAGCTTTATTCTACCTTATCCTTGGTGATTATCCAGCAGCTTAGCCTGTTGCTACAGCTTAAACATATACAAAGTAGTTTATCCAGTTCTGATACATGGATCATAACACATCTAGTAATTTGACATAGGAATATACATACACTTTGTAAATTAGTTTACTTGGAGATAAATTGTATTGTTTTATATATGCACTGTATAAAAATATTTTATAAGTATACATACTTAGAATTTGGTGTTGCATTTTTTGGTTTTACATTGACATTTTCCTCTGCTACAAAGTTACATGACATTACATTCCTGACATTTAGCAGATGGTCTTATCCAGAGTGACTTACATCAGTTAGTTTTTTTTTTTTTGGCAATGTTATCCATTTATACAACTGAATATTTACTGAGACAATTGTGGGTTACCTTGCCCAAGGGTACAGCAGCAGTGCCCCAGCAGGGAATTGAACCAGCAACCTTTCAGTTACGTCTCCTGCTCATTAACCACTACGCTACACTGTCGCCAGGGTTGAATATTCTGCCTCCCTTGTGTTAACTGACAACAAGGCATGCCAGTTTATACAGACAGACTAATTTTGACCATAGACTCAAGAACAACAGATACTCGAGCATCTCATGATGTCAGAAAGTTTACTGTTCAGGAGGATATTGGCATAGCAGTATTCAGATTGCCTTCAATAAGCAAAGCAAAATAAATGCTACTCACAACTGCAGCAAGGCTGAATATATGATTTTATTTATCTGATAGGAGGCAATTTAATCAAATAAAACAGAATACTGAATAATCAGACATTGATGATGATTATCAATTGATTGATGTTTATCAAACATATTTTACTATCAGCTGTAGATGAAAGTCATAGTATCACATCATTCTTGCACAAACATGCAACCAGGCAATTTTGTTGTAGAAAAATCAATAAATAAAGGTCTAGCATTAAATTATGGCTCAGAACAGTGATCAAGGAATGTATCTGTTTTGATTGCTCTCATTTCAATCACACAGTATTTCAAAATTACTCCGATCATCATGACATTCAAGATTCATAATTCCCAATGTGGGAATCTTCATTTGCATTTAATTTGAAAGAAGCTGAAATGTGTGAGCAATGGCAGAGAAATCATTCTGAATTCTAATTATAAGAGGACATGTAATCATTTTGTGTGACCAAGGAAATGTGTCATCAGTTAATTCTGTAGTTTTAATTAACTCAGTTGCCATTTAAATTGGTTCAGGGAGATTTGTGTAGTATTCCAAGATTTTTAGGTGCTTCAAATTTTTAACTTTGTCTAACATCTGCTCCACAGCAAGTGGAGGGTTTAGTATTACAGTACCCAGCCCATTGTGCTGATGTTGCCCCAGCCATGGAATTGCTCTTTTTGGTGTGTCAAGGAAAGTTTTTGTTCTGATTCTTTTATCACATTCACATTAACCTGTAATGCAATGTAGCAAAGCTGCTGAAGCAAGTCTTGGTGCTGTGTAAGGTGGTGCATACAGTGCCAGCAGGACCTCAAGAAGAAAATGGCAGAGTCACATCCTGTCCACAATTTATTAACCTCTGGGGCAGGCCAGTCACAGGACATGAAAAATACGAACAAAAATAAGCAGTGAGCAGGGCAGAAATCTAAAATGACTTCCAGGCTGCCGATGCCAACACCAGGCAACTGGAAGATTTTCAGTTTCAGTTTCACTCTGACTCTGTAAGATGACTTTATGAAGTGAAGTTTAAGAGTCTCCCTATATATATATATATATATATATATATATATATATATATAGAGAGAGAGAGAGAGAGAGAGAGAGATAGATATGCAGACTCTTAAAGTCTTGACACGTCATAAATATATATATAATAAATATATAATTGTTGCGCTCGGATATTCATTGATCCTTACATTAATTGGATGGCTCTCTCATCCTATTCACTGAGCACACTTTATTGTAGATTCACTTTCTATACAGATCAGTGAATCTGCACAGTGTTGATTAAAAAAAGCCTTTGGGGATGAGCTGCAGCAGGTGTTGGGTGGCTGTCCATGGTGCTGATAGGCCCTGTTTCAGCTCTAAACAAATACTCATGAAGCTTCTGTCATTTCCAAGAGGACAATTGGTTGTAACACTTGTTGCTTGGATACAGTTTTCCTTGCTGTGTTCTTTTTTCCCCCACACTTGAAGAATAGCAACACTTATCCTGATATGGTAATTCATGTGTGAGGGTTTACCTACCCTCCTTGAAGAACATACTTCGGTCAAGCATTACCATGTACAATTCCATATGTGAAAGACAGTAGGAATCTGAATACAAAGTTAGGGAATATGAGGTCAGATGTCACCTTCTAGTATAATGCAGTCACTGGGCTCTAAAATAAAGTGCAATTTTGCTGCCTCAGCAATATAGAATAAATATACAGGACAAAGTGAAAAGACACACAGAAATACATGTGGATGCACATGTGTGACTGTATTTGATGAGTCTTGCACACAATTTTTCCTCCGTTTCTTACACATTTAGAGCAACATGATTACCCAGTCGTTGCCATTCTCTCACAAAACAAGATTACGCAGCAAGCCTTACCCTCTCTATTGTTGAAGGATGGCTATTGGGCTCAGGCATTAGACACATTCAAATAATAAATTGGTCCACTTATCCTTGAAAATTTTGATTGTCCAGTCCAACTAGCTGTAGTCTATATCTTTACAAAAGGGATGACATTAAAGAATTCTGTGTGCAATCACTGAAATCAGGCCTGGAAGGCCAGCCTATGCATGTTTACTTGATCACTGTCATAACCAGTGAAACAACCTGCATTTTAAAGACGGTGTCATATAACGCACAGAAAGCTACATACTGTTGACCTACACACTTTGGTTCAGTCCACGTGAGTCACTGTAGGTTCACATGGTGATCCTCATGTGAAGCTTCCTGCTTCCTGCTTCAAAACAATTACAATGTCAAGCAGACTGCTTTCCAGCACTACTCTAAGCAATACAGTACATCAAAACGTGTAAGCACTGCCACCAGCTGAATAAATGCATTAAAATTCACAACCTACAGTTAACTGATTTGAGTTGCTGTTCATGACTCTTACCTTACTTTGGATTGAGAAAAAAATTACATGTACTGAACCCACACTGGTGTGGTATTTAACCCATGCATTTAAATCCATCCAAAATCATTTACCAGCCATTGGGATTGGATAAAGTAGAACCAGTGTAGCACAAGATCCTTTTATGGAATGAAGCCAATAAATGAAGCCAGCCACCAAAACCGACTTGATAAAGCTATCGTTTCTCGATTTTGATCTCTGTCAAGGAGTCAAGGTTGACTCACAGCAGGAGAAAAGTATCACTGGAGGAAAGTTTCCACCAGGCTGTAAGATTGCACAGGTAAACCAGGTTCACCAGCCCGTGACCTCTTTGTCTAACCAAAATCCATCTTCTTTCTGGCACAATTCTTAACAGTCACACCGGACATCTCCAGTCGGATGGCTTCCATCACGTCCCTGCAGGTTAACTCAATGTGCCACAGCCAATTTCAGTCTCCTTAGGCTTAAAGGCATGTCTGCCATCTCGACTTTAAGAGCAGGGACAACTGACAACAAAAAAGCCCAACCGTGCAGCTGAGCCTGTACAATATTCAGTGGGTTTTTTTCTAGCAAAATCCCAGGAGCCAGACCAAATAGGTTACTGTGCTCCCGTAGTCAAATACAGAGCTAATCAGTGCAGTCTGTACATACCAAATATATCCTGTTTTGTTGTTACAACTAAACATACTCTGTGTCTGATTCCACATGGAAAAGCAAAACCCATTTTCACTCATCATACCTCCATTTAAGTAATCTTAGCGTCTAATTTAAATGTTGATATCACTGTTGTATTTGCTGTGATTTCCTGTCATCAATACCAAAAAAGGATGCTTGTATGCACCCTCTTCAAGCTCTCTGTCATGTATCATTCTGGCTACTTATGTAGCTTTTATTGCATTATTGTTTTATTGTCATATGTAATATCTACCTGAAGAACTACTTGGCTCGCAAAATGAATCCAACACTTTATTATTGTCTTATTTTATATGAAAAAAATAATAAGAAGCAGTAGAGCACAAAGAAAGGCAAGTAACTTCATATCCCACTCCCACATTTCCTGACACATGCATATGATTGGACTATTTATTAATTTCCCATATTTAACCAGGAAGTGCCTTGAGATACATATCTTTTTTCCAGGGAGACCATCTCTTCATCTCTTCACATTTTTGTCAGAGAAAATGAAAATAAGTTCAGTTAGCATTCTTTTTTTAAGAGTGTTTCATATGGTTAGTCACACCATTGTGGGGAGGTAAGTGGAGGTAAAGGTAATTGACAAATAGTTTTAGTCAGTTTTCATTGACAAAATTAACACTGGAGCAGATACAGGTGTGCTTTTTACTTGCATTTACAGCACAGCCTGTTTCTGCCATGAAATGCCTTCCTCAGGAAGCAGATGGGAATGAAATGAATCATTGTCATGGTAAGTTCCCCTTAATGGTCTATTAATATCAAAATACTTCAAATTGAACTACTGTGCAATTAAAAATGATTTCACAAGTAATTAAATATTTGAGAAAATATATAATTAATGATTTTTTGCCCAATAAGAATATTATCTTGTGCATAATGTGGCCATTTTCTCAATGCCATACAAATGTTAAAAAAAAAGAAAATGAGCAAAGATTTGAAAATTACAGCTGTATTACTGACACAGAAATGATTTGTGTCAGCTTTGCTGAAGAAAAATACTGATGATTAAAATTGCAGACTGTGTACTCCATGCTGCATCATTTTGGATGGCTCCATAGCAAATAATGATTGCATTACTGATGGCTGAATTGAAAAGTAATTAGTTTAAACTTGTAATCAAAAACAGACATCTTCTCAGGGGGTGACAAACAGCTGTATGGTAAATCCAGTGATTGATCTAACCCATGTCTCACCCAGAAGAGACTGTGCCAGTGTTCCAGTGGGATAGCATTAGGTGGCTGATGGTGAAAAGCTTAGAGAAGGCTAATTATGCAATGTGAATTTACATGCTCACATGGTGAAGGTCATACTATTGTCATGTACCATTTCAGCTGGTAACACAATTTATGAACAAATAGTTCAAAGGAAGTAGAACCCTTATCAAGCGCTCATAATTAACCTCCCTTATTGCACTCCGGCTGCCAAGCAAGTCCTCTTGAAGAGGAAGATGCTGCTATTTTTTGTACTGATGAATACAAAATTAAACTTTTGAATGGAGTGAGGACTGACAGGAGTATCTGTGTAGGAAATTGTAAGCTTCTTTTTTTGTAACTGGGACCCACAGCAAGAGGTCTGATCGCTATTGTTCCCGCAATCTTTTGATCCTCAGACACCTGGGAAGTCATTTATGTCTGTCAGGTCTGTAGCAGAAAAGACAGTGCCAAATGAATTAACTTTGACTGAATTCCAGCAGTGCTGTTGTTCAAAACTGGAAAAAAAAGGTTTCTTGCAATTACACCCTACAGCCTGTCTGTAGTATAGTGCACATACTTCCAAGACACAACATGGCAAGAACGCAGGAGTTTTTGACACTGAACTGACTGGCACATGAATGGTACATGAAAATAAGCTCCTGTGCAAAAGCTCTTCCTTTCTGAGTTATTTTCTTCATGCAAATCATGCTATTTTCAGACTTTGCTTCCTCTTGTCACTGAAAAACTTCGGTTTTCTTGTCTTCCATGACTGCAGAGTAAATCGTTATTCATCGTGCGTCTGCCAGGAAACCACAGTGAGCCCCTGAGAGCAGTGACTTCTCTGCTCCCCAGTGTTCTGTGAGACTCAGTGGCTGGCCTCACTCCAAGGCCTTGTGGAAAGCACCTATTCATGCTCTGAAAACTCCCACAGTTTGCTGCTTCCTGTGTGCATAATGGCCACAGAAGCACTTCCACGCTAATCATACAAGGATCAAGAAGTCACAGAGAAGTATTTTCCCTCTCTCTTCATTTCCTTCCTTTCAAAAAACATTGAACAGACTAGCACAGGACTTATTTAAAGGGTACCTAGAACAGTTATTTGAGAACACCTCAATAGTTTATCTTTCTATCATCATTTTAACAGGAGTTTGAAATTGGAGCTTGACGATTATTGTTATATTTCTAGAATACCTGAATAATTTTAGGTAACCCTTGACTAATGATGATCCTGGTTACGATAAGTCATTAAATTGTTTTATGGAACAAAATCCTGATTTGCAAGTGCGGATGGGTGAGTTATGCTGCTCTTGGGGATTCAGTGAAATTGTGATTTTGTTGTACTGTCAGAAAAGTTAGGCATTTTCAATTACTTGAAGGATACATGCCCTTCCTTTACTCTACCTGTTCAAATTCAGAGAGGGGCAGAAGGCTGATTGATTCACACAATAAACATATGAATTTAGCTCAGAAGATTTTCAGTTGTCAAGTGCAAAATATACCTTGTCTCATAACAAAAATAATGTATATAAAGAATTGAATCCACTGATATAGTGCTGGACAAATACAGATGATGCACCCTGCATTACATACTCTCACATTGTTTCTGAATGTGCAGCAGACCCAAGAGCCAAGGGTGAATGAGGCATGAAAGTGTTTCCTTGAATGAGCTCTTCTTGTATTTGCCTGTGCCATCGTTATTTCCAATAATACTGGTTTGCTCTCATTGGTGTGTCCTTGCAGTCATGTAAGATGAAATGTCCTTGAGGTTGAACTTCAAACTAAAACTTCTCAGCTATCAGTGGGTGTGTATTTTAACCTAAAGTCACGGATTCCCATTTTCAGAGGTGTGCATCTCAGGTCAGAATATGAGTGGATAAAAGCAGCAGGAGTAACAGCTATGCAAAGTCTCCAGTTAGAACAGGGGCTTAACTGTTTACCAATATGTCCAACCAAACACTTTCTTCAAGTTTTATTTTCCCATATCATATTCCTAGTAGACCTGTTATAGTCATTTATGGCTCTATATGGATGTTGAGTATACCTATATAGTGCATGGAGTGGGAAATGAAATAAAGCTAAATATATACACTCAAGTAAAGAGGCATATCTGTAGAGGTACACTGCTACAGTGAGAGATAGCCAAGCTCTACCGGGGAAGTAGACCTGAGCTAATTTCTGCTTCAAATTATGTATTATTTCAGATATGAGGAGGTTAATAGTTCAAGGAGGCAGCATATGTTGTAAGATATAACCTCCATTCCTCTTGTATTATTCAATCCACACAAAAATGAGTTAAAATTATAACAAGTTGACCTTGTTTCCAAAAAACGTCTTACTGAAGGTTCATACTGTAACTTGAATTTCAACAGTTATACTATAATATAAATTTTTAATATTCTGCTTCAAAATAGCATATGATTCCTGCATGATTGTGATATACAATTCATCACTGAACCCTCAGCAGTAGAGAGCAACAGATGGTGCCATCCTCCCATGCTCACTCTGTGGCATCCTCTGTCTGGCATCCTTTGAGTTATCGTTACCAGTATTGATCCTCTGTCTGGCATCCTTTGAGTTATCGTTACCAGTATTGATCTGTGTACCAGCACAAGCAAGGACCGAAGGAGGCACACTGTCCAGCCCCAGAGAGCTTCTGCTAGAAGGTAATCTGACTCCAGCCGCCAGCCTCCACCTCATCACTCCCTGGCAGGGTACTGCTTCCCACAAGGACACACAACTCTGAAAATCTCCATGGGAACCACAGTGAGCCACTGTCGCCTGTGGCGAAGAGAGAGGACCGTCACCAGAACCAATCAGATCAGGCCTGGTGAGAGGGAGGCAGTTGGCCGGTGTGCCTTAGCACCATATGGAGCGGAAAGAGCTCAGACTTCCACATGCACTCTTATCTTCACATGTCAAAAGACTGCCTTCCCTCACGGGCCAGTGGCAACTCTAGCCTAATGCTGCTGTCACCTCAACACAGTGGTGACACCACGAGGTGACCGGGGCTGTCTGAAAATGTCTCCCTGCTCATGATTGAGTTAGTCACTAGATATGCCGTGCTGAAGGAATCCACTCACAAGCAGAGGTTAAAAACTGGGTCTACCAGCATGCGCACATAAATTAAAAAAATAATTACCTCTTAATTAAGTTCATCTAATAACCCATATTTTTCTTTAAACAAGTTCATCAATTTTCAGTTATAAAGTGAAACATTATTTGCATTCTCTGCCTTGAAACACTGGAAAACAGTCTCACCAGAAGTTAATAGTAGGACACGACAAAATAAAAGTCTAGTGGATCTGAGAAAGTTACCTGCAACACATCTGAAGCAGGCCTATCCTTGCAAAGAGCACAAAACTCAACAATCCTATGTCAACTGTAAGCAAACCAAACTACACAACATTCGATAAACTTGTAAGGGTATACTAGGAAAGCTGTTAGTGTTCCATTCAATCGGTCTCAACAGAATGGATCCCAGACACAAGCCCCCATTTGTTACAACTAGCCTTCCCTGGCTCAGAATTAAATGATGAAAATGGTCATAAAGGGGAAAACTAGCATGACCTGATTGTGTGTTGTGATTGAGTGGAAAAACCAACAAACAAAAAACTGGCACTAGGCAGACCTCCCAATCCCAGGTAGCAAAGGTTGAACCTACCGATTCTGGGGATCTCCTTATGGGCCAGCTTCTGTTGAGCTCCATAGCCATCGGAGCCGCACTCCAAAAACACTGTCTTACAATTTCCAGCAGAACAAACAGCATAACAAATGACCTAGCCCTAGGGTCATTATAGGCCCCAAACAAACATTGTCTACCGGCATTCCAGCAAAAACAAGCATGACAAAACCAAATGTGCTCCAAGCCTCAACAAAATGCTGTCAACTCGTCACCCCATCCAGACTGCATCCAAAAAGTAGCAACCAATTTCTCCGCTCTATTCGAAATTGCTGCTGCAGTTTACCTCTCCCTGCTCTTCTAGTCAGTAGTTCACCTATATAAGCTTACCTGGAAGGGAGGCTGCCTCGAGCTATGTTTTAGCATCAGCAACAAGTGCCAATTTAAAGAAACAAAACAAATTGTGTGCATGTGTGGTGTCATAAACTGAATAATGAGTAAATTTGTCTTTTAATCCATTTTCTGGATGAATCAAGTTCTGTTCTATAGGTGCACATTGCCATGACAGCCAAATCATGCAGATTTGCACTGTACAACATCAAGAAAATGAGACCCCACCTGGGTATGTTGCACAGCTCCTTGTCCAGGCTCTTGTCATCTCAGGACTGGACAACTGCAATGCTCTCTTGGCTGGCCTTCCTGAATGCACCATTAAGCCTCTGCAGTTGGTACAAAATGCGGCTGCACGCCTGGTTTTCAACCAACTGAAGAAAAAAATCAATAGTTTAATCCACCTGTGTTTCTACCAGCTAGTTTGTACCTTGTCTTTAGCTTTTACCTGGTTTGGCCAACTACTGAAACTTGGTCATGCAGCACTTCTAATATTGTGACTCTGTGTATGGCTTTTGCTTGTGTTGTACTTTGCCTCACTTGTAAGTCGCTTTGAATAAAAGCGTCTGCCAAATGAATACATGTAATGTAATGTAATATAGGTGATGTGCAACGTCTAGCACAATTCCATTGCAGTCTGAGTGTTTAATAGTTTATTATATATACAGCATTTTACATGTTGATGATTATTTTTTCCTTGATGAAGAGAAGCGAAGACAGACCTAATGAAATCCTCATGGTTCAGTGGTACACAGTGATAGAGGAATGGCAGATTTCATATTCTTGCTTGTGATAATTCATCTACCACTTGCATGTGATGCTTCTCACAAGGATCCTTTGAAGCAGATTTTGTTTGAAGAGCATGGCAGCATATACAATTCATCGCGGTGTCACACTCAGAAGAAGGGCTACGCTTGAAGTGCCTCATTATGTAGTCCGCCGCCACTTCATGTTTAGCTAGAGTAGGTAAATTTCCCTTCACGCTGATCCCTGCTCCTGCTTACTAGCGTTTCAAAGTCATCTTGAAGGGACAGAACAAACGGCAGAGGAGATTAAAACAAGGTTTCTGTGCCTTGACAGTAGGGAAAGGCAACATGTGCTCCAAGAACAGAGCAGGAACGAAGACGAGGACTCATTTAGGCTCAGCTTCATGCTGCACATCAAGAAGTTAATGACTCCCTGCCACTCCGAGACTATAGAGATACTCGAGAGAGAGAGAGAAAAACTTGGATGCCACTGCTTTTAATATTCCTTTTTTTGCCCATTGCAATCAATCATTTATTACACAGTCATTACTGTTGTATTCCTTCTGCACATTTTCACAAAGCCATCCTAATACAAATGGAAATATATCTACGAGGACCCCATATTCACCAGGGGCAAATTTTCCTTCCTGTTTTTCTTCATGTATGAATGTATTTGTGTATGTTCATGACCTATGCTGGGAAAAAAAACATGCAATGTATAAGATTTTTTTGTCATCAGGTTTTCCTTCAGCAATGTAGGAGCATGGGAATGTGTGTGTACTTGGAAAGGCATTGGATAGCTGGTGTGTTGGTTTAGTGTGTAATTATTTGACCACGTTCACCAAGTGATATAAATGAGAGGTAGGTTATGAGAGAAAAAAAGGGGAGCAAGAACAGAACTTGAGAGAGTTATGGTCGTGGTTGTGAACTAGGAAAGATGTTAAGGTTCCATTCAACTGGTCCCAACAGAATAGATCCCAGACACAAGCCTCCATTTATTATGACTAGCCTACTCTGGCTTGAAATAAAATGATTAAAATGGCTGTAAAGGGGAAAACTACCATAACCTACCAAAACCAACAAACTGAACAGGCAGCAATGTGTCTATCAAAATTGGTTTTGTTTTTAAATAAAAGTATATCAGCACATCAATGTAGTTAGAAAGGAGGTGGAGGCATAATTTGTAAATTGTGATCTAATCTGGGGTAAACCTGGGTGATTTTACCTCAATCATCATGGACATTTGAGCTGAAACCTGCCAGCCAGGCATACATCAGACCACATTTTCTCAAAACTATGTAATGGCCAAGGCCCTGGAATCAATCAGCAGCACCAGTGATAGTGATTAATAGTGAAATTAATCACTAATTAATCAAAAACTGACATTTGCAGGTTATTGTAATACAGCACCGAAGTAAGATGACTCTTTCTGTGCCATTATACATTAGCATAACAGGCTCTCTTACCAGTCAATGACATGCATTTTGTCATCACTTTGAAGTTTTGAAGTAAATGTGTTTGTTACTGGTTTAACTGGTTCAACTACTTTTTGACTGATCAATAGCTTTACTATGCATTACTGATTCAGAATTGACCACATATTCATAACACACAAGCTGTAGAAACAACTGCATTAGTTTAATGTGTTACACCTACAGTACTGCACAAACCAGGCATGATGTAACATTTGCTAACAAATTAAAGATTTGTATTTAAGGGTAAAAGATTTGGGATTGTAAAGTCAGAGAAGGATGAACAGATTATTCAGAGAGAAAATGTCCTTAAAAAACTGTACACACTGAGTCTCGCAACCCTTAATTTCAAGATGCCGTCTTCTGTTTTCTGTTCTCCAAAAAGCTGAAATCCTAAAAAAAGTTAATTTCTCCAGTCCTTTCCCAATTGTGTCCTCACTTCAAATGGCAGAAAATTCATCATTTATTGTATTTTCAAGTGTTAAAGCTTACAATTTATCTGTCATTTTCACTGCTGTAACAACTGTAAGACCAGACTGATTGTATGATTATTTTCTTGGCATAACTTGTCTTAGATAAGAACAAGCTTTGTGCTAGCTCACAGGCTCACTGATGAGCAAACAAAATCAAAATCTGAAACAAAACAAACAAAATCCACAGCTCACCATAGAATTCAGTAACACTCACGGGCCTTTCAGAGGATAAAACAACCTTTATTTGTGCAAATGCTCACATGCTTCAGCCAAAGCTGTTGATAGTGCCCTGATGAAAGAATAGGCCAAAACATACGTGTTGTTTTTAAAAAATAAAGATGATTTTAATTTTCCAAAAGAAAGGTGGGTAAGCTGCACTGCTGGTCTGAGTACAGTGCTTATGACTTGATAGTTGTGGTGAGTGGATTGTATTGGTGCTCCTAGCATTTTGCTTTTTGCTTTAGTCTATTCTATAATGAGTGCATTGCGACAAACATCTAGCTAGTCTAATACACAGCCCTGAATTAAATGTAAAGTCACTCAGTGCATCTGCATCAAATGAGTTCTAAGTGTGGAAAAGAAGCTGTGGTTTGGGGCTGTAGATCAGCTGCTTTGCAGTAAATCCCAACTCAACCAGGATGCCAAGTAAGGTCAAGTTGTGTGCAGAGTCAGACTGCCATAAAAATCTTGCTGCATGAACTTGAAAGGAAATTATATACCGCAGTATTGCAATATCCTCTGAGATAGAACACTGCACAACCAAACACATTAACAGACATTTCTCCGGTACAGTAAGCGAAGCAAGACAAAGGAAAGCACAAAATCCCTTATGCTATTCTGTGACTTACAGACACACTTCTCATATACATTATTTTCGATGAAATGTTGGAGAAGCACCCTTAAAATAAAATGAATGGCACAAGTTGGTTTTTCCAGTTTTACAACACAGTTTTACAACTCAGTTTTACAATCCAGTGTAACAACTGGTTAAGTGAACACTAAATAAAAATTAACAGTCAAAACAACAATGATTATTAGGACTCTTGATGGCTATGAATGCTTAATGTGGTCATGCTTCTGCACCTACTCATGCTCTTTCACAGTAAAGACAAGCAGGGAAGTCCTGTGTAAGCATTTGTGCTTATAAAAATACCTGGCCAGGTTAATCTCAGGGGGGGTTACCAGACACTTCCTGTGGCTGTGCACAGGGAATTTTATGCTACCTTAATTGTTTTTTTTCTTTTTTTAAATGGTTGGAGCTCCCCGGCATCAACAACTATGAGTCACTTGTCTGCCTCCTGTCTGACCCCCCTCCAGCAGTCTCTGCCTCAGCAGCTCTTCTCCCCCCCAACCTCCGAGTCAATCAGGCGACTCCAAATCCGCGGCCCCTTCCATCCATGACTGGGCCATAGCTCGTCTGCAGAGGGTCCTTCAGGAACAGAAAGTTCCTTTTTTGTTGTACTGCCCAAAAACCTGAACTCTTTTTGTTTGTATCTCTCCACTCTGCAGAGTAAGCAGCCAGCCACATTTCATGCTGTGTGCCCTGATGTCGTCACTGACATGCCCACTGATGACCTGAGAAGGACCCTCTCTAGGCTGGCCACCTCATTATCTGTCCGAAACATGGCAGAACTCATTGTCTCCCACTCCCTACTAGACCGTCCCCTGTTGGGACCCCCTGCACCCTGTGTGCACCCTCTCTACATGCTGCCCTTTAACAACACCCTGACCCCCCCACCACCACTATTCCAAAGCCTGCCTCTATTCCCACCATATCTGCAGATGCGCCGCCCAGCTCTTTGCATGCCTTTCCTTTTGCTTCCGCATCTGTCCCTATATATGGCCACACGTACAGCTTCCCTGGTCCAGCCTATGCCTGGCTCCCCATGCCCTCTTCCCGCTGGCTATGATGGGGGGGCAACTCTATTCTACTTTATTCCTTATTATCCTATTCTCTCTGGCTTTCTAGCTGGCACTACACAGGCCCCTGAACCACTGCCTGGTCGTTCTGCCAACAGGCTTCCCCACTCAACCCCTCTGCTTCCCTCTTCAGGTTTTCTGCCCCTCAGTATCCCTTTTGCCAAAACCCATCCCGTCCTTGTGCCTTCTCACCGTTGTCTGATCTCCTTTTCCCAGCACTCCCCAACTTAAAGACTATGTGGCCACTGTCACAGACTTCATTTTTTGTTTCGCCAGTTTGCATTTTGATTTATATTATCAACAGCTAAATCCGTTGCCAGGATTTCCCTGTGGAACCAAGGTCCTTATTGGGGGCTATTGACACAGACCTATATAAACATGTTTTTGTCTGGACTCAAAGCCATTTCCTCCTCAATCTGCAGTTTCGTGCATGCTACCTTTGCTCTCTCACTACTACAATCTAGCACTTCTCTCCACTAGCAGAGGCACCAGGTTCAATATGCAGAACATGTACATTTGGGGATCCTTTTGTGGTGGGTTAACAACCTCTGCCCACTGCCAGGTGCAATCCTTAGAGTTCGATGGACTCTAAACGTGATAAAGTACAGCTGTAAACACATCAAATGCAATCTTCATGCGTTGATTTTATGGAATTTCATACATACTGAACTGAGGTTCCACACAAAGGTCTGTTTCAGTAGAGATGCCGAAGAGCTGAAACATTTGCGTTTGGAGGAGCATTGAGTTTTTGTTTTTTTTTTTTTTGTTTTTTTCAAACAGCAACAACTATTTCACCTCAAATAAATGTCACATTCTTCATATAAGATCAGGGTTCCTGATGGCATTTTCTGTTAGCTGACAAATCAGTTCCGAAAAAATTGATATATAGTGTGTGTGGACAGCTATTACAGAATCTGAGTAATCTGCCTAAAATTGAGGGGAGTCAAGAATGTCAAAAAATAGGACAGGGTTCATAGGGCAAAGCTTATCTTTTTTTCCTTTTTTCACCAGTATATGAAGAGAACATACATGTTCAATGATACATTTTTTCACAAATCATTGTCTATATGTGAATAAATGACTATGAGAATTATATCAACATTGACAGGTTAACTATTTTCTGTTCCATGCTCACTGGATAGAATAATCAAAGGCTCTACATTTCGCAAAGCGGGGATTAAACAGGAGGGAAACAAAATTAAACAAATGTGTCAAGCCATTGCTCCACAGATTAAGATTGTTCTGAAAATGTCAGAAACAGGAATGTTGCTGTCATACAATTGCTACATATGGTGAGAACATAAAGTTTCATCTTAACAGAACAAACTACTGACAAATGTACCTTTTATATATTTTCTCACAGTAATTTGGTAAACTGAAATTGTTGTATTGACAGTTTTTGCTACTTGATTAGCCAAGTACTACTTGCGGTGCAAAGTACTTTGCTTAAATAATTAAGATTAATGAATTGAACTGTGGGTTGTAATATGTATATATTTCTATTGTTGTACTTGTGGGTAGAACAGCTACTGTATATTTATACTGTAGCTGTTCTACCAATACAGTAAATGTTACATCTATATTCTCCTGACCATTTCTGTATATATGTGGTATTTAGTGATACTTACATTCTCTTCAGATTTTTTCTGCTATTTAAGATGAGGTATCTTTTTTTTTTAAATTACATTACACAGTCTCTGGAGGTTGTGTAAGGTTGCAAGGGGCAATCTAGAAGAGCAAAAAAAAGGTAGAGCAAAAAAAAAAAAACAAACAAAAAACCTTAGGCTTCAAAAGGTTCATGCATTTTAGTTATACATATCCCTCCTCAGTAAATTCCATGCTCACTTTGGCAAGGTCTTGATGCCACTTATCTTCATAATAGACATGCAATTATGGGACATCCAACCCCTAGGCATATCAGTTGCATGCCTACTGTCAGAACAGGGAGAAAAAACTAAACCATAAAGATACTCATTAGGTAGTATTTACCAAAATGTGAACTTGCATCAGCATTACCTCGGCCCAATGCTATGGAAGCCTGCCAGTGCAACAAATATTCTCCATATTTGTTTTTAAAATGCAACAGAGGGACAAAGCCCCCGGATGTTTACCATTTTCAAAAAATAAAATTCAAATGAGGACTTGATACGATGGTTCTTCACAGCTACCGTTATTTTTTTAGCAGCTAAGTGCCTGTTGGAAACTGTTATTGCCTTCAGAGCCTCATTAGTGTCATGTTAGGAGGATTTTTTTTTCCCTCCAATTTAGCATGAATGTGAATATGAGAAAAGAACAGAGTCTGTTTTTCTCTGACAAATTTGTTTTTAAAATTCTGCTTGGAGCAATAACAAAAGGATATTGTAATGCAAGGTACTAAACAATGGCAGTTCACGCTGATATTACAGAGTAGTAAGAAAAAAGTTCTACTTTTTATGTCATAATTAAATGGCTTTAGAGGGCTTCAGAATAGTGCATTGATCTAGTATAAATGATTACTGAAAGCTCTCAAGTTTTAGGAAATGGAAAATATAATAAAAAAGACAAGACAATAACTAGCAACAGATAAAATAGTAATTAAAGAAAACATTTAATAACAAAGTTTTTTACAGTCAATTATGAAACCCTGTATGATTTTCATGCAAATGTAGATGTATAAAAGTAACTTAGGGATATAGTTAATAGCTCTTTCAATCACATCTTAAAGAGTTTTAATGAGAAGAACAAAGGCATTGGCTATCTCTGATGGATACTGTAGCACCAGCCTGGGGAATGCACTGCAGCTATTGTTGTGTAAACCAAAAAAATAATTAGTGAGTAAAATTGGGGGACGATTAGGTGGTCTACATCAAATATTTGAATACCGCATCTACACCTACTGGTATTAAAATCCTTTTTTTTCAGATCCAATCAGCCTAATTGGATCACTATCTGATCATGACTCCGCACCACTACACCTGGTAATAATGTGTACCATATCTGCCCCCTGTATCCACACTGCGATCGAATTTCATTTTACTTCTATCTATGCACAAGATGGAGACCAACAGTGCATGGGGCACTGGGGTTCCTCTCTTACCATATCACATTATATGCAATTGCAGGAGGAGCCATCTTAGAAGTACATGGCAACAGAGACAACAGTGGAGACTTGTCATGTTTTCAGCGATGATCATCATGGCCACGGCTCACGCCCCACCACAGTGCACAGGGCCACACTACCCCAAGATACCACCTACAGTGGTGGGAGAATATTGTTACATCATTCAATAACCAAGATTGGCTTGACAATTTTTGCATGAGGAGGCACAGGTTTGAACATATTTTTGGAGACTTCCAGATGTGAATAGTGAGAACTGATCATGATCTGGTCATAATGCATTTTTTTGCATCAGAATCTGATGGTACCATTTTGATACCAAGGTGCATTTTGGTACCAAGTGTAGATGGGGTGAAAGACGTTTTAATATCTTCTCATGTTGAGAAGTGCTATGCTGTCTTTGAGGACCATTGGAAAGGCTGTGTTTCAACATCTCCTTTGAAAGATGACTCCTGCAGCTTCTCCCATTACTTTACCAGGGCATAGATTTTTTTTACTTGTTTTATGTAGTAACAGGCCTTGCAACGACTTGAACACAGGCCCCACCAACTAAAGCTATTAGTTGGAAAGATTTTATATATACTTGGAATATTTCATATGAATTATATCACATGAACATTAGAACACATCATTGTCACCAATAATTCAATAAAAATAAATACTCACCATAAAACTCAAATATACAAAAGTAATTTCCTCGTCAAGCAGTATATGTTTATTTGTACATACCTCTTTTGCAGCTCTAGATCTGAACTCAAACAGCATAATTATACTGCATTTCACATGTCAGTCAGCTAGAAATAGATGAAATTGAAATAATATAAAAAAGTCATGTAAATGTGTGATCTTTAACCTTGACTCTAACCTCAAATTACCATCAGTGACAAATTAGTTATAAGTAGAATTTAACATCTGTCAAAAGTGCCACATCTAATGAGAACCAGCCTATTTTCAATCAGAAATGGTGTCAAGTTGTGTTCTAGTAGACACATTATAAATTTATTTCATCATAAAAGCCCTCATTTCAGTTGGATTTTATAATATTTATATCCTACTTTGAAAAATAATTGCTTTCAAGAACACACTTAAATCACTATTATACTTAAAGCTGACACTTGTGTGAATCACTGACTTGTTTGTCTTATATGGGAAAAAAGGGTAATTAGATTCTTCTCATTGCAAAATATTGATCAATGTACCATTGTCCCAGATTAATTTGCTCTGATATTTTAACACCATCATACATTATGTGGAGATTAATATGCCATGAAATTCCTGGTTTCTACTTCCTGCATGTTATTTAACTGTAGTTGCAAAGCATACACATGATTAAATTTTAATTTCAGAATGAAAATAATCTCCCACCTACAGGGTATTCAGTAAGAGTGAACATGCATATGCCACTTGCTTCAACCTGCCCATTGAAATGATTCAACAGGTTGATACATCCCATGATAAATTGTCATCTTTGTACCTTTGAGCTATACCTTTGAGCTTACAACAAATATGGCAAGTGAACAAGTAAACACATGTCAAAATGTGTCTGCTAGCCAAAGAAATTTGGCAAGCACTTACCAATAACCTAAATAGAATAAGAAGAGCAACTAAAAGTCCCTTTTAGTTAAAAAAAATTGGATGCCATCACCTCAGGGGACACACCAATGAAAACTTCCATACAGCACCTTTTTCAGGTGGCAGACCACTAATCCACTCTCCATGTGTCTCTAATTGTGTTTCATGTTGAGCCGGTGTATAAGCTCTCTGTGCAATGTATTCACAATACAAACTCCCATTTTCTGAGTGAGAAAATAGGTAGTTATCTAGCTGAAAAAGTAGCTAGCTAAAGTAGCCACTAGCTAGGTACGTTTTTCAAGCAGGCACTGCTAGCTAGCTAGCAGCAAACAAATTTACTTGCATCTGTAACAAGTAATGATTACATTTTCTAGAAACAGTCTTTCAGATAAACAGATAGAAATTTCATATTTTGATGTAAATGCTGTACTTCCTGATGTCTAACTGCTTCATGGTAGCTATTGTTAATCGATATACCTATGTAACGGTATATACCTATTACAGTGCTCTCGACAGCTAATTATGACAGTCAAGTATTTTTTCTCGGTATGTGCTTGAAATGACCAAAGACACTTGATTGCGTCCCCAGATTTTCTATAATGTCACACGCACAAAAAATTTTAAAAACTCATTAAAATTACAGATTAAAAACAATTAAGTTTAAGCTTAAACAAAAAGATTAAAAAATCTTTTTCTTGAATTTTAGCAGGTTCAGGAGTCAGGCAGATAGGTCTATGCAGTTGACACACAGACAGGCATACGGCTGGTTTGATGAAAACAACATATCAGCACGCTGCGAATGCCCATGACAACTGCCACTGCTGCAAATGGGGCTGGTCTGCAGCATTTTGGGACATGTGACTGCCGCAACCATCGCCTTGTCAGGGCTGAGAGAAATATATTGCTCCAAGAGGCATCGTTTTAGCAGTGGAATTTATTACCTTTGTTATTACTAATCATTATGATTTAATGTTAAAAGAAACATGTGGCCCCAAGCATAAAAATTGTGTGTGTGTGTGTGTGTGTGTGTGTGTGTGTCTGTCTGTTTATAGCCTGGTTCTGCTGTCTCATCTTCTTATCCTCTCTATACACCAGTATAAAATGAAGTGTTTTAGATAGTCCTCTCGATATCCCGCTCACTAGTTGACAACTGGTTTTGAAAAGCACCTGTGATAAAAGTTCTTACGTCTTGAATTATGTTGCATTAATTCCTCATTTTTTGTTGCTTGTTTTTTTTTTTGTTTGTTTTTCTCTGCCATATACTTGCATAAACATGAAGTGATTCTTTCTCTTCACTACAGATATGAACTGAAAATAACGAGCCATGTTTTTGCCAAAGCTTGTAGAACTTTAATTGTATTAACACATTTTTCAGGAATATCCAGTACTACACTGTCCTATGAATTTTAATTATTCTCTGATATTGAAGTCATATGGGTTCAATGATATGAAGTGCATAATATGTTATATAAAATGGTACAGGCACAAAATAGCACTGTGCAGAGTATCAGTGTAGCAAACCAATGAAAGAATCTCTACTGCATGGTGCTTGGTGTGGTGCTTTACAGAATCAGCAATATTTAACCAATTAGTCAAGGAGTCGTTATTTTAACGCGTGTCTGTTTTTAACTTGTTTTCAAAGAGTCATTATTCCTAAAGTACAACACATTTTTTCATTGCAAGCAATGGTCTGGTTGTTGCAAATGTTCTAAGCCGCAAATATATCAAAATTGACAGTTTTTATATTTAGATTGAATAATACATGTTTTAAATATAATAATAGATGTTTTAATATTTAGAGTGAATAATACATGTCTTAAATATATGTACCAACGTCATTTGCATTCAAAGCACCAGTGCAAAATGAATAATTAAATGAATCGGTTCAATAAACCATGAATGAATGTTTTCCTCAGAGACATTTATCACTGAAAGTTCTCACTTGTCTTGCCAGATGGCAATATTTGATCCTACCAGTGACAAGAAAATTGTCTACAAACCAGCAACCAATCCAGAAGGGAGGCAGCTGCTGTGAAACAGAACAAATACAATTAACAGAAAATTTTTGAATGGATGAAAATAAGGGCAATAATTAAATCAGACATACTAATCTTCACTATAAAGGGAGGTAGTGTTTTAATTTCTCATCTGATTTATCAAGCTAATTAATGTATTTTAGTTTCAATTTGTTCAATGATTACAAATCAGTGAGAAGTTTTCATAGCGCATTTTATTAGACAGAAAGTGGATGTCTTATTATTTTAAATGGGACATATAAACTTTGGCATGCCTAAATTTTGTATTAATAGAGTGTTTGTTTGATTCACATCATATTTCCCCTTTGTAGCCATTTTCAAGATTATTTTAATATTATTTGGAAGATACAGAGCAATATACCAAGTCATAATTACATTATGCAGAAAGTGTATATCACAAGAGCAAACAGAATAACAATAACACAGATGGAGAACAGACAGTACCAAGGGAAGTGACATACAGCAGGAAAGTGCACATAAAAATTGCTTGCAAGAACTACACTTCATTCATCTGGTCTGTAACTTGCTGTAATATTTACCCAGTACATCTGATAGAAGAAAATCAAGCTAAATAGTCATATCATTGAGCTGACACTGTAGCCTGTAAACCATATTATCCAAACTGTGCATGCTATAAATGTAACAATTCTTTAAATTATTCAGCTAATATTATTTGAAGACAAAACAAACATTTAATCCACCTCATTTTCATTGGCAGATCTCCTGCAGCTAATTTCTTAAATTCCTTCTTCACTTATATGCAAGGCATTTTGGGCACACTAGGGATATGTTGATTTTCAGGATAAGTACAGCTGTATGACACCATGAGCTAACAATGTAACTCCATTACTAGTATAACCTAGTATCCCACAGGCAGGTGACAAGTTTCTAGGAGGTGTTGATACAGCCACAAGCCAAGGGACCCTGGATGACATAAGCACACTCTACCGCGGCAAATGGAGCCAATCGTGTCCTATTGCTGCAAACTTTAAAACTGAAGCAACGTGTGAAAATGAACCTGTCTTATGGATGCCACAGAATTACAGGCCAAAATAAAGGAAAAACCAACATAAAGTGTCTTAATAGGGTGTTGGGCCACCGGAAGACACAAGTACAGCTTCAGTGTGCCGTGGCATAGATTCTACTAGTGTCTGGAACTCTACTAGAGGGATGTGACACTATTATTTCACAAGAAATTCCATTACTTGGCATTTTGTTGATGGTGGTGGAAAATGCTGTCTCAGTCACCACACCGGAATGTCCCATAGGTGTTCAATTTGGTTCAAATCTGATGACTGAGACAGCCATAGCATATGGTGTACATCTTTTTCGTACTCATCAAACCATTCAGTGACCACTTGTGCGGTGTGGATAGGGTTAATAAATGTCATCCTGGTAGAAACCACTCCTGTCAGGATAAAAATAAAATAATAAAAATAATGAAAAAGCTTCACCATACGATGGCGGTGATCACTCAGAATGGCTTTAATTTAGTGTTCACCTGCACCTGGGAAACAAGCACTCAGGCCTATAGAATTATTTTGGCATATGTCATACATAGACTTGTCCTCTTGTTAAGGTGAAGGATGACTCATCTGACCATATGACTTTTTTTCCACTGCTTGTTTTTCCACTACTAAGTGGACCATTGTCTGTGTTCTTTGCACAACTTTACTGGCAAACATGCATTTTTAAGTGCAGTAAGGGGTTTATGCATTGCAACCCAATCATAATATCCTTCTCTGTGAAGTTCTTGATGAACTGTTTTTCATTAAACTGCTTGTGCACACCCTAGATTGATAGTTGCAGTTTCCGTTCCAGTATGATCTCTCTGCGTTCCAGTCAGATCTCTCTTCTGGCCAGCATTTTTATACATGATCCTATGCATGGTGCAATGTTAATTCCTCAAATAACTCAGGACCCACACATGTAAGGAAGCACCTGCTTTCAATATACTTTGTATCCCTCACATACTCAAAAGTTTCCTTTATTTTAGCAGTTACCAGTAATGTGTAGGAATGTTGGAATGGATAAAAGATAATTGTACGCTGCATCTTTAGAAAAAGATCTCTTTTATTGAACACACATTGTGACACAGAGTGTGATTTAACTTGTGAGTTTGCTGAAATTCACAAACATTCCAGACTGTGTGTATGATGATGTTGTTGTGATAAAATAATAGCTCTGCTAAGGCACAATAGAGGGACAGATAAGAGCATAGTCTGCCCTGTTCCCTTCACTTTGAGGTATTTGGGTTTCTTGCATTGAACTTTGGATGACATTTCTTCACTCACAAATTCGCTCAACAGCCCACTCTCACAGACTACATTTTTGGCACAACCTGATGCACTATCGCATGCTCTGATGGGCAAAATATGCTTCCTTTCCTGAACCCCAGTTAGTATCACTTGCATTACAGACTCAGAGAAACTTTTTGGAGTTATCATTACATCAGACAGATTTTCTAAGGACAGCCTTGCCAAATATGGTGACGTGGGGGAATTTTGTCATGTTAATATGTGCATATGCATCTCATTTAAGTACAATTGTGATTTATCAATGAACATGGAAAAATATGAACAGATCTGTAATTCAACCTTGATGAATCTCCGTTATGCATATGAGCTTCCCTGAAGAGAAACGTATAAAACATCCTCAAGCATTTAATAAATGAAGCCCATATTTTCCTGGTACGTAATTCTGAGGATAACTGCATGTGCAAAAATATTTAATAGGGGGATTTACAGAGTTTAGGAGACAGCAAAACTCTGAAAAAATGAAATTGGATTGCTTTATTATCACTTAAAAATGGACTGTACAGAGGGATAGACCTTGAAGGAGGAAAGCCTGAAATATCTGTCTATTTTATTGAGACCTGCGTGCTGCTCATCCTAACGAAAACCTTTGAGACGCATCATACTGTGCGATATTGGTGCTATCAGCTCTGCTCAGTTGGGCTTTGCTGGAGTGCATCCATCAATCCCCGATAATCGTCTGAAATGGAAAGCGGTGTAATAATAGGCTGATTCACCGCGGAGGAAGCCGCTGTCAGAAATACCAGGCTGGAACAGCAGGTGAGCGTGAGGCTTGTGAGTTGCAAATAGAGGAAAGATGATGCCATTCCTTCTCAGGTGCTGAAAACCTCTCTGCTGTCCCAGATACTAAGGCCAGTCAAGGGTTCAGCCATTTGCTCTCAGAGTAAAGAAATGGCAAAGTGATCGGTGAAGACTGATATAACTGGGTGACACCATTTCACTGATGATAGCAGTATGCAAAATCATTTGAACCTTTATCCTCCTCTTTATTCAGGGACATTTAGTTCAGATCTTTTATATCTCTAGTTGCTGAATTTCTTTTGATGCAGCTCTGTTTTAAGACCATTGTAATCTGACATATCAGTGCAATCCAGTTCTATTAGATGGACATATTTTTGGATTCCCTGCCACGAATTAAGAACTTGTTAACAGTCTTACTGATAGTAGAGGCACTGATTGGGGGTTTTTCTCTCAATAACTTGTACACTAGGGGGTGACACTTTAGGTCTCCAAAAGAGTAACACCATTTCACTGATTATGCTGAGATTCCAAAACAGTTGAATCTTTTAGCCTCATATTTTTTTCAGACATGCTGTGCACAAATCTTTTATTAATTTAGAGCTCTTGATTTTAACCCACAGGTAGAAATATGAGTGTGCTTCTGTTAAAGATGGATCCAACTCCAGTTTTGTCTGTGCATTAGGAAAAATATGCAGTCCGTTTCAACAGCAGCACAAAGTAGTGGCAGTAGCTCAGTTATTTTCATTAATGTGTGCCTGGTGTTAGACTCTCTGAAAGAGCAGCTCCCACTGGCGAAAAGAATTCCATTTTTTATTAAGCTAAGTTCTGAAAAAAGTACCTGTCATTTCTTGTGCAACTAACCACTGCTGTTAGTTTCCTGAAGGGTATTTGTATAAGTTGTAGAGCCATCATGTAACATATCCTCAGTCTGCCTCTTCCTGAGTGTGGCCACCTATAACAAGGGATACGGTGCCTGTTTTCCATTAATCTATATTCAACTTGCTGACTGGTAGCATTGTAACTTTAATCAAAAATATGTTGACTAATGGAAATGTCAGTCTTGAAAGATTACACATATACATCTTTTATAAATTCTCTCTGCACAATAAGTCTTTGATCTGTATGGATTCAGCTGCCCCACCATAATATAAGCTGACATGCATTTAATCAATACTGAAATAACCCTTTCAGTTAAATACACGTCAAGTCATAAACTGTATGTAATGTGATTAGAATTTTGGTGAGGTATGCTTCTCACCTTATAATGCATAATGGATATCTGTTAAACACTAGTCTTTCAAGTAGTGGTGCTGAGTCTCATTATAGATCACATCTTTCCAGCAGAAATTCCCCTTGAAGTCTGCTGATGTTGTTATGTACTGGTTTGACCAGGATCTGAACATCAGGGCATTTGATGAAAATTTAAAAAAGGACCCTTTTCCTCTAGTTTCTCTTATGGCTCTATCAAACACAGAAGATTTTATATATCGTCCACATAAATTGTCCTTATTGTTACATTTCCAGAGACGATATTGACTTTCAAAATTTTATCAATGAAATAATTTAATAATAAATTAATCAATTAATTTAATGAAAAATATTTAGAAATTTTAAATTAAATCCATTTTCCATTGTCTTCAATTTCCAGAAGATTTATTAAATTCCAGTTCTGAGGAAAATTTTTAATATGACCTTTTAGTGTTTTTTAAAAAATTACTTTGAGAGTCCATTTACTTACATAATCCAATATATCAGTCATGGTTAATCCTATCTATTAATTCGAATTTTGAGTGGATACGTAAAATGGTTTGTATGAAATGAAAGATTGACTTTCTAATATGCTGATTATCATTACCTGATACGTGTTTAAGCAGACTCTTGGTAATTGTCAGCTGGATTCATACGATATGTTCCTTAAAAATATGTACTACCAGACCTGCAGGGTATATGCAGTGGTAGTTGCCATAGTTACCCCAGACCTGACTTACAATTATGAAGGGTAAGGAAATAATGTGTAAGCCTGAAGATTGTAGTGGTGGAGAACTCCCGGTGATGACCTGTAAAGCAATATATTTGAAATCATTCCGTAATAATGCATTAACAATACAATGAATCTAATTAGTCTGAACCCTGAGTGGAATATTGGCACTCTCTTTAACTCTCTTTAAATAGACCTACTTGAGAGACAGTCAGATTTGCCAGACAAACACTTATACAATCTGCTCTTGCAGGAGCAGACAAGTTAATGCCATTGTTTGAAATAGTCAAATAAAACACAAAACGCAAGTAAAAAAAAATTAGTGAAGAGATTGAAGATGACAGACATTAATCTTAGCTGATAGGGGAAGCCAAATATTGGCTTTATTGTTGCATACCATTTCCCTCATGCGGTATTTGTCAGCTAGGAGGTGTGCATCGAAACATGAGAGTCATATTATCAAAGATTTTAATTTAAAAATATAATATCATATGTTGTCTCTTACCTTGCATCAAACCTAATATTTAGGGACTGAAGAATATTGTCCCAAGCCCAATGTTAATTTCCATTGTTTTGCCTATTTAATGGAATTGGGGGAGAGTCACAATTATGCCATTTAAAGTCATGTGCTGTGTATGCTTTTATAGGAATATGATGCATAAATTGCCAAACTGACTCTGAAGAGCGATCAATTCTGAATGCATATCCATTAAGTCATCTCAGCTGCGCGTAAATCACACATAAGGGATACTGGAAATAGTAGGACTGCGGGTGGAGATAATGTTTAAAGTTTGGGAGAGATCTTCTCTGGGGTGATATCCTGCCAACAGCTGTTAATATCTCCCTCTGGCTGGGAGCAGACCACTCTTTCTGACACGAAGAGAATATTAGGACTTCAAATCAAACTTAATTCTGACAAGAGACCTTCTGACTCAGGAACACTGAGTTCCTAATTGCAGTCATTGAGAGATGTCACTCTGTCTCAGCACGGAGCATGCCTCAGAGTCAAAAGAAGGAGAGAGAATTTACACAGCTCCGTTTAAGCGTACTTGACAGCCCTGTTCCCTGTGTGACAAACAAAGCCAGAGCAGTATACGAGGCCTTGTAGGTGACAGCTGAGAAAGAATTCCATCTGGGTGTGTCTGTAAATTTGAGACAAGGTGCACTGTTAACATTATTTTATGCCAGGGTCCATTTCTTTTGCTGGGTTTTCAGGGATTACTGATCAAGATATATCAAACACCTATAATGTTTCAATTACAGTGAAGTGGATAAATACATACAAAATACATGGCATTACACATTTCAGTCATCAATTTATCTTCACAATCTTCCTTCTATTCCAAATACTTTACAGGGGGCATTTCACTAAAAATAATGGTGAACTATGAGAGACGTGGGAGAGGCATTTGATAATGAACACTAGCATTTAATTAGCAATCTTATTCATTGCAGTGACAGCATTGGTTGTTGAAAATTTTAAAAATGCAAACTAAATAGATTAGCTGTCATCCAAGGCTTGTGACATTATCTAAATAATTTTGCCTTATGCATTATCTACTAGTATCAAACTAGCAAGTAGTCTTCATTGATAGCATATGAGAAAACTGACAGCAAAGCACACAGTATGGCTCATGCAGACTGGTCTCGCAACCACAAAAAGAGAGTGAAAGGAAAAAAACAGCAGTAGCAAAGTCTTTGTTGTTGTTTTTTTTTTCCTTTTAATTTAATGACTTATTGTTATTTAATTCTATGTGTATTCATTTTGTAAAATTGTTAATAAGGACCAAAATAAACTATTACTACTACACTACTAGAGACTACTGAGTCCCCCCCTTCCCAGAGCGAGGTGGGTTTCCTTTCAGACAGCCACAAAGATCCCCCTCAGTGACAAGTTCCATTGCTCTTGTCACAGTTATGTAGAACCACATCAAAGGCTACACTCCACATGGGCACACAGTTGGGTCAGTGGTTGAAAACTTGTGTCTGTGATTGCCATGCTATGTGATTGGACAACAGATCCCAGATAGATGTTGTGCTACACAGAATAAGAGAATCTCCAATCATTGCTGGAGTCCCCCTTTGAAGTACCAGGTGCATCAGAGGTGTCAAATGCCACACATGTATGGCTGCAGCATGATGTCTATACTTGTCTTAAATTAAGCAAAAAGTTCCATTTTGGATGGCAGAGTTTTGTTTTATGTACAAATAAGGATGAGGGGTCATGCAAAGCACAATGCTCTCCTTACTAGATGGCCTGAGCCATGTGTCTGATGTTCTTAAGGGAAGACACTTGATCTTTAATTCAATTAAAAGTCATCCCAGAAAATACATTCCTGCTCTGACCGTTTGAGGAGTTGATTCAAGACTGACGGGACTAAAATTGGTTTCAGCTGCAAATGCGTCATGTATCCATAGACCCTACTCTGTGTGCAAATGCACTGTGGAAATCACTTACTCTTTTCAATAAATTGGCTATAACCTGTCTAAACTCTGAGCTAACAAGTTGAGTAGAAAATCTTACATATGGATTTCACTTATCTCTGACATAGAATTGGCTTATAGCATTCACCAGTACAACACCCCACATGCACACTGCAACACCCTCCTGTCACAGTGAATATATTTTTAACACAGTAAATAATTGTAAATCTCTTGTAGCGCCCATTCCTTGCATTTTGAGTATAAATTACATGCAAGCCTTGAAGCAATACTTTTGATCGAAGATGAAGGAAGCTGCCTTCCTTGGCTTACAAGGTGAACCAAAGCTATGTGGCTTGAGGGGATTCAGTTTCTTTTTGATGTAAGTCAAGCTCGAAAGCAACAGCTGGCTGACAAACTTCACACATCATTAAGGACTAGTACAACTTCACTACAGTGAAACTCACAGCTGTGTCTGATCACACTGCCCCGATGCAAGGTGAATGACTACTTAAATTGTGTCTGGATATTTTGCTTTGACTAGTCATTCAACATGTGTTGTCTTTAGACTTGCTACAATTCAAGATTCTGTGTTTTTGACCTAAACCTATTGTGGACTTATTTCTGGAATCTTCTTCTGGAATTACCTCTGTCCCCCACCTTCACTGTGAGGGGTGGGACAGCCTAGCTATAAGGGGAATTGGTTTGCCTCTGTATTGAGGATGCTTGTTGCTACATCCAGATCCCCATCCAGTCAAAAACTGGTTAAGCTACAAATTTTTAAATAGTACAATCACGCCTTTCATCTGTTCCTCACTCTCCACACCTTCACCCGCAACATATAGGTTTTGGTCAAAACAGAGAAAAGCAGGTTTGTTGCTTATCAGATGGCTTATCAGATGACTTACCAGAATTTAGAGTATATGGCTGTTCCAAGTCAGCTTCCAGTCCTCCTGTCTCTGAGCAGAGTGCTGACCACCTACCCCATTGAGAAGTAGGCAATCTTAGCAAGCCACACAGTGACAATTGTGAGGCAACTGTGTATAGGGAACAAAACATTTCTTCAACTTTTTTTTGTTTGTTTTGACACATGATATAATGTAATTTACTGTATAATTAATATTACTGAGCTGTTTTCAATGTAACATTGTCTGAAGTTCATATTGTCACGGCACTTCATTTAAAAAGCAAAACATTACATGTAGGATTGTTATACCTCACCCCGTGACCTCACTCCCAGTTCATTTCCGTCTCAATTTTGGGGCAATTCTATAATAAAATACTGGAAAATGATGCCGCTTCTAACAATGTGGTCTCACGGCTACCTCTGGCAGAACTGTCCCCAGGTCAGTCCTTAAAATTTTCAATTGATCAATAACATGAGGCCATCATTTGTTTGAGGCACCTTACTGAGTTTAGAGCCTCATTAAACACAAATTAAGCAGTTACAAAATTTCACATAGCCTGGTGATAAGCAGTCCCACTTCCATAGTGTCAAACACATATTAATCACATGAGGTGCGAAGAGTGAAAATTAGCAAGGAGAGAATCCAGTAGCCTTTCATAATCATGTCATCTTGCACAGCTTCACACTTATTCTAATGTGGGAAGGAGCATAAATGAATGGGGGGGGTGTTATGTGAATGTTTTGGAATTTATTTCTTTGAGGAATAAATTAGAGGTTATTCATAAACTGGATGTAATTTGCAAAGGTCTGATTAGTAGATGTTTGGCAAATAGGCAGTTACCAATGAAATGAGTGGAACCTCACTAAAACTGTCCATTGGCAAATTACTGAGATGGAGGACGATGCGGTGATCATGCATAATGTATATTTCACCATCTGGTCTAACTGATGTTGGAGCCAGTTCCCAAGAAATGCAACCATCTTTCCTTTCGAGCAAGTTCTGTCACCACAGATTGCAAAAGAAGTGCTTCATATGACTTCAAAACTGGCGGGTTCAGGTGTGGGAGTCTTTAAAACTGACAGCCTATGCTTGTTTGCCTTCTGAAGTCTTTTACTCCAGAGAGGGCTCTGGGTTTATTTGCCTGCAAATTGGCTTGTGTCTCATGTTCTGAAGCAATATCTCTCATCAGCTTGGTGATTAACGCCATCCCAGTAATATCGACTCATAGATGACTGCAACATTTAACTACCTTCCTCCCCATGAAAGAATAAATAAATTATAAATTTTATTAACCTTATATTTGCTTTCTAAAGTTGCATAAATAGCATTATAACTACAGTTACCAAAAAAAATGTTTTTGTCATATCCAAACATCCTTGCAGTAATCTTAGCCTAATGATGTAATTGAAATGTATTTAAACCAATTGGTTAAAATGAAGTGGACTTTTCCTGGTGGCATTTGATACATTTAAATTTATTATATTATATTACCCAGAGCAACTTACATAGCTTAGAATTTTTACATGCTATGCATTTATACAGCTGATATTTTCTGAAGGAATTCTGGGTTAAATATTTGGCCCAAGTTTACAGCAGCAGTGTCCCAGCAGAGAATCGAAGCAGCAACCTTTCAGTTACAAGCCCTGCTCCCTACTACTGTGCCATAATGCCACCCCCACAATATGTTAATTACCATTAACATATTTGATTTACAAATTACACCTTGCACCCTTCACAGAGTGCACTGATACAGTAAAAAGAGACCAGCTGTCCATGCTCATCACTCTGCATCTCATTGTGTCATATGTCACAGAGTAGTGAGAGGCTACCCTGGCTCCCTCTGACATTCTGCGTAGACAGGGAACATCGCTGCAGTTTCAGAGAAGCAACCAACCACTTGTTCGAGAGGACTTGCAAGTGCGACCCAGTGTGCGTGGGTGGTTCAGAGGCTTAGTCTGATTGATGTAATGATGCATACTAGTTAAAGGGTCTCATTTCACACATGGCATGCAAGTCTCATTGTTATATTCCACATTAAAACAAGGAAAATAAATTGCATGGGCTTTTTTTGCATGCTGCCTTAAATAGCATTGTATAAAGATGATTAGTTACAAAGGAGTCATTAGAATGGGAGGGCAAGGTAATTTAGCACAGTATGTAATGCAAAACTTTATACTTCATCAAGAATATATGGTGGTGATTATCGAAAATCCAGTGATACCAATTGCTTCTAAAATTATTGTTCTCAGAATTACCCAGGCACATGTGCAGACTCTGTACATGCAGTGCTGCCGTGTGGCTGGCTGTATAAAGTTAGGACTGCATAATGTCTCAGTCTCAGAGAAGAAGGAGATTTCATCTATCTTAATCTCCTAAAATCAAGAAGTCTAGCATCATATGTAACTACATTTTTTTTAATTACAGACTATAAACAAATTAGGGAGCAGCTACAGGCTATTACACAGATAATACAAGAGCTAGAGGTAGTAAGCAGTGACGCGTTTTATTTTGCATTCATAATGTTACTCAGGAACAGGTAAACATCTATAAACTACCAAATTGCCAAACAGTACATGAAAAAGAGTTTTCAGGTTCAGAAAGATTGAGAGCATACAGACAAAGATAAAGTAACAATCCAGTGAGACACCATGAATATCTTTGAGGGGAAAGGGAAAGAAATGCTTGAAGGAAAAGGGATGGCAGGCTAAAAATTATAAATGTCTTCTTACCTGTGAAGGAGAAGAGGTGAAGAGATGGAAAAGACAAAAATATTATAATCAAAATGTAGACAGACATATGGATATTTTGTACCTCTAATTTTGCACCTCTGGTGACAGTGACCAAAGCACCACTTGGATCCAAGTGTTTGGGGTATTGGAATCAATAGAGTTAAGGGATACAGGAGAGTAAGAGAACTGGAATTGAATGAGGTGAAGGTGAGTAAAACAAGGCCCCAGAAAAAGCCAAAAGCAATGGAAGACTGAAAAGAATTTCCATCTGAAAAATGGAAAACTGAGTATGGGCCTAGAGGGCACACACTTCAATGTTGTATGAGGAAGACACTCCTGACCGACATGTTTATGGGACATTGACTATGGTACTGTACAGTATCTTTTGGTTGAAAATGAAATGCAAGCAAAAGCATGCACACATGTGCAGTCCTTGAACAGATTTATCATAATAGGATGAGGTCATTCTACATATGGAAAATGCAGATAACAGGCAGCACAAGCATGCCACCAAAGTAACTAACTAATGGAAACTTACAGTATACAAACAGCACAAGAAACATTATCGTTTTGTACACTGTCACCTTCAATAAAGTATGATCTTCATGCAATTTGGGCACAACTTGGGCCTGTCCTCCTGATTCTCATGGAAAAGTACCCCCAGAATCATCAACATTTTTTTCATTAGTAATAGACCGACAATGCAGTATTAGGAGAAGAACTCCTTGCCATTTCAGATGGGATACATAGCTGTCAACTGGAATTTTGCTGGAAGCTGACCATGGAAAAGGACCTGCTGATGGAGCCTTCATAAAAAGAGCTGCAGACACACCAGCTATAAAGGATCTCTACGGCATACTTTTTCCATTCATCAACATCAAGCTTTTCAATGTGACGGAAGAATATTGCAAAGTTTATGACTCTGTTGCAGAGTGAGCTTCCCAGTGAGGGGCACGTCTCCACCAGATGGACAGCACTTCTCCTAGCATAATACAGTTAAAGGATCTCAGATGCTTCTCTACTGTGAGGACAGCTGACAGTGTTGCACACCTTGCAGATCTGCAGTGCAAGCAGTGGGTGAAGTCACCTGATAAAACAGGAACGCGGCTATAAGATGTCACATCAATCACGCGTTCCATCCAATCACTCTTCAGCTGGTGTCCTATATCCAGTGGATCACTGATTCTCAATCCTGCTCCTGAGAGCCCACTGTCCTGCATATCTTCTACCTATCATTGCCCTACCTACCTGACTGAACTCATCAGTGGCACTTTTGATCAGCTGAGCACACCTGTTTTAATCAAGAGCATGTTAATCACACTAATCAGGTGTGTTTGGAGAAAGGATAGATAGAATCTGTTTATTCCAACAAACAGAAATTTCAGTGCAAATGTGAAAATAATGTGAACATTAAGTGAAATGTTGCTATTACAAATATATGGGTCATTTTACAGAATCAGAAACTGATGATTACTATTATACATATTCATTACAAATTTTAATCAATTTCTTCTCATTTCATTTCATTAGCATTTCTTTCATTGTTTACCGTTATAGATTTTGCAAGTTCTATATAACGTAATTCTATCATCTAATAATCTCATTAAGACATCTTTAAGATCAAAAAATCTCATGATACAAACTATTCACAGACATTAAATACCTCAGATCAATTATGATCACATTCTCCTTCAGCACTGGAACAGACTCAAATACATTTACAGCTGCAAGTTCACCATGTTTGATCCAGTTAGCATCAAACACTCTATAGACTTTCAAAAACCTGGCAATAGTTAAAACCTAGCAAAATCAGTCATGTAGCTTTTTTATTTTATCACTGTTTTTTACAAAGGACCTTCTTTGCAAATGGGTTGTCTGTCAGTCATGTTTGTGAAATACTTTATCCTGCTCTCTTGGCAAGCTCATTTATGTACAGCGCTTTTGAGATACTGGTGGCAAATTACTTTTCACTCATAATCAATGGGAACATTATGTGCTGTAAAAAAAACATCAATCTGCCACATTCACAAAATGATCCTTTGACACTTGTTTGAGAAGAGGACGCCTTGCTAAATACTCAACTGCACTGCTGCTTCCTGGAACTGTCATTTCTTCACACAAACAACCCAATGTCTGATCCTCAGGAGAAACTGCTACAATTACAAGAAATTGTGTTGGCTTAGCAATCAAGCACAGAACAATGGGGAGCATCAGTAACCCTCTCAACCAGAGAGGAAAGCCTATTTTTAACAATTCTAACAGCCCATTTGAAATAAAACAAGCAATTTTTTTGACTAACTGAAATGCTTGTAATCAGAATTGTCAAGCCGTAACATGCACCGCTTGATCACGAGATCAGTGACCTTCATGACACCCATAACAAAACTGCAGCTTTTATTCCAATTTATATATTTAATATCAATCACTCATTCTTCATTCAATTAGTATTAATATTAGTGTCAGTATTAGTATTAGTAATGTTCGACTCTTCACTCAGTGGTGCTAATGTACAGCAGTATTGCAACTGAGAGTAGTAAATTTGGGTACAGACTAACTGTAATTCCATTAATTTTATTGAGCAGTATGATTTATGAACAGGTCACATTGATCTAAAAAAGATCAGCAGTGATTCCAGGAACCCAGCTTTTCAAAAACTGAAAGGTCAAAATGACACCATTACAGTCAAGGGAGTGGTGGAAATTGAAAAAATTATGAATACAGAGTTTTGAGCGATGCAGAATAAGAAATATTCATCTCTGCGCTGCCAGGTCTCTATGTTCACAATGTGCAGTTCTAGGTGCTTACATTTTTCAGCAAGCTAGAGAGCCACTGGCAGGACTTGAAACCCTCTCTAGAAATATTGTTGTCCCATTTGCCAAATAGAGCACAACAAAAACAAAACACTGAATCAGAGAAATGTGAAATTAGCTGTGTCCTCAAAAATTCTCCCCATTCTCATTCACGATGTAATGTTCCCTGGCGAGGCGACATGGAATTACAGATCATTTTGTGGAAAATCAATGATTTGAACGACCATCTTACAGCATCGATCGCAGTGCTGTATGCCACAAATGTTCTTCACCTCACATGCAGGATCATTTGGTGAGAAACTGACTAACACTGTGTGAAGGGATTCTAGGTCAGATAAAGACAGGGCTGTAAAATAGGCCTGTTTTTGACTTTTGCCTTAAAATTCATGGGGTTCTTGCTTCTGACTGTTTCTCATTAGCCCTCTCCCACTGCGTATTCGTAGTCGCAGGAGTGCAAAAACACATCCATTTCTTCTTCAAAGACGGTATCTCATACAGATGGCACATTCATACATTCATGAAGACAAGTCATTTTAGAGTTGAACGAAAAAGATCCTAAAAGGCCCCACCATTACGTGACATATATTTTGTTCATCATGGACATGAGGGAACAATACCTTTTACACCTCTCCTGTTTACCATTCTGAAAAAAATTCTTGTTGTACATTACAGAAATTACAGCCTCGGACAACATTGTAGCCACACAAGTGACACATCAACCATGTACCTTTGAGGATAGAGACAAGATATTTTCCAAACATGTTTTAATGAGGGCAAAGTAGGTCACATGTATATAGTATACAGTATCCAGTAGGCCTTCCATATAATGGAACATTCTAAGTTATCTTCTTTATTTTTGAAAACTGAAAAATGTGTGCCCTCAATGATTGTGAAACAACAGTTGTGCAATGAGGCATGTGAGCTTTAATGTTTCACCATGATTGTGTCTGCATCAGATGTAATGAAATCTCAAATGAAGCCTGGGCAGGCAAAAAAACAAAAAAGATAATTGATTCAAACAATGCAAAAATTATACGATGCAAATTAAAAATTTTACAAGTTATCCTAACAGTTTGATTATGCTGTACATGATTCTGTACAGAACAACCACACATATTGTAAGCAGAGATATAGCATGTTTGCAGTCCCAGCTGGACATAATAAAGTCATTCCAGAAGGAGATAGTGGAGAGCAGTGTGGACCATGTCCTAAATAGCAACACATGGTGTTTTTCAACAGAATCACATTGCTAAAGCCAAATCCTGCTTTAAAAATGAGCAGCCCGTCAAAAATAGTACTGTAAAAGGACTGAAAGAAGAAATGGGTAGCAGCTCAGTGATAAGCTCACAGCTGTGTCACGAACCTGTCCACGAGACAGGCAGGTTTTTTTTTTTCTTTTTTCCATAATCACGCCATTTTTACTGTGGCTTCCATGCAGAATACTACTCCACTCTCTGTCTCTGCAATCAGTCTTCAGGTCTGTCAGCAACCACGGAATGTAATGAAAAATATAGCCGTAGCTGTTACAGCCTTTCCCAGAACACAGACAGGTTCACAGCTGTTCCTTTTACCCTGCCTATATGTCGCTCTGAGTTTTGCCAGCTGTATGCGCACATGTCAGGGCGAAGAGATTTATGAAGATACTGTAAGGCTGCCCATGGTATGCTGCTGTATAGTCTGGATTCCTAATTTTCTTAATGTGTAATTACTAATGTTCTGCAATGCCAGCATTTTATTCAGTTCTTTGAAAAATGGCAATGCTTTCTTGAAAACCAATTACATTTGAAACACAGAGGAATTCCTGGCCACTGGTGTAGAGCTAACACTGGTGACTGTGCCCTTGTTAAACAATGAACAGAATGAATCAGCACACATATGAGCAGTATGTGGCATTACTCATACCTTTCACGGTTGTTTGTCTTTCATGACTTGTGTTAATGCTATCTATGCAAATGGGAGAAAGGGGGCCCATTTAGCATAGTGATGTCAAGTATGCTAGTATACCCTGGGTGTGGAAATTAACAATGAGATGGTATCAGTGACAATGAAACCCTGTTGTGGCAGCCATTTAATGAGGCACGTGTCCCAGCGCAATAGTAGAGAGAAAAATGGTAGTGTATTCCCCAGACTTCCTCTAACTGCCAAGAGCATGCAGGCAGATGAGAAAGTCTGATTATTTATTAATTATGTTTACCAAACAAATTTCTCTAAGAAAATTTGTGAGATGCGGCTGAGAAACGAAAACGCGTGTCAGGAAGCACAAGTCAACAGCTAAACAGCATCCTGCTGTTTTCTACTGAACATGAGGTAACTAGCATGGAGTAAAATGGGTAAGGATTGCTGGAAGTGGAAAATACAGTCAATGGGGGTGAGACATAATTCCAATTATATCCCCTAACTATATGAAAAATATAAAACTATTCAAAACTATTCAATGCACAAAGTAATTCAATTTAACGCTTCGTTATTTTTAACAGCTTTTATTAGGTGACTCTTTCCAACAGCGCAACAATACCTCTATTAGTATTTTAATAGGATTTTATAGGATAGGATTTCACAAAAAACCCTGCACTTAGGGATTTGCATAAAAGTGTATATATACATATATATATATATATATATATATATATATATATATATATATATATATATATATATATATATATATATATATACAGTTTTTACTGTATATACTGTATGTGTATATGGTCTGTGTTGCCTGTTGTTGCCTGTTGTATTTTACTTGCCCAATTCCCATTTGTACTCTGGATTTCTAATGCTCCTTGGTGAGGGCAGCTGCCAGGAGTTTAATATCAAAGCACTGTGGACCGATTGAGCTATGAAAGCACAGAATTAAAAGATCACAGATTGATGAATCTACCTTTCATCCTGTTTGAGTTTTCCTGCTGCATTACAGCAGCTAATATGTATAATCAATTTAGCATCTGTGTTTTATTGCTACAGGCTATATGACTGATGTAAAAGTGACACAAAGGGACAGAGGGAAGAGATAATTGCACACAATTATGGCAACAACCCTATTCCATCAGGAAATCATAAAGGATGCATTGACCTTTACTGTCTCTGATCTTTTTTTGAACTCTCTCAAGATTACTTTCACATAGTCAGTTAAACTTGCATGTCTTTTGTTAGGAATATTGGGACAGTCTCTCTACATTATGTGGAGATCAGTTTTTTATGCACCAACTCAAGAAAGATAACCTTTGTTGAAATGTTGCTGAAAATGTATTTCTGCACTGTTCTACTGAACATGAGGTAAAGAGCATGGAATATGGATAAGGATCGTTGGAAGTGTGAAAATTTTAACTTTCATGAGTAGACAAAAATGTGCAAACTTGCCCATACAAAGACACACTTCTCTCAGCATTGACAGAATTGGTAACAACTGACAAGCATAGTTTAGCCCTCTGGTTTAAGACTATGAAATGTGTTTTCTAGATCTATCCTAGAATTCATCATTCCATTACTGTTATCTTTTGCGTAGTCATTAAAACTGAGAATAGAATCTAACTGGAGGTTTTCCACATCCAAAATGAAAATTGTTTAAGGGGTAAAAATCCTGGAAGCCCTAGGAAAGTTGAGCTGGATGACTGAAATGCGTTTTGTGCAATTTATCACAGCTGTACTAGGCTGTTGGCTTTTTTTCAACCTTGTTGAATGTTTTAGCATATTGGCGGCTTATTTCTTTGTGTATTCCCTGCATCCTTGTGCCAGTGTTCGGTGTTCATTTGTCACCTCCTCAACCTTATTGTAGGTTTTGTGAATTCTGTCATTATTCTGGGAAGAAGCCTTGAAGAATGTTGTTGTAAGCCTCAGATGTGTCATTTGCATTGTTTGACACAACCGAAGTCAGATTTTGAAAACTGACTTCAGATGCGTCTAACCATTGCCATACCACGTGCTAAAGCAGAGTAAGTCAAGAGGAGAATAGACACATAGATGTCAGCCAGAATAACTCTCAAATGAATGTAGGTATTTGGCCTTGTCAAGCAAACATTATATAAAAAGAATGTACAATGATCCTTTGCATTTGTTACCTTTCCGTAACATCAGGTACGCTGTGAGAGGGTTTAATTAATGCTTTGATGCCATGCAAGTCAGCAGTCTTGAAGCAGACACACTTTGTTAAGCTAACTGAAAGAAGGAATTGCCCACCATTTATTACATGCTTACACATGCACATATTTTTGGCTGCTCCATGTTTTCAAGGGGAATGACTGCACAGATAAATGCATCTGTCAAATCATGAATGACATCCTTCTCTTCATAGTTTTTGTGCAGTTTTGTGATTTTAAATGTTTATTGATATACTGTAAGTTGTGGCAGCTAAATTACACCTGTTGGTAGGCAATGTACCAGGTTGATATTGTTGCACTTGCACAGTCAAAGAAATCTTTCTTTACATTGTACGTTCATTCATAATTCCTTCCTTCCTTAACTGTAACTGTTTTTTTTCTGTTTTGTTTTGTTTTTACACTGATTAAGTGCTAATTGCTGCAATTATGTATTCACATATTTACATTGTAGCATGAATTATTGTACCTGTGCTGATTGCTCCAAGATTGCTGAGACTGGAGTGCCTACAGGGACGCCTGGAGGATAATGACTGAAATACAGCTTGAAAGCCCTACAGGTCATGTGGTTGAGGAAAAAAACTCTGGGCTCTACACATGAGTAATACATATGGACACTAACGGCATTTTCCAGACAAGTACATCCTTGCGAGTGAATGCTGAAATTGCCAGAATTGATACTATATTCAAAGTTAGTTTTCAAAGCACTGGAAAACACACATATACACATGCACACACACACACACACACACACACGCACACACACACACTACAACCCAAATGAAAAGTTGTGCTGTTTCAGTTAAAACATTTAAAATAAGATTTAAAGATGCTTCTCCTGAAGAAAACAAAGTTACAGTGTCAAGTTTTGATTAATATTTGTTTCAGCTGCTGGTCGATGAGAACTCAATGTGCATTTAATCAACATAATTTCAGTGTTGGAATAAGGATGAAATTGCATTGTGATGAAAATATAGCATTGATTCGGTATGTAATGGTCCAATTTCTCCGTGGATTGGAATGCCTATTGCCAATCTGTGGTTGTGTTTAAACATTTGATTGCAGACCAAAACTAATCAAAATCTCTGTAGAGAGCCTATTCATTCACTAACTTTTGAGGACACCTGAAGAAAATTTGCATTCTCGATTTGGCCTTGGGTGGTTTACTAGTCCTTCTTAGGCTGGTCAGAACATACCAAAACTGGACTCTAAATTTTGTAATGATGATTGGCAGTGTAATCTCATTGTGACTCCAGTGTTGAAAATATTTAGATTACTTTTACCTAGAACCTTTCCAATTAAGACTGACAAATACATGCAATTGTGAATTTTCTTTTTGGAATCAAATATGAATGTGCTATATGTTGTATTAAACTGGATTTTCCTTAAGATGAGTTGCAATGTAATCTCAGCCTTAGCCCAACATGGGAAAAGATGATTACTAGTTGTCTAACATTTTCAGCATTTTTACAGCTGTACTTCAACAAAAGCATTTTGTTGTGAGTTTTTGTGGTACATTGAATTGACATTGCTTGACAACTCAACTCAGTATCAACCAGAAGCGACTCGGAACTGATGTCCTGTGCTTGGAGTGAAGCCATTCTTTAACCCTCCTGTGACTCCTCCTTGTCTCTAACTGATTTCCCTGATCATCACCCTGCTGCAAGGCATGTATTAGGAGGTAGGGGTATTAAGTTGATTGCACACCAAGTTCACTGGAATCAAATGCAACCTGATTAGTTCAGAGTTGACTGTGAAACCTTTGTAGTTATGCAATTGCACCAGGATGCATTTGATTAAAACAATTATTAACTATTATTATACCATTTTACACCATTCAATCATGATTTTTAACCTTTAATTTTTTTAATGAATTTATTTTATGATATGTAACAGCTTGGTCTAAAATTTAGAACAAGACCTCTTTCAGCATGCTAAAAAATGCACAATTATTGGTCATAGTGTTTTTGCATTTTTGACTGTTTGCATTACATATTTATGATTGAAAGGATATTAATGATTTACATTAATACAACATGTAATAAGCCATGTTAACATTTAATAGTCATGTTAGCCTTACAAGGTAATGTAGTTCCATATGGTTGCACTGGCCAGGCATGAAGATAACAATCCAAATGTAAATCAAGACACTCTTTCGCAGCAATATTCTGGTTCCCTATATCAAAGAAACTACATTGTACAGTCAAAGAATAATTTATTATAAATTATTATTGTATTCCCTACGATACAGCATTTTTCTTAACTTTGAGCCCTTACAGTTTATATCTAATGACCTGACGTTTGGCACAATGGTGCACAATGGGACTCAGTGTAATTAACGTCCAGCTGGAAAAAATAATGAAAAATCCTCTGACGTATAATTACTGTGTTGACCTGAAATTTAGCATGCGGTTCTTCCTCTGAGCTCCCTGCATCGAATCCTAGGGATACAAACACCCTTAGAAAAATTCCTGGTGGGGTCCTGAGTGGCTTTGTTCAGCATGGTGTTCACTTTGAGTGCAGGCTGAGGACTACAGCCTGGAGTAAAAAAAAAAAAAACTGGCCATATTGTTTGCCAACAGCAACCGGTATACCACAGGGGCTGAATCAAATTGGTTTTGTTCCCCAGGGGGTAGGGGTGGGTAGGAAAGTCAGGCAGAGCTTCCCCACCTCACCGCTCTCAGGCACCCTGCAGTAAAGTAGCACCTACAGTATACTCCAATGAGCACCCATTTCAGCGTAGTGTGTTGTGTGGCTTATAGTGTGAAAAATAGCCACTGGCTGCATGCAAGTGTACTGGAGGATTGAATTCATCTTGTCTAAGAACTCCCGCACAAATACAGAGGTTGTCACAGTGAGAAAAGGTTAGTATATAACTGCTGATTCCAAAACAGTGTTACATAACATGGAAGAAGGCAAAAAAATGCCTTGTAACAAATGTATATGCATGTTGAAATTTGGTGATTCAGTATTTTGTGTTCATTGACAGTGCCCAACAAGTGCTGGGCCACCAAGGGCCTTTCTCTCCATATGTGTCTTTTGCCATTCTCTTTAAGTGTGATCATGACAGTATTATATTCCATAACAAATCTGAGATTGGCAAATTATGGTGATCTGTGGAACCTTTATCTTACGGTGACAAAACCCAGAGGTCATCAGGCACATGGATTAAAGGAAAAAAAACAGAATTGTCAAAGACAGTCCTTGTAATTGAGTCTTGTGGAGGAGAGGACAGAAGACTCCATTAATAGTCTATCGCACATAATTTAGAAAAAGTGCAAGAGTTGCAGAGCTTGTTAGGTCTAAATTCAAATTGGAACACAATGTAATCGGATTTGCCTTGTTGCAGACATGTCCTTTTGTACCAATAATATGATGGACTACCAGCGGTCTAGGCTGCTAAGTCAAGGTGAATGAGACCTTTAACTGACATTCTGAATAAGAAGTCATCTTCCACAGCCACGGTTTAGAGTTCATGATCCATGCATATCTGCAGAACATGAAAATACTATCATCAGCACAACATGGATTGGCAGTGCTCCTCTAAATATTTCCCATGCAATCTTTCTTGGCTGTGGAATGATTCAGAAGCACAGCATTCCCATCATTACACTCCTGGCAGTAGCTGTTCGCTCTTGAGCTGTTACCCTGGCACCATCTTCCCTCTTCGCCTGCTGCCTTGGCTAAGATGCACTATTCGAACACTCTTCTTGCAAACAATGGAAACATTATTCATTTTTGCATAGCTGGAGCCCTTATCCATGGCTGATGTTTTCTATTCTCCTTTTAATACAGTTTCACATTGACTGAAAGAGTTTCTGTTAAGACAGAGTGCAAAGGTTGCAGTCTTGAACCTAAACTCTTCTGGTTACAAGCCAGTTTCACTGATCACTACCCCGCTCCCAGGATGGTCCAGTGATTTTTCAGCTCATTGCTGTCTAGCTGCTTGGTTTCATTGGACATTTGAAATTCACTGGTGTTTACTCAAGGTCCCCAAATGAATGCAATGACATGATGGCTGAGGGATTATAGATATGGATGTGGTTAACTGAGTTCAAAAAAAGTTAAAAAAAAAAAAAAAGGTCTCATTTTTAGGTTTCATTTGTCCGACTCCTCCACCTTCTGCCCCCATGCTAAAGCAGTGTGGATCATACATGAAGAAATAACTTTGTAGATATCAGGAGGAGCTTCTCTTCTGGGTCCTGTTAGCTATAGTAAGTACAATAAGCTTTGTCAGTCACATATATCTGCATCTCAAGAGTTGCCTTCAGAGAACAATGGAGGATGTTGTGTTTTTTCTTCAAGCATTTTGTTCCCATGGGGACAGACTTGATTGTCAGACTCTTGTTCCTAGCCTTTTTTCCTCAGAAGTGCTGTCCATGAGTGTAAACCCATTAATGCCTTTCATCAGAATTCTACAATACCCCAGCATGTCCTTGGAAAAAGATTTTATGCTTTTCAGTTGCTGGGAGAAAGTCTAAAATGCTTTCTTTTCATGTTACTGAATACTGCATGAATATGGGTTCTGGTGTGAAATAGTCAGTTTGGCACTTGTGTGGCTGTATTATGTATAATAAATCAATGAAAGCAACAAGGTTATGCTCAGAAAGCATAAACCTGAAAAAATCTGCTCTCTTTCTCTCTCTCTCTCTTTCTTTTAAATGGGTTTTGTACAATCTGATGTTTTTGAGTGAATTGTTCTAAGGGATCTTTCTCTGGGTAGACGCTAATTTGAAGGAATGCTCTGCACAAGTAGGTGTCTGACTCAGCCTGTGTCAGAATTTAACTGCTTTTTTTTTCTACTGGTAACAGTAAAGCAAATCTGCCCAGCTCAGCCCTGCATGCAGGATAGGCAGAAGCTGTATGTATCTAAAGGATGTTTTTACAGAAATTGGGGTTTAGCATTTGATTTAGCATTTAATCGTTTTTATATAATTTTTCAAACTTGTTATTCCAAATATTAGCATTTTGAATGAGAGTAATTGTTTTAGTGTTTGATGCCTTGTTTTTTTTTCCATAATTCCCAGAATGAATTTTGTTCTTTTGCTTCCTAAATTTTGCTTAGTTCATTACTCACATAAACTCTTCTTTTTTCCCCGAGGTTCTTGTATTGTTTTAGGACCTGGTGAAATTTAAAGCATCCCTCTTGGGTTCTTTATGTTTGATGTTTGACAGCTTCCTCAACAGTTTTTTGTCTGTCTTTCATTTAGTATGACTTTTTTGTTTGATTTTATTTTTTTCTTGCATTTTTCTTTTTCAGTTTTGATTTATTTGCCAATCAAATTAACATGGTGTTGAGGTGTTAGGTGACCAGGCTAATGTTCTCTTTATTCTTTTCATAAATAGTGTTTGAAAGCCATTGAACAGCCTTATGTTGCCTCATATTCAGCAATGCTGTCCTGTGTCCACTTGTATGTGAGCAGGAGGGGGAAGAGGTTGAGCTCTGAGATGAAACCCTCTGTTAGCCTCTTTGACTTTTTCAGGTACATTGTTATTTGGCTGTGGTCTGATAGGGGTAGTTGCAGTATGACTTTAAATGAATTTCCTTTAGCAGGGTATATGTCAGTGACGGTGTAGTCCACTACCAAGTGCAGAGCTACCACTGCTCAGAGAGTCCCCCTGGTTCTGCTGTTAACAACCTAGGCCTTTTCAGAGCTGGGGTACCTGTCTGCCTATCTATCTATATGCATACCTCTCTCTCTCTCTCAAACACACACACACACACACACACACACACACACACACACAAACACACTTTCAAAATTGTTAGTGGGTGATGTAGAAATCAATATGACATGAAAACTTTAACTGATGACAGAAAAATACCAAGACCAAAGATCATAACAAAGTAAAAAATGAGTTATTATTTAATCATTTAGTACATGGTCAGAATATGATACAGAAATGTTACAATCAAAAGACTGTTTGCTGATTGAGGAGTGAGTACCAATTAAAATTAATTTGTCCTCTAGTGGTGAGAAATGGAATTGCACAGTGATGACAGACAAATGAGCCAAGTTCACTTTGACACTATCCCCAACAGAAGACCTCATCTGTATGCCCTGTAACCCTGAGTAAGAGATTAGTAAGGCTGTCATCTTCAACAGATGTGTTTATGGCTAACCAAGGTCGCAGGCATCATACAGAATGAAAGATTATCTTGAAAACGTGAAGGGAAATGAGATAGGAAATGAACAAACTCTGCAGACATTTGAGATTATTTTGCCATACAGTACCACACTAATCTGCGTTTTATAAATGAATGAATTTTTATTTAATGGGTAGAGACATACTGTGTGTTTCCCACACCCCCCTGATCATCCAGTGTGATATGCAGCCATTTCCTCTCAGCTCAAACAACCCTTTTTGATGGTGAGACATCAGCACAACATGCACAAGAGGCTATTCAAGAGCAAGTCAGCAACACAAAAGTTTATCTGAATCATACTTCTGGCACTAATACCCCCAAAACGTTTATTCGAGCTGAAAACCTGACAGTCAGCACAAAGGCTTCGGAAGGCTGTGAGTCCAAGAAGGCCTCCAGCAGATTCCTATCATTTCATGTTTTAATGAGTGAATCCCTACTGTTATAAGGCTTAAACGCTGCACGCACATCATTATGTATTAATTTGTTGAGAGCCCTGCTTTGCAACCAAGCCACCCTCAGCGACAGGATAAAGGAGAAGCACAAGAGGAAAACTACAGTTTGTTTTCTTGCTTTGCTTGGAATTAAATGTTCCTTCAGAATGAGACTCCTGCAACTATGCTGTCCTCCCCTTCCTCTTTGTAAGAGAATTACTCAAAAAATGACAACTGTCTCCAATCACAGGACAATTTGACACACAGTTTGCTTTGGCAACTGATCGGTCATCCTTAATTGATGCTCTTGTATACTGATAATTTCCAAGATACATATTAATAGAACACTTCAACATAATGTGACATACCAGATGATCTTCAGATCTTCATGTGTGAGTTGCCTTGAAGAACAGCAGTTACTGTATGTTCATATGAGGAGGTACAGTAAAATAACATCGCCAGTAAACAATGACCCAATCAGACAAACTTATTCAGCAAGTTAAATCAACAATTTCAAGCAGTTCAAATATAAATTGTAATCTGAGACCACAGGAATCCCAGAAATGCATAAATGTGTCACTTCTGTTTCATGTGTATTATTACTGTTGCCATCCCTTCTGCCATTTTAAGAGCAACAAACACACCACACAGCCATAACTCAAATTCACTTCTTTTCCATTTCGAAGCATGGAAATGGGCAGAAAAAAATGACAGCTGCATGACAATTAAGAGCCAGACCATCAACGTCGCAACTGGGGGTGGATTTTCTTGGCTGAGGAGCTGCTTATTACATGCAACCACCCGGGGAAATTCCAAGAAGCAGACAGCCAATTAAAGGCCTGAGTTCTGGTAGCTTACAGAATGTTTACCTTCACTTGAGCTTTGATACTCCTGGCTGTATCCTCATGAGCCTAGTCTAATCCTCAGAGCCCTTAACTGGCAAATGCATGAGGATGGGAACACCTGGAATTAGTATCTCACGTGTCTTCCTTCTTTGTTTATGACTATTATTACTATTATTAGTAGTAGTAGTAGTAGTAGTAGTAGTAGTAGTATTAGTCGTAGTTGTTGATTGGTTGTTTATTACATTTTGGATTTGACAAATATTGATGCTGTTGTTTCAAGTAAATATGCTGAATGTACTTTTTAAATGAGCTGGCCACAGCACCATGGACAGCACCAATCATGTTATATATATATATATTGTGTGTGTGTGTGTGTGTGTGTGTGTGTGTGTGTGTGTGTGTGTGTGTAAAAAAGAGCATGTTCAGTCCTCTCAAGCAGTACAGAATGTGCACCATATGTATGCATTTATAAGGCAGTTATTTCCCATCGTATCCTCAGTGGTCTGTGGATTGCAATATATTCAGCCCACAGACAGATTACGTGGATAACTTAAGTGCAAGTTAAATTGTTCTTCATGCTTTACTTTCAGTGTTATTTTTATTTCCATTAATTCTTCCTGAGGTCTTTTTCTCCATTTTATGCATTTAATCTTCAGCAAAATGCAAATTGCTACTGCCAAGATGCCTTTTTTTCTTCCTGCAGAGGAAGACAGGTTTGCAGTGGAGATTTCAGAAACATGGGTAATCACACAATTTAATTTACCCAAGAAAACAGAGCAGCCCAGATGTCACCTCTTATTCAAGCATTTATACAATTGCCGAATATAGAAGTCACTTTAATGGTATAGAGCCTTACTCCCCTGCCTAACTGCTGGTGCATAATAAGGAATTATTTACCGTCTGCTTCTGAAAGGCTGTGTCTTGTTTTATTCATCAGTGTAACCGCTTGCTATAAGCCCTCAGCTAATGGTGAGACATCTTTTTCCTCACTTTCTAAAACTGGTGGCTAGAGAGCACAGTTGTCACTGCAGGTGAGCAAGCAGTTGCCTTTTTAAAATTTTTATGAGCAATTTGCAGATGTGTTCCACTTATGCAGACAAACTGCAATGTAATCCCATTAAAAACCCCATGTTGTGGAAAAATAATTACATTCTTGCCCACCAAAAATGATTTCATCGGCCCTCCGAAAAAAGCCATTCCCCAGTATGAATTCAACTGAGAATGCCTCAAGGCCAAACTCTGTTGCCCCAGCAACGTTCACCAGAGGGTGGCATGACATCTACAGCTGTAGTACTCTCACTTTGTAATTGCTTCACCAAATGCCTTCATGCCAGTACTTTATGTTGCAAATCTTTGTATGTAAGCTCAGTGAGGATTGCTTTTCCAGGGAATGACATTAGCTCTGAGCATCCACTTCTTCATGGGTTAATTAACATAATAGTATGCAGGGCACATAATAATGTTTATAAAATACAAGAGGAAACAGTGCATGCTCAGCATTTGCACAGGACAAAGGATTGGGGCTCATGTCACCTGCTTAGCCATTTCAAAGAGTATCATTTTTTAACATTCTATGTATAGCCTTTATTTATTTGCTCTGCTTAAAGGAGAGCCTATATGTCTGAATTTACAGTGCGTGGTATCTGGAGCAACCAGAGCTTTGTTGCCCTAAAAAAATTAACTCTTACAAAAATTGAAGCAAATCACCGCGGACTGTTTCCACCGTGCACTGAACAGATGTGGAATACGCAGCCTCTTAAAGATTAATAACTGCACAAAATGATGTCTTGATCTGCACCTACATGCGTGCTGTAGATTAGCCACCCATTATAATCTTAATGTGTTTCTGGTGTGTGGACCCCTGTGCAAGCTGTGGAGAAATGGTATAATCGCTGGCGGTTATAAATGTGCGCCATTTGAAATACAATAAATGTTGAAAGGATTTGCATTAACACCACCCAGAAATAGAACCCTGTCCTGAGTAATTGTTCCCTCTGCAGTTCGTCCAGGGCCTGCTCTGTGCTATTAAGGCTAACATTAGTGAGTACCACAGGGTGCTTATTCATGACTTTTTTTTTTTTAGCAATTTCTGAATGATGTTGCTGAGAACCCATTATCACTTTATTTTAATATCTTTAGTGGGTGCTTTTACTATTACATTTAATGAAACCTTGTTTCCCAGTAATGCCATTTAATTACAACATTATAGTCTCTCAAAGCAGACATCTTTACTTAAAACTGACTCATACTTGATTATTTTCCAGCATAGTTAACTATTAATTACCATTTAAATAAACTGCATGACTTTATTTATTTACAATAAAGAGAATCTTAGCTACAAACAAACAGCAATTTCATATATAAAGAACTAGTCTAATGCAATGGATTAAAAGACAACATCTGTGTTACTGTTTAATGAGTGAACAGTTTCATAATTAATATTGTCCATTATATTGGAAAAATACATAAAAACATATAATCTGACATTGGTGTCAAATGGCCTGAATAAATACATGATGGCATATATCAGTGGTCAGTGGAACTGCTTTACCAATGAGTTCTTCATTCACTTTCACAACACATTAGAGGAGCAGGTTAATGATATGTGATTACAGACATAGGACATATGACCTACTCATTGTCATGATACTGAGATAAAGTTGATAAGTAGTCCCTCCCTTTTTGACTACATGCTGGATTTTTTTCCTTAAACATGGATGTCACTAGGTAAAACCTTCAGCTCAGTTATACTTTTAATAAGATTAAAAATAAAACCATTAAAATTAAGGTTTCACCCACTGATTGGTTGGGAACTTGAATCACTTGTTAAATGCTGACCATGCACTATGGTAAAAGCATGACTAAATCCAATAATACTGTGGATTTCTATAACTAGGAGTGGAAAACGCTGGCCCATGCCTCGTCACACACACCTTAAACATGACAATAGAATGAATCTATGTTTCAGGATGCAGTCATTGGTTCGCACATGTATTGGACCAGGGTGTTTTAGCTTTTGGATAAGGCTGGATTTCTGTGCGCATGTGTGTATATAATTGTAATTAGTGTGTATAATTGTGTAATGTATATCTATATAAATGGACAGACCTTGTGCTGCTGTGTGTCCATGCTGCTTCCCCCACAACACCCTCCCATACTGTAAGGTCTAAGGTACTTCTTTATTTTTGGATTTTGTGTTGAAGAAGCAATAATAGACCCGGTGATAACCACCTCACCACTGTGAACCACTTTCAATGGTCTGACGTGTTTCACATATATGTGACAAAGATCCCCACAACTAAAACGGCTATTTGTACTACATAGACTTACCACTACTAAGACTAAGTATTTAACAATGATTTTTGTCTCTTAGATGAAAAGATTGGTAATGAAACAGTACCTTTCATAAGACGAAGCACAGACACAAATCAAATCCCAGCAGAGCAATTACGTAGCTTATGACAATGCAATTTGCTGAAAGTAATACCGTTTCAGCTTCAAGTGTAAAGGGAGCCACAGGCTAAAAATTTATGCAGATTTATCAAACTTCAGGGGAAACCCTTGAAGGTCATATATGAAAGCAGAATTTATTGCTTGCTGTTCTATGCGTGAGATTTATGGCTGCCTCTCTGCTTCAGAAGAGAAATGAGAGGCCATTCTCAGTAAGCCTTAGATTTTGGGAAAATCAGTCAGTGAGTGTTCAGACTGGGGGTTTTGCTCAGCAGAGGAGACACTGAAGACAGCATCAAACTGTCTGACAACTGTCTCTCATCTGCAAGTTTGAAGCCATTGTTTTTAATAACGGACTGCACAATAGAGTGGTCCCTAACAAACGTCTTCCATGGTGAGTTGAAGGAGCCAGAGGGACTATAGAAGAAATGCTGTTAGACCAGTTAGACAAAAATAACTAACACATCGTGTTGAGCTGAAATGGTAAAGTATGGGAGAAGTACTGTATTATATAAATGAAAACCCCGCATTGATAAGAATGATCCTCTCTAAATAAGAAATGCATGAAAATCATTTCAGTGCCAACATTCAGTGTTCAATACAGATTTAAGCACACTGAATTATTCTGCTTATACCTCTAATCATAATGGATGACCATATGATGTTTTCCTTAAGACTGTAGCAGTGCCCACCTAATGAGGCACGTAATGAAGGATCTGAGGCAGATACTTTTTGATAGCGGGTCAACTTCACCTGGCCCTTTGCATTTACCAGCTTCTCATCACAGAAGTAAGAGACAACATTAACGAGAGCTGGGGAAGGTCTCAATCGAGAGGAGAAGTCTCCTCATTATTCCAAAGTCCACATCGTGCTGCATCAAAGGCAGTCGGAATGCATTATAATAAAAGCTGGCCATTTATTAAAGATTTCAGCTGGGACACCAGCGGGCTGCAGCTGCCAGACAGTTTAATTAACATCTAGAATGCGCAGCAAAGGAAACATATCATGGTCCTGGAAGAACGCAAACCTGAAGTCAGAACGTATTTCCATCAAGTGAATCTCAGTGGGAATATCAACAGAAGCCATGTTTGTACAGAAAAGAAGATGGCTTACTCTTTGTGTTTGGCACTTTATGTACTAATGTATGTAATTGAAAATGACATTTTATGACATCTGTAGTGACATTTCCTCATAGTTTTTTTTAAGCAGCAGCTCATTAAAATTGTGTTATTATTTATTTATGTGCCAGGCAGCATCATCCAGTGCAACAGCAGAAGGCGCAAGTGCAAAGAGTACAAATAGTAAGCGCGGTTTACTTAGCAACTACTGAAATGTTTTAAGGCAAGACAGAACACTTACAGCAATTTTAAATATTAATCACTACGGCTAGGAAGTCCACTGATCTATAATGGCTAGTTGCAGACTAGCAGTAGTCAAAAGCTAAGCAATATGCAGCATCCAAAGTGTGTTATAGCAGGGGCATTGTCTCCAGTTCAGTCAGCACATTAGGCAGTGTGGTCTAGGGTTCAGTATATCCTAGGACTTTAAGCAGACATGTGAAACTGTTTGTAATAGATGGAGAAAATGATAAGAGGGGTGGCACAAGCTTAGATGGGGGGGGTCAGAGGGATCAGTGAGGAGGAGCAGTTAGGCAGCAGGTGTAGGTTGGAGTTGGAATGGTTTGGATGAAAGTGATGCATGTATTTGCTTTTCACATGGAGTGTAGCTTTTAAGAGCTATTTACTTATAGGCTACCACTACATTCCAAAATGGCAGTTTTTAAATTAAAAAATGGAGCAAATAACCTACCATCAGGTGAGTCCTGATTAGATTCAAGTGCCATTGCAACTGTCATTTCTCATTAGTAAACAAATTTTCTTGGCTGCAGATCCACATTTCATTAGCATTGTTTTTCTATTGATCAAAAATGATGAAAGACATATTTGTTCAAACAGACTCACTAGACAAAGAGCATTGTACATTGTACATTTGTACATTGTACAAGTGTGCATTGTACCCTGAACTGCTACAATTTCTGATAGGTACCAAAGTATAATAAAAAATGTGCATTGACATTTAATGAATGTAATCAGAATCTAATTCACTAAAAACTGACACAAGGGAGTATCAGATTTCCTGGTTCCTGGTTCCTGGCTCATGTTTACTATCATGGTGATGAGAGCAATTGCAAATTACAATTGAACTAAAAACAAAGTCAATGGTAATTATTATAAGATAATTGTTAACAAATGAAGACAAATGAGCTGATTAGAATACTGTCAAAATTGATTTCACAGGCATCACTGTTTTACACAAATAAAAAAAAAAGATAAAAATTTTTAAAATAATAATTGTGGAATGTTGGACTTAAAAAAAAAACTATAACTGAAATTTTAATTGCTTTCACTCCCATTAAAAACTGATTATGCTCATTGGTCTCCCATCTACCAACCCTGACCAGGTCCTTGATGGTTCCAATTATAGCCTCATCATGTCACAGTGTATGTTTTCAGTGTACCTCAACTCCTGAACGGAGCAATTTCGGGGGCAGTGTCATAATACATATTCTAGCAGCTCCTTGCCTGGTGAAAGCATTAAACTGTGCAGCTTTCAGGGGTTAGCTTTTAATGGCAACAGTTCTCATTTCTATGTAAAAGGATATGCAGCCCTGGCAAAACTCTGAATGACAGATGGGGCTGATTTTAACTGTCATCTGCCTGCTCTTTGAAGAGGAGATACAGAGGTTAATGCAGAACTGGCAGGAAAAGTTTCTAAATAAGAATTGTAAAGAAATGTGGTCAGGGGACTGGCTGCAGGAATTTCTAATATGTAATACTGGCCTAGATTACATTAATAGGCTCTTGAGGGGTTCTCAACTTTATTTGCTCAACTGTGCTTTCAGCCGCCATCCACAGAATGCGAATATAGTTATATTTTCTGTTCACAAATTGCTCAGAGGTTTATGATGATCCCACTGGCTGTTAATGCATAATTTCCTTTTGTGTAGGCTGACAGCAGGAGGCCTCTATTTGCCAGAGGTAACTACACGTTGTAGCAGTGTGCTTCTCCGTGTTGGAAAATGTGTCTGCAGAGTGTCAACAGATGCCTGTTTACTTTTTCTTTGTCATTGTTATTGAATAAAGACACTATTCTCCTTGTGAGGAAGACTCACTCTTTCCTCATCCTTTCGAATAAGCAAGATGGCAGACCTTTTCCTAAAGTGGTGAAATCCTGGAAAGCAGCTCAGTAGCAGCTCCTTTAAAATCCACAGCCTGACTGTAAATCTCATGCACTCAGCCTCTACAGTACTACATTTACAGTTGCCTCAAAATAGTACTACATTTACAGTTGCTTAGCCATGCAGGGCAATTAAAGATAGTTTGTGGAGTACATAACCTGGCTAAGTTGCAACTATAAAATGACTGTTAAAACTATTGTTAACAAAAAACTGCCATGCTTAATGAAATAAAACACTATCCCTGAATCTAACTGCATTATTGGTGCTTAGTCCAGATATATTAAACAAGACGCATGGAATTAAAGTGTTTTCAACTAATCAAATATCTTTGACAAGAACTACAAATGCTGATAGAGTATTATGCAAGACTACTAAGATTAAAATTGTAAATAAAACTATCTTCACAATATACTGATATATGCAAGATTTTAGAAAATAAAATGTAATAAATATTGTGCTTGATGCAAGATTACAACCTGGTGAGACAGGTCAGAGTCTCATACAAAGAGGCTATTGAAAAAAGAAAGCAATAACAGAGGTGCTGGGGTAGGCTGTGTTACTTGATGAAAATATTGTGAATCTGTAATCAAGTCACAGAGAAAACCTCATCTACAATATTGCAGTTATAAGAATAATGTTTGGACAATGCAACTCACTGAGAGACTGCAATATCCTCTGCGCCACACCTTTGGGCAAAGAAAATGTCACGCTTTCACCTTAAGGGACTGACAGCTGGCTCCAGATCACTGTGTTATGAATCACACTGGAGAGCAATCCTGAGCTGTGTGTCGAAACAGTGAGGAAAATTGTGTCCTTTATCGAGAAAATGAGATAGCGAGATTGCACCTTGGCATCAGTTGAGGGCCCTCCAATTATATGAAGTGTGAGAGATTTCTATTACATCCCCCATTCCCCCCCGCCACCCCACCCCCATCCCCACCCCATGATGTCAAATGGAGAACCTACGGGGGTACACTCCTGCTATGCACTTACACAGTGATGCTCTCAGCTCCCCGACACATTCAGACAAACGCTGTCTGTTACAGATGTCTGATGTGGGCTGCCCTTTCAACAACCTGTATTTCGGAACATTAGTGCTAACAGGGGGAGGAACATTACATTGGGGGCGGGGGTCCACTTTATTCCTTGATGTAAGCTCACCTATCCCCTTTGTAAAAAGGTAAAGTGGATCCTCTCACCGTGCTCATATAATGACACAGTGGGCAGACAAGGCCATCACTGGGCAAAAAGGTCTAGTGATATAAATGTGGAGGGTAAGTGCACATGACACGAGACTTTTCATTCGATTAGGTTTATATTCTATGCAGTCCCTTCCCTCGCACAGTGGTCAGTGAAAGCAGAAGGCATGCTGAGAATTGACAGGCTGGCTATGAAGATGTATTTCCTAAGGCTGCGTTTTTGAAAATGTGTAACCTTACTGAGATTCATAGGTTCAACGGCAGTTTGTCTGAAGTGCATACAACATTGTGAGACAAAGTTAAATGTAAAATTAAATGGCTGGTAATATATGAAGATGTGTTAAATATTTTCTCACATAAATCTAATGTCACCTTAAAATAATTAAGTTTGGGTTTCAGTGTTTTTAAATAAAATATCACAGAGAACAAAATTTCAGTGTATCATTTGTAATTCAGTAAAATGTGAGAATTGGTCAAGGATCTGAATACTTTTGTAAGGCACTGTATATATGATAATCAATAAATATATAATGTTTGATACAGGTTATTTACAATGTAGAAATGATGTGTATGTATTGTAATAGTCATCATATTACCTTACGGATTTTTCATACAGTTCTGTTGGATGATTTATCATGTCTCACAGAAACTGGGTAATGGGTAAGTGTAAATCTTGAATTCAGGCAAGCCTTTGTAATGATCGTCTGCTGTAGTTAGTCTCTAAATCCTTAGCTAGGTCTCCCACACCAAAACACACTGAGTAATATACAGGTTTGTTTCCATCATAAAAATCTGCTTCAAACTGCATCGTTTTTCCATGTTCCATTATTTCCAAAATCCTATATTACAATAACATCTGCGAGGGGAAACAAAAAGCTTTCATTTGAAAAATAATGGCACGTTGACAGCTCAGCGGTCTTCAGAGAGGGAACAGGACCCTGAGAATCTTGTAGAAAATTGGCTGGTTATATATAGATGAAAGGAGTAGTGCCTTTGCCTGGCGTAGTTAGAGGGATAGGCATCGTTCCCATTGTGTGAAAGACTCAGCTGAAGCGCACAGCACTTTGATCGAGCCCAGCTAACCAGGTCAGGCCTCAAAGCTTAGTCCAGATCATCAGGAGGCGCGCTCTACCAATTATTTATTTTGTCAAATCTTTGGGATAAACTTTTCAGTTTGAAGTGCACGCTGTACTGAAGTAAGTTTTGGGAGTGCATCACCCCAAGGAGGCAGGGTATTTGGAGCAAGACTTCTAACAGACTAATTGAATTTATGTTCAATCTTGCCTTTTAGCAAATCTTTTAGAAAAAGGCATTTGTGTGCTCCAGTTACCCTTCAATGTTTCTGATGTTATTTTTAAGGCTGAGGAACAAGGTGTAACAGACATAAAAATATAAATCCATCACATTCTGTCTGTCAGAAATTAAGTATTACCCTGGATTGGCTGGCCTACAAACATCAACATAAAAAGTTGTTCGCCTTAGTTTGTTTTTTATGTTTTCACATTGTTTCCGACATATAAAATTATTCAGCCTTCCATAATTCTTCGGCTCCTGCAACATGATGCCTTCACTTTCCCAATGTGAACTGTGGTTTCCCAGAAAAGAAAAACAGAAAATATGTCCATCTGTCATTAGTCATTCACCATTGACAAGCCGGTGCATCATGTGCTTTTAAATCTGTAATTCCATATAATAGCTTGTCTTGCAATAACAACATCTTTCAAAGGCTGAGTGCTTCTGTAGATCTTTGACAGCCAATGATGCTGAAGGAAACAATTAATCTTCCCCCCACAATGGCAATAAATCCAACAATCACCCATTAATTGTGCACAGGTCAGATTCTTGATGCAAACCTTTGAAAAAGCAGAAAAATGCATCAAAGAAGCCTGCGACGTGCTAACATATGTGTTTCCAAGTGATGAAAAAAGTGCCTGTCTGGTCAGCAGAGACACTTTCTATTCATATTTGAGGCATTTACATCACAGCAGGACTGGGAGAGGGCATGGAGCAGTAGAAATGCCAACCTCAGCTCCAATAAGGACACGAGCCCACCAACCCACCAGCGAGTGCTCCCGCCAAGATCCCAGTAATGAAGGTGCCACTCTCCTGTGTACTATTGCGTAATGCTCCATTGCAGTTGCGCTGCCCTCCCCTCCCCACCTTCCCTGCTTTCTACATGGGAAAGGTTAGATATGAACGTGCATGCTGTTCGCGCATCAAAATGACACCTGCGGTGAGCCACTTCCAGTGAGCTTACGCCTGTCATCTTTTATGTACACACTTGGTTCTGATTTGTAGTCATAGGGAGGAGTGAATGGGGTTGGCAGAGAGGTCAGGGTACTCAGTCTCTTTTCTGGGAGGTGACAAAACCTACCATGAAAATGATGCATGGCCGCACAGATGTTCTGTGAAATCACAGCATTCTCTTTGAGGACGACCCCTCATGCTTCAGCTTAACACAGCTGGATGACAAGCAATACGGGCAAAGTGAAGGATGGTTTAAGTATTAAACCGACACTGAAGATCTGGGACCCAGCACACTGCTCACTCTTTCCAATGCATCTCGAATTGTCGCTTTTCTGGATACCCGCCACTGACGGCATTCCATTGTCTCTCAGTTCGCTCGGTTTGAGCCAGTCAGAGGAGCGGAGCTGACATTAGAGATGAAAAGATTCCTCGCATTTATTTCACAAAGTGACATTAAATGCTGGCTAGCAGTATTCAAGCAGTTCTGGGGCCCAGGTGTACTGGGTGAGACTGCATGGCAGGAAGGTGCTGAGACCACATGAAAATGTCATGAACAGCACAAAAGTATCAACAACAGAATGCTAGCAGTTTCTTTGCAGCAAATGTCATCTGTATCATTACTCAACTGACAAGACTGAATAGTGCAATACCTTGACTAGTTTTCAGATAGAGGTGTGCACTGTACCTTTACACATGATGTATTGCAGAATTTTAAAATCTTTTGTGACAATTTAGTGGGTTCCATGGACAGACATATTTTTAGTTTAGTTGAACTAAATTTAATGTTCAAAGAATCCAAATAGGAAGTAAAGCGATCAACGTCTGCTGTAAAACAAGCCAACCCCAGTAGTTATCCAGATTCAGTTAAGATTACAGAATACCTGGTTTCCATTGTTCAGTTGAAAAAAGAAATTTCTCCATTGCCCCAGCCCTGTATTTGCATTCACATTTATTCATTTGGCAGATGCTTTTACATAGGATACAGTTGTTTTATAATGTTTTCTGTTTATACAGCTGGATATTTACTAAGGCAACTGTGGGCTAAGTACCTTGCCCAAGGTTACAGCAGCAGTGTCCCAGCGGGGATCGAACCAGCAACCTTTCAGTTACGAGTCCTGCTCCTTAACCACTATGCTACACTGTCTCCCCCCTGTATGCTTTAGCATCTCAGTGCACACTTGTGTCAAAGCATCCACACCAACCCTTTTGGCTCATTCTGTATATAGAGTCCAAATACAGATTATTTGGCTAAAAATTCTGCAGAAGAAAGACTTACTTGCTTTGTCTGCTTCTGTATACAAGGAATTATTGCAGCACTGAATTCACTGAAATATAAATACAAAGGAATAACATATTAATATATTAAATATATTTCAAACTGGGTATATGCTTAGCACGCTGTGTTATGTTTAGTGCAAAAGGAAGTTGCTAAGAAAGGCTAATGAGAGTGTATAATTACAAAAACATTAGTTACTGTGTGTTTAATTAAATGAGATTAATGTATGCAAGGGATAATTAGGGACCTCCTTTCCTGTAAACTAGCAGTTTTACAGTAGAGCATTCACATCTCAGTATAACACCACATACAACAAATCTGAAGCTTCCTCCTGAATTCACTGTGGCCTTTTTATGGTGGAAATAAGCAGAAATTTGTTGTTGGAACATTTCAATTAAGGGGTACCCAAGTCACAAATGCAATCACAAATGCACTTACTCATTTCCACCTATTACCTATCACCTATAATTGTGCTAAAATCATTACCTGCCCATTACCAACCTTTAAGTGTCTCTGAAATTTGGACAGTTACTTTCCTTTATTTTAGCTGCATGTCTGAGCTGTATGTTTTGGAGAGATTTCTTTTTCTCCAGTAATTAGTTTGGAGAGCTGTACTGTGTGTCTCTGTGAGGGGCACACAGCCAGAGGCAGGCAGTCGCCCCTGGAAGTTCTGCTGATGTAACAAACACAAACTCACAAAATCTGCAATAGTGCTGTTACTGTAGAAATGAAAAATTGGAACCAGTACAACCAACTGATTAGGATCAAGCAGGTGGTCATCCTGGTGGTGAATGAAATGTTAAAAACACACTTCAAGAAGGAACGCCTTGTTTTCTTAAGAATTTTGCCAAAGGTTTTATTTCATCGTGAATGTAGATTCAACAGCTCCAGGGATTTTTTCTTGATACACATCTTGAAAATGGGAGTCTCCAAGCTGATAATGTTTATTTAATAGAGAATCAAGGTTCACTATCTTTTCAACTTCATCACAATGAATAAAATAATTACTAGGCTGCACATCTAAGCTTAAGGTATATTTAAAAATGAAGGAAACCAAGATGTGATTCAATGTAGAGGTGTTTTCAAAGAAACTGTCAATTAGTTATGGCAATTACAATTGTTTTTAATTGACAAACAGTGGCCAATGTGGCCTTGATGTGTAGTATACATTGAACCAAATTCTCCCTAGGAAAGAGACATTTTGAAAAGTTGAGCAGTTTTAAAGGTTCACACTGCAACATAAGAAGCCAATATTTAATGCCCTTCCCAGACAGATTCCAGGTAAAATTAGCCATTTCCTACCACTGGCATCTCAAAGGATACAGAATTGAAATGCACAAATAACTACCAGCCAGCCACATATAATAATTTTCTAATGGGGTGCACCTAAATTGTCTGAGCCCCAAGAAAATTCCCACTTACATTCTTTTTAATCATTCAAAAAAAGGCAAAAGCTTGTGTGCTTTTTCTTGACTGGATGCTGGCTCAGGAACCTTGCAGCCTTATAAACAGGCTGATTCCCATTCACACAAAGTGCTCTCCCATACGTAAATGCTGATCTCACCCCCATGCTGTTTGAAAGGGTTGCAGCCGCAGGCTGCCATAAAGTAAAAGGGCACATCAACGACACAATTTATCCACGAAAATTTGCGGGCATTGTGAAAAATTCCCTTTCATTCAGTTCTTGTGGGGCGAAGGCCAGCACCTAACAGACAAATGTTTTTTCATTTCCTTCACATCACTTCAAAGACAATCTCAGCCGTGTGGACTAAGATATGTCTGCTCAGCTCGCACAGAGATTACGAGAGCTTTAGAAACAGAACCTGGGGGAAAAAAAGTAAAAATTCTTCCCCCGCAGCAGACCAAAAGCATGAATACGTTCATTCATTCTGCCGAAAAACGTTGTGTGAGACTCTATGCGTTTTTCAAGAGGAGACATCAAAGGACAGGTTTGGCGCATTAGAGAGAGCTTGAGAGCTTGTGAGGGGAGAGCATTGCGGCCCATCCACCCTTCTGACCAGGGAGTAAAAAAACTGGGCATACTGCTGACTCTGCCAGCATGCTGACCTTGCCAGGAGGAGTGGACAGTCAGACCCAAATACGACCTGACAAAACCACAGTACAATTTCCTTTTTTTGCCATTGACCAAAAGAATGGAAAATTTTTTTCTGTATGCCCTTCACCAAAAAACAATCCCACTCACACTATGCATGCAGGATCGAAAACAACAAGTTCAACACTCAAAACAGCATCTCAAAATAGTCAAGGCTACCACCCTTTCTTTCTCCCATAACGTAAAGTCTGTATACCTCAGAGGGCGGTGCTGTTGAGATTCCTGGCAATGATACATTCTGACACAAAATTCAGATGATTCATCTACATACAAGATACATTATTGGAGTATGAACTAGGAGAGGAAGGGAATAGCATTTTCAGAGTAAAATCACTCCCAGCAAAGTGCACCCAGCTGACCAGAGACCAGTGATGCTTTACAATGTAACCTTGTTAGAGGTTCTGAGGTAAATTGATTATGATAGTTTTAGGTTTATATAAGGCCCTCTGTAACTCTCAGTGATGTCATTCACATGTCTCTGTGAATAACTGTACCTGTACCTGAAGCCATTTTTGCATAAGTTTCATATGCACTTTAGTTAACATAAACATGAATTTTGCTAGCTTTGCATCTATTTTTACTCAACATCTGCACACTCTAGGTTCTCAAACCCTATTTATGTATGCAAATTACATTCCAGGACATAATTCATCAACCTGCCTATCCTACCAGAGAAATCTGTCACTTTTACAATGATTAAACCGTCAGGCTTTGGAATGTACAGTATCTGCATATTAAATCACTCTCTGACTCATTTGTACTTGTTAGAAAGATAGACTGCATTTCCATAACCAGCTGCTGCCAATTCAAGAGTAAACAAACACTTTAAATGGGGAAGACAAAACTACTGTGAATTTCCTAAACATTTTGTATTTCCTCCACCCTAAATAATACACGCTTAATCTGGCCCACATTTTATTATTTGATTCTTCAATGGGCGCACAAACATATTAAAAGCAAGCTATTATGGAAACAATTAAAATGAGATTCCTCATTCTGCTAAAGCCTTCTGTCGTTGTCTTAAACTGATTAAACAATCCAGGATGGCATAACTCTTTCACTGATTCAAATTCTATCAGTGCTTAAAGTATTTGTAAAGTGAGACAGTTTTCATTTCAGAACACATTGCCTTGGTTGATGCAAACAGCATATATATGCCTAGTTTATGCAAGCCAATGTGAGGTTATTTATGTAGGGAGATACATTAAGCATGTTTATTTATTTATATATTTGAATTTGTAATCTCGTAAGTGAAAAGAGTGTGACAAATGCTGCCATTTGGGGGGAAGGCAGGGGGTAGGAACTGTGTAATTTGTAAATTGCACTAATCAAAGAAATTGCTATGTGCTTCCTCTACCCTTTCAGACCCCAGGCTTACAGCATTAATGCAAAGGGGCGATGTCTCAACTCACAGAACCAAATGCCCCATCAATATCATTCTTTTGTACTTTGATCTCCAGTGTCATTGTATCCTAATGCACTTCTTTCTGCACAGCTGATCAATTAGATAGCAAAAGAGCTTTGCTGTTTGGGGGGGAAAGCTGGCTGTTGAGACACTGTCTCTCTCAGTGACACATTGGTCAGCTGGATCACACCTTTAACAGCTGAGACACCAGACCTTCCTTTTGGGATGGCAGGTTGTTGTAGTATTATGTTATTTATCCAAGAACAGAAATACACTTGGTAATCATCCTTTTTATTTAGAGAGGTGTGAGAGATTCCTGAAATATAGATTCCCTCAAACAAAGGATGATTTGCCCTGAAGCAGACTGCCTCTCCCTGTGGTTCATTTCATTACAACGTAAAGGTGTTTAGAACTGATATCACAGCTTATGCTTGCTTCCCATCTATGATCTCAATTTATTATGGATATCAGAAAGGCCCACTAGATACCATAAAGAGAACACTGACAAATTCTGCTATAACATGGCCAGCATATCTAAGTGTATTTCACTGGTCCATCAACATTAGCGTTTATTTTAGTAAATTAACCCTCGAAGGAAGTCCCTAGTGGAAATGAATTATAAATCACAAGGCAATTACAGGAGTATGGTCATCAGCCACAAGTGGGAATAAATATGTCTCTTTGAATAACTAACTGCAGTTACCAGAGCACAAAGCACTGCCTACGTAATACAGTATTCATAGGTTTCACCATCATGACTTTACCATTTAGAGAACCTAAGATGGTCTAACCAAGACATATCAGTCAGTTAGACAGAATGCTAAAACAATGCACAAGTCAAACACACTAACAAATGATTAATTAAGTACATGGATTGGCTATATAGTAGTTGATATCACACATTGAATTTACAGCTAGTAAAAAATACTTGATATCAGGCAATGAAATAATAACTTACAACAAGGCAAGGACAATGGGAATCGGTTTAACATCTGCCATAAGCATGTAACAGCTCTTTTGTCATACTTGCAATACAGAATCATATGTGAGGCAGACCTGCCTGAATCATATTGATATTGTTTATACAGACAACATTAATATTTAAGCTTCATGCATGGTTGAATGGTTAAGCTGGTGATTTAATTTTGTGTAGATTTTTCAACTTTTTCAGGTTCTACTTCAACATCAAATACTTTTATCATGAAATGATTCAATTCTGGTGTCCAATGGTGAGGCCTTTCCCCCCATTTCTCATAGTTTAGTATTCGTGTCCAATCAGATGCCCCCTGCATGGCTCTAGAGGAGTTTGAAGGAAGAGAGACTTGTAGAAGACTAGTCAATTTCACGGGTAGCAGGCCACTGTCCTTGGTCCTGTAGATGCTCATGTGCTCTGATACTCTCCGTCCATGGTGCTGATGTCCCCTAAGCACCCGCTGGAGGACATCAGCTCACCTGCTCTTGTGTGGCTGAACTTGGCAGTCACAGTGCCACAGCCTGGTAAGACAGCTTCTGAACAGAGCCCTCCTACACTGTGGGCTCCGGTGGATGAGATACTGCTGTGGTAAACACTTGGTGGAGGGCCTGTTGTCATTTGTCTCCTTACATTGAGGTTTACTGTTAGCACCTGCTATTTGTCCATGCTCACACTGTGTTGTAGAGGACAGCCAAAGGGCCCATAAGGTATCATTATATAATTACATCTGGCAATCGAGTGGAAAGGTCGATAAACTTCATAAGGGAAGTTTGTGGTGAAGGTAATCACACCCAATAACAGTAAAAATCATTTTCTTTCAACTCCTTAAACACAGGTTAATGAAACATCAGTAAGATCTCATGTATTAGAAGTGAATTTTGGCATGCGGTCATATAATCAATGACTATATTAGCAAATGTTCAGGCTGTAATACCTAAAAACATCTGTCTACACATGTCCGGATTTCAATAGAAGACACTATCCCAGAAGATAGTTATATAATTTATAGTCTTTTAATTTTTTTTTTTATTAAGCTGAACGCTCCCCATATACATTGTTACTGAGTGATGTCACAGCAAACACATTTCTGCCAATGCTTCAGCAATCCATAGGCCATCTCCGTTCATGAAATTTAGCAGGAAAAAACATGCCTTTTTAGGGATTTTGGGATTGCAACAGTCATACAAGGAGGAAGATTTCCATTTTCACAGCTGAGTGTTTGGCTCTCATCTGTGAGCACCAGAGACTGTAGAGCTATTTTGTTATTAGCTTAACGTAAAATTGACAGCCTTATTTTCCCTTTAGCCATTTTGGTATAATTTTATGTATTGTCACAGGCGACAGGGTGTGCTGTAGAGATATTGCCTACAGACAACGAGAGTAATCAAATCAAGAAAGCATGCATGTTTCACCAATAGCTGCATACATTTTGAGTATAAGTGGATAAACAGGATTAGGTTAACCACATTTTAGATGAAACTGATTAATCTGTATTCTGTTTGCAGAGAAAAAATGTGCATGCAAACACTTTGTTACATCACTTTTCTAACAGATGATGAATGCATAAAGCTGGCATCAATCAAGCATTGTGTGTTTTGCAGTGTTTTGCACTGACCTTTGCAAAGACCTGACCTTGTAACCCAAAACTTCCAGGTTTAACAGTGAGGTGGGGAATTGCTGTTTGTACCCTTGACCTACCATCACTCGTTCACACAGCCTTAGATATGTCTGACGACAACCACATGCTTATCTGAGATAAGTATGCACTGACTTTTGGAAGGAGGATTGCTCATTTATCACATTACATACAGATGGGAACGAGTAGGAACGCCTGCTGAGAAATGTTCACTGCACACTAATTGAAAAGATGAAACACCTACCCCTCGTGACTGCTTGGCCTTTATTTCAGTTTAGACTGGTTGTCAGGCCTGACACACAACTGGTTTTGGAAGCTACCCATGAGCAAAGAACCTCATTTGAATGTTTTAGTAGATATCCAGCTGTATAAAGGGAAATATGTAAAATGTAAGATATGTGACACTGGACAAGACAGTCTGCCCACCAAATATTGCAATATGGCAATGTTACAGATACAAATTTACATTTACTGCCTCAAGGGAAGCACCAACACAATAAGAATCTCTTTCAAGGGGTTGCCCTCAGTGTTCTTGTCCTACACTTCTACCATAGATATCTGAGTTTGAGGCTGTTTGTAATTCCTACTGTTAAAACTATAGCTCTGAACCACTCTCATTATCAAGCCATTCCTGAAAATCCTTTTGGGGTACATAATCTCAGTTTGTTTTATTATTTTATTTCATTATCATCACTGTTGTTCCAACAAAATAGCAAACAACATATCATTTTTATAGGGTGCTGGTAATGATAATGTAATGCAATGAAGTGCTAATCACTTCACTTGGCGGAGCATCAAAAAATAAACTAATACCTTCAGCAGCAGAGCATTATTCAAGAGAAAACAGAAGACATCAGGGAGTTGCATTTTATCTTTTGAATTTAAGAAAAAATGATAACATAAATGCAGTATACCTTATATCTTACATTCTAACCTTTGCTTAATCAAAAAAATATTAAAGACAGCAAGTTAAGATTAAATTTTATAGACATGCTACGCAGTGATTTTGGAATTGCATAACTAAACTATTTGTAGTCTAAGAGTGAAAAATAACTTTAGGAGTGAATTTAAATCAATTAAACATGTGCTAGACTGTGTGGAACCCTAAGTGTTGATACTGCAGCAGTAGGCGAGGGAACATAAGCCCTTCTCGCATCAAACACATCAGTAATTTACTGGCTTTAAAAGCCAGCTTTACCCTGTGGGCACCATTCACACCAGAGACCGATGCTGACTGATGCTGCAAATTGCTGGTGTGGTACCTTTCACAATGAACTAAGTAAAGTCAGCCATTTGTTTCTCTAGATACTTGTGAAAATATTTTATTGGGTGTTAGGTTCACAGAGTCTTTGTCAACAAATCATGCATTTTTCCAACAATTACAAGTGTGCTAGAGGCAGTTATGGGCTGTAAATCTGTGAAACAAAACATATCGATTAAGATGGCTTGTCTAAGTTTAAATGTAATTCAAAATGGTCTGTGTATATATACATGTAGTTCCTCACATTTACTATTTTTGATTAATCATTAAAAAAGTCTGTGGTCATCAAAGACTCATGCAAACCCCAGATTGCATTTTCACACTCAAATAAAAAGTGGTCTCAATCTACCTTGCTATGCCTGCTACACAGATGTAAATGAACTAGTCTAATACAGTCACTTGAACATGCTGTGAGTGCTCATATCAAATGTTGTTGCAGGGAGTTGGAATTCAAGAATACAATCTTCTCACTTCCAGGAGCAGTGGAAATGTCATGTGCTGACACACTGTGAGTAAAAACTGGATAAACCAATCAGGTAAGGAGCAGCATAAAACAGAGCTGTTTCAGAGCTTAGTCTGCCTTTAATAAACACACAGTGAAAACCATTTTCTACTTTTAACCCAAAAAGAGATTAAAAACAGAAGGTGGTTTTTCTCCAACACAAATGTGCATGATATGGCTACCATGAAGGCTGACCTTTTATGTGCAGTGTACTATTCAGTGTGCTACTACAATTTGATATTAATAATGATATACTACAAACATGGAACGATGCATGATTAAGGAGAAGTGGAGTAGAAGGTCATATAAAACTGCTAAAATGTCATGGCAGCAGCTGTTTTTGCCTATACAGATAGGAAACTTTTTAAAGTAAATATGGTGACCTGAGGAAATATTGAACATGTTTTAAAGCTCTGCAGCTGGCAGAGCTGAGCACTATTTGTAACACTCATAGAAATCATTTTACACACCACTGCACACAGCATATGCACATTTATGATCCACAAGCTCCATTCACAGTTCACAACTGCTGGTTCAGAGGCAGCTGTAAAGCACTTTGGAGACAGTATAAAAGCTGGGTAGGTGCCAGCTAGGCTGGAGGCAGACCGCATTCACACTGAACTGAAGGTGACTCCAACAGCGGGGTAAGGCTGATAATAAAGAAGCTTTTCCCGCATTATGAAAGGGACTCCAGGCACCATGCTTTGACATCTGGACTTGAGCTTTTCAAAATCAAAAGATATTCAAAGGAGAGACATTTGTGAATGTGGATATGTTCTGCTCGTAAAGAGGAATGTATTTTTCTCCACACAAATATGCTCCAACAATAATCTTTACCGATGGCTGAGCTACTGTATGTATAGTTTTTAAGATTTGTATTTCCAGGCAATTTTTGCCATAGTAACTTTTTTAAATTTATTAAAGCAAATGCACAAGAAGGAAATCATTTGTTATTATTAGTATTATTTATCATTGAGCCAACATTTTAACTATCCTGCATAGCATAAATCCATTCAATGGGCCAATGTATGAAAAATCAGTCTGTCATCCCCATAATATCAAATGGAAATAGCAATTCAGCACAATTGCCCTGAAAAGCAATACAAATGGAAGTAAAATTGCAACAAACTCCTTCTCAGCCAAGAATATATTTAGGCCTACAGGTAGGAATAATGATCCAAGTAAGCCTATTCTGTGAGCAGAACTGATGTGCCCATTTCATTTCTGCTGACAAACACGAAAAGTCAGATTCAATTAAAGTTCATTGAAATATAAAAGTGTGAAAACTGTCTCAGGCAAAACAAAATTATATTCTATTTTGAAAAATATGCTCACACTGCCAAACCACAATTAAACTTTAATTAGTTATGGTCCAAGGTAGTGAATGAAAGTACATATTTTAACCCTCCAACTATGCCACATATACATGCAAAAAATTGATATTAAAGGCTGAATAGATCAGCAGGAGCAGAGCAAAAGTGTTGTATCTCAAATGAACAGAAGGGTTGCATTTAAAAAGCATTTAAAAACGAAACTGGGGTCCAAAGAGCACGGCCATGGCATGGCACCAAGTCAGGACAGTACTAATAAGCTGAGCTGTTATACTTCAGCTATTTTTTATATTCATACAAAATACTGGAGGTTTTAACATATTCTCAGAACAATAAGGTTACTTTCTCCATCACAGTGTGGGCTCTCGGCAGACCTCATGAAAGAATTACTGTGCAGCATGAGATCAGTATAGCCTGCTAGGTACAGTGAAGGGTGGGATGGATTTAAAAGAATCAAAACCAGTTTAAACCAGTCGTAGTAGAAAAGCTATGAAGTAGTAGAAAAGCTATGAAGTGGCTTGACTCCAGCCAGGGAACTATCTTACAGGTGTTATATGCTGCCACTAAGACCATCTGACATTGTGCTGCTAAAGGCATACTCAGATACTTGCATTGTAGAGATGTGCATTGCCCTGGAAATAATTGGTTTTGAATGGGACCTCTAAGGTTGCACTTGATGATCCTGCCAGTTTTGCTCCCCATGCTTCAACAACCAACGGAAGCACATTCCATCTAACCAGGAAATAGAGGATGGTTGTGTGTTGGCTGAAATAACCCTGAACCAAACTAACCATTTATTTACTTGTGAAGGAGGGGATGTCATTTCAAGAAATTCACTCTCATTTGATCCAGTATGCTGTTTTGAAGTTTCCAGACTGAGTATTTTCAATGAGTATGCAGTGGTAGTGTGGTGTAGTGGTAGAACACAGGGCACATAACTGAAACTTTGCCAGTTTGATTCCCCACTGGGGCATGGCTATTGTACACCTGGGCAAGGCAACTAACCCAAAGGAGGACAAAGTAAGTCTAAATAAGAGTGTCTGCTAACTGACAATAATGTAATTTGAAAGTAGCTTGAAGTTTCCTACTCATATAAAAATTTGAATCTCCTCTAAATATAATCCTGTCAGTACTGAACATTTTGTGTTGAATAACCATTCAAAACAATCTCTACCTATTTGTGTATATGTTCAAAGAAATTCCTGATTACCTCTTAAATTATTTAGGAGTGGGAAATCAGACAGTTGTCACAAAATTAATAGCATACTGTAATTATAACATATTTTACATTATTATTCCATCATTATTTCATTCAAATTATTCCGTGAAGTGCTGTTATGATCTTTGCCTTTTACCACTTTAATTTGTGATTTTGATTTTTAACAATGCCAAACTTACATGCTCCTAAAACTTAAATTTGCCTTTGATAACACAGTGAAAGACTATGTGATTCTTTCTTAAATAGTCAGTGGCCTTCAATGCTTGTGGTCACAAAGGCTTTAAAGGCTACAACAGTTGTGATTCAAACCACTAAGTAATCAAATAACTGAAATCTTTGGCAACAGTCAGTGGCAATGAAACCCATCAGCTCAGCAGGGACAGAAAATAAGTCACTTATATGGTATGTACGTAATTAAAAATCATATAATTCCCAATACAGTGGAATGCCAATGGTTGAGTGTCACAGTCTATATTTTTACATAGCACTGCCTTTGTTCCACATTGATCTGAAAAATGGAAGTTCCAGTGCATATGGTGTTCATGGGACCGTGGTATACAGAGGGCTATGAGGCTTACCTCTTTAACTGTGGAAATCCCTCAAGTGGAAATGTGAATACTATTAGATCTAATTAGTGTTGAAAATGTCACAGAAACCAATCCCAGTTGTCCCCAGACATTAGAATCCCCAAAATATTCAAGAAAGTTCAAGAAAGACCATGATTTGCTATTTTTTCCAAGATCTTTTGTTTTACTTCACTATTACATTTTAAAGGGCCATCCTTTATGAAGATATGTGGCACTTAAGCATGCCCACTGATATTGTGCTTACTGCTTGGTCTCTGTTTGGGACATGACTTCATATTGTCACACCATGTCTCTCTTGCTGTTTTGTTTGTATCCTCTGTCTGCAGTCTCCATTGTCTTGTAACTGGCTATACTTTTTGCAGTCACCCTAAATGTGCTCCATGCTGTGTTTTTTAGCATTTCACAACACTTGTTTATACCATTGCCCTTCTTGCTTCTGTTTCCTTCGGACTATCACAGATTAACACGTGGTCTTATCTGATTTTAACGGTCAGATAACACATTATATTAGAGGGGTTATTATGAATGGGGAACTCTCTCGTTTCACCTGAGGGGGAGAACCCCTTTCACCCCATAATTCATTATAAAGTAAACACTGTCTGCGTATCTGCCAAAGGACAGGGTATTAACATGTGCCATTTATTTGGCTGTGTAGAGGCGGAACAAATAATCTATTTTGTTTCTCGTTTGATATGATGGAATTTCTTATTTCAGAGAGGATGCATGACCTCCCCCCACCCTCCACGTACAGCAGTGTTAGGACAGTAGAACTTTTAAGTCTTGTTGTGAAATAAACAACAGGGAGCAGAGTCTCTGGTATGAAACATTCATGCCCTGTGCTAAACTGGAGTGCTGATGTCCAAAGTTATGCAGACTTATCTGAGGTTCAGGGCATTATAAAATCAACAAGGGCCTGGTTGGAGGAAATTCACATTGCCTTTAAAATATAACACAACCTCTCATCCGATATAGAACAGAGTGAAAATAAAGTGTCTTTGAGGTGTTCTTTCCCTCTTGCCGCTCCATTTTTTCCACACAGGGGCCAGATGAAAGATGCAGTGTCCCACCAGACAAACTATAGGGCTTTAATTAGTATGCTGTTTTTTGGGAGGAAAATAAAAAAAAAAAAACTTTTTGCATCACTAGTTTGACTACGTATGAAGGGAAGGATAGTATCCATGATTTCTCTCTTTGTTTCCTGGACATTTCATGTCGAGGCACTTCTTGCTCCTCAGCTGCTTAGCTTCAATGCTTTCGATGCAGGGTACCCTGCAAAAATCCATATTAGAGCCACAGTCGCCTCAGGGGAAGCCCAGTGTATCGTGGCTGATAGTACACAAACAGGCAGCCATTTACCGTTCATGTCCTTGTAAAAGGAACCAGAGGCAATCTTTGTTAGCAGAGTTTCTCTGCACACAACTGAGATTCGTTCTTATTCACATCTAGCCAGCTGATGCGGTTCAGCGATCATCAAACCTAAAAAAGGGAAATTTCGTAATGCAAACTGTCACATCATGATGTTTTTTTGAAGGGTAATTAATGGCCCTAAGACTGCCCATTACATGATGCATCCATTGCAGGCTCTGCTTACATAAACAGTAAAAGTACAAGGACGATGCACGTTGGCCCTGCACACCATCCGTGATGACCTTTCAGGTTGTTGGCCTATAAGCAGTCTACACTTCAGTGGATTCAGCCCAAACCAATGCCCTAGAACTGACATAATTCTGACAAAACATATACACACACACACACATATATATATAAATTGTTTGTGACCATCTAGTGAAAACTGTATTTGAGCATAAAAAGTCAGTATAAGTGGTGTGAGTGGAGAGGAAGTGTGCATCATTATAAAGCACAATTTAACAATAAATAAGAGCACTTAAGTGAAATGGAGGAACCCTGCCTATCATGTTATACATTGCCAATGCTAATTAACCTATTCTGCAATAGTGTAACACTAAATAGCTTTCAAGATAGCAAAACAAGTCTAGCTTTAGCTAGCTACTGCACTGTACAAAAATACTGTCAAACGTAGCATATACACCAAGATCATACGGTGGCCTGCCATAAAAGTCCCTGTGAGACCTGTGACAAAGTCCTAACTGAATACTGCTACTCCCAGGACATATGACAACAGTCATTCTCAAAAACCTTTTATACTGCCATCCAAGTTGATTTGACTGGCATAGACATATCTGTACTGACACTGCAACTCACACAGTTTGTTTTTTTTCAGTAAGGAGCCAGCAATTTATAATAATGCAAGGACGCAATGGTTTATTTTTTAGATGAGCCCATGTTCATTGGGTGAGACCACTTACAGGACTATGCAGCTATGGGAAACATCCCATTGGTGGAACAGCTATGGCTCATATGACTTCATCTGTGCTCATGCTCATCTATGTTCATATTCTCTATTGCTAGATAAATCAGAGAACTACCACACATATATAGATATACCTGTAGATACAAACAATATTAACACTTTCATGACTCTTTCTATCTAACCGGAATGTAAGGGTTATTGACCCAGAATTTGTTGTTGACTGTCAAAAGACCTTCTTCAGATGTGCTTCTATCAATGAATGGATCAGCCTGGTGGCAACATTAGAAATCTCTGTTGCTGCTGCTTTCCCTTGAGAAGCTTTAAACTTTTGAAACTGTAAGTCATCTACACTAGCACTATGTTTTTCCAGATGAAAAACCAATCAAGATTGATTTTTTTTAACTACGGTGCAGGGGATAAAATATAATTCTGTAAAAAGCATAAAGTGAAGGGCAAACCACAAGGCATTTGGATTGAATCTTGGCTTTTGTTTAGTCTAATTAATACTATCATATAAATATTTGAATTAGAAGGATGGTCTACTTTAGTGATGAATGAGAAGTACATAACAGTACTCAAACCATTCACTACTGTCCTTCTCATTTGATACAATAACAACCCATTTATTTATTAAGAGTGATATTTTTCTATAAACTTGTCCCACAGTTAAAGATGCACAGCACGTGTATTTTGTTCTACTTTTATGATATGAGCATAAAGTGTATCGGTAAAGCTTTGCTCCTTGCACTATTATGCAAAATTCACAGATTAGTGCTAACACAGAGCAGCAGCTGCACTGACTGCACTTTAGTCTAAAAAAAATCAAAAGACGACAAACAGAGTCATCAGTGTGGTTCCTTTCTGTCATCTCATTGAAAAGGACTAGTGTCAGCACTGGCACCATGCCTGCTGGGAATGCAGGAAACGTTTTACTGCATTATACTAACTAGCCTATTTCTGTTTGTTCAGAAGCAAAATTAAATCCGAAAACAGAAGTATGTCATGTCTTTAGGAGGAATGGTTACATTTGACTCACAAACATCATTCATAAGATTCATAAGAAGGCTAAAATGTGGAAGGTTCATCTCTTCCTTGTTAGTTGTGCTAGGCGTATTGATTTAAAAAATAAATAAATAAATAATAATAATAATAATAATAATATTACCTTTGCTTGAACCGTAAATGTGATCATATCATTTCCAAATTACTTTTAATTGCAGTACCCAGCTGTACCCAGCCACTTCTTATTCCACAATGTGTATGCCAATAGACACCTTGAAAACAAGGGAAGCACAATTAATAACAGTAGCATTGGCTCTTTAGTGCTCGGTCAGGAACAGCAGCTTGGATGGTTATCAAGTACCAGGACTCAGTGGACCCATTCCAAGGAAAAGTCTTGGTGGCCCTCATCATGCCATGTCTGTCACGCTTTATGACCAGTGACCAGCCATGTATGACACCACAGATGAGAGAGAGGCAGATTTGGATTAAATTCGATTTTATTAAATGCCAAATGCTAGACCATCTCTCTCCCTGGCTGTTGTTGTGCTGCTCTCCCCTTGACTTCCTCATGGTCAGCCAGAGCTGAAAAATGGCAAGGCACTCCAGTTAGCCTCAGGCAGGGTGAAGACCCAGAAAAGCTGGGTGCAACAATGCAAAAAGTTCTAAGGTTACTGAGGAAACTATATGTAATTATTATGCGATGAGGCCAACAGAAGTGAACCACAATCAACAAAAAAAAGCAACACCAATCAGCATGATGTTTCAAACTTGATCCAGTGCAGCCTCTTTTCACGTATCTTACAAAGAACACATATTATGTGTTAGTTAGGATATAGGATAGTAATTTTTGCTTGTGATGCTTTTCCTGCAGTACCTTCCACCAGTACTTATTCAGCTGACTGAAAGAGTCCAGTTCCTTAGTATTATAAAGCCTGTGTTCCACATGGACACTAAGCACTTTGCATTTTTACAGACCTCATGTAGTATTATGAAGTGTTGTGATATGCAACATAACCAGTGACATCTACTGGATTTTAAGCCATTATATCAACTTGAGGCTGACCCTTATGAGCATAAAGCTGATTCTTATGAAGATAAGGTTGACTTGATTCAATATGGTTAAGTCTAAATTGTTTTTGATTTAATTTTTCCCCTTTCAAATGCCTATGCAGTTTTTAATAAATACAGCAGTAAACAGCTGAATAACTGAATAATATGTTAAATCTGCCTTGATCAGAACATCTAAGGAAATCAGAGATAATTAGAAGGTTGGTGCCAATGGACAAAAGGATCAGAATTCTTATGTCAGACTTCACAATCTCTGGTTCTAAGGGCTCTACACCGGTTCATTTAGACTAAAAATAACCTAAACAAAAGATAATTGTGACGTGAAATTTCTAGTCATTGCATCAGCTTGCTAACAGCCGAAACGGGTGGATAAACCAAATCCAATTTGGGCTTAATTACTCTCAATGGATGCTCATGCTACAATGAAGTCCAGTGAAGCGAACTTAATTGGGTAACACAAGTATGCCTCTCCTCTTCAGGAAGAGCCGACGGGCTTAGCTCTTCATGGCATTTTCATCCTCTTGTGTTCAGGCAACAGCAATAATACAGAAGGGGGGAAAAAGGTATTTGGTTTGGGAGGAAAATCAATACCAGTGTGCTTAGATTAGAGCCCCGCTGTTCCCAGCTTCAAATGAAACACATCCTGCATCCCTCGGGAAGGAACTGTTTACATTTAACTGCGGAGAGACGTAGGTGCATCCCGCTGCTTCTGCTCATGTGTCCGACTGTGAGACAGCAGACATCTAAACGTTTTTTGGAATAGTGGATGCAGAGCTGGTTCAAAATTAGTGATTACTGTGCCTTCGAACAGTGAATGCAAAAACCAGAGCAAAAACAGTGCAGCAGCAGTAGTAGAGAGGGCGTAATTTAGCAGCTTGATATCAATTCATTTAAGATGTACAGATTGTATCAGTCGGGAATGCTTCATTGATGAGGCCACAGGAGAGACCCAGCTACTGCTTCTTCTACCCAGAGGAATAAAATACCGATCTAACAGAATGTTTACCAGAATCCCTTTTTCTGGAAACTTAGAAGTGTAGGATGATAATTCAGGTTGGCCATGGATGTATTTGACCATGAAAATATAAAATGTATGTCCTAAAGCACAACATTACACTATGTATTCTCATTTCTTCAGAAAATGATGGCTGTTGGCATATTACAGGTATCAGTTGTGTCAGTAGTTGGGATTGGTTGTCAGCTGATAAGCGCACCCTCTCCTTGGCAGACAGGCAAGACCTTAGACACCATGACATAAAAATGACATTTTAAAGAGTATAACTGGTGAGTCTACATTCACCAATTAATAATGAACAGCAGGACAACCATCTTGTAATAAAGGGTAAAAGGAATAATGTCATTATAGTTTTACTTATTTACATAAAGTGCGTGTCTAACCTAAGCAGAAACTCCAAACATAATTGCATTGGTTTGCTGTAGATCCACATCCAGTCCTGTGTTACTGTCAGAGTGAGCGTTAATTAATTATGCACTGCCCTCCAGCAGTCTCTCTTGGCCCTATAATAATTGGCATCATATTACATCAGTGTATCTCTTATTTATTGAGCATTTATCAAATAGTGTCTGTTAACATTTGACTTAGGGGTGGGTCTCTATTCAGGAAGCCCAGCACCCCAGAACTTGGTGCTATACCCCTGTTATGAAATACACTGAAAGTACTTTATAATGACCATACATTTTATGATGATTATACTTTTGGAAACCTTGTCATCATTACTGCAGAGGGACATGCCATCCCTAAGCAGGCTCCAAAACTAGACCAGACACTATGTCACTTACATCCCGATCACTATACTTATGTTCTCGGGGGGGAATGGGGGTAAAAGGATCATCATGACAAAGCAGGATGTAATGCATTCTGATGTAACTCTGACATCTGAATTGTGACTCACTGTTCAGGCTTGGAAAGATCCCTTTGGCATGTGTTTATCAGCACAGCAGAGCTGCCATAATGTCAGAGACAACAACTATACTAATTTCTCCTGAGGCAAAATTAAACTGTTACTGTAAGACACTTAAACATCATCCCCTTTGGTCTGACTTTTAACAAGTAAATACTGTTGGCTTTTCTAAAATGTCACTGCTCTTAATTTTGAGAGAATGAATCACATGCTCTGCCCTGTCAGAGATTTTTTTTGAGGGTTTACTGAGGATGTGGGACATTAACTCTTCTGCTCTTCTGCTGCATTTGTACACTCCTAATTTCGCACCAGAGGAACTAATTATGTTACTTTCCCTGCATAATGTACTGCATTTTATGCAAATATTTTCATGGAAGTGATTGCCTCGTGGTATTTCAATTCTAGGCCAAGCAGTATTATTTATGTGCTTACCAACACAGCATTTATTCTGAAAATGCCTTGTTAAATGTACTCCCTCTCCTCCCATTATTTCATCCCATGTGTCCCAAATGCACAGAGTAAGCAGAAGGGGGTGAAGATGCTTCAACGAAGGAAGGCTATTTAAACTATCTTCAATAGTCAAGTTTGGCTAATGGCGTTTTCTTTTCAGTTACAAAAGTCAAAAGTTCACGAGAACTACTTATGTCTTGTGTTTTTTTTTTGTTTTGTTTTGTTTTTGTTTTTTTTAAACAGGGTGCTCTAAGGGTAGTCATCAAATATAGTATTATTGCCTTCCAGTAATTACCTCCACATATACTGTCCCATGACACCACTTTGTTCCAAAAAATTCATTCTAGAGACATGGATTTATGCACCAGGAACTGAGAAGTTGGCCACTTTTAGGCAGTTCTCCAAGGATGGGATCTCTGCGCGCCAGACATTATAGTTCATGACGTCTTAAAATGAGCCCATTACACACTACATCACCCCTGGAAACATCGTAATGCATTAAAAGTTAGTTCTTGTGTTGCATCTGTGGTTGTGACAATTCCCGTCATTATCTTTCTCTTCAGCTTTCCCCCCGCTGGTCAGGCAGTTAGATTTTTATTGAGAAAATATGTGCAGCTTTTTGAACCCAATATCTATGAAAATGCACATCCATTCATTTGCAAACATAACTTCTAGATCAATTTTAGATAAGCACATCATTTGAATGCCACACGGAGAAAATTAGCCAGCTGTGATGATGCTATAGTATGTGGTCTTGGGCACAAATTTGTTGATTTTCTGAAAAAAAAAAACCTTGGTCTTGGATTCTCTAAATTCTCGCTTATTGTGGTCATAAGCCATTTCACTGAGCATTCTGTTTTTAAACCAAACCAACAGAACTGTGCTGAGTATATAATTCATGTCTAAAAATATGGAGGTGGTGTAAAATAAATTCAACATGTGTCTCATGTTATGTGTTGAGACAGAGAGTAATTTCTGGTTATACTTTTTATCCCAACGTCATTATTTTTGTTCAGGAACAGTGGCTCTTCTCAAACATATTTGGAAAATATTCTTTAACTTTTTGAAAGGGTATTTAGATTTAGGTTTCCTTTATTGTCATTGTATCATGCACTTGCGTACAATCAAGAATGAAATGCTGTTTCTCCTATACCAACAGTGTACATAAGTTAAGAGAGATAATTAAAGGAGAATTAAAACAACATATATCTATATACAATACACACAGTACACATATACATGTGTACTCTAATGTACACATACACATGTGTACTCGAATGTATCTGATTAATTTGGTTCAATGTAATAATATTTGTCTGGTGAGTGTCCAATGGCATGCAAGTGCTTACTTAACTCAAAAGAGAAACAGTACTGTATATCAAGAAAGTAACTGGTTGACCTGGGGAAAAAATAAATAAATCATGAGTGATTACTCCTTATCAGTATGTATTATACTGTAAACCCTGAGTGCTGCGCATTTTTAAGTTTTATGTCTCGCTGCACCCCTGAGGAATCATAACTAATGTCTTTATTTATCTCAAAAGTATGCCTTTGTTTACTCAATGCAATATTCCGTGTGGACCAACAGTAGTATTGATTTCCTGACCCTTTAAGCAGTGTCTGTGGTCTTAATTAAGGGAGAAATAAGACATGGCCAAGTGGTGCCCTGTTTATCAAGATGAGGATGAGGAGTTGTTTCACTGCAGTCAAACCTGGCTTTATTGAGTTTTTTAAAAAGACCCATATACACAGAAAAAAGCAGTATAAACTACTGTACCACTACTGCCATTACACATCACCACACAGCAACATTTTACATAGGGGTACCTTAGCATGGCAATTGTTAGGTAGTACAATGTACAACTTTAGATAAAATTTGTTCAAAAGGATTCTTTTTTGTTAGCAATTTTATTCCAGTAGGTTCTGTGATATCTCCCTTAGGAAGATATATTGAGTGAAGTGGGTGTACTTCAACAGGGGCTCTACAACTGCACAAGCAGCAGTCTTGTGCTTCATCCTCACCTATGAAAACGGATATTGTCCATGTTCTCCTTTCAGTAGAGATTGTTCACGCTAGGCTTTGATCCTTACTGCTGAGGTGGAGTAATGGCTGCACGGTCCCTTCAATAACCCACATTTGGCACCACTGTGCACCCCTGTGGGAACTGCAGCAGAGCTGCCAGGTCTGATCTCATCCGATCAGGAGAGCTCACTCTGTCCCTCCAACACACAGAGAGCAGCGGCTCTCTGGACTCCGTGCTTCAAAGGAAGACAAAGGGGATTAGAACCCGCTTATTTCCCCGGAGACCAAGCTGAATCTGCTGACTGGGTCTGAAGCAGTCTGCTTCATCCCCGCGTGAGGATGTGTTAGCTCGGCTGTAATGGAGTTTCGAGCATAGTCCTCAGACCCAAGACAACTTCTTTTAAGTATATCCATCTCTGCTTTACCATCGTGGGAAAAGGATCACTCTTCTCAGCGCAGGCAGTATCTCCACCGACCCTCAGCCACGTTCCTAGGCTAAAAGCATTTAACCATTCACTGTCTTTTCTGAGAGGCTACCTTCTTCCAGTGGAACCATTGAAAGTTGACAATGAAAATAAGTGCTCATGGTCTATTTAAAACAGCAATTTGGTGTATAATAGTGGGATTGTTTACACCATGTAATTAATGCTTAATGCAACTGTTATGGAGCATGTACCATGTGGCCCAACACAACACAACCAGGATTACTTCTGAGTTTATGTATTAAATTGTAAGTGCAATGTTTCAGGCCTTTCCTCCTCTTGCAAGGGCAACATGCAATATTTGTGGAAACCTAATTCATGAAAGTAGTTATATAACTGATTACTTAACATTAAAATCCTGATTTCCTGAAGCAAGCATATTTTAACACATTTAAAACAACAGTATTATTGACAAACTACCCTTGAATGCTAATTACATGCAGTTTCATTACTGTCAAATTAATTACACTTAACTAGAATGCGAGTTTTGCGGCCGTTAATCAAAATAAAATACCTGCGGTGTATTCAAGCGACACGATACGTGCCGGGTTTATTTGTATGTGACCATGGGGGGATCGCAATTGGTACAAAATATCATACTCTACTGTATACAGTATATATAATATTCATTATTATCTACGTACAAATATATTTTTATATTTATAGTTTATATTTTATAAATTTGGTTAAATTAGTGAGCAATAGCATTGTACTTTTAAATTTTAAAAAATTACTGAGCAAATTATGCTCAATAAATTTGAGCAGCAGAACTTGTTCAGAGAGCAAGCTTTTTTTTCAGAGGTTCACAAATTTTCACACAGATAGGAGGCTAGTGCTTTAGTAAATTCAACAGAATATTTCATGGACCACATTTACAAAATCCCCACCCAGCTTGTTCAACCCAGTAAAACATATGCATATGAATGGCTACATATGCCTCCAGGAAAGAGGCTAACAGTGATCCTATCCTTGAAAAACTGTTCTTAATTGCAACTTTTAACCATTATGCCTGGTTGGTAAATGCTACCTTAATTTTTACAAGCAGTTACTGCCTTAATGGAGGAGCAGTATTCATAATATTCTGTTGAATATGCTGTTGAAGCATTCAAACCAAAGAGGTGCTTTTCTGAAAACTAACCAGTGACTATATTACAGTATAATGTATAATTTAGCTTAAGGGTATTACTATGAGTATATTATGTAAAACATAAATATGCCTTTTATATCTGTATACTGTTAGTCAAACTAGTAACCATATATCAAATAATACTCTCCTGCGATGAATTCTACTAGTAGTGCTTTTCATTTTGAAAAAATGACCAATCTACCATCTGTTGAGATGTAAGGCTAAATGTCAATTGTTCTAGTGTTGTTCATAAGGTTTACTATCTGTTTCCATTAACTAGTATTAGGACAGCATTAGCCATAGGTTAGTCATAACTGTTTCAGTGACAGTAATAATATCTATTACTGTACAGCAGAGAGATAAAGTTGTGCAGGAGAGGAAATGTGACATAATGAAATAACCCTCTTTCTGCTTGGCTTATTGAATTTTACAGGAAAAGTCAGTAGCTTAGCTGCATAATAGGCTTACAATAGACTGCTAAGTTTATAGGCAATCCACTGAGCAGATCCCCAGCATGACTTCACATTATATTTAGTTTAAAGGACCAATAAAGGTCAGTCAGTCTCAGGAGGATTAATCCCTGATCAACAAGGTAATGTTCAATGGATGTGATGGCCAAATGCTTTGTGGATTCATTCATTTGGCATATATCCTGGGAAGCTTTCAGCCGAACAAAAACAGACATTAGATTTCTGAATGAGGATGAATCACAAGTCAGACCAGGAAAAAGATGGTGCCTAGTTTCTTGGAGCCACATAAATTTCTTGGAGGCTGTTTTCAATCTATGATTAATTAATTCATTCATTTTTAAATGGTACTGAACCTGAAACAAAATGCCAGCAACAGTAACACTTTATGACACATGTCTATCTGATAAAAATTTAACAAAAAGTTCGAGAGAGGAGAAGTGAGCAGCAAAACAACAACTTAACCAGGTGACAATTTTACACTTTTGACATGTCACAGGACACTGTGACCAGATATTGTCCACCCTGCAAGCAGGAGCACAAATGTAAGAATGAGAAAGCTCAGTTGCAATGCTCTGTAGTCCTGACCAGACAGCTGGTGGTTGAAGTGACAGACACACTGAATCAGTAACCTTTGTGAAGTGATGGCCTCGAAATAAAATTTCCAGTGGCCAGCTGCTGCTTGCTTCTACATCAAATGTGCTCCTCCAGTGTTTTCAGAACACATCTAATCATAGCATTTCTGTGTTGAACCAATATAAACCTCTCAAGTCTGATAAATTAAAACTTTTGAAAAAACCCACATGACACACATATGGCTGGAAATGATTAACCATTGAAGGTGGATATAGTTGTTTTTTTTTCCTGACTTCATGCCTGCTTTGACACCTTGAACAGGGATTTGAGACAGGTGAAGGAGTTATATCTGTTCTCTTCACAGACCATAGATTCAGCAACTGAAGATAGATGACTGCATACTGTCAGTGCAAAACCTGTCTCACTGTGAAAAATTCAGCACACAACCTCACAACTGCGCACCTTAGTCAAAACAATGAAGCATGCCTCTCTGTTTTGTTTTACATTGCTTCATAGCACTAAGGCCACAGGGTGAATGTTCCCTAGCAATGCCCCATGAGCACAAGCTAGGGATTGTGCACTGAGCCAGAGCTCTTACTGAGATGCGATGTGTGTGCCGGCTGGGTTTATTTTAGCACCTTCGGAGAAGCAGCAGCATGATAGACCCACTGATGTGTGCAGTCCTGGTACTTGTTTTTTGTTGCCTGTAGTCAAATGCATTGGGTTTTTTTATGAGCTTAGGTTTAATCTGTCAACTTACTTAAAACATCTCTCATCAAAACCACATGCTGGGATTCTAAACTGCCACTTGGAGAGATTGAAAGCTTTTTATAGCACCTGTGCTATTGGCTTGAGGTATAACACATACATTGAGATATAGTCTGTATAATCAACCTCATGTATTTGCATTGGATTGCAGTCTTGCTTAACAAGAAATGCTCTAATTCTTGAGGTCCCAAGAAGTCATATCATCAGTTCATTTGCTGAAATGATATAGGAGTTGCTTGTGGTGAGCAAGTTGTAATGTCTAGCACATTACTACATTATACTACTACTATTACTTCATGTCTAAAATAAGCTTTTTTCAGTTTAAATTTAACTGTGTGCTTACATTCCAGAAAAAAGACACCCTAAAGCAGGGGTGTCCAAACCTCTCCTGGAGGGCCACTTGTCCTGCATGTTTTAGATCTCTCCCTGCTCCAACACAGCTGATTCAAATGATCAGTTTGTTATTCAGTAGCTTCAGGAGTTCGTAACGAATTGATCATTTGAATCAGCTGTGTTGGAGCCCTAAAGTCAATAGATTACACCTCCATGGAGATACTAGTGCATATCCTATACATTAATTGCAAAGAAACAGTGACAAAGAGAAAATCTTCATTAAAAAATTTTGAAAAAAATGAATAAATGTATCGACTTTGGGAAATGTGGCTTTAATTTCAAGATCATCCAAGAACTGTAAATCAGTTTTCCAAATGTGATTCCGTGATTAAGAATTTTGAGGTGTGCTGAAGAAATAAAATTTCATTTGGACCAAAGTGTTTCATTAAATTCATTAAATTGTCTGCATGATTGTCTATGACATGCCCAAATAGGGGTTTCTATAGGGGTTTCCATGAGGTAACCTATATTCATCACCTGCAATGATGTTGCAGAAATACAAACATTTGCTAACTTCACAAGTCTCAGCCAAATATGTTATTCCCTCCACCAAACATGCTGCAGATTGGCTGATTTAGAAACATGCAGTGTATAATGCATACTCAGTCCCCTGCAGGATACTTTATTCAAACCTTTGCAATATCTAAGACCAGCAGAAGCATCTCTTGGGAGACAAAGAGGAAAGGCAGGAAAGACCACTGGGATTGTCTAAATGTGTTTTGTGCAAACACTACAAAAACATGGCAGAGGAATATAGTGTTCCCATATTCCGACAAAATGGCCATATGAATAAAATGGTTTCATTAACCACAACGGCATGTATGTGGCTTATTGTTTAAATAAATCGATTTCTTACGAAAAGGAAAAGAACACGCATGGTCCACAGAAAAGCATTTTAATCTGCTCACATCTCACCTGCTGCTTGCAATACATGCATTTCTGAAATAAAAGTACCATCTACTAGCAGCAAATTGAGCCTGCATTAGATTATAGAGTGTCAAAATAATAAAATGTTTGACAATACAGAGCCCACCAAGTTAACAATTGATTGTTTTGTCCTATCCAATTCAGTATGTTGTTCTGTCCGTTCTGATGGGGCATATTTTGCAAGCCAGCAGAGTGCAATGCATCATTTAGTTGTGTACATTGGGAAGTTCAGTTGGGCACGTTGCACTGTCCACTTGGGCATGATTGATTTGTTTGGTTCACTGTATTTGCTGACTGCACTACCAACACCAAAACTGGCCAACTGTGCTGCTGAAACTGTATGATCACTGATATATGTTTTATACATAATAGCAAATAACACAGTAAGTAAAACATAGATGTAAGTAATATATTGTAACCAATTAATTATTTTTGTTTTAATGGTTTTAGCTATTTATATTAATGTTGTTAAATATTTCCACAGATCGTTAATATTCTACTATTTTCCACTTTCTTGACTGCCCTGTTTTAAGGGTGAGGGGGTCATTTCCCAGATTTTCCCCATTAGCTTTGGTTTACCTAGTTTTTCAATTCCCTCTGGAAAAAGCACTATGTTCAGTGCTTTGCAATAATTCAATTGTCAAAATTCACTAAAATAAATAAAGCTGGATAGGAATATATGAATGCAGATGGATCCCCCACACATTCAGTAAATATTCACCAGTCTCATAATCGCCCCCTATTAACATTTCTGGTATTACTATCACTGCATTCAGTTGTGTTAATTTTTTACTTGTTTTTCTGTGACCATTTAAATATTACAGTGCTCTGTGTTTGGGCCACACCCCTGCCACACAAACCCAGAGTAATCATTGAGCAATGCACGGATGAAAAAAAGCAATCTTGGCACAAGCATCATTTTTCACTGTCCACTCCATCCCTAATAAATGATATTGCACTACCCACTTGTCTCTTGTGCCCTCTGAATAGGGCCCCTTGTCCTTGAGATATTAACTCCATTTCTCTCCTTTGGCCATACAGATGTGCCATTCAGAACAGATCCATAAATCTCCTCAAACTCATTCTTAACACAATGTATTCCTTGCATGATTATCATGCTAATAATCTCACAATTTTTTTGCATGTCCATGGTGCACTCAGCTTTGTTTTTCACTCCATGTGGTTGGAAGTCGTTTCCTTCAGAAACATCTTTTTCTTGTGCGTACATTTAAAAATGTTCTATTTTCAGCTCTACAAATAATGACATTTTTGAGTTTCAGTGTCTGAAACTGACTTTTCAGTGTTGGTTTTTACATTACTAAGCCTTGACTCAACAGCGCCTGCTTTTTTTCAGACTCAGTTTGACGGCTTTTTTCTTTAACTGTCTTTTCTTTTATTGGTTTGAGATTCCCTTGACCCCCTAGGCTCTTAAGATTTTAAGATAAGATTTTCTTGCGTTTTATTCATATGTGTTTCAATTACCTGTTCATTGTGATGTGTTTCTTTTTTTTTTTTTTGTAGATCACTCCTTTATGACAAAATACTACTATCCATTCTGGTGCAAAATACTGTCATCTAGTGGAAGAATCAAGAATGTAGCGCAGTAAACCTTCCAGAGGAAATGCCAGGAATCTGGGGGAAAATGTGCAACATGCTGTACAGCGGTAACCTGTGTAGGGAAATATAAGTAGAGAGGATGTAAATAAAGCATACAAGGACCGTTAGCAACCCAACCTTATCTGCCTACAGCACAATATTGTGTACGGCGTATGGGGAATATGGCATTGTCTATAGTTTAATTTCCCCGTCAGAGGTGGTAATACTGTATTACATCAAATTCCTTTGTCCTGCACGTTTCATTTAAGATAATTGATTCTTCTTCTGCTACTACTTTAATTATTATTATTATTATTATTACTATTATTATTATTATTATTATTATTATTGTTATTGTTATTGTTATTGTTAGTAGTAGTATTGTTGTTGTTGTTATTATTACAGGTGGCTATTTTCTTATTATAACTATGCTTCAGACATATAATCACATAATTTAAAAATATGTTTTTGTTTACTTTTAGCAAACACTGCCTTTGATTAAAGCCAGACTACTTAAGCTGAATGTCTCCACTCCAAAATTTTGTGCCCTAATTAGGGTTGATAACTGCATATGATTCATATGCAAACACACACACACCCACACGTGTATTCATACATATACATCCATTCACTTTATTGCCAGTGTCAACCTTTTTTGCTGACTGGCCAAACCATAACTCATTAATTCTAAAGATTCTGCACATGTTCATGCAATAAATTGCTGACTGGTTGAAATATACCTCATTAATCGTAAAGATACTGTACATGATCATGTAATAAATTACCTGGTTGCATTCCAGGAAGTAATATCCCAACAAGGCCCTAACTTAGTTATCTTTCTTTTAAAAGGCACATACATTTTATTGCTCCTTCAGGCTGTGAAATATTATCCTATTTCATGAGTGGTGATTTATCACTGCATCAGACAACTATTAGCACAGCTGTACCCTCTGCATGTCCTAGCCCCCAAAACACTTTCATATCCCTGCAGCCAATTACATTTTTCATATCTCAACAATTATAAGCTGTAGGAGTTTTGTAGTATTGCACAAACCTGAATATGATAACTTGATAAAGAAAAATATTGACATAAGATAAAAACATATTTTTAAAAACATTCTGTGAGATAGTCTCTCTATCATCTTTGGGCTGACATACATTTCATTCAACATTTTTAATTGGTTCTTTTTCTCATTTTACCTGGATAATCTATCAATGTCAACAATTCCACATTAAACAACAAAACTAACATAAACACAAGTTTTAAACAGGCAGCAACAATATTTCTGATGCACATTCTTGTGCTTGACAACTTTAGGCTATAACAGCATTCTCTTGAATGAGGCTTTTTAATTTGAAAGAAGCCATAATTGATTATTGACACTGGATTTACTAATCTATCCTATGGAACAAACACTGCATGCTGCCATTTATTTGTACTTAACCTGGTTCATCCACAGCATTCAATCAGCTAACTACAGAAAGCTGTAGTAGGAGTGGGTGTAACGAAACAAATTGTGATCTGGTGCCATAAAATCAGATATACCACAATATTATATTAGTATAATGTCAAAATGAATACCGTGTCAGCTCAGACATGTAGGCATATTTTCTGATGAAAGCTGTGAGATTTCAAAGGTGCACATCCCATAGACATTCATTTAAAAATACATGGTTAATGTTCAAAGAATCCAAGAATCTTCCTCTTAATGGTAGATTGTTCAGATTTCACTGGACATGTGTGTGTTGTTCCTTACTATGGAAATTGGATGGACAAAATTTAACTTGAGGTTGTCTAAATTTAAGTACCTTATCTGATGATATGGGCAGCCCATTATCATGAGGCGATGATTTGTAATAAGCCCAAACATTTTAACTAGGACAGGTATTTGAATTTCTCACCATTTTGTTACACAAAATACCACTATTGTACGCAATACTATTATGTAGCACAAAAAATGTTGTGCTACTTAAAAAAACATTGTGCCCTAAAATGATCATTTATGTGGCAAGAGCTCGCATGATGTTGGACATTATACATTTTTGTGACAACAAACGAGCATTATGTGGCCCAGAATTTCATTTTGAAATATGTAGCCCATATATTGTATAACCTTTACTGTTCATGACAGTTTCTTTTTACAACAGCAAAAAGTCAGAGTAAATATTAATTCCAAACATTATTTCATTAACCCATCCATTATGCTGACATTTAAAACAGAGCTACTGTACCTTTCCTACTGCAAGTTGTCCCAAGTATCTAGATACATAAAATTCCCATTGAGACCTCTCTGTTTTCTCCTCTAATTCTCCCAGAAAGAGATCACAACAGAGTACCACTGAGACATATAACAGTGTCTCTTTTGAGAAACAACTGAAATCTGTATTTAGTTATAACATTAGCTAAATAGTGAATTTGATGTATTTGTATGTATATGATCTCTGAAAAAAATATTTAAAATTCATGAAAGTTGCAAGAATTTTGTTAATTCCTGGCCCAATCCAAAAAAGGAGATTTTCACATAATTATGAAACTAAAAATTCACTGCCCACACCATACACTGATAAGCTTTTAAATCCAACAAACAGACAGTGTTCCATGTACATTTTAAACTACAGAAGAATGGATGGAGGATCCATTTGAATGTGAATGTATGTGGTTATGCCAAAAAAAATGTGCTGCAGAATATTGTACTGGGTGTTGTAAACATACTAAACAATGAGAGCTGCCAAATAGATCTGTGGAAAAGGCCCTGACCTTAAGATCAAGCTGAGCTCTATGACCAGTAGTGACACCATTAGTGTCATCAGCCAACAATGTCTGGGAGTCCACAGAATAATTTGGCAGGTGGGTAGGTCCGCAGGGTCTGCTTGTCTCACTGCCTTCAGGCACTCGGTAATTCAGCAGTTGTCAGTGAGCTGCTTGGGTGACGTCAGGAATAGTACCTACCCTCCAATGAGCGACCACACCAGACTAGTATACTGTGAGACTTGCAGTTTGAGTGATGGCCTTTGGCCGTGTGCAAGGCAAATTCTCTCCTTGTCTCACCAATCTTACATGGGTATAGACATTGTTGCAACAAGACTAGTGTAAAACTGGTGATTCTAAAAAAGGGTTGCATAAAGGGTTAAAAGGCATTATAAAAACATACAAAATGACACAGAAATTATTCCTTTGCAGTTCAAGTGGTCCACTTTTAGAAGAACATTCACAGCTCAAGACGATGTGATTTATGTATTAGGATGCCAAATTGCTTTAGTCATTTCCCAGAATACATGGATAATGAGTTGCACACAGTATATCTGGCACTGAAAGCACAGTTAAGACAATAAATTTACCTACTGTTATTTGCTTTTCTATGGGCATGACCAAACATTCATTTAAAGGCGTCATGTAAAAAAGAATGAAACAGCAAGCGGAAAGAGGTTAGACTCTCAACTTATTCCGAACCTAATCATGAGGTATGTGTGCTGTGTATTCAAGTTTTTTTTATCCTTATGTATATATCACTTGTAGTTCTACATTAATTAGACCCCTTTTACTTGTACTGTAAAGAGATGTATTTGCATATGTCACACACTGTGGATTGCTCCATAACCACACACATAAATACATACATACAGTAGCCTGGATGACACCCTGGATCCCACTCCAGCCCCAAGGTGCCCCCTACAGGTAAGCAGCTAGGTGTGATTAACACGTCACTGCATACACAAATTCCACACTTAGTGCTCCCTCTGCTGGCTAAGGTAACACAAGTGTACCTTTGCCTACACAACACAATTATTAAATCCCCACCTTTTTCTTCCTTGGGGCCTCTACCCTGGTGCCCAGCTTAGGTCCTTCTCTCACCTGCCTGCTCAGAACACACACACACACACACACAAAGAAGTAAGATGTTCTGTTATCACCACTGAATCAAAACCTGTAGTTTACTGATTCTAGCAGCCCCATCACTGCTCCCACCAACAAATTATACACTGAGAATGTATTTCATAGAATATATATTTTAGCTAAATAAATATTTTTAAATATAGAAAGTATTGCCATTTTGGTATATTCTTGTATTGGTATGTTTTAATTACATTTCCAATATATTCTTGGGCTGAACATATTTTTCATTATATTACAATATATTTCATTTCTGTGTGGGCAATTACACCAAGCCACCCCTAACAAAGTGATATACTCAGTGGTGTTGATCTGAGATGCCATCATAATTGCTATTATTGATACTATACCTGATGCAACTGACCTTTAAGTTACTGCCATAATTCCTGAGAACTTGAACAATGGTACCATGGAAATTTGTGTCTTGACCTCACTAACTACTCCTGTACTTCAATCTGCTTTTTTTTCCTGCAGAACCTCAAGCCAATCCTTACCTTCATCTTTGCTGACCTAGATCCGGCGCAGCTCTGGCTAGGAGCTTGGTCATACACTGCAGGGGGTCTCCTACCTGGGTACCAGACAGTCAGTACAGTACATGAGTCTCATTTCTGTGTTTGCACAGTATGCTGCCTACGCATAATTTAATCCCCAGACAATATCTCTTTTTTTAACACATAAAGACTGATTTTATGCCTGTGCATGGAAAATGCATAGCTCTCCCTGCTATATTAGATCCATCTTATCCTCTGTCAGATAACTTAATGATACCCTTTTCTGACAGTCACAGTTGTCATTTAACTTTGCAGCACAGGAAATTCAACAGAGGAGAGGTGCCTCAAAATGTCTTTCATTGCTCCTTAGGAACAAGTTCAGTACCACTCAGCACCACAGAAGAGGTTGCACACAGGTGCGATGCAAGAACCTCCATCTGCTTGGCTCCCATGGGTGATGGGAGGAGTGTGGTGAGGAAACTGCAAGACTGGAAAGATATTGCTACACAAGAGCTTTGTCTAAACAAGCTGTTCCTATTCAGTCTAGCTAGTTGCAAATGTTGTCTGTTGTCTCTCTAGACAGACAGATAGATAGATAAACAGTTTAAATCAAAATTAATATTCAGTATTGGTTGTCTGATTCCCACCTTGTTTCAGATGTCGCTAGCTAGTTGCAATAGCAACCGCAACAGCAATATCATTCCAGTTTTGAATGAAGGGAGCCCTATCACCTATCACGTGCCGAGGAAAATACAGGAGTCTGTGTTTACGTCAGTGCGCTCTGGAGCAGTTGCCCGAGCTGATTTGTGACATGGATGTTTCGCCTGTATTCATTTAGCCTTCTCGAAAACTGGGCAAGAGGAAAGGTGCATTTATTTAGTCGATGTAAGAACGGTGTCCAAGAGAGGAATCAGGCCTCTCAGGGGACCGAAGCGACATACCGTTAGCTAGCGACAGCTAGCTGCCGTCTAGCATTTAGCTAGCCAACTGGCTAGCTAATTGCGGCAGTCATGGAAGAGTTCGCCGTGGAAGTCCGAGAGACCAGTGGAGCCTTTTACAAGGTAGGCAGCTTGAATATAGCTTGGTGGCTAGGCCCTCTGTCTCTGAAATAATTCCAAATTACAGTTGGTGACGTTTCTTTAAAAGCTAGGGTTTGTTAGTTAGCTACCTAACGTTAGCTTTCTTAGCTGTTTCCCTCATTGGACTGAGGAAAGATGAGCATCACTGCTGCACAGTTAACTAGCTAGCAAGCAAATTGTTAGCTTACCAACATGCAAACATTGGTGAAACACTTGCTACTACTAGCTAGCTGGCTAACTGGCTAATATTTACGGTGTATTAGTTAGCTAGAAAGCCAGGTTTACGAGCTAGATAGCTACGTCTCATAAAGCAAGAATATTCGTTTGGGGTTTTGCCAATAAAAATACCTCTATTATATGGTTTAAAGGTTTGCGCTGTAGGTTGCTAGCTAGTTAACGATTTGCAAGGTCAATTCTCTGCGCTGTTTATGAAATTAAGATTTAATTGGCTAACGTTAACATTTAACGTTAGTTAACATAGATATTCACTTGAGTTTAAAGTTCTTTCTATATCTAGGTAGCTAAGTTGTGTCATAAAGCAGCTCCCGAGTAAGGTGTATTACATTTGAAATACCGTGTGCCTGGCTAGTTTAGCTATTACGTTATCAGGTCTTCTAGTAATATATTCTAGCGAATGAACTTTGTCTATGACATCTGTTGATTTTTACCCGAACCTATATGGATGATGGTATTGATGCTGATATTTCAGCCTACATAATTTGTATCTGAGTGGCCTTGCAATTATGGAAATGTTTACTTGTTACTAAAAAGTGATAGATTTCATTAGGAATTAAGTTTGCCAAGACCACCAAATATGTCCACGTTTTACTGACACACAACGTTAACATATATAGTAGGCACAGCATTGCCACTGTAACTTAGCTGGCTAACGACTGCATTCCAGTTCATAGCTAAACGCAGCAGACCTAATTTAGTAAAGAAACTTTGACACTTGGCTGTGTAGGTGTTTGCGAGATTGGAACCCTGCACGACACTGACTCTTGTAGATGGCTCGACCCAACAGAAAACAGCTTTGTATAGAGCTAGACTAGTACCTTAAGCAGTGGCTCAGGCTTTCAACAGTCTTACCTTATGGTGCTGAATTATTTTACAGTAGACTTCCTGTAATTGCCTAATGGATAATGGCAGATTTATTTGGAGTAACTGTAACATAAGTTTAATCGGAATTATTTCTATAATTCATTTTTATTACATCAGTCCCTGAAATTGAGTGCATTTGGTGTGGTGAATATGTACATGGACCTTATATTATAATGCATTGATTTCATCTTTCCCTGTCATTCTCAGTTGGAGGGAGTCAGCTTTGAACTGATTAGATGTTGTGCAGTTGTGTGTCCCCCTTATGGGGAAAAATCAAAACAAAAAGCGCATCAGTGTATCAAGGAAAGAGAACTATGTAGCACCAATCAGGTTTTTTCAGTTACGCATAGTATGGATTACTAACATCGTACACTTTGCATGGAAAGGCACTTTAGTGAGAAATGCATTCTATTGGTAAGCCAATATGTGTGTGGTAGCCCAGAACCAATTTTAAAGAAGTGCATAGAATGATTGCCTATTTGTACTGATTAAATTGCTTTCATTTCAGGCATTTGTGAAGGACGTACATGACGATTCTGTCACTGTGACATTCGAGAATAAGTAAGTATTGCATGCGTAATGTTGCCTTATCTTTTAAGCCTGTGTTTTTGTGAAGCTGTGTACAATTGAATTGTACCCTAATACTTTCTCAAAACGTGTGCTGTGTCGTTTTGCTGTAATGATACTTTAAGTTGAAAGTACAGTATACCTTTTGCGTTAACACTGATTTTTTTTTTTTTTTAAATGCTGTTCATGGTTGCCTGTTAGGAATGGATGTGATCATTGAAGACACATAAGTGCATTAGCAGTAGGCCATGTTCGGGCCCACGTTGTGATGAAGATATTCCATGACCATAGAAGAGTGCTGGTTAATTTTCCTGCTCGGCTCTTTCACTTGTTAACGAAGTGGGCTGCTTTGTTTTTCTCCAGTTGGCAGCCAGAGCGACAGGTTCCCTTCCACGATGTTCGTCTTCCCCCACCAACAGGTTTTCACAAGGACAAAGTGCTGAACGAGAGTGATGAAGTTGAGGTAGGTGTTATAAGTGAGGGACAGGGACTTACAATTTACCCAGGATAACTGCAAGCGTGTGCAGAAATTCTAAAATAAATGAATGAGTTTCAATAGGTGTCGCTCTGTAGCCTAATTTCAGGAAAGGTGCACATGATACCATTGGCTGTAGTACTCCATCCATCCAAGTAGCTTTCCTTCTGTCTGACAATGTAAATCTGCGAATCTTGATGTGTTTTAAGGTGTACAGTGAACTCTTAAGATAATGGCAGAATGTTTTCAAAATGAAATATATAGGAAGCAAATTATGCTAGAAAAATGCAATTCACGTGTGTGGTATTGTGCAGATAAATCGGGATATTCAAGTGTATTTTACTGGATGAAGTTTAAAAAGTTGGTTGATTTCAAAGAATGTAATAGTGATACAGGAAAACCGTATCTCCCAGTCTACACCAGCCCCTCTTGACTGACTGCATATGACGCACATGGCTTGTGTTAATAGGTATATTCCAAAGCCAATGAGAAGGAGCCTTGTGGATGGTGGTTGGCGAAGGTACGAATGATGAAGGGAGAGGTAAGCACCTTGCAAAGACAATTGCCTCCTTTTTTACATTATAAACATTATAATCCCTTTACACTCTTTGCTCTTTTATTAAGGTCTGTTTAGTCAAATACTTTTTATACACTTATTCACCATAAGAAATACCAAGAAATGCGATTTCAAATGCTGTGTGCTTCACACATTTGTGGTAATGCCATAGAAATCTAAAACTGTTAACATGGTTATTACAAGTTCATGCCATGTAAAAGGAGTGCCCTTCTCCAAAAGCTGTACTGTGAAATTACAGCAATGTGAGAAACATGTTCCCGTCTGAAATTGATAAACTTCAAAGTCACACCAACTTGAAAACTAGCAACCTGCCCCACCCATAGAACACTTTTGTACCATCAGACACATTAAAAAGTGTGCATTTTTTCCGCTGTGAACAGCGCTTTTACATTTGGCTTATTGAAAATGTAAAAGGTATGAGGGGACATCTCCTGATTTCTCATAAATAGCATGACAGACACGTGCATGGCTTTTCTGTAACATCGTTGTTCACCCTCACTCTAAGCTTACGTGTGGCGCCAGTGAGAAACAGAGTTAAAGAGAAAATGACATCCTTTCCATGACTGATGAAAGTGGTATAGACTGAAGAAAACAGAATATCTTTGGAAAAATAGTTCTGTTCTATGAAGGAGTACTTGTGTGCAGTGTAATGGTCAGCCAGTGAACTTGGCATACCCATGTGATATGTGACCTCATTGGAAAGCAGGCACTCAGCTTTGATGCGCCTGCTGCTGTTGGCTGATATGATAGACAGTCCATGAAAAATTGCAGTGTTGCATAGTGGGCCACTGCAGCGCTAGCTCTCCTTGTAAGTAGATACGCCTGCTGCTATGATTGCAGAACAGATAATTCTGACTGAAGAGATGGGCATGTTACAGGCTGTAAAAATGTCACAGGCACACATTTTGTGTGGTTTACATTTGCCTGTGAACCTTTTTTAATTTAAACTTAAAATGGAGCAGGTAAACCTGTCGCTTTCTCTTGCAGGCAGCGTTTTCCTAACAAAACCAAGTGCTGCCATATGTATAAATACATAATTATATTTGCTAACAACTGTAATATTTCCTGTATGCCAAAATTGTGTGATCCTCCAGTTCCCATACACCTCAGCACCTCATACACCTCCCAGCTTACTGCGCACAAAACCGCACTGCCCCCCCGCCTCTTTATCATTGTTCCATCACGTACCAACCATGCTGTAGCCAAGTAAGTAGGGAGAGAAATCAGCTACAAGCAGTGAAACATTTTCTTGCTAAAATAACAGAATGCAAACAAACATCCTACATACACAGATTAAATGTGATGCAGAAGTAAGATAAAAGTACATGTATAATAGGGATGCAATGGAAAACCTTGTTGGTAAGAGCAATAAAAGATGACAAGGTATGTTAAAAAGGGGGTAAAGTGATGAGCAGAACACAATGGTGAATCTGAGCATGAAAAAGTCCATTATGGACGTGTGGTGCTAATGGCTAGGAGGTGGGATTTCATTGGCACGGCAACCGACGGGACCGTCACATGGCATAACAGTAAAGAACAACACAGCTTAAAAATGGAAAGACTGAACTTTAAAGCATTTACATTGGATATTTTTAAATTTAAATTGTAAAAATGCCAAATTTTAATTGGAAGAACAACTTTAAAAACATTTTACAACTGTAACAAATGGCATGTTTCAGTACGAGATGTCATACAGTGTTATTATATGGGTAGGGATGCTTTTAAATGTTTAGTAATATCTGTAATACATAAATGTTGACAGTAGTATATAACAGCCAGCCCATAGAATGTAATGGAGTTCTTTTTCCCCTGACTTGCATCAAAGGTGCCCATCTTTGCCATACAGAAATATCACTTTGGTATGTTATTGCTAACATGCCTAATGGATTACCTTTTTTCTTTTTGAGATATTGTAAGACAACATCTATATAGATGCATTAATCAGTGGTAATGTGGCATGTTAATATTTCCTTATCACTTTTTTTGCAGTTTTATGTTATAGAGTATGCAGCCTGTGACACCACCTTAAATGAAATTGTCACATTAGAACGACTACGTCCTGTGAACCCTCACAAGCCGGCTACGAAAAATGCCTTTCTCAAAATCACACTGGATGTGCCTGAGGACCTACGGCAAATGTAAGCATTCATCAAGGATTCTGGCCATACCACTGGTGGAGGTGTCTTGTTTGTGATAGATGAGACCTCAGTTAATTTGCATAATAGTAGTCAATTTGTCATGTAAAGTTTACAAGGACTTTCCACTTTTGAAGTCTTGTCAATAGCACCTTGTAAACTGTAATGTTTGATGCAAATTTATTTAAGGCTAATGAATCAAGGGCTTCTGTCTGTCATGAAATTTTTGTTTATAGTTATAACTTTTTTTAAGGTGTGCAAAGGATTCCACGCATAAAGATTTCAAAAAGGCAGTTGGAGCCTTCCGTGTGAAATACGATTCGGACAAAAAGCAGCTTGTTCTTCTGGTAGGTTTTGTTTAACTTTTACCATTTTAATTCCTAACTTATGGCAGCACATGACTGAATTAATTTTTGTCTTTTTTTACTCTTTTTCAAGTCTGTGAATGAAGTCACTACCAAGAGGGCGGCGATGCTGACCGACATGCATTTTAGGAGCTTGCGCACAAAGCTATCTCTGATGCTGCGGAATGAGGAAGCAAGTCGACAGTTGGAAGTAAAAAAAAAAAAAAGAAACAGCTGTACTCTAATGATTTGTGAGAACTGATAAAAAGTGACTTGTGTGTGTTTTAAGGCTGGGACCAAAGCATTGAAGATTCATCCAGTTTGATGAAACCATGAGCTAAATAGGGTTGATTGGTTAAATATGTTTGTAGTAGAGTAAACCTTTTAGCTCATATGTCATTAGTTCAAGCAGTACTTCACTGGAAATGTCAAAACTCATTAAATGCTGTGTTACCTTATTTTAGGTAATTTAACAATGTACAAATTTTGAGACGCTCAGCCAAACCTGAATCCATCTAAAAATATCAAATCTGAAATGGTACCCAGGATCTTGTGCATCTTTATTTGTAATCGTCACATACATACAAATTGTCAGGTTTTTTATGCATGTGCAATTCTGCAGTTCCAACCCTCTGCTTCATGTCCCCAGAGCTCCAGGCAGCTGGCATCCCGTTTTCATGAACAGTTTGTGGTTCGAGACGACCTGATGGGGCTGGCCATTGGCACCCATGGTGTCAACATCCAGCAGGCCAGGAAGGTACCTGGGGTGACCGCCATTGACCTGGATGAGGAGACATGCACATTCCACATCTACGGAGAGGTCGAGTCTCACTAATGTGTCCCCCCAGCGTAGCACGTTGTGTGTATTTCTTTTCATCTGGTCATTTGATCTTTCATTTTCTGCTCATATCAATTTATTATAACTGCAGGACCAAGAAGCAGTGCAAAAGGCAAGAAGTTACCTTGAATTCTCAGAAGATGTACTCAAAGTACCCAGGAATTTAGTAGGTAAATTGGAAGTCTTCCTGTCCTATGTAGAAACCAGTACTTTTTTCTCCAAAGCCTTAATGCAACATAAGCAGTGACTTTGTGTGTTGTTCTGTGCAGGGAAGGTCATTGGCAAAAACGGAAAACTAATTCAGGAGGTTGTGGACAAATCTGGAGTCGTCAGAGTTCGCATCGAGGCAGAGGGCGACAAGAAGACCTCACAAGACGAGGTCTGTACATGTCAGCAGGTTGATTTGGTGCGGAAACCCCATGTAGGCCTCAGTTAATGGGACAAATGCAGTTCTTACTCTCCTTGTCTCTGTGCCCTGTTCAATGGCAGCAAGGCCTGGTCCCGTTCGTGTTCGTGGGAACAAAAGAAAGCATTGCCAATGCCCGCGTTCTTCTCGACTATCACCTGAATTACCTGAAGGTGAGGGGCCTATCTTGCGATATGTATTCAGACACCAAGTTAGAGAGGGTCTTGTTGCGGTTCTGTAATTGTGAAAGCGTCTGCACCCCGCGGGTACAGCCTGGGTTTGTGCATAGGGAAGAGGAGCGATGAGCTTGCAGACTGAAACATAACAAGCACAAGGCTGACTGGTGGCGTGTCGCTCCTCAAGGACGTGGACCAGCTCCGTATGGAGAGGCTTCAGATCGACGAACAGCTTCGACAGATCAGCGGGGGGCCCAGGACATCTGCGGGACGTTCCGATAAAGAGAAGGGGTTCATCGCAGACGATGCTGTGGGACCCTCACGGGGCAGGAAGCCTTTTGGACGAGGAGGGCGTGGTAGACGAGGACTCAGCTTTGCATCAGGTATGCCTCAGTGATAAATGACAGTGAACTGTACTCCCTAGGATAGATATTATAACGGCCAGATTTTGACTTTTGGTAGATGTTTTTTTTTTTTTTTTTTCTGCAAGTCTACTTCATAAAGTAAATGAGAATTTAAGATACAGTAATGAAAATGAGTAGAGTAAGGCATTTGAAAATGATCTGCAACAATTCACTTTCATTTAGGCACTAACTCTGAAGCCTCTAACGCATCAGAGACAGAGATGGACCACAAGGACGAGCTAAGCGACTGGTCCCTGGCCCCTGCTGATGAGGAGGGCGGAGGGTACCCCAGACGAGGCGATGGGCGCAAGCGGGGTGGGGGCCCCCGGGGGAGAGGGGGCAGGGGGAGAGGAGGCGGTGTCTACAAAGGTCAGTGATCTCATCCTCACTGTTACCTGTTATTTTATGTACAGTTACCTGGGACTGTACTAATAGAATGCTGGAGATCTATAATATTTGACTAACACATTTAGTCAATTTTCAGTTGAATTCATCATCTTGATCCACAAAAGAATCACTAAATTTGAATCATAGTTTCAAGTGACACTGGGTATGAATATACTTTCAGTTTAGGTTTTTCAGATATTTTCTGATTGGTACTTACAGAATACATGTAGGGTTCTTGCATAAGTTTCATTTCAGATGTCATATATTTGAAAAACATATGTACCCATGTTAAAATTCAGTATCATTACAGGGTTGCAAAGAGTTCAGATATCCATAAGTCTGCCTTCACATCATGAGCATCGTTTTTTCAATTGCATATCTTAACACACTCAAAGACCCCAAACTCCTACCTTTTGCAACTCAGTTTTTCCAAGGGTATAACTTCTCATATGAAAGATCCCCTTTGGCAAGTTTGATCCCCAGTAGTTTGTCATGACTTGAATATAGTAAGTCTTGGTGGAGTGTAGAAATTATAATGTTAAGCCCACACAGGGAATTCCTGTCCATGCATGGCATTTAAATGAGCAAATGCAAGTCTCACCCAAATTTAAGTCTTTTCCCCAGTGTGAATTACAAATTTTCAAAAAAGTACTTGAGAGCTGTTGATAATACGATATGGTATGTTTACTTTTGTCTTGTAGAGCTGGATTTGCAATCAGTGAAAGAATCCCTGTTTCCCATATGACATTAGTCAGGCATGGTTTTAATCCAACCAATTGTGCAAACAGCTAAATGCATGATGGCAAATGCAGTCAGTGTGTTTGTGCACACATTGCATCACATTTTGCTGTGTATTGTCTTGTTTTCTCAGCAAAGCATATTTGAGAATCATAACAGCTGTCAGTCATCTCAAACCAAACAAATGTGTGACTGCGTAACAGAGCAAATACCAGCAGTAGGTGAAAATGAGTTATTATTGAGTTACTTATTTTCATTTATGAATAAATAAAATGCTTTTTTGATGTTTTACAAAAATTTGGGGCCACATTTCTAAATGTGATGACCCACTTTGCCTGTAAAATAGTAGGGGAAGGACTGCCTTTCATTTGATAGTAACCTATGAGGACTGCTATGCCGGAAATGTGAATTTTTTATTTGTTTATATTCATTTGTCTTTAAGGGAATGAAGACACACAGTGGAGTGAGTCCTGGTTACATAATTCCAGAGACACAAAACAAAGGCCACAGGATGACTCACTGCAGGTAAAATGCAAAAACCACCGTTGTGTCATTCCTCTGTGCTTGCATCCTCTACTTGTATCCTCTAGGTTTACGTGACTGTGGATGTGGATGTAGTTTCAACAGAGAACCACTAGGTGTCAGGCCTTCACCTTTGAAGATACTACGGTACCAGAATCACAAGGATTCCATTTTTTGTCATTCTGTGGATCAAATTTGAAATAAGGAAAAAAAGATGCGTCATTGTCTAATTTTGATTCATGCCAGATTTCAGATTTCTTCCACTAAACATGGAAATGTTATGTTTTGTTCAATGGGTTCACTTTCTAACGTAATCATTTACCTTGAATTTTGGTTTCATAGGTTCGTGATAGCAAATGTAGTCAAAAATTATGTTTTAAAAAGCTTGTAATTTTCCTTTTAACACTTTACTTGCCAGATGCAGAAGCCATGGACTAAGCACATACCTGATTACATTTCACTGTTTGCCTAACTGTCTATGTATCAGTGAATTACATATCTTTACATTTTGCATCAGGTTTGCATTGCATTTGTTTAGCAGATGCTCTTATCCAGCACAACTTAAGTAGCTTGCAGTGTTTACATATTATTGATGTATACAGCTTGATATGTACTTAAGTAATTCAGTTTAACTGGTCAAAGGCACAACAGCAATGCACTACTAGGGAATCATACCACCACACTCTGCTGTACTCCACAGTGCTATGCTACACTGGTGCTGTACATACTACCTAGTATTAATTTATGTCAATACAGGCTGAGTAAATTGCAGAAGGAAAAAACATTAGCATCCTACCCAGGATGGAAATACGCGTGTGTCCTTCAGCACTATGACTCTACAGCCAGTTCGACTGTCAGCTTCAAAGTCCTGTACCTTGAGCCAGTGTGGTCCTCATCTGCTCTCTCTGGGACAACAGGTCCGAGTCAACGGCAACAACGAGAGGAGTATCCGCAGTAAAGCGCTTCAGGGCCCCTCAGCCGACGGAGGAGCGGGAGGAGTCGGCGGTGGTGGCGCCGGGGGCCGGCAGAGACCCCCAAAGGAGCGAGCGGCGAAGAAAGAGAAGCAGGACAGCCCGGAGCCCCCCAGAGGGCTGCTGAATGGCGTGTCATAGAAACCGCCTGACACCAGCCTCCTGCAGCGTTCCCCTCATCCGCCGGCTTCTTCACTAGACACCGTTAGCAGGGAGGCTGCAAAATTGAAAAGGAGCACATTCTCTGACTGACTGATATCGGCTCCCGCAGTGGATTAGGAGGTTTACTGGATGTCAGCAGGGACGAATGCAGGAATGCTTGGAAGTTTGTTTAAGGTTGGCAGTGAGAGGGAGGAGAATATTCTGATTGAACTGAACAATTACAAACTGTAGGGCAAAGTGTAAAAACATTCTCAAAGGTTAGGGTTTAATACTTTGTGCTCCATAGCATTTGAAATATTTCAGATTTTTTTTCCAACCATAAGGGTTGTCGAACAAGCACTCGACATCAGCATTGCTGCCATTAGCATGGTGTGCATGTGTCCTGTGCAGTCTGTGAACCGGGCAGTCTTGCAGTGGAACCCCATTATGATGTGAAGTCACAACTGCTGCGTCATTAGCAAAAAAAAAAGAAAAACAAAGGAGCCAGCTCCTGTCTTACCTGTGCCTTTCCTCTAGTGTTCTCTCATCTAGATGCGCCAATCTGGGAAGAGGATGTGGAAAACACTACAGTAATATTCATGTATGTCTGTTAATCTGTCCCGATGGACTTTTTTTCTGCTCATGCATGCATTACATCTTTTTTATTATTTTTGTAAAAAAAAAAAAATAAATAAATAAATAAATAAAAAGAAGAATCCACCTAGAAACATTTTACTCTTTTTCTTGCACTGAGAGATAAAATCAATGCATATAAGTAGGGAAGAGAGACAAGCAAAAGTAATTTTTATGTGTGATTGTTTAATTCCCCTGCTGCAATCACACTTTTAAAGACTGTATTGGTAGAGGCAGGCAGAACCTATTTATAAAGCATTCTGTAGGTGGTAAATATGTAAGAATATAATTTTGGGCAAGTGCCCCGCTCAAAAAAAAAAAAAAAAATCATAATTTTGTCTCATGTCAGACTCTTGATATCGAGGTACCGCTCAATGGAGCAGGCCATCTTGAGTGCTTAGACGGCATGCCTGTGAAATTATATTGTGATTGTGTTTTTTTTTTTTTTACTTGATTTTTGTTTTACCTTCACACCACAGCTATTAAATGACAAATCTGTGGGTAAACTAGACCTAATTCTTGAGTTGGCTTTGAAAAGAAGTTTTCAGAACTGTTTACTTCTCTCTGAAAACATGACATGATTCTTCCTTTTCCCAGGGACCTCATTTTGAATTTGTCCTTGCAAAGGATGTACTGCATCACACATGACCTTCATACAGTATATTTGCTTGGGCTGCGTAGATTGTAAATGAATGAATTGTTGCGGTTTAGTGTTTAATGGCCACTTGAGGCCCTCAGCAATTTCCTGTTGTCTGTGAGAATTGTATAAAAATCCATTAAAAATCCTAATTCCTGTTTTGCTTCCCCTTTTCCATTGAGAACCTAAAGGGAGAAATTAAGTTTAATTCCTTGTAACTTACATATGATCCGTGTTAATTAAGGTTAGTTTTAATTTTAAAGACACGTGGCTGTTCTAAACCCTCTAAGAGGTCATGCATTGTCTGATTTTGTTTTGTATTATTACTAGTCTGTAGCATGTAATGTCATGCAACTATTAACATTCACTTGAAAGTCACAGCTGATTTGACTTTGGCCATCTTTACATGTCTGTCAAAATTCTTCTTCTTGTGGCAGATGTTTCCTGTCGTAGGTGCTTAAGACAGTATACAGAATAACTTACAAAGTTGTCTAGCAAGAATTTAGACATGGTTTTCTGGAGTGAGATCCTGGTGGTAAATTAAATAGTTTGCTTTTGAACACTAATTACAACAAAAGCCAACAGAATGAAGTTTCACTTTTTTGTCTTTTAAGATCTCTCTGTGTATGTGTTTGAAAGTAAATTTTGTCATATATAGTTCGGAGATCAGGCTAGCAGAAGACTTTCTGTCAGGCTTATTTTGGGCCTGTATTTATAAACTTAACAAAGTAGGGCTTAAACTGTGTTAATCATTTTTATACACATGGTGGTGCTCATTTGTATAGGCGTCAGCTGGACACATTTAACAAGTGTTATTAATAAGTGACCTAATTCAGCAGAATGGAGAATAGCAACACCATGCCTCGACAGATGTAGAAAAACCTTCTGTAGTTTTATTAAACGTGCTTCGGTTAGTGGGTACATTGACAAGTTGTTGCACTTCACTCTTCCAAAGGACATGAAATCTCATCTTGCCAAACACTGATTTCTAGTCGTTTATTTTTGGAATGTATACAGATTTGAGATAAAAATGGTTTTATGCACCCTTTGACGGCTGTTTGTGGTTTACAAACAAAAATGGAAATACTGTGGGTCACCAAAGTGGAATGGGATTTACGCTACTGCACTTTGGGCAGTATTTCCGTTGTACATATTAGCCAAACAGATTTTATGTTGATTTTTGTTTTACGTTTTGTTATAGTGCAATATATTTTGTATGCGAGCAGTAAAAATAAACTTTGATCTTCTTCTATCTCGAGTTTCTTCTTGGAGTCATAAGATTATGAAATTTTAAACCGACAAGACATTTGTTTAACAAAATGTGATGCTTCGGTCCAGAGCCACTCTGATACAGTTGTAAAAACAAGTAAATGTCATTGAAGATATCATTTTCCTTTTTTTTTTTTATCAGATCCCATTTTCCTTGACTTAGATCAGTATTGGTTGTCCACAGAGTAATCTGCATTTCTACCATCCATCCACCAGGTGCCGCCCTTGTGTTGTTGGAGCAAAGGGAACATGTAGGTGTCTGTGCTCTCTGGCTGCAGAGCCGGTCCCTGTTGAGATGTGAACTGTCTCTCTCTATAGTCCAGACATGCCTGACATAAGCCTCAGCGGCTTCTCCTCAACTTCTGCAAAATGATACACCCCAATTAAACTCTGCAAAACACGGAGCCTCTCCCAGTGCTGACAACAGAATTAAAGCTGTCATCCGCGTGGTGCAGAGACTGACCTAGTTTCACTCCCAACAGCAGCAGAGACATAAGGAAGCCTGAGATAGCCCTTGCATTTTCTCTGCTGATGCCACTAAGTGCCTTCTTTTATCCCCCCCGCCCCCGACATCACCATCACCACTACTCGACTCCCAACCTCAATGTACATGTCTGCCACAGAATAATTAACCAATGCAGAGGAAATTAATGACAACACTTAAAATTGTGCCTAGAGTACCATTTAATTAGCATATAATGACAGACATTGTACATTCATTAAAGTCTATTATTAGTCAAATGGGTATTCAGCTCCATTTAACTCATACTGGTGTTTTACAGAAGCTTATAAATAAGAGCAATGGTCTCTGAACCCTTTTAATACATATGCTGTGTTGAAATGTGAATATATTTAAGAGATGGCTCCATGTTGATACCTGACTGAGAGATGTCTGTTTGTAAAGACAGCAGGTGGTGTACAATGAAATCAATTTCTCAGAAAAGTATGCATAAAAACCTCTTCAGTAGAATATGTTACATTTGTAGTGGTGACATTTTCCTGTGTCCTTGGTATTTTTCTCCAGAATATCTTCAAAACTTTTTTTTTTCCAATAGCCAGAATAGCATCTGAAAGATTCCACTAATCATACAGTAAGTGTGTTAGTTTGGAGTCTGGTTACTTCCTGTCAGTATCACTAGGATTTCCTTTCTAAAACCCTTAAAACGATGCATTTCAGGAGCTCACTGAATGGAACGTCCTTGAAGTATCGACTTCTGCTTGACTCTAGTTTCAAAAAAGGTTTTTTTATTATTCCATCACATTAACTGTCCTGTCGTGTCCATCGTGCGCAGTGTGTTTACTTCACTGAAAGACATTGTCCACATCCATAATTATCTTTCCTGAAGCATCACCTTGAAATAAAAAAACATGAAAATTACACATGTAAGGCATGATATTAAGTGTTTTATAAACACAAAAACGTCTTAATTTGCAAGTTAATTCATTTCTAATTCACTGAAAGCTGTTATTTCAAAAGTACATAAAATAAAATGACAGAAATCCATCAGCACTGGTAAACATGAATATACTACAAGCCACTGCACTGTAAACAGATATACAAAGGTGAATTACTTGCATTGTGGTGAATGCCAAGCCTTTCGGTTGAGCTGTGCTTTGTCAAAAGGAAATAAAGTCTATCTCAGTTTGTCTCCTCACTATTTATTCCTTTTTTATCAGTATTGTGTTTCCCCTCTGTAGCTACCAAAACTGTATGTGTGCTGGTCAAAAGACTTGAACATTCAGTGGGATTTTATGCAGCTCAGTCTACCTGTTGTCACACTATACATGCCAGTTGTGATTTTTCTCTGCAAAGCCAGTGGTGTTTAGGCTAACATACTGTACCACACAAACTTAGAAATTGGGATACCAAATGTCACCCAAGTAGGATTGCAATTACACATGCATTACCAAACATGCTAGTTTCTAGCTAGCTCATCTAGAGGTATTAGAGCACAGAACTCAACTGTAATTTGTATAAAATCACCTGTAGAGAATTTTCACTTTAGAGTTTTCACCAAGCTACCAATCTATTTCTTTCCACCTTTCCTACTTCCGTTGTTGGAATTATGTGTGGTATGTGTTTGTGAAAGGATCAAGTAAATACTTATGTTTCTCAATAGCTCCACCACTCTTCATCTTCTGCGTGTATTTTTGCTTCTGTTTTGGCAGTCATGCACAGCTCATGAAACCCAACACTGGATGTGATTGTGGGGGAAATTGTAACTTGCCAGAAACTGAGTTGCAGCTTTTTTGGTGTTTTCATATGATGTTGATTATATGCACAGCTTTTAGGAAATTTACAATTTCCCCATACTTGCAAGAAATAAACTTTCTGCTGGGCAAATATGGTTGTGCAAACATTATGATAGTATTGACCCTGAAAATCTCTGGTCAGCACTGCATATTAGTATGTGGTTTGTGCATAGTGGTAATGCCATTGTTTGGTGATGGTGAAAACTGAGGCAAAGAAAACTAGATCAATAAGAGAAATGATAGACTCTCAGTATGGTGTTTTTTTCCGTATTCAGCCATTTTCCTTTATTCTCTGGATCGCAGGGTCACATAAGATTTAGGTGCAGCTGGAGCCAAGGAGTAGCCCAAAGGCTTCCCTATTATTTGTGCCAAATATGCAGGTTTTCATCATGGAAAAACTTGAAGCTGATATTTAAAACTGATATTTTTACAGACTGAACCATTCATTGTTCAGCTTTCATTAGAACAAAATTAAAATTTGGTTATTTGAATTAAAACAGTCTCATCTTGTTTATTATTCTGTTTCATGGTGCAGCTTTTCTCATTTTAATAAGTGTAGAAATTTAGAAATGTAGCCATAACATTCCCTCACCATTACAATGGAATGGGGTGTTCTAACAAAGAAGCCCAAACAACACAGACCACAAATTAGCTTATTTAGTAATATATTCTTGAACTGTTTAAATTCCTTCATATAATTAATTAGCTAGTTGATTTTGTATGGTGTGTAACTTCACACCTCACTCATAACATAGCATGTTGCAGTATATACACTGCCGGAGGCTCTACATATTACAGGTTGATAGACACATGGATCTCAAAACACCTGTGTAATTTTAGAAGCAACTTTCACATTTCAGTTTGTTAATTTGAAATCATCTGGAGAATATATAATTAATTGTGTCAGTGTCTTTATTATGTAACAGTCCCTGTTACTAATGCTTCCATAACTTGGTTGTAAAATGCACTTGTGGAGTTTTATCAGCTTAATTGTGACCTGATGGCTTTCACCTGTTTATTTCCATTAATTACTCCCAATTAAACAGCACTGTTTTAGTTGTGCATGGTTGGTTGTGTGTTTTTTCAAATCTTATTTATACTGTCCCTTGTCTTTTCAACCGACCATTTAATTTATTACTGGTTGTTAGAATTTCTGTGATGAGAAACTGCTCTCCTCCAAATGGATCAGGACTTGTCTATCATGTTATCCCACTGACATTCTTTTAGCAAACCACTCTCCCCTAAATCACTTTCCATCACTTGTCACAGAGAGGAGGAAGCTTACTAGCTGGCTTTGCTCTCCTGCTGTAGTCCATGTAAGATTAGAGAGTTTAGTTTGGTCAGTAAATATCTGGCAAAGAATGGATGTTGTTAAGATGTAGATGCACCTCAAAGCAAATGTAGCAGCCTTTTTGTTTGACTTGTTTCTTAGAGCCTGGCCTGCCTCACATTATTTCTGCAGTCTCTGCAGTATCTGCAACAGGTTGAAGTACTCCTGTTTACTCACTGCATAGGCTGATAATGACTATAAAAGTTTAATGGCAAATAAAAAATAGTGGCTCCAACTATTAGTCCTGAACCCAGGTATTATCACAGTTTGGGATGCTTTTAAGTTCTATCTCAATTTCTACATTTGCACAGACTAGTTATTTTTCCTTTGGGTAGGTGTATTGCTAGTAGCAATTTGCTATGAGAACTGACAGGCTCTGGGGATAAGAAGCTGTTGCTTTGACAGGCCAATAGTTAAACAGGTGTCCATTTGTCAAAATCCTGTAAGTTTCATGGCTGTGTAATAGTTGTTTGTTTGTTCACTATAGGCCCATAATAGTGAATTCTTTCTGACTGAAAAAAGGTTGACCAGTAAGCAATGTTTCAGAGTGTTTTCTTTCTGCACCCAGGGGTGTTGCTTTCAGTTTTCTTTTTTGTCCCCTTAACCAGTTACAGTATGGTCTGGTTTTTATTCCAACTTGGAATAAATTTGGAGTAGAATTTTTCTTGTACTGCCAGGATAAATGACTATCACCACTCACTACATTTTGTACATAACTACACGACAATGTGGATCTGGCATAAATCACTGTAGGTAAAATGTTTAGTTTTCTGGTGACACCTCTCCATATGTGAAGACTGTGAAGTCATTGAACACTGTCTGACTGTGGCGTGTTATACAGGGAATATATGGCTACTTCTGCTCACTCTCCAACCACCCCGACACTTGTCTACGAGAGCATGCCGCTGGTGCCATCCACATTAGCATGCATGACATCTCCTGCCCTGCTGAGAACTGAGAGGGGCTTAGAGGAGATGATGAGAGTAATGACTCACAGGATCGAGTAGTGGAAACAGCGTTTCTGTACACACACCCTCAGCCGTCACCATCACGTTGCTTCGCCTCCTAAAGCTCTGTCATTCTGCCAGATTGTGGCAAGACCATCTTCATCACAATAAGACTAAAGTCACTTAACAATTCCACTTGTGCAGCAACCTTTAGACTACATTTAGAATAGCAGCTTAATCAAATAAAACTGCACATTTGAGCAAGGAGTTGTATTGTCCAGTTATTTAGCATATTACTATTAACTTTCTCTAGTAGAATACAGAGTACTTTCCCCAAAGACTGTTGTCCAGGTTTTTATAGGGATGAATAATGGGAGAAGTGGGAGCAGTTTACATGACATCATCTTTTGTGCTGGTTTCATGGATTTGTTCATGTCCTCATGGATCAAAGCGAGCAAGTGATAAAAGTACAAGTGTATTTCATTTGCATATCCTACACTGTGCATTTCACTCTGTATGGAATATAGAGCTACATCAGTAGTTTGTATTATCCCAGATGTCCTATTTTCATTGCTGTATACTTCAAAAGTGAGTTCAAGATACATTTTGAGAATGTAACACTGTGAAGCATGAGTGGACTGAAAGTTTAGAGATAGGCAGATCAGTGGACCAATTGTCTTGCTGAACTGAAAATATTAGTATTGAAAATATAGTATGAATTTTGGTCTTTTCCTCATGACTAATGGGATGCTTTCTGTAAAGCTCCTTTAGACTGTGGTAAATAAGGCCTTTGTACTATTGCAACATTTAGTAAAACAAAGAGCCCTTGTTAATCCAGCCGTAGGCTACCAGCGCTCTTAGCAGCGCAGTCAAATTCAATTTGTGCATTTGTGAAGCTATTTTAATACTAATGTCAGATGCTTGTCTCCTAATGCATTTGGATTAGCATGACGCCTTCTATTTCTAATGAAGCATCAATGTTGCAATTCAATCTGATACCTCTTTGAAGAGGAAACCATGCCACAGAATGGGAATTTCTCTGCATCATTTACACAAGAAAGCTACTATATGCAGTTAACTAACATTAACAACTATATTTATACTGTGTGTCAGCGAAGAAAATTAAGGATGTTCCAGGGAAAACCTTTTTTTATTTTACCTCTTTTTTAATAATTTAAATATATTTCCCATGCCCCTGTCTGACTTAGAAAAGAGAGAATTAATATTTTTGTTTGCTTTCCCTTGAAACCCCCACAGGTTTGTGTTTTGACTACAGACTACCTATCAATGTACGCGTTGTCTGGCATCTGATTTACTATTTCAGTTAAATACAGTTTACCTATATCCCACAAATGGAAGATGGTATGAGGTATTTTGTTTTTTGACTATTGACTTTATATAAGGTTCTAAGTATTGCATGGACATAAAGTGTTAATAATATGATTGTTTTCAGAAGAATTGTTTGCTGTAAATGACAGAATTGGCAGGATCTTCTGTAGGTTTAATTATTCTCTATTTTCAGTGTGAAGACCTGGCCACATGCTTGGACCACTTAACAAGGGAAGTAGGGTAGTTTGGAAACAGGGCAATGCATTGAGAGGAAGTATTTTTCAACACGTTGATCTTTTCAGTATCCCTTAAAAACTGCTTTGGATCAGACTTTTGTAAGATCTGGCAGCAACAGTGCATTTTATGTAAAAATCGCATCCATGACCAGCTTCCACCTAAGAAATTTTTCCATGTGTAGTGAGGGATCCATTTTAGCCATGTCTGAGGAACAACTGAGATATAGTAAAAAGAATGAATTGTGCATAAAGTGCAGGTGGAATTGAAAAAGAAAGGAGGTTGTTTGAGGTTGCATGCTCAATTTTATGCAGCATAGGACACTGGGTAAAAGGCCACTTTGGAGATTATCTGTCACTCCAATTCGTGCACAAGGTTTTTTTTGCATCATGTCCTCCTTTTTAGCAATTGTTAAACAGCAGCTATGGCCAGTTACATTGGTTGTGGCATCACTTATTTAGAGGCCGTAGACACTTTTTTTCCATGTTTGAGAGACAAATCTCTGACTTGAAATGTGGATCAATCTCAGTCTGCTGATGGTAATGTCTCAGGACCAGAACAGCTTTAGAGAATCACTTTGCAATAGTGTTACGAAAAATTATTGTTTGGGTTGTTTAGATTTCTGGAGGTACAGATGAATTTCACAAATTATCAAAAATTGCAGAAAATAACCATAGTCCTCAAAAAATCAAAACAACTGTAAATAAATCATTATAGATATAGGCTGTAACCTATGAAACATTAATGAAATACTTAATGTCCATTGCACTGAATAATGTACTGAAAGTGCATTACAATAGTGCACATACTTTTCATTTATATATACACACACACATACATAAATATATATATGTATATATATATATATAGAACCACTTAGAGCCACTATTTGTTTGGCTGTAAATTCTCCATCACATGCCTAATCTAAATTCTTTGTGAAATTTTCTTCTGAAATGCTCATTTATGAAAGTATATAAGAGTCTAAAACTGCAACATCAATGTCCCTTTGAAAGACAGATTATGATATGTACCCTTTGTTTCAGAAGGCTATTCTCTAATGCACATTACTGCCTGCATGCTGCCGGGCTACATCACTATTTTGCTCAGTGATAGGCTTTTCAAACAAAACAGCTCGGGTATGTCTCTTAATAGACAGTGGAAGAAATACAGGGAGGCAATAGAGCATTTTACACAGAAGCAAAAGAATGTTGAGGGAGATGGTCTCTGATTTTACTACAAGGGTGCCTGATTTTTCACAGGTTCCAAACCACGGTGCAGTCACAGAGCACAAATATTTTGTCAGAATTGCAGATGTAAATGTGCTCAGAGCAGACATTCAGATGCACTTTAGAGCACAGCTCAACAAAGGCTTTATTTTATGTGCAAATTAAGGACGTTCAAAGTGCATCAGACAGTTGTAGCATTGTTCTGTAAAAGCTCTGTGAAAAGTGTGTCAGTGTTTTTTGTATTGGGAGGAGAGACCCCTTTTTAAACTATAAACAATGGCAAAGTTGTGAGCACTTTGCTTTTGGGCATGGCATCTTTACGTGGCCTTTACATCCTGAATCCCATGTGGAAGGTAATTAGCAAAACTACACATATTAGCTAAACTACACATAACAGTGTAGATACATCCATAGGCTGCCATCCTCTTCTGAGCTTTGACTACATTCATATGTAATACATATTAGAGTTTTTGGTCTCTAAACATTAAGTACAAGAATAAACAAGAATAGCATTTTGTCATTTTGATGTAAACAACATTTGTGTCAATGTGAGTGAATTTTAAATTTTCTTTATGTATCAGTTACATGGGGTGTGCTCACATGTAAAGTGACGATGTGACTAAAACAATGTAGGTAATATTACCTCACAAAAACTTAACAAGCAGTATTCCAGATCAAGCCCAAATAGTGTTTCTTTTGTGTAACTTGGCCCTTTGTTTTTTCAGCTGGCTGAGTTGTGATTGCTTTTAATTTGATGTGTTGCAGTTAGCTGTGAATTGCTAATGTAGATCTGGGGTGTTAAGGCCTACCCTTTAACCTTGATACCTGTCAGGAGTTCACATACAGGGCTATGTTGTTAAGTCAGAAATGATAGGGAGTGTATTACAGAAATGTTTTTGCAGCTTGTTCAGGTTATATTGCTCCATTAACATTATTATTAACATTAAATGGTTTTGGTGTGGAGTTAGCTACCAAGCAAGCATTCGCAACCAAGATTTCCATCATCTACTTTCTGTCAAGGGCAGAAAGTGACTTGCAGTTGGGCATAATTAACAGCTGTGTCTATTGGCCGAATATGAGGAGAAAACAATGATGAGAAACATAAACACGAGTACCAGAACATTTGTGATTAAGGAAAATTAAGATCCAGAGAAAGAAAAATATAAACCCATAAATTTGTGGATGGAATTCTGTCGTCCCGATATGCATTTTAGATTTCATCATTTATTTGTAATATGAGAGCAACAACAAGAGCGGTCCATGCTGTTCTTTTTAATTTAGAATTATGATGTGCAGCAAATCTACACTTAGGCAAGCTGGAGACATTTTGGAAAAAAACAGCCAATGAGATCAATACATGAAAAGTGACAGATGGGAGCAAGCACACACACATACAGTGCCTTCCATATTTATTCATAGCCCTGATTATGACATTAAACACATGATTTAACAGAAAACTATACATAATGGATTATATTTTCCCCTTTAAAATGTAAAATGTTAAAACTTCATAGCAATTTTATTTCAGAAATCACAAGGGTCATATTTTATTCTTATAATGTTTTAAGAGGTTCTGACACTTCTCAGAGGGCTTTTGACCATTCCTGGCTCTACTGTAGGTCCTTCAGGTCTTCAGTTTTTTTCTATTCTTCTTGAGGTCAAACCACAAATGTTCAATTGTACTGAGGTCTGGAGATGAAGACAGCCAGTTGAGAACATTGATTTTTGCTCAGTTAAACAGTTCTGTGTGGATCTGGAGGGATGCTTTGGATCATTGTCATTCTAGAATGTCCATTCTCAGCCAGACTTGACCTTCTTGGAAGGAGAGCTAAGGTTTTGGCTAAAATGCCCTGGTGTGTGTTCCCCTTCACTCTTATACTGTGTGTGCTCTGCTTATTTGCACCATCTCCTCTGTGACAAGCCTCTGTCCTCTCTTAGTGCCCAGTGCTACACTAGCATCTAATAGCAAGCTACCTGTGGTGAAAGTGAAGAAGACACAGTGTCATATAATCCATGAGCTATTCAGAAAAGCAGGTAAAGAATCAATTCAATGCAATGAAAAATAATGATTACCTTCGAGCAAAGGAGATGACGAACAGCAGAACGGATGGCACTAGGGCTATTCTCTGAAAAGCAGTCAGGTAGTTTGCCCTGCAAGTATCAATTAAGATGTGTATGTATTTGGATCTTGAAATTAATTTGAACCTTCTGGAAAGAAATAAGTGTTTGCAAATGATCCCTGGGGAAGTGCTTAAGTGGATATGCCAAGTACACACTGATTCGGTGGGCTTCACAAGTCATGTTTACAAATGCATTTTAAGTCCAAACAAACACTTCCCCTGGGTTTATTTTGCACTCAGCTTACCCTTATTGGCTGTAATGATCATGTTCTCATTCCGTGGTTCTACACAATAACACCATAGCATGAGCAACATGAATAGGCTGATGATGACTCTGACTTGTTCTCACCAGGGAGGAGTGTTGCAATCCATCTGTATTTACAAGCAGTGATCACGCAACATGATACGTGCACTCAAGCTAATTGCATCTGATTTGTTGAGTGTCATAGACCTGCATCCATTTCACTTGGTTAGCATGGTACTGCTGTTGTACCCTCCTCCAGGCTATACACATGTTAGGATAAGACTATAATCTCCTGCTCTCCTGTGACTTAAAGAGTAAATAAATTCTCAAGATAGGGGCTGTCTTATGTAACCCATGGTCCTTTTTTACTGTTGCCAAGCTGTGAATCACTAGTCATCCTCCACATTCTTCAGGTAGAAGTGCTCTCTTCTCCATTCAAGCCAACAGCAGCAACATGAGATCTAGTATGAAGAGCAATTTTTTTTACCCCACACAGGAGATGCAAAGAAAGCATTGTCTGGCAGGGTCCAGCAGGGGGCACTCCTCCATCAGAACTAAATGATGTGGCTGCCCACCCTCAGAGGAGGTGGAACTCAACATTGCTCAGTGCACACAATACTGTGCTTAATGACTGAGCTATTGTCTGCTGAGACTAACAGATAGAAAGCAGAAGCAAACTAACACACGTACACACACACACACACACACACACACACACACACATACACATACACAGTGTTGCAATGAGTCAACAGACTTAAAGGTTCAGAACTGAGTGATGGACAGCTTTTTATATGGACTGCTCCTAAATAAAGATATTTAGTATAATGTGCCAGTTTGCCTCAGGAATCCAAACAATTTTCAGTCTTGTTGGACATTCTGTGAGAGCCTTACCAGTAGAACATAATATTCAGGGTCAAGCTGTCTCCTGCCATCTGTCCTGACAGTGGTTTGCGATGTCAATGAAGGGCGAGTCCCTTCCAAGGAAAGTGGAGACTGCGACTGCAATCAGAGAGTGGGTGTAGTCTTACTTCCTCTCTGTGTCATCCGCCTTCATTACAGTGCCGCTCCTTTATGCATCACTTAACTGTAATAATCATCGCTCACGCCACAGAACTCCCCGCCACAAGAAATAGGACCCACTTTTTGCTTTGTTTATATGTTTAATCAGAGTCGACCGCACAAGAGGAGGCAGAGAGAACTAATCATCCACATATAAGATGTGTCCCTCAAGATGGCAGACAGACAGACAGAGGAGAGAGAGAGAGAGAGAGAGAGAGAGAGAGAGAGAGAGATGAGAAAACCTAAACCCCAATCTAGCTTCAGTTTTGTCAACTTTTCCAGAGGAATGTGATCCAAAACCAACATAGAAATAGATGGTGAGAACATGCATGGAGAAAAGGTGCACAGAGAATTCCACAAGGCTAACAAGTCCATATAACCGAGGGCACTCAGATGCATACTCAATAGATCAGTACCATAGAGCAGACAGTGCAGTTTTCTGTTTTGTAACCCACAACTATAGACCAACACAGTAACTCTTGGTCTATCTGGTGGTTGCATAGCCTACAAACTGCATCCTCATCCTAAAGATATTCTTTTTGCTGTTGTTATTGCTGTTGTGATTGTCATTTGTCAGACTCTCTTATCCAGGATGACTAGGACATTATTAGTACAAACCAGAGCAGATCTACTATAATAAACAGACACTCAGTTTCAGCATTGCTTCTGTCCTCTGTCTAGGAGGCTCTGGTTAGAAACAAGAGATTTCAAAGGATATTCATATTCACTTTTAGCTTCAACAATGACATTAACAGAACGTTCAAGCTGACAGTCTGGTCCATATTTTACAAATCTGTGATAGCACTGTGTGAAGTGTGAAATATACATAGAGCCACAACAGCAAATGCTAACATGAAAAACTGTTGCTCTCATAAAACTCAAAACCAATATGTTGTTACTGCATAGTTATACAAGGCAAACCAACTGGTTTTACAAAATTAGTCTCAAAGTCTTGAGTTCAGGCAAATAAACTTGAACAGATCCACATTCACAGAAAAAGAAGGAGCCTAGAAAACTGAGTCTTTTGGAGATGATCGAAGGCAAGGACAAACACTGTCCATATGTGAGAAAGTTATGCTTACAGCTTGTAATGTCTTTGTTTCTTCTTTGCATGTGTTGAAAAATAAGATCAAACTATGGGTTACAAAAATTTCGAAGGGAAGAAGTCAGAATGCAAAGGAGATCCCATCTATTTTTCATTATAATGAATGTGGGATGGGAGGACAGAAAAAAAGAAGGATGTTGACGTCTTCTTACAGCAACACTCTCACAGGTGTGACAGAGCTCCTCTGAAGTGTATGGTGCAATAAGCATTTTTACTGCCTTCTCTGAAAAGCAGACCCTTTGAAAGTATATCAAGTATGACTTCACTGCACATCTGACTGACAGGTTCTTCCAGTTCTATAATGCCTTTTTACCATCTTTTCCTTGGCACTAGCCCACAAACATACAAGTACCAAGTTTAAGTATTTGTTTTTTCAACTTAAAATACAACTTTGTTTCAAACTTCCTCTGAAAAGCATAATAGGTTTATGCAAGCTCTGTGGAAACTGCTCGCAAGGCTTCTTAGTTTCAACAGAGAGAAAGACCAGAGTTCATATACAGCCAAAGATGTGATTTTATCTGACATCCAAGGGGGTGGGATTGGTGAATGTGCTTATTACCAGTGGGCTGCAGATTCCAGTTCTATGTATTTTTGAGCATGATACCACCCTGATTAACTTCAATAAATATCCAGCCATATAAATTTGTTAAATGTCAAATGTCAGCAATGGATAAGGGCGTCCGCTAAGAAAAATAGATCAATAGACATAAACACATTCAAAGAGACAACAAAAAAAAATCCCCTTCTCAACTTGATACAGCTGAAGTGAAATATCGCTCCTTCTCCTTTTTTTTAACTTGTCTTATTGAGGAGGTACTCTATTTCAGGGTTACTGGAATTGCTTGTTCTCATCTTTTAAAGGTTAGCAACAACATATCCTATTTTCAGGTTCCATTTTTGGAAAAAAAGAAAAACTTGCAAAAGCAAATCTTAATATAAGAATCCAAATTTCACAAAGAGGGAAATGTGAGAAGTGGGAGTGTTTACACAGAACAAATCACAGGTCTGGCATTTAATGTGGTGCTATAGTTTAGCAGCATTCATTTTTCAGTATTCACGGATTTATTCATACTGTTCCAAGAGTCAGGCAGCCATATATCAAAATTTGATTATATTTCCAACCAAAGACAGTTCTGCTCTGAAATCCACCTTAGTTAGACTTAGTTCTGTAAAACAGATCTATGCTTTATAAACCAAAATTAAAAAGGTAACTGCATTTGGTACATCATTCAGACCAGTCTGGTAAACCAAAAGTGTGGTTCTCTCCAATTGTTGTTTACAGTTTGGTGCACAACATATGCAGCATTGCTTGTGTGCATAACAGGTTGAATGAAAATATCTGCAATGTTTTCATGAGATAGATGGTCAATGTAAGGCTGGCTACTTCCACAAGCTGAGCGTGCCTATTCCCCCCCTTCTTTCCAGCATCCTCCTGTTAGATCTCCTGATTGAGGGGGTGCTGTTGCTCTGACAAGCAGCATTGTCTCTGAGTTCATCCACAGATAAGGCAGGGAGTGCATTTAACGAGGTGTCGCTCAGCACCATTTCATGCAGCCAGCCCCCAGGGCACTCAGCAGCGTGTTCACGCCACACGAATTAGGAACAGGAATTTAAAAAAAAAATATATAGACTTTCACAGCCACCGACTAATGCCACCCTCCTGCAGAAAACACTATCATTATCAATTCTCCCGGATCTTGATGGCAGGAATTCTTTGATTCTGTCGTTCAAAGGCCCCCGTCTCTGTGGTCATTATTTCTGCTGGAGAACTTTCTCTGCTCCGCACAGAACAGAGGATGCCGACAATGAAACGCACACAAACACAAAGCGAAACATCCAGACGTGACACTCTGGGATGTCCTTGCATATACACAGCATAAATATCTGTCAGTGCCAAGGCAACTTTGAATCTAGACGTGTATTCATGAACGCATTGCAGTTGATGTTTCAACATAGGAAATGCAACATTCAGTATCCCACACTGATTTGTTCGTTTGGAGATGGGAGTGATTCGTAGACACTAAATAATTATTCTAATATTCCATACTCTGCACATCCTTTTTTTAATCCTCTGTATTTTGAATTGTAGATTTAATGCAATGGCACTATTCAGACGGGAAGAAGATATTTAAATTAACCAGAAGTTCAATACGCAGCTTTCTCCCTGTTGTCTTTTTCCCACACTTTCTGATGGGCCCTATATGAAATAAAACTGATTGACTGATTCAATATCTTCTGGATTTTGACCATAAGCCATAATAGCTGGCAAAGCAATGACTGCTTCACCGACTATTTCACTGTTATTGAAGCTTATAGTAGACACTAGAAGGTAGGTCATGGTTTGTGTTACTGTCCCAGAATGGGCCATCAGTTCAGCCACTTACCTCCTGCTTGAGAAAATAATGGTATACCTTTAATTTTATTTCACAGAGACCACGGCAAAATTTACAGTGATAGGTTCCTTCTCAATCCTAGAGATGTCTCATTGCTCTCCTGTCCAATCAGGAGTCAGAAGCGTTGGCATGCCTTTTGGCAGCGATAAAATTAGAAAGCCGCCAACTGACAGACAAAGATGGAAAGATGAGAAAGCTGGCATTTGTATTATTTATTTAGCTTGTTTGTCAGTCTAATCTCCTGTTCTGCAAGCTGTGGAATTTCGCAATTCACAACCGAGACCTTTGACACCGTCGGAAGGCTGACATTTTGTGGGGAATAAGTCCTGTTGCAGTGGCTTCCTGTCTCCAGGCAGCTGACACTGTCTCGGGACACTCTCCTGATAGGAACGCCACTGGTTGTCTACTGGGAAATTTGGCTTCCCGGGGGAGTCCAGTGAGAGATGATTAGGCAGGACTGACGAAGGAGGCCAATTAACATCTGTCACTCAGCAGGTAGGGTGGCTGAACTGCAGACGATGCGGCAGTGCCCCGCGGCTGAAGCCATCGCCAATTATCCCCGAGCACAATTACAGCTGCAGGCGTTTACTCCCCCTTGCATGCAGGCAGACATTCATTTCAGCATGGTGTGTGACTCCCTATAGACAGAGCGTGCATTTGTGTAAAATACATAACAGAATAATCTCAGCTATTATCTCGTAGCACAGTGACTGCAACTTTTGACTTGGTTGCTTTTACTTGGTTGACTTTGACTGGCTTGGTTTTCTCATGAATATTGTAATGCAGAAGAATAATGACACCTCGTGCAGAGGCCACATGATGAACACAAGCAAGAGTCAAAATTATCTGTTTGATCGATGACAAATTTTGATGTCAGGCTTTCTGATTCTACAGGCATAGGAAAAGTTATTGGCTATTGTAATTTTATTTAAACCATGGACTAGTGGTATGTAACAAACATAAATTTGAAAATGTGAAAAATACATGATTGCATTCTGTTCAGGAATATCACTCTTGCTGATAAAGAGGATATTTCTTGTATTACTATATCATAATTTCAATCTACAGTTATTGATACTTGGATGAAATGTTTGAAATGAATAAGGTCAATCTCATCCAGACTTTTAGGTCACACCACACAGGACAGTTTTGCTCTAACCAAAATTACTGTGACATCACATTCACTCATAATGCCGGACAGCTGTATTGTTACTGGCAATAGAGAAGACTTGAATTTCAAAACCATTAAGTTTGCATGGAAGCCAACTGTGACCTGAAATAGCATTGCTTTTGTGTCAGTTCCTGGTGTCACTGCTTACTTGTATGCACTGACTCATTAATATTCCTTTCTCATGATATTAAAGAAATGTATGAGCTGCTATCGAGAGGCTGAAAGCATCAACTTGCATCCAAATCAACAGGCACAGGGCTATATCAGCTTGGAACAATGATCAAGCATTACTTCATGAGCCTAGCTCTGCTGCTGCTGCAGAACCACAAGGGAGCAAGACTTAGAGAAGAGAGGGGGTCCAGTGGATGGGGATGCGCCTGTTGAAGGTTGCAAACCTGGAGGTTTTGATTGCTGAGCAATGGAGCGACCAGGAGTTCATCTTAACCAAAAGCTATAAGATTCACTCAGATCCATTTAGTTAGTTAGCAAATCTAAGGTTGGGGTGCCACCTTTTCAATCCTCCTCTGAGACCTGGTTAGACTCTTCCATCAATGACTCTGAGGTTGAAACACATATCTGCTCTTTCATGCGAAAGTTTGTAACATAAGTTGTAACATATATGACTTGAAAGAGAGTAAATACAAATTCCCCTTTGTTTCAATGATAATTTGCATTGCTGCTGATTCCCATCTTCCAGCAAAGGACTGCAATAATGAGGATCTGTTTCCACGGTTTACATGGGCCCTGCAGCCCAGCTGCACAAATGAATCAGGGGTGTGCAGGGACACTGCATTTGCCACAGCGCAGTGACTCCGTGCACATAACAAGTCAGCAATCCTGATCAAAAGCCTGTCCTTTCCCCTCAGCTAAGCCTTTGATCCTTGTGTGGTCACAGGTTGTTGGTGGCGCCGGACCGGAGGGAGTGCAATTGCCGTACTCTGAGCTTTTAGCATTTACTTTAAAAGGGTCTTTTAGTTAGGCAAGCAACACTCCATGGTCCCCAATGAAATAGCGCGAAGGTTTTGCCTCAACCGCCTGAGATAATTAATGATGAATTTACTGTGGCTTTGATAAGGTGGCAATCTCCCTTTAGCCTATATCAGCATAGACCATAATGGATCTTTTATTCATTTTGATGAGATTAAAAGGGGTGAAGAATCCTGTAGCTTCACTCGCTCTGATTAGGTCTGCCTGATGAAGTATTTCACTGCTCACGTATTACAATCTCTGAGACATGACTTTGCTAGTGGCAATTTCAACCAATTGCAAAAACCAGGGTGTATGTTTATTGCAGTGGATTATTTTCAGTGATGGACAAGTGGGTCAAAAATGTTGAGGTACACAAAACAATTAAGTATAGCATATTATTTTACAGCATTACATATCTGCACTGTGTGGAGACAAATTTTGCGTGCCTGGGTCAAATTCATTTTGGTAAAACAATCAAGAAGTTTTGAGTGTGTTTTCCTAAGCACTCTGACACCTGCTGTTCGCAAGTGTTTTGTTTAAAATGTTTAAAAATGTTTCCACTGTAGTATGACTCTACCCCCTTTTCTGTCCCAGCTGATCACTTGGGTCTTACATTAGTTTGATGGAGGAGGGGTGATATTCTGCATTGACCGCTCTTCTCCCTGTGTCTGCTTTGGCAACCATCCTCATTAAGATCACTGTTAATTATTTTCCAGGCTCTGACGAGTGTACCGGTTCCGAAGACACTTTCATAATGAGGCTTAAAGGCATTTAAGGTGAACCGGATCGACCCGAATGAGAGCCGTCCTTTGCTCTTGTCCGCGGACGTTTCCTTGGCAATGGTTTCATGGTTCGACAATGTGAAACGGGTGCTTAGGGACCGCGAGGAGGGTGACGCACAACAGCGCTGGCGCGCGACCCAGACGAGGCCCACACAAAGGCCGGCCCTCAGAACACAGCCCCGGTCTGACCCGCGCAACACAGGACAGAGGGGACATCGGGGGCCCCATTCCTCACTCTCCCCAGGGTCTTTAATCTTGCACCCACCACTGACCAAACTGAATCCCCAAATAATGTGCGACGCCTCACACAACCTGGCACGCAGCTGATTACAACCAGCCTCAGTCAAATTACGGTGTTAAATCACAAGTAATTACGGGACTAACGTCATTGTGGCAAGGGATTGTTTACAGGCTTGGAGGTATTGGAAAGCTGTGGCTTGTGCAAAGGTGGATTACATAAAGTTTGGAGTTTAAGGATTTACTGTGCAACATGCAAATGGACATATTATATAGCATAAAAATGACATTTGCTTTCATTATGTCACATATGGATCGTAGTTACAAAGTTCGGTTTTCCTGAGCCAGTTTATGTGAAATGCCTCCTTAAATTTAGATGGTGGCATGTTTGCTTGGATGCCACTCAGGGATTCCCTTCATATCCTTACCATTTGACATAGACATAATAGTGCTCAGATCTGTATTGATGCTGCAAGGGTTGGTTCAAAGGACAGGGAGATGTCATATCTGTGTGTATGTATGTGTGTGTGTAGTTATGAGCTCTCTCTTCCTCTCAAAATGAAATTCAAATTTCTAATTCAGTTTCATTGGCATGACAGTACAAATTATGAAAACAATACATACAGGCAGTAATGGAGCAACTACAATAATAATGGTAATGGTAAACATCATGTAGGGCGATGAGATTCCCTTGTCATGGCTATGATATACTGCCATATCTCTGCTCCAATAAGATTGAATTTTTTCTTTGTTGTTTTCATGGTATTTGGGGGGGGGGTGGATAATTAATGAATACTTGACCAATTCAATCAAATAATTGAAGAATCAGGGGAGGAAAATTGGCATCTATCAAAATAAATGTACACCCTTAGATGTGTATACTTTTTGTAGTGTAGGAGCAAGAATTCCTCTGTAGTCACTCATCTGTCTCATAGAGCACAAAACCAGCCTTTCCTTCTCTGGCAGCCATGATATCTCTCTCTCTCTCTCTCTCTCTCTCTCTCTGGTATGCCTTACATGTTAGTCTGTCTGTGCAAGCTTAAGTTTTAATGCTGAATTATCACTTTAGATTCAGGGCTTTGAACACAATCCTTACTTTAATAAATATTAGTGTTTACTTTGTTTGGCTTTCTATGGTTCGCTCTGAATTTGCAGTCATAGCATATCATCAGCAAATGTTTTTCTTTGTCTGATGGATTTCAGGGAGGTATCTGTGAGAGGCAAAGTACAGCTCTTCTCTGGCTATAGATTGATACAGAGGAAAAAATGGTAATCCACATTTGGACTGCTAAATAGAATTTTATTGTTCCTAAATTTTAGGCCCACATAAAGAAATTGCTATATCGTGCATTCTGGTGAACATGGTATTACCCTTTCTGCATGGTCAAGTGTGCATTAACACAATGGACAATGGCAGGCAAATGGAGTGTGTTCCTGCAATATCAGAATGTGTTTGTAACTTACACAGCGCAGGATTCCCAAGCATCCCAACATTGTCATTCCCATACCTGTACTGTAACTGCTGGATAGGTGAGAGCTGCGTATGAAGTTTCAGTGACAGTTCTTGAAACTCTGATAATATAAAATAAGTTCCATTTGAAAACCTTTGTTGTTATTCAAAACATAACTTTGTAGTAAACAAAAAAGTAATACTAATAATTGAGATTAGTCTGTGAACTGACCTCAACTCTCACAGTACCTCCAAGTGGCCAATTCTAGCAAAAGATCAACACTCACAAGCAAGTCTTGGCTCTTTCACAGACTTAATCACCCTGACCCAGGTCTCTGCATTGATGGATTTTTCACTTGCAGGTGCCAGCTGTAATGCTAGGTACAGGAAGAGGTCAGCCCTACAGTGATCTAAGTGCTGTGTTAATGATCTTGCATGGCCCAAAGCTTTTAGTGTTGAATTTGCCCTAATGGGTTTCCCTTGCACACATTCTCTGGTACTGCCCTCTTCCCCTGTCAAGATTGGCATTTTCATATCCGCTGCTCTCTAATCATTCCATGCGGACAGTGGTGTTACCCACAAGAGTGTTAAACCACGTGAGGGACAACATTGCTCCCACGGCTCCCCACTCAATCCTGTACAAGGCGGAGCCGCGTGGGCATTGCCAAGTCTCACTGTTTCCTAAGAGTGTAATTGTTTGCCTCTCCCCTTTGCCCCTGCCTGCCAGTTAAAATGTTAAGGCTGTTTTTTGGGGCAACGTTCCACGGCTTTCTAATCACTCAATTAATTAAGCACTTGCAGGCTTTCCTTATCTGAGGCCACTTTAGCACCGTGTGCCAAGGTAAATCAGCTGGATTGCTGATGAATTAGCAATTAAGCAGAGGACCGAAACGCTTGAAGAAGCTTCATCAGCTAAGTGTCAAGCTCACTGTGCCCCCAAGAGCTGTAAGTGCCGTGGCACTCAGGCAGATCCCGCTGTGAAGGCTCATAGCCTCCAATACAGACAACTGCCCAAATCACACCAGACCACTGTCGGACCAAGATAGCATCACCTGTGAGGAGCGAAGGCGAATCAGATGGGACCTGTGCTGGCGTCAGATCAAACGGGTGACCCACAAGGCAATCACGAATTACCATCCAGGTCAGGGTGTTTTTTTCCCCACCTGTCAGAAGGTCCACAGCCCATGCCCAGGGGTAAATGCTCTGTTTGTAATTTGTGATTGGAGGTTGGGCCAAAATTTTCTGTTAGCAATTTGTGATTGAATGTCAGGCCAGTATTCTGATGAGTTCAACCCCCCCCCCCCCCCCCCCCCCCCCCCAAAAAAAAAAAAACTGATCCATGTGTCCAATCAGTGTGACAGACAGGGGTTTATGCATCTGTTTAATCGGTGCCCTCCCAAGACGCTGGCCTCGGGGAATGACTGTTCTGTTTATTTGCAGGGAGGATCTTGGGTAATACCATTTGTTCATTTCAGTAGAACTCCTTGTTACTTTGACCCGAGATGTTGGGAAAACAAAGTTACTTGAAGAAGGACGTCTGCTGCTTTCTGGCTACTGGAAACATTTCAGAACACCACTGAAAATGGAGCTACCAAGAAGGGAATTTTACCCCTAGAATTTATCTGTTCTGGCCTCTGTGGAATTCCCAGAGAAGATTTATACCAGCTTTGAAGTGCATGTTATAAATTAGTGAGAATCTTAAGGGTGCACACTGAATATGATATACTATTTTAATAATGTTAGCATTTCAGAATCCCAAGCCACATATGGAGACCAGAAAAATTGTGTAATAGGTATGAAGGCACATGTCTCCTCATGTCTGGTTATCTTCAGGCAACTGGCTCTTAAATTCTCTAGGAATTGCAGAAAGTCTTGAATCTTTTATTCTTAAATTAAACATTTTAATATCCTCATGATTGTTCTGTAATACCCATCATCAAAACTAAGTATAAAAGGACCTAAATCAACCAATATAGAACCCATTTTTTTACAACTGTTTGAACACCCTGCATCAACAAAAAAAACAAATATCCCATATTTACAAAAAGCTAATGCTAAACACATCAGAAAACACTCTACATATCAAAGGTCAATGGAAACTGGAGCTGAATACAATATTGGACGATGACGCCTGGGAAAACGCATGTTCTAGATGTCACAGGGGGCTTGGGAGCCAGCTATGGAAAGAATTTGATCGGAAGGTTAAAATGAGGCTCTTTAGGACCCCACTGACAGCCTGCGTTTTTAAAAACAATTCTACCAACAAATGCTGGAGAAACTGTGGTGCGGTCGGTGACCATACTCAGGTACTTTGGGACTGCCCGAAAAATCCAGACATTTTAGAAAAACGTCAAAGAAGAAATTGAGAAAATTCTGGAAACAAACATTCCCCTGGACCCGCTATTGTTCTTATTAAAAGTATCACCTGAACTCCTGTTTACCATGGACCAGTGTTATATACTGCATATTTTGTTGATGGTGGCAAGAAAAATAATTACTATTAATTGGATGAAGCCTAACCCTCCCACAATTGAAAAAGTCAAACATGTTTACATGATGGAACACATGACTGCCCAGCTACAACTAAAATTGTCTATTTTTATAAGGAGATGGACATCAGTTATTGACTACCTTAGTTAGGAATCTTGTACTTTATTGTTCTGATGTATAATTTTTGTAGGTATATGTATAGGCGGATGTGTGTGTCTTCTGTGTCTGTACAGTGTTATTTAATCTATAAGTGCATGTATGTCAAGTGAAGCCCAATCTCAAGGTGATTTTGCTTTGTGATGTTAATTGCCTGTTAATGTGTGTTAATGTCAATAAAGTTAAAAAAGGACCTAAATACAAATATATAACCTTTCCCAAAACACTTCATGAGCTAATTACTTTCAATGTTGTAACTGCAGATAAGATTTGTGGGAAAAAAAGGTAGAGGAAACATTATAAAATTCATATCTGCATTGGGTGTCTTTTATAGGCCTGTTATAAATTCCATAACTGCTGTAGATACAAAGAATTGTCTGGCCTTTATCTGTGTGGAAACATCATCATTAAACTGTTAATGCACAGTATTGTCAGTTGAAATATCAATACTGAAGCCAGTGCAACTGGAGGACAAGCGAGGTATTGTCATTGCATTACTGACAGAAAAAATATCTGTGAAGTCTAAATAGATAAAATGACAGGGGACAAAGGTGTTTATTTAAAATCAATAAGCTATCATCGGATGCTTTGTAAATTTAAACAAAGCCTCTGGATTTGACAGCCTGTTGGTCAATATGTTATCACCCCACCATACCCCACTTGTGACAGCTGTCTGCTGGCTGTTATATGAGCAAAGACCACTGTATTATATGAGCAAAAAAACAAAGTGCATGCACCTCATTAAGTAGATTAAGTCCAGGCCTCTCTGTGTCCATATAGGTGGCAACACACCAGTAAAAGTAGGATGAATAGTGTAGCAATCACACAGAAAGAGGATTCCTCCTTCCAGGAGGCTAAGCAGAGCCTGTATATTCATATTAAGTTGCTAGTTTTTATGTAAATGGTGACCTCTGTGTCTCCAGTAGTGACCTCTGTGTCTCATCTGAGGAAAGCTTTGCAGAGCACTTGTTTGACTCACAGGTTGTCCATCTGCCTATCCACAAGAACATGTGGGGAAATTTGGTGAAATTGGCTGATTTTGTTTTTATTAGCCCCAAACCTACATAGTGTTCCCCTTGATAACTATTAGCTTGTAATGTCAATGTATTATCTTATTCTTGCAGCAGTACAAAGGAGCAGAAACCAAAAATGTGTGGATTAATTTCGTTCACCTTTTAAAACAAGTCTCTTTTCAGTGTTGTTGCCCATACAAATCAGAAACTGATAGCTTTTTTCACATTTGACAAAGTTTACAGAATATGAATATAAAATGCATTGTATTTGTGTTTTATAAATGTTTGTCTTCATGTTTCAGCTGTAGCTGACCAATGTTTTCACCCTTATGATTAAATATTTATACCACTAATAAACAGATTCTTGAACGATCATGTCTCTTTGACCCCTTGTCACCTGTCTGAGACACACGGGCACAACACAGCTGACTTTGAATAACAATGGGAGAAGTTCATCTGTATCGTTATTTCAGTTTCCTTTTTCCTTTTTATTTTTATTTAGTAATGATTCTATTTATTTTTGAAGAAAATATGATAAGCCAGATCCCTCAGTTCCTAATATGTTGACTCCATGTCACGGCTTCTGGATTTCTCAAGCTCCGCCTTCTTCTAACTGTGCTGTTGAGACGCGTGAGGCAGGCAGTCGGGGCTGTAGCGTTTTTTTTCCCTCACTGTGTGTCAGCCCGGCTGGACACGTACAGTAAGACAAGCTAGCTAGTTACACTTAACCGATACGCACACAAATTACTGCTGTATGCAGGCTGGTGCATTTCAGCGGGCACCGGTTCCTTACTGAATCAGACCACGGGGACCAAACATGGACCTATTCGAGTTTGACTTCTTTAGGGACTGGGAATTGGAGCAACAATGGTACGTTGAAGTACATTTCAGTTTTCGTTATATTATATGCCTTTATGGTCAGCAAGCTTTGCGTCCCCGTGCCGAACTAAGCTGGGCACACCAATGCACTCGTATTTAGTATATGACATCCTGGAATAATCGTGTTTGTGTTTGCAACGCGTGGAGGGGAAGCGATGTGAGGGAAGGATGATTTCGCATTCTTTCATTCGTGCGCTTTTATTACATTGTGAATGTGGCCGTTTGTTGCACGCTACACTAGAAAGAGCTCGGTGCCCACTTTATAGAGACAACTAGTGCTTCCGCGCGTTGATGGACTAAGTTCGAGGACTGTGTTGTGTGTGTAAATGTCGTACTTAATGAGTGTTAAATGGTTCAGAAGTTACCATTGTAGATGTTGACTGATGTAGTTATTTCTGGCAGGTACTGCATATCATTTTGTATAAGTGAGATACAATTAACAGCACTGGCTACGTTGTATGCGTGGACTTCTCTGCATTTTGATCCTTGCTTTTTGAAAAAGTAAGCATGGCATGAAAATAACTGCCAGTTCTTTTATTTTATTTTACAACTCCTCGAAGATATACACTTGACCTGCAAGTGGTCATGAACGGGTTTATTGAAGTATTTCGTTCAAAGTTTACATTACATTTAGGGCATTACGTTAATCGTAGATTCATTTATTAGAATGGCCAGTAACAACTCCGAGTCTTGTCCTTATTGTGAAACTAAGTAACAAAGCAAGCTGGAAAATCATTAGTTTGCACTTTTCAAAAATAACATTTTGCGGTAGCTTAATGCAATATATTGCCGAGGTTGTCTATATCTCTTTGTGCTATCGATGTTAATTGATAACAATCTCAAAGGATGGTCCTCATATTTATATTCCGTTATGTTCAAGCTTTTTTTGGCTGCTGTGGAATTATGGCAAAGCAAAATGATGATATCATGATGAACATAATGAGGAGAGTAATACTAATAATATTAACAGTAGTAATACAATTGCATCCCATTCATCAGCTATATGCTAAAAGAAAAAAACTGCAGCATTCATATAAATCTGACTCTTAATACAAAACAAGAAAATTCAAGTAAACATTTTTGTGTTTCTTCGCTCAAACAACCAACACAAATTTAAGTTTATATGTTAAAATAAATTCCTGTTTTCTTCTCCATATTCTTAATTTTTAAAATCTGCAGTTACTAAAGTTCCCTTTGGAGCTCATCCTTTCATCACATAATGATATGAAAACTCCTTTATTGTTCTTGAAATGAGCGGTGGCGCCATCAAGTGGCTAGAAGTGGTGGGGCAGGGTTGAATAATGACAATGACCTCTGACTTATCCCAAAGGCTTATTGGTTGCAGTAAATGAGTTACTGCGTCCAGATTTATTACCCTTTACCATCAATCGCTACACTACCTGTGTAGAACACTGTTTCAGGCATTCTACACAGATTCAATTAATGTTTTCGGGTTTGGAATTTGGAATTTGGAATTTGGAAATGGAACCGAAAGCATGTGCTTAAACGCTTTTGAAGGCATTTAAAAACTGTAAAAAAAAAAATCTGCACTACAGTGAGTTCAGAGGTCTTAACATGTAACCATTTAGACTCTTAGATCTGGGCCATCTGCTCACCAGGTCCTCTACACTTCACTCTCTCTTTTTGGATGATGCTTTCTCTCTCTCTCTCTATGCTTTGTCACTCCCTGTCCCTCACTTTTTCTTTTTTGCCACACATCTTTCATGCCCCCCATCTTTCTCTTGCTCTCTTCTCTCCTCTGCTGCCTTGATCTCCTTATTGTACACCCACACCTCCCTCTCCTTGCTTACCAGCCTCCGCTCCTCCCTCACACAGCAGTTGGACTCGCAGTGTCATTTTGAAGTCCTGCACTGAATGTTTACTACTCGAATGTCAACACAGAGGCAATTCAGGGGTCTGGCCTTGCTCTAAATCTGTGTTTGCTTTTTCAGAGCTTTAGATTCTTACTGTCCATTGCCTCTGGTTGACAGGATTTTTTTCCTGTCATGATTTTGTGTTTTCTTCATATTTTTCTCTATTATTAAAAGAGGAACATGATTGAAAGGTTCAAAATTCATACTTGATTGTATTTTATTGTTGTGATTCGACAAAGTGCTTGCTCTTTCAGTCAACATATCTAAATCCTTGTGGCTGTCTGCTTGTGATGCTTCCAGCCACAGTGGAAATTTGCATTTGCTATGTTGAGGAAACATACCTGGAGGAGTTTTAACAGTACAACAAGGGGGGAAAAAACGTATTCAGACATGCTTGATTTTCCTAAAAGTTAAAAATGGTAATACTGAAAGACTTATGTATGGATGTTTAAGGAAATGCAGACTGAATAGGATTCAGCATCAACAGAAAGGATATGTTTGAGGACATTTGCCTGGGGCCAGCTTTATTCCCACAGACAGCCAATCATTTTCAGTTGTAATTTAGCACCATAACCAAAAATGATGAAAACACTGGATACCTTTGCTGGAAAAGTCAGCATCAACCGGTTTTAACTGTATTAACTGATACTTTCAGTATCAACTGAAAGTGTTTAATGGGTTTTCATTTTTTCAGTGTCGTCACTTTAATTTAAATTCATTGAACTAAGTCACACCTTAATTTTCATGTTTTTGAAGAAGTAGCCTTGAAAGGTGGTAAAATATTGTTGATGATTGTAAATAAGGAGGCATTTAAAGCCATCACTTTTTTCTTTTATTTTGCTGGTCAGAAAACGATGGATTTTGTTAATATATCTCTTAGCTATATTGACTCTCTTGTTGGTTTTATGTGCTGGCAGGATATAAAACACCAAATTCTATTACAGATAGCACATGTTCCGGGTCTGGGTTTTGCCAGTAGCACTACAGACCAAACAAAATGGTTACCATGGTTCTAGCAAAAGATAATTTCTCTGTCATGAAGCATAATCAAAAGACTCTTTACTTTTATAAAAGCATACAATCATTTTCACAGTGAGTGAAACGTGGGTAGTATCTTTGCAAAGAAACTTACAGTATCTGTCTTCAGTAATGTCTGCTCTGCAGTGATGTTTTAGATCACCTGAAATTACTGTGTACGCATTCTTTTAAGTGGTTACCCTGTTGTGGTCTCCTCAGGCTGACATTTATGCGTGGACTTTTTTCACAGCAAAAATTGAGGAAAGGCTTTGTTGATGATTCATTGGTCAACTATAGTTACTGAACATGCTCTCATTCATTCAGTCCAAATACAAAATGCACAAATGCATGTATGAAAATGGAAATGATAGAAAATGAATCACAAGGTAATGCATACCTTTTGTTTGTTCCCTCTCAAAATAATGCTATTGCCAATGGCAGTTTTGGTAAACCGTCTCACTTATATTTAAACTGCTAAGCTCCTCATTTGACAAAGGGAAAGCTGACTTAGACATAGGCATAAAACTTGTGTCTTGATATGTTGTCTTTTTTGTGTTTATTTAATATCCTTGGATGCATCTTTATTCTAGCCAGTTTACACAGCTTGCATTTACAAAACCCTGTTGTATAGCTGCTTAGCAAAGGAATGCAGGTTAAGAACTTTGCTCATGGGCCCTAGTGCCCCACCCCAGTTTAAAAACCTCTTTTACCTAAAGCCTGTGCCACACTGACAGCCATCTTAATTTTATGTAGATGTTCTCTGAGGTGAAAGAACACAACATTTGTTGGTACTTCATTTTAAGGGTCTATTTAACACCATTGATAAATGTTTTGTTTGGTTGCATGCGACTTGTTTTGATTTTTTTTTTAAACACATAGGGAGCAGGCAGTACTATTTTGCCTTTATTTGCAGTCCCAGTGCTTGTAAAGAATGTCTGTTGTATTTCTCTGATTTTATTTGTGTGTAAAAAAATCACAATTTTGTATTGTAAATAAATGCAGCAGTTGTCTTTCAATTGAGGCAAAGTTCTGGGAAGCCATATATGTACATGTATATACGTTTGGTTGGAGTCAAAACGTGCTAGTTTAGGCGAAACAAGAGCTGATTTTAATCAAGTACTGTCCAATATCACAGTAAGAAAAAGTGCAGTAAGATGCAGAATGAGGTCTGCATAGGGAAAAGAGCAGTTCATGCACAGAAGCTGTATGTTTCATCAAGAGCGTGGACCTGTATAACGGGATAGTCTATCTGTGACCCTGAGGGGAACAGGGGGGCAGGAATATTGGAAGTAAACCATGGTTGTCTTTTGTTTTTATCTCTCCTTTTAATTTTCTTCATTGGATTCATATTATAAGAACAAAGGATCTGTGTTAATTGTTCCTCCTCTTGAGCAGTATCTTTTAAAAGTATACATTTTGTCTTTTCTAATTGATTGACAGGCTGGGTGTTTTCCTCTTCTGAAGTTTTCAGGTAAGAGTGTCTTAGCACCCTGGCCAATGATGTTCTGAGGCATGATTAAAAACTCGTGAAAATAACAAAGCAAATGATTAAATATGTCTGTCGAGACTTAATGAATGTGCCGGCAGTTAATGTGCAGGCTAGCCTTTTAAGTTGTGCACAACAAACCAAGCTGATTACTCATTTACTCTACTATCACAGAAACCTTTTTTTGCCCCCATACATGTGGTGTGGAGGATTAATTTCCATATGAATAATTCCTTTTTATTTGTCTGGATATGTGGAGAGCCTCACAGCTCTCAGGGAAATGTATCTGCCATGTAATGTACATTAGACATGTAAAATTGTCATGGCATGGTTTTTACAGCTACTAAGTGAACAAGGGGAAGGGAATACAGAAATAGGAAGTCTCAACAGACCTCATGTTGTTTTCAAAAACACTAACAAAGAGGCTATGGGTCAGCAGTCAGTAATGTGCATACAAGGTATGTCTGTGCACTTTACCACAGTATAGTTCTAATACAAATAGCAATTCTGAGGTGGAGTTGTACAACAGTGTATGGACATTTATATTTAAGTGTCAATATAGCACTTGAAGTTAATATTTGAGATGTGGGGAAAATGGTGGGAAAATGGGTGTCGATTTGTGATGGGGTTTTCTGGTCCCTTGTGGTTTGCGTGCAATTTAGTGACAGAGATGTTCTGACCCTGTGGAAGTCTGTAAGAGACATACCGCATCTCCGCCCCTGCCCTCTAGCATACTGCTGCTAAGAGGTGTGCATTATGGAGCACCACGGAGGAGTCCTGGCGAATGGCCGTTATCCGTGGCCTCGCGTAAAAAAGACCAGGCGGCATGCTGGCATATCATCGCCGTCCACCTCTCCACCCTCTCTGTCCCGCCCCCCCTCGCTGTGACGCCGGGGCAGACCCGCAGTGTTTACTGCGCCGTTCGCTGGACACGCCTGCCAAACCCGCTGCCCCTAGGCTCATTTCGTCGCCCGCCAAAAAAAGCCGAATGCCACGAAATGATGAAACTGCCCACGTGGACGGCAGCAGGAGGCAGGGGACGGGGGGGCGAAAGGTGAAAGCTTGGCACTCTGTCGCCCCCTCGGAACTCTGCCCAATTAACAAGTCCGCCTGTAGCTACGCGGACCCCATCGGGCCCGGTAAAGCTGCGACCTCACTAATGTTCACTTGGCTGCCCAAGTGCTGCTTTTTAAACCAGCAGAGCGACAGTGGCGGCACAGCCACTGAAATCCGGCATTCTGCCGCGTGGAGGGAGAACATTGGGATGATGGAGTGTGACAGCGCATGGGAGTTTATCTACACAGGAACAGCAGGCCCTCGTCAGAGCCGCTTGGTACTGGTGGGCAGTACTGGTGCTCCTGCCTGTCGCAGGGTTGGTATTGCTCCCTTCACGCCTCCAGGGCAAAAGGGAGGCTGGGAAACATGATCCTCCAGCCACTGGAGCTCAAGAGTGACGGGCTGTGCCCCAGTATTTCAGCGGGACCTCTAGCTAACGCTCCCACTGTCGCTGTTAATAAAACAGCGCTAATTACTATGTTCTTAATAAGACATGCAATAATTACCGCTTGAACAAAAACGTGAATTAAACAGGGGGGGACCACAAGCATGGCAGCTATTACTGTCTATCCACTGGGCAGGGGGATAGACCCATCTAAACAATGGGGCAGAAAGTAACATGGCAACAACGGAGTGTTGAGCGAGAGACCAGACCTAAGCAGAGTGCCTGTTGAAAGGTTTCCATCTTTGCAAATTTTTTTTTTCTTTTTAATCAGACGAATAAGGGCAGAAGGTATGCTCCAGGCATTTAACGTTTGGCTCTGGTTCAGACTGAGGACATCCTGTCTTTCTGTCTTGTCTGTATTTTTGATGCATAAATCCTGTGTAGCTTCACTTATTCATGACTACCAGCCGCTCAAGGACAAATATTACCTTTTCAGTAGCTGCACTGGAACCTTAGGTACAGAAGTGTTATATGCAGCAGCTCCACAGAATGAGGTATAGTCTACAGTCCATGAACAAAATCTAAAGCTAAATCCCACCACAGCCTTTCAACAGAGGGGATTATGAGAAATATAGTTGATAAAATGTACAGAGTGCAATATATTGTGTCTGGAATGTGCATGCTTTTCAAAGACAGCAAGAATGGATGTTTGTTGTTGCATAAAGTGATTTATACCAAAAAAGGTCTATGTCCATCCTCTGTTGCATCTAGTAGTCATTCTGTGAACATTCATTTTTTATGGCTATGTGAACATTTAGTTTTCATGGCTTAAGTCATTCACTGTCCTGTCCACTGCTTTTCACTCATTTGGCAGTGGATGGCCAACCTGCTGGGTTTTCTGTAATATCAGTGAAAGACTGTTTTACTCACCCAAAAACTGTTTCTATTTTAAATTGTTCTCCATTTTTCTAGAAATAATTGCTAAATGATTTTCAATAGCTGCAGACGCTTCACTTTGATGTTTTTAAAGATGTGCATGTATATTTCTGCATCATCAGCACTGTTTCTCTTAACGTTTAGCAAAACCTTACTCAGACTGCATATGTGTAAGCTTTTATTAATCAAAATGCAAAATCTCAAACCGCCATAAGACAAATTGGGACAAACTGTTAAACAGCTGTTGATGTTAGTTTACAAAGCCTGTTATTATCATTTTGTGGGGCAGAATAAATAGCAGGCACTCTTTGTACATTCACTGCTCTGCCAAAATGACATAAAATGTTGATTGGGTAGAATGTAGCTAAAACTGCAATCACCATTAAAGGAAAATAATTGAATTGCTCTAACTGGATAATGTTCATATAGAAAAAAATAATTGAAATCCAGGAGCAATTAGTTTTGGTTCAGAAGCATTAAGCCCTGCAGTCTTGACCTGCTTCCCTATTGGCTGGATGGAGTTTGAGTTTTCCTGAGATCATAGCTTACCCTTAATGTTACTGAACAATTTACACTGCAACTCCAAAGGTCACTGCCTCAGCTGAAAACAGTGAATGACAAATAAGATGATTTATTAGAGCTAGCCCAGGAGCTGTTGAGAGGGATTTTTTAGAAGGGTAAATCAGTTTTCTTTGATTGACCTTTAGTGATTGGTGTGCTGTAAGCCAAAGGAAATTGCACATTCTTTGGAGGGAACAAAATATGCTGGGAAGCTTTGAATAAGCAAGATTGTTTATCTCCTATGCCAAAAATGAAAGAGTTTTTGACATTAGCCAGAGTTTTGCTATAGCAGTGTAGACCAGCAATAAACCAATAGCATGATTATCTCATTGTCCTTATTTATGTTCATATACAGATGAGACGAAAGCATTATTATAAGGATGTCATTATGCTTTCAGTATAGGTGTTGTATATAATGAGCCCGTAACATTTAATGTTTTATTTAGAGAACTGTTTCTCACTCTCCTTCACTATAGTGCACAGTCTAGGAGGCTGTGTGTGGGGCAGCTAGGTGATGTAGAACAGTATTTCCAATCTTACAGGAAGTACTGGAACACCACAGCAGATCAAGATACCTCATCTGGATGCACCTCACAGCATAAAAAGTTTAACATGTGTTGAATTGTTCCCGGGTCTTTCAGGAGGAAAGGATAATCCAAACAAATGCTTGTCATGGTAATAATACCAGTATCAATCAAGACTGTGTACTTGTTAGGCCTTGTATGAACGCCGTTTATAAAGGACAATTATGATGCTACCAGAGTGCTGTAAGAGAAGGAAGCATCGCAGGCGGATTACGCTCCTATTTCTTTGTTATCTTAACAAGGCAGCATTAAGCTGTCAGAGATCTTATCGCCCTCCGGAGCCAGCTGTCTGTCTCGCCCATGCATGTTTGCAGAGTGCTGTCGGGACCGGGAAACGATACGACGGGCTGATATTCGTGCGATTCCGCCAAGCCTGACAGCGGCGCTTCGAGAGCGCGGTCTCTCGACGGAACGCGCGCGGCCAGATGTGCCAAAAATCGCAAAGGAGATTAGTACCCTGTGAAGCAATTTAAAAACAAATCCGTTTCCATTGCAGCCACGAATTAACTGGACTGTTGGATCATGCATGTGGTTGCCGGTTGTTGCCAGCGCAGGTAATGCGGGATTACAAGCTTCTCTCCCACGCGGGCGTGAAAGGTAGTAAAATATATTGAGCAGATCGACAGCGGCACGGGGGAGGCCACGTGTCAGACCGAGTGTGAATGAATCACACCTTGTTTGTTTGCAGAGGCATTGGAGCCGATGAGCCAGACATAGTGCTGGCGTATGTGGTAGGAGAAGCTGTGTCTGCTTTTATTTATGGCAGTCCAAGGAGGCCATGAATTCATTGTTTCTAATGATACCGTTTTGCTTCCCAGTGCATTTGATTTAGCGTAGCGCATTATACATGCTATACATGCTGTGCTGGATGGGCGATGTTATTGTGAACAAATAGAATTCAGAGGTGAAGTTAAATCTTTGGCAGAATGTATTTGTTCCAAAAAGGCTGCGGTTGTCTTTGATAAAGCCAGCCATGACACAGTAATTTTTAAATGCCCCTCTGCAGGGGTTTGATAGTCACAGTGGCTTGTCTGTTATAATAAGGTTCACTTAGTCCTAGATTCAATGCAATAGTAAAATGTTTTGTCCTTAACCTTTGAGTGAAGAGTTGTACATCTCACAGTTTCTTACAGAACGCTTATTGTTAATATCAGACACCCAATAGATGGATGAATGACTGAAAGGATGAATGAATGAAGTATTTGAATATCTCATCCCTTTCAATATCCAGCCGTTAAGGCCTCACTTAAGTTTACATGATAAAGGGATACATATTTAGAAGTTGAGCAAGAGCTTTCATAAAATCTGATTCAAATAAATGTATGAGATGAAACATATGTTCTTCAGTTTGATATTGAACTTGAAGGACATGAGGTATTGATGCAAGACTGAAAAGAGTCTTCAGTCTTCCTTTTGAGACAGGAGGTGTTTGGAATATATTAAAGCCCTGCCTTTTGAGCCGAAAAACAGTGTTTCATGAGCTGTTGGTAAGAAAAAGGAATCACAGGTAAGACGCTGCTCTCATCACTAAGGTTGCAATGGAATATTTTAATTTTCTAATTACAATATTTACATCTGTTATTGTGTTACATAGTGTAGTGGTAAACCAGTTGTCTAAATAATGGTGTCCTTTCTGTTAATATGTAGAAGATAATTATCCTCTCAGGGGGTCATTGCAAAATGCCTATGTTCTGCCTTCACTGCAATGACAATGAGCAGACCTAATAATTGTTGATTGCATTACCTTGTTAGTTTCAGTAGCATAGATTCAAAGTTCATTGTAGAATGATCATGTCATCTTTATCCTAGAGTCTGAAGCCATGAATATTTTACAAAGGCAAAACACATCAAAAAAGATGTCTGTACATTGTAGTTGCTTGGGTGTGGGAAAATGTAGAATTTTGTAGATGAGGAGTTGAGAATTCATTATGTTGGACTAATGGCACATTTTTAAATAATGTCAAAATGGTGAGTAGTATAATTTGATCAGAGTGAACTGATTGTATTCATGCCTATTTTTTGAGAGGTTTGTGCCCAAGGTAATGTCTAGGAAATGTTTTGTCACTGTGCTTAGTGCTATTTTTTTACTTTATTTTTTAAGGTATGGATGCCCCTTATTTTCAGGTAAATTTACTGAATACATTTGCATTTTGTTTCTTTAATTATGATTTATAAAAACAAATAGTCCAGTTTAAGGTAGTTTAAGGTAATAGTTTAAGGTAGAACTACATCAGTTTATAGTGTGTCAGGCTTTAGGGTGTCACTGAAAAATAGTAACCATGGAATGAGACAGGTTTGGGAAGGAAAAAAGTTTGCAGACTGCAGACATTGACACTAGATTGTGAACTTTTGCTATCGTTGCTCTGTAGTATATTCCAGTTACCCTTGAGTTTGCTCCCCCATTACAGTAAATGGAACTGGATAGCAGCTATTATTTTTGCCATTATAGCTCAGTGTTTCAGCTGTCACTCTTTAGAATATCATGCACTATATTGATATTCATAGAAATGTCTATTACTCTGTCCCCAACATCAAACACTACTTTCCTCTGTGCTGGCACAGCAAGCGACAAATCCAACCATGCATTCACTCTTTAGGTATAAAAATGTCAGAGGCTGGTATTGTACTGTAATATGTGTTCATGCATAAATAAACAGCAATGAACTGCTGTATGGGGCTTTATATTGGAAGTGGCTGTGACATAGTCTGTTGTTGTGGTAAAGAGAGACACCCAAGAGTGGATTAAAGCAGAATAATAACAGCATCGTTCTTGCCTCGCAGACGTAGTTCCACATTGTCACAAAGAGTTCACTCGTGGCAGGTGAAGCTGCTCTTTTGCATGACACAGCCTTTTGAGGTTTCAGTTTCTTTAGCGTGTTTGCAAGAGGGGCAGTTGATGCCAAATGATTCCTCCAGGGCGGCATAACAGTTTTTGAGAAGAATTATAGGGAAATCAATATTTGGCTTTATTGAGCTGGCTACAATTTGTATGACCACCATGGGTGGAGCATGCTGACTGCTTTTCCCCCACGTTCACAAAGGGTCACATAGTTCCCTTAAGATGTGTGTAGTCCAATAAAAGATATACAACATAAGATAGGACAGGATGCTATTTGAACAATGTGCAAAGAGTCAGGAATGAGAATTCAAAAATGTACATTGAATAAACCTCCATTTTCTGTGTCACCACGTCTGATAAAGTCAATATTTTCTTCTTTTCATTCTCAGCCGGACATTCAGCCTAACTACTCTAAAGTATTACTTTTTAATTCTTAAACAATATATTCCTGTAAAAATTGAAACAGTATAACACTTGTGAAAGTTCTTCAGTATGAGTTAGAAACAGTACTATAGGAGGTTTGTTTGAACTAGCAAGGTTTCAGCTGACAGTTTTCAGGCTTTATTTAACATAGCACATCATGTGCATACAGAGTCCTCAATGAAAAAACGTGTCTGTCTCATTCTTGAAGTGGTAGTGTGCATTTATTTATGGATTACTGTAACCATTCAAACTATGGTGCATGAATCCATTTACTTTGGAGTGAGCTGTTAGAGTCAGTGCAGCTTTCCCTTTTTAACACTGGAGGTGTTGAGTATTTCTCTTGTTTTTGGCTCAAGGATTGTTTTGAGGAAATAGAAATGATGATCATTTGACATTTAAAGTGTCCCAGACTTTTGCTTCAGTTCTGCTTTTGTTCAGTTCTTTCTGAGCATGTTGTTTTAACTGCAAACTAGCAAACATCAGCAGTGCATTAATGCTTTTCAGTAAGTACTTGTGGAATTCCCTAAAGCTCTTTGGCAGTGTCCCTGCCTGGTGAGAATTCCGCCTCCACGCTGTAGAGAAAATCAAGCTTTAAGTTAAAAAGCACCATAGGGATTTGATGAAAAGGGCCTTTTAAATGTGGAAGCTCAGGCATAAGTAACCATGATGTTGGAGGCACAAGGTCCAAATCACAAAGGGTCGCATCCTCAGTTCTTATCTCCTGGTGTGCCGTTTCAAGAGACTGACAGAATTAGTGTAATTGCGCAAAACATGAATTGACTATCTGTTAGGACTGAATTGTTTTGCTTTCATTTGAAGCAAGCTGCAGCATGCCAAAGGGTTTGGGTGTAGTTTTTCTTGGATTGAGGTTCTATTGATTTCAGGTGGCTGTTTCCCCAACACCTAGAGCAGAATAGGGCTTAAGCACTTTTATTATGATCTGACTAAGATGGATGTAACACTGTCCTCTATTGCGCGCCAGAGAGTGTGATGTTAATGAACCCATTAGCACAGTCCACGCGACTGGAGAGAATAGTGAAATTATCATTATTCTGTGGTCATTAAGTCGTAATCTGCCACCTTCTCTCCATACTTTGTCCTCTCTTTCTCTCTCTCCCTCTCTTGCACTCACTCACTCTCGCTGATCCACTCATATTTTCCCGCAGAGCACCATTAATTCATTAATAATCAAAAGCAGTTTAACTGAAAAGACAGGGGTAACGTTCATAATAATGAGTCTTATAATTAACACTCTTATTTGCTTCAAAATGCACCCCCTCTGAAGTGAAATCCAACCGAGACCCAACAGAACAGAGAGTGTGTCTGTGATTCATAAATTGCATTACAGTGCAATGCCGTCTTTGGCATCTTGTAAAGAAATTTTGGAGACAAAAGCTGGATAGATAGACATCTTGATCACACCAGCAGCCCAGAATCAGTCTGTGTCGAAACTGCCGCTTTGTTTTCCCTTTCTTTTCAGAGTGATGTTTTTCACAGCTTTTTTTGGAGGCTTTGTTCGAGATGGTGAACAGTAGAAAGCCTACAGCACTTGCAGCCTCTTCTGTTTGATGGCTGTGACTGATTTCAGACTATCTGAATGAAGTTGAGGCAAAATGGCAGCATCTGTGGCGGAATGCTCAGAGCTGGAGAATGGCTATTTTCTAGGAGCCTGTGGGTGACTAACAGATGGAGGTCACGGTCTGGTGTGAATCGCCTGCCCCACTTGGGCTCGCTCTTACATAATAGCTCCCCACACAGGTGGTAGCTGAAGGGATTGTGTGTGCTGTCTGCACAAGGTGAGGTCGGTCAAAGCCTGAGAGGAGCTTACTACAAAGCCGCTGCCAGGACTGGCCTCAGGCTGTGGACGCCGACCTCGCCCCGCCAGCAGGTCACGGCTCGCGCTCTGGTCTTTGAGCGAGACATTCTGTTCCTTCTTCATACGCGCGGCAGTTCGCTTGCTACCCTGACACGTCCAGCAGTGTTTTATATTGGGATTTTTCCTTGACCCAATCTACACCTGTGAGACTGATCAGAAACCAATGTTAGCAAACTGTAGCAGTGAGCACTACTACCATGATATACCTAAGAACATAGATAGGTGTCTTTGGTTGTATATGTAAATGTTATTATACATGTTTTTGAAAATCTTTATATAAAGGTCCTTCATCATACAGAAAGGCACGGTGTGTAAGGACAGTATTCATCAATTCGGCTGACCATATCTGTAGACCTAAGTGTGCACTACCAGTTAACATTGTTCAGTTTCATTAAGGTGGCATTAGCATTTCTAAGAATTCAATAAACTAAAGGATCAATCAATCCCGCCCCCCACTCAAACCCTAAACGAGCTAAAGCAGCCACTACAACGCTGGCAGCTGTTGCTCTGTTGGTGGCTGTGGGATGTATTGGGAATTCCTCTGTCCTGATGCATTTTCCTACTTTAAGATCCAGCATTAATCCCACATGGACATGGAAGAAGGATCTGATAGAGGAATGCAGCAGCCTTGTGGTTGTGTCAGTGGTTATTTTGTCAGCAAACCATTTGGATGAATAACGTATTAATAAAGGATGAAAAACAGTTAAGGGAGACCTCCCTACAGTTAAGGGAGATCTTGCTGAAAAATTATGTTTAGTGGGATTGTGTGAAAACACAATGTTGGATATGTAAATAGGTGAATTTTATTCTCAGGACACATATTTTGACATCAGACAGATGTCCATTTATCTGCATATCAGTTTTAATAATTATGTGTTTCTACAGGGAGCACAAATGTCACTGGTGGCCATATGCAAGAGGGAGAGAAGGAAACAAAGGCGTTAGAATAACAGTACATTTAAATCGGAATTGCTGGGTTATTTTTTCCTCTGCCAGCTTGGGATGTGTCTGTTCCTGGGAGATCTACATGGCTCAGTTACGTGGGGGTTTCGGGTGAGGGATTTTTCGCGGTGCGGGACGCCCCCGGCTCTGTACCTGAATGGTATCTGCTCTTTGCAGGAATGCCGGGGACGGCGTCACTCGCGCCTGCGCGTGCGTTAGCGTTCGCCAATGTGGGGCGGGGGGGTTGGGGGGGCTAGATAGCACGGCTCGGCAGCCGCAGATAAGGCGGGGGCCCGGGCAGCAGCCTCACACGGGTGCCCGACCGCTCCCACCCTCCCTGCCCCCCCAAAGCGCCTGCATCCGCGGCTGCCAGCCCCAGTGCTCCCTTCCTGAACAGCCCCTCCTCCTCTCCCTCAGGCACAGCTGAGCTCTGCCTTCCATCCGCCAAGGTTACCGCACGGCCTTCCAAATCCCTTTTTTATTCATGTGCTGCCGTATGAAAGAGATCATATTTATTTAAGTCTTTAGAAATAAAGGTCCTGCAACTCTGGTTAAAATCCTAATTGGCCCGTCCTGATATCACCATGTGTTGTTGCGAGAGCTCGTTTTAATTTCTAAATCAATTAAAGATCTTTATCACGGATTTAAAGTGCGCAGAAAGTGCAATCCACAGCTTTTTTTGTCGTTTGAAATCAAAATTATCTGGAATGGAAGCTATATTTGGCTCAGAGTCATTCAAGCAGCAAATGCTCGCGTGTGACATTTTTTCAGATCCTTAGAATTTCACATAATGGTGTGTGAGAAATGGAAGAAAGTAAAGCTTTCTTAAATTCATTACTCAATGTAAAGAACAAAGTACCTTGCGGTTACGGTAAATCTGGGCTTTGGTCTTTAGCAACATATCTCAAGTTAGAAGGCAACATGATCTCCTCTAAACGGTCTGCATTAGCTATATCCTGATTCTCTGTGCAGGAACAGGGAAAAATAATTGTTTGCAACAGAAGAAAATCGACTTAAGGTGCCTCTTGTTAAATTATGCAAAAGCCCAACTGCTTGTCATTAAGTATTGGCTGGCGTTATGTGGTGCCGTAATGGAAAAGGAGCATAAACGCTATTTTGTTATTTTGATAATGGTGATTTTATTGGAAAATCAATCAGCTCCAACTATGCATTCATGCTTTTGGTATTTATAAGTAATAAATGGAGACAAATGGTGTGTATATATATAAATATAATTAGTATTGAGTCGCAGCGTTTGGCTGAGTTCAAGCCTTTCAGACGGGGAAAAGGTCAGATGTTTTGAGCGGTCCCTTTGACCTCACACCAGGGGCCCGGGCATACGGTCCCTGACAGATATCCAGTGAAGGAAGTGGAGCGACAGCTATTGAGCAGAAAACCACAAAGTACCACAGCATCTGACTGTTGTGGTCACTGTGACATTTGCTGAAGTCTCTCATGCCTGTTTCATATTAGTGCCAATGCGTAGTTATGCCATGAAGCATGGCACAGCTCTCACTATGCATTTAGCAGACTGTTGTTGCCAAAGGAGGAGGGCGTGAGAGATTGAAGAGCTGATGTGTTGAGAGGAGAAAGACATGGTCTTTTGGAGATCAAGTGCATGTGAGAGGGATTGTTCCTCACGCTAAATCGCCTGCAGTAACAGTAACAGTATGCTGTAGAAGTGCTCATCACATCCACTGTCTGTTGTGGAGTGGACAGTTCTGAGCTCCTAATGAATATCAGGGACAGGCCCTTCATGAAGACTTCTTAAGTATGTTGTGGTGCATTTTCCTATGTGTGTCATTGGGGTGGAGGGGGGGTGTTACTGTACCAATGAAATATATTTTTTTTTCTTGTTTTACATCCCCAAAAAAGCAAATTAAGCAAAAAAAATGATTTTGTTGGGAGCTCTGTATGAAGTAAAATTAGATCGATTGATCTTAATCTGGAAGTTTCTTTTAGACCCTTCATCAATTTATGCCAGTTTGATGCTCCTCAGTCCTGCAGTTTCACATTAGCTATGTTCTGTAGAGTGTGTTTCTGCATAAATCTGTTTTTATGAGGAAACAGGGAAATTTATTTATTTATTTTTTTGGATGTGATTTGCCTAGCTCATATGAATCAATCTTACAAAGGTTATTGACTTGTTGGTTTAGAAAGTCCAACTAAGCACTTTCATTTGGGCTCATTTTTAAACATTTCTTTGTTTTTTTTTTGTTTTTATAAAACAGTTCCAATTAGTTTTAAGATCCTATTGTAAATGCATGTTAAAGGGTAACTGTAATATGAACTTCTGACATTTTTTCAGAGAATAGCTCTGTGTGTCATTTAGCTAAATACTTTAGTGTAAAAGAAAAGCAAACATAAAAGAATACTGATAAGGCCTTCAAACATTAACAAGTACTGCTTTAATTAACTCATGAGTGCTGTTGATATGGTTCCTCTTATTCCTGGCAAACATGTCAGCACTACTTGATTGATTTGAATTATTGCTTTATTTGTTGAACTACTGAATAAAACAAGAATAAGACAAGCCTACATTTACTGGCTGCAGTAGGCTTTGAAATGTGCTGTATTCCTCAGACCTCCAAGGTGCTTGATGTGGAGCTCATGTCAAATATTCACCCAGCCATTAGGGACATAGTCACTGATGGGGTGAGAGTGACAGTGGTGGCAGCCCCTATCAGTGAAGTCTGGTCCTGTTTTTACCACTACAAGCCATTGACAGGTGAGAGAAGCCGGGTGTTGGTGCATCAAACAGGTTCCCTGGCAAATACATGAAGGGTTCCATATATGTTTGAGGTGGCCACATTTTAATACATCCCTTGTGTTACAGCAGTTGCAAGGCAACAGTTGCAACAGTACATGATTAATAAGCGACCTTAGTGGCTTTACTCCAATTCAGTATGGGTATCTGTTAGTTTTAATGCAAAGTCAAGGAAGGGCAGGTTGGGGGGAGGGTCAGTGGCTTTGGTTGTATTTAGTCTTCCTTGATGTAATCTGAGCACATTTTGCTGGTCTCTAAACGTCTGCACACAAGCATGCTGGTACTGAGCTGTCTGCGAAGAACAGATCAACAACACATTGCATGGCGAGAATATAGATCCAGTTTCCATGACCTTTTTATAAATGTTCTCCATAAATCCATTTTATGGGACTCTGTTTTATGTTGATGATGTCACCGTACTCTAATAATGAGATCAGTGCGAGATTCTTTACCTAGTCTTATTTGCGAATAACGGAAACAGTCTCAGAGATTATTGCCGAAATAAAAAAGTCAACACGAAATTAATAACCCATAACCATTCTCACTGGGAATCTGCAGCACCCCAGTCGATCTGTGTGATTTGCAGCCTCGAAGGAATGCCAATACAGCCTATGGAATTGAGCTATTAAGCAACACGGGGGGGGGCGTTTATGTATGCCATTTACACAATGCTAACACTCACCTTTTCAGAAATCCCTGTTAATTACACTGACTGACGGCTTGCCGGTGCCTCCACGGAGCGAAGAGATGTGATTATGATTTGTTTTGGGAGACATTTCCTCCTGGATAATGTCAGGGCTCTTGTGTCAAAACCACTTCCCTTTTAGCGTTACTGTTTACAGTTTCAGAATGAATCGCGAGTGACCATATGATTACAGCTCAGCGGAGCTAGCACCATTTGCACTGATAAGATACACTAGTGTGTTTCAGGCTGTTTATTTGTACACATTTTTACATTTTCAATCTTTTAGATTGTGTTTCGAATGTGGGTGAGCAAGATTTTATTAGTGAAATAGTATTGATATTGCAATACCAGAAACACTTAAATTGTAAAAAAAAGGAATAAGAGAGAAAAAAAAAACATATCCATGAAAACTCATTTTTTCTTAAGGCATCTTAGTAACAGAAACAGAACAGTTTATGACTGTTTATCAAGAGCTTAAAGCAAACATTACACTAAGGCAAGATGAGTCCGGCAGTAAAACGTAAATACAGCATGCACAGAGATTAAGTCCATCTGGGATATGAGAATTGCACCTCTCTTTTTCTTGGCTTGTTTCCAAGATTTCATTGCCGTGTTAGTGATAATAATGGTAAGAATGCAACTGTAATGTGTTTTGAAACCATCTCATGATTAGAGTTTTTTGCTAACATTTCTAATCAGATTAATTGCCCCCCCTGCCCTCTAACATCTTTGTAATTGAATTTGACAGAGCATCCCCCTTTTAGCTTTTTTTTAAATCATGTCCTGCCACTGTATTAAAACAGATTAAATGGCCTTGCTGAACAAGGCCCACTACAGTCGCCTTTGATACAAAGATGTCTGAGACAAAAGCAGGACAGTAGAAAAATAACAACGTGATAAAAACAACAATCACTTAAAACACATCCTGTGCAGTACAAAGAGATACGGTGTATGTTTGCAAGTGTTCTGCAAGGCCAAGCTTCTACAGTTTATCAAGCTCATGGCCCTCTTTATGCTAGAATGCATTTTCTGTGACCCACTATGATCAAGGTGATATCCTGAAAGCACAACAAAAATAACTGATCTGCACACTTACCATAGCTGTAACTAGACTTATGTTTTATCCTCTGTATCCTGTTTCCATTTAACATATTTTAGATTATTGGTTTGGCTTCTAGAGAGGGATACAGATAAAACATCTTAATGAACATATTGTAAAAGTAACATATAGGGTAAATAGGGCACAATACTAGATGCTGTATCCTTTATTATTGTTTTTGCAATCACAAAACTGATTGTAAAAATGTTAACAGACAGTTGAGCAGGAAAAAAATGTTCAGCGACAAACATGGCAGTTGTCACATGCATTTTGTTATCCCCTTGACCCCCCTCATAGTGGTTCTAGATTTCTGTGAAGGACAGATGTTCCCATGCTGGTAGGGCATGTCAAGTCCAACCTTCCTTTCTGTAAATCCATTACAGAGTTTAAAGAGTTTACAACACCCAAGTGTGTATAAATTCACAATGAACAGAGCGGAAAACTTTCTTGCTGGTGGATTCAAAGCGCCTTGCCCTTTTTTTTAGTTGCACTAACAGCATGAGACCATTTCTCTGTTATTGAGCCAGGGGAGAAAATACGGATGCAAGATTGTGCCTCACATCTTGGCCATTGTTTGTTGGAAAAGCCTCCATGCAGATTTGATGAGGGGCATCAGGGTGCTCTGATATTTATTATTGCTGTGAGTGGAGGTGAAGGAACATCCTCAGTGTGGGCCCCACACCCCAACTCCTGACCCCCTACCCCTCAAAACTTCTACTTATGGCTTTTAGAATATACCCCTCATAATTTGGTTTTTGGTTTTTTGAAAGATGTTAACTTTTATAATTAGCTCTGACTAGTTAGTTGGATTAACAAATACTATCCAAGAGCTGTTGAATGGAGCAGAAAATGTAACAGAGAAAAAAAAATTAAATTAAAATGTATGTGGTTTAGACTATGGGCGTGCTAAGATAATGCCAGCACTTCAAATGAATGACTTAATCAACAGCCATAAATAATCACTTATCATAAGCATGCTTAAGTCATTACAAGGCCTATCTCCATTCTAGCCAGCGGTGGAAGTAATTGCATCACAGCAGAAGATAACACCAGAGATGTTGTTAAACTCATTTGAGCATTTATCACCATCTTCTTTTATCTTATGTCTCAGATCTCTTTCATGGGCAAAACATCTCCTCCCTCCTGACCAAAGGAAGGTCTGAGGGTAAAAAAGTATGACTGGAAAAAGTGTGAGTTTTGCTCATTGGTCCACTGTGCTGATCCGTCCTTTAATGGGTTAATGAAGACTGTAAATGCACAGCTGTTCAAAGCCATCTATTCACCCCATCACCAAGCATATACTGGAAAAGAGGATGCACAGAGGGAGGAAGAAAAGATGATTTTTAATTTGAAATACCAATGTCTCTAGAATCCCTCAATGTCCACATTTTCCTCTCTGCAGTCCCCTGGTTGCTCTTCTCTTGCTCTCCTTGCGCCGTTTTAACCTGAAAATGGACAGAGCTGCTTGGATTATTCAAACTCCCCATGTTCCTTTATTTCCTTTGATGTGTCTGAATGTGAAGATCATCTGCTGGACATTGGCATCTGTGTATGGGAAGCTGCCGCCAATCCAACTATAGAGAAAAGACGCACTTCATACCTAGTTAAGGGCATCGTAAAGTGGCTGCTTTCACTGAAAACATACATTTACATTTTTTTAACAATAACTGCTTTTCATTCGGTGTTGGTTTTTCTGTGGTGTTTCTGAGGTGTCATTCTCAAGACACTTTTGGCTGTCACAGGCAAAATTCTGGATTATTTGCAAGTAATACAAATCCCCTCAAAGGGATGTTCATGTAGCCATCAGTTACTAATTCTCTCCTTTGTCTCTCCATTGGGAATGAGATAAAACCCTGTCTTTTTTGTTTTTGTGTCCTGCATTAACTTTGGGAAATGGAGTGGTGACAGGCAGTTCCCTGGTTTAGTTTTTACCTGATAAAGGACACACATTATTTTTTCCCTTGAAAAAACGTCTCTTCTGTTGGCCCTTTTCTGAGACTTTGTTGTCAGTTCATAGCATGATGACAACTTGAGGTCCCAGACCATGAGCCCCTGCCAGACCGCCTTGACGCACAGGGAGCGTCTGACTGTCTGCTCTCTGGTTGTCGGCCGGTTGGACTGCGCCGGGTCCTATTTCCTCATTAGACTCACGCAAGACGGACTTCCCAGCCGCTGAACTCCTCACCCCGTTGTCAGGGCTTAGAGAGGGTTTGTGAAGCTCTCAGCCTGGTGATGGATGGGTCTTGACCTCTTGTTGGCTCTGGGGCATCGTCTGTTATCGTGGACCATAGTCGCCACTCGTAGTCCACTTTGTAGGTGACAACCGGCAGTTTCTATGCTGTGCTTCTCATCTTGCTTTGCACCACAGCTGAAGTGTCTTTGTTTTTAAGCAGTTAATCCATATACCAACTGCCTTCAAAGCGACATGAAAACAAACAAAAGAGTAATTCATTTAAGGGAAAAAAACACACAAAAGAATAATTCAGTACAGTAAATGAAGTGTAATGCCATTTAGACTGACAAAAAATTGAAAACACGTCTTTTTTTCAGTTTATTCAAGTGAAATTACATTAGCATTAACTTATTACAGTTACTACATTACTACTACAAATGACTATAATTACTATTTATTAGCGTTATTATTAGTAGGTAGTAGTAGTAGTAGAGAATCAGGTTTTTGTCATGGCATGTTACTGTAAACAGTTCCACGTTGGAGATATGTTGGTATTTCCTCATTGCCAGGGGACTGCTGCATTCTCAGCTTGAGTGTTGCCTCCTGAGACAAAGCTCCTAAATAAAATATCGTCAGATGAACTACTCCCCTGTGTCTACTCACACCCAGCTGAAACATGCTGTAATACCGAGGCGACTCAGCACTGGCCCTGTCTCACCAGAGTATGCATGCATTCATTTGAATGTACGCAACTGTTTATGGTTTTGTTCACTCCTCTGTTAGCACTGTTCTTGAAAACAACACCCACAAGTTATTTGTGTAGCTTTACTTAGCCATGATTCATTGGTGAAAGTTTTCTCCTCCACTGTTTTTCCTTCAATTATAAATCCTCAGTATGCCTGCTGAATATTCTGTAATGGTGTTTCAGTATACAGCGGAAATTAAGTTATTCAAGCTGGAATCTATCAATCACAGTGAACCCAAAAGTGTTTTCAGGCTGAAATTGCAGTGAAGTCTGTTTAATCAAGAATGTACGCATTTGTCTGGTGTTTGTTTTGAACTGGATTTGATTGAGAGGTTAGGTTCTCTATTGGCAGAGACGGCAGCCATCGAAAGTTTGTTTTGTTTTCTTTGCAAATTCCTCTCAGTTCAAAATTTCATATTTTCTCGGTGAGGCTTTCTCATTTCTTTTTTAATGTATTTTTTCAGCTAGGTTCTTGCAGCTTAGCTAGAGTTCGGAAATCACACAGAGATATTTCTTCATTAATATTTGCTTTTGATTTCCAAAAGGGTGACTCAAATGGCTGTTCGAATGTAGGAACAGAAAGCTTTAGGGCCTTCGCTAATGTAGACCATGGTCCCGTCGTCTTCGAACACTCAAACTTTAAAGTGGGATAAAAGGAACACACAGGCAGTGTTTTGACAAGTTGTCTCCTCCAGCCGCTGGATGTTCTTAACATATCAGTACGTCTCCTTGGTCCTGCTTTTATTTATTTACATCTGTGTCTTTGTGGCCTCTTCTTTTTTTCCCTCTCTTTTTTGGAGGCAAGGCCACCCGGCCAGCCCTCATCTGCATGCAGAGACATGATTGATGAGATTAACCCGTGGATCGCCGGGGCCGGTGTAATTGGCCCCGGCTTTGTGTTGCGTCGGAACTCCAGCACGAGTGCCTCTGTCCTTGGAGGCCTCTCCTCCCCATCCCAGTGTCTGGGCCGCAAGAAGGTTGCTATGGAAACCGGAGAAGAGTTAATGCAGCAGGAGACCTAAATTGTATTCCTTTTTTATGGGGAGGCAAGCGGTTAGAATCCCTACTCCTGCTCATATGCTAATTGAAATAACCACTTCCGACTGGGCCTTGGAGAGACTCAGCGGTTTCCGTGCTGGAAAAGCTGGTGGAAGAACAGGGGTCATTGTGTTGCGTTTTATCCCCTGTGAGTTCAGACACAGTCATGTTAAAAGCCCAGTTTCATAATGCAGGGTTTTGTCATAGTCCTTTATTTTCATATTCACATATTTTCAACAGCATGGATTTTTGATGCAGTAATAAAAAAAAATCCATACTTTCTATAAGAAATGATGTGATTATAATAATTTGTTTTATCTAGCTGTAAAAGAACAGTTTATCACAGTTCAAGTATGTGTTTCACTATTGTTTTCAGGAGGGTCTTTTCCTAGCCAACCTTTGTTTTACATTATACATCTAGTGTTTATTTAAATGGTGTTTCATTTGATTATTTCCCAAAAACATTTTCAGATGGATCAGGTTTTTAATAAGTCCCCTAAAAGATTAATATGTGTGTTTGATGCAGGGGAATGTCACTGAAGAATGCTGCAGTTGCCCACTCAGAGGGTGAATGTGTAACCCTCAGATCTGGTGTCTGGGAATTTGATTTGCTCCAGTGCCCTCTCTACACTTGACCCCTGTAGAACATCTGTTTGTTTTGGTGCAGCTGCTTGGTTAATGGCACGCCCCACACCCTTGGCAGTTAGATTGCGTGGAAGATCCTTGTGCCCCTGCTGGATGCCAGACTTATTTTAAATCCCACATGTTAATCCTGCAGTATCCCGGCCAAACAAAGCCTTGAAAGGACCAAGCTTTAACGTTTGGAAAAAAAAATTAACGGAATGCCATGAGGTCATGAAATCGGAGCACAAGACAAAGAGTGAATTGCAATTAGGCAGCATAACATTTCACTACACAAATGCGCCTGACCCTAACATTTGTTTACCTGATCGTCCATTTTTTCCTTTCTGCCCTGTGTTGCTTCGGCTGCACCACCACTTCATTTTAGCCAGCTCACTGCTGTTTATGTTTGGCAGTCAGGGTGTGCTCATTACCGTCCAGCTCGCACTGCCAGCAAAGCATGGAAATTGCTCAGGAGAACAATAGGGATTTTTAACGATGGATCTGTTTGGATCGTGCCATGCAAATGTCGGTAACCTTAGCTTTTAATTTGAATGGAGCGTTGGCAGCCCTCTCAGGACTTTCAGAGAAGCTCTAAAAATAAGAGGGCAAGGTAGAAAGGCAGTGGCATGAAAGCCTGCACCCCTGTCTGTAGCTGGAGGTTGATTAATTTGTAAGCATCCACAATTAGGCAGCCGGTATGGGGTCAGACTGAGCCAGGAAGAGCTGCAGGCTTGTGCTGTGGATTTATCAGACCCTGTGCAGTAAAGGCAGAGGGACCAGCCTTATAATTCTAATCTCCTTTTTTGTCTTTCTTCTCCCTCCTGATAAAGAGACTGTCTGCTGTTATTCTTTGTTATCAGGGATCAGTGGTTACGTGTGTGTGTGTGTGTGTGCGCGCACGCGTGCATGCGTATGTGTGCACGTGTGTCCTTTTGTATGCCTGGAACATCACAAACACTTTTTTTGCAAGGTCCACTTCTGCACTGAGATAGCATTTCTTTTCGTGTGAAAATGGGTTTTGTAATTAAAGATCCATACAGTAAATCACTACACCCTGGGCTGCCTTTAGTATGGGAGAATTTCTACAGTGATGGGACTGATAATCCCCTGAAATTTCCTTATATACGAGGGCACCTTGCTTTTAAACCAACCATCTGCTGAATTACCTATCAAGGACTTCTGACTCACCATCCACCATGACGCATACATAGACAGTATGCTGTCTGTGGTACATGGTGTAAATTCCGTTCCCATGACTCCTTGGATCTGAAATAAAATCTGTACTGCAGTTGCAGTATAACCATGTGTTTAATGTTCCTGTGCCATTAAAACAGCATGTTTTGTGATTAATTCTTCTTATTTATATCAGTTATAGCAGTGGTGTAGCATTATGGGTGATATTATATGGTGAAAAAAAACCTGTTTGGCGTCCAACATTTTCATGGTAAGGTCCACTTTGGAACAGTCTGCACCCAGTTGAAAAGTTATATTGCCAATGGTGCGCATGTTGGCAGTTTCTGCTGCACCCCAGTTGGAAATCTGTGGAGAACCTGCACTGCTACATGGAAAATGATTCTACTGCAGCTCACACAATGTTTACAGTTTCCTCTGGTTTCAGACAGATCTCTATAGAACGTGTGGGGCCAGCTGAATGTTATTAGCACCTCAGTATGCTCTAACACGGACCGTGATAAGGTCAGAAAAAAATCCCCGGTGCTCGCAGCCAACTATGCATGCTATAATAATGTAATAAAACAATACTATGAAAGCACACCCTCTCAAAATAATTGTTGGGCCCCCTGGGAAATAATTGCTTGCTGTTACTAGGAAGGGTGAGATGGACCTGTAAAGGCAATTACCTCTACAATGAGGGAAGGGGGTAGCACTTGTCTGTCTGTAGAGCAGGGGGAAGAAATCGGGATCCTCTTGCGCTGTAAGCCTTTCTCATCACATCAGTCAGAGCAGACCATGTGGTCATGAGGTTAGACAAGATTTAGACAAAGATGAGCTTTGCCTAATCTTAAAACCAGACTTCTCAATTCAATCGAGCAGATTGGGTTGAACTCTGGAGTCATATGTAATCTGTGCGGTCCACTTGTCTATGTGCCGTACACATAGGCAGCTGGTGCTCCCTGGCAGCAGCATGTAGTTGGATGGGGGATTCCTCACACTGCGATGTGTCAGCATGATGTTTTATGACACTGTAGGTCAAGAGATTATTTTTAACGGATGTATCCGCCCGTGATGTTTGTGCTCTGCGGCCATTAACAAGAGGCCTGTTATTTTTCAGTACGTAGTATGACGTTTTGATTACATTGATTATCAGAGGTGCAAAGTTTGGGCCTTGTCCAATAGGAAACAAAGAGAGGCTGTTGTGACCGGTCAAGTCATTATCACCAGATTAGCGCCTGTATAAAACACTGGCACTTAGTGCCCAGGGGTCAAGGGATTTGGCAGAGCTAACGCCACTGTGACTGCACAGTGATTTTCCCGTGGTTGTCTCGGGAAGGTGACCTTTTGAGGGATGATTTTAAATCAGATTAAGACCAAAAGGACTGAAAGTATACATATCAGATCAGATTTTTTCTTTCAGTCCGGCATCTCCCCTGTCCAAACTGTGCTCACTGAAGAGAAAGTGCTCCTGTGTTCTTCTTTTAATGCTCTGAGGTTGTACACAAACCTCAAGGAGAGCCGCAGTCACATTCAGTTAATGTGATATACTCAGCTAAGTTAAAAATGCGATCCACAGGCAAAACTGACACACAGCCTCACTTTATTGGGAAGTGACAACACATTCAGTTTGTGGGTATTTGGGGTCACCGCAGCCTTTCAGAGGAGTTTGAAGGAAGCCGATTAAGAGCACATTTTGGTTTGAGTGATTCCTTGTATCTTCTTCTCACAGACCAGCCTCTTACCAACATTAATGATTCAGTCCTTCAATTGTTCAATTGTTGCCCCCCCCCCCCCCCCCCCCCCCCCCCCCCCCCAAAAAAAAAAAAACGGTTGGCATTCCTGTTTTGTGAATCAGGAAACCTTCTTGAAGTAAAGATTAAACACTGCACATCATACAAATAATGAAAAGTGTCAGCATTATCTGTACAGTGGAGGTCTTTGCAGCAGTACATTAACAAACAGTTGTCTTAATTAAGTGTTAATTATGTGGTGCTATATAAATAAAGGATCAATTGCTGAAGGAAGCAAACTGCATTCGGCTTGCTCTTGAAATATTTAATTCTCTGCCTGGGTCATATTGTGGCATATCACATGGCGGTGGGTTTGAGATAAGCCATGCATCTCAAACAATTACTCAATTTAAATGTTTGAGAGATTGTAATTATGTAAATATGTTTCATGGCTATTATTTGATATTACAACAGGGCATCATAAACTGTCAGCTCAATGATGCTGTTTTTATGCTGTTGTTTATACTGTGAGTTTTATGACAGCTTTAAATCCTTATCGTCATTCTCTCCAAGGCTCCTGTGACGTGCCTGTTAGCAGTGAAGGAGAGAGATGCATTTCAGGGAGGACTTGAAGGACGAGATGCTGATGATCGTCAGGAGAGGAATCCTTGTTCATCCTCTGGTGTATACCTAGTGTAAACCCAAGTCGAGCTCTCGTTCCTTACAGGGGAGCCAAGCTGCAGTCAAACATGATAAATATATCTCAGTTGGAATTTCAAAAAAACATAATGGGTCTTTGTATAGCCAGCCCACATGGAATCAATTGGAGCCCCCGTTCAAAGACCTAATCGCTGGCCGGCTCAGCAGAGGAAAGCTTGGCTACACAAATGGAAAGATCTGCCGTAAGATGAAGATCAAGACAGAATCCCTGCGTTGCCACCCTAAAGCTCCTAATCTGATGATCTTAGATTTAAAGAGCACTTGCAGCAAGTGGGATAAAATCATCTGTGCTGATATTGTCATACAAAAGGATTTTTTCCATTCATGTGAATTCTGTTAATCAGGCAGGGGTTATCAATGGTAAATGCTGCATATATCAGTGTATGAGTTGTGCCTCAGAGCACACAATGTTTTCCAGTCACGCAAATAAGGTTTTAATTCTGCAGTTCTGGAGTTTTCCATGGTAAATGCTGCATGTGTTTGTGTGCGTGTGTAAGAGTGCATTCATGTGTATGTGCATGCCTGCAGCACATGGTTGGCAGGGAAGAGCAGAACATAGACATTTTCATTGTCAGATTGGCAAGGGTGATGAGGGTCAATCAATGTTGATCCTTGATAGTTGTGTGTAAACCTTTCTTGGCTTTTATTACAGTGTTTCCATTCAGCGCTGTCAAAAGGATGTGTTGAGTTCGTGAATCTGGAGCTGTAACTGTTGTTCCCAGCCTGGAACTGGAGACCTGCCTTCAACACCACTCTAAAGCTGGAGCCGGAAGGCCTGGAATTCTGAGTGATATGTAGACTCGATCTGCTGATGGCAGTTAGATGTGACTGAGCACTTGAACCAGCCACAATCTGACCAAACAGGAGGACTCCCGGTCATTGATCCACAGTCTTTCACGCAGTCATCTTTGGAGCTCCCAGTGCCTCAGATCTGAGCTTTTGTCTTTTCAGACGCAGGCTGAGCTCTTTGGTTGGCCCCGTTCAGTTTCTGCTTGCCACCGCTGCTGAGAGATTAGCGCCGTTGACTCGTTTTGACTCGTTCGCATTATTATTGAAATAAACCCATCTGCGAGCATTCTGGTTCTCCCAGACTGGCCCCACTCTGTCAAGCTCATTGTTTAAGTGTCCAGCTTGCCAGCCAAGTGGCTCGGCAAGCTTTTATCAGCAACGATGCAGGACGCCTGTATGGGTATTTGGGTCAGTAATCCGCACTGTATTTGCTCTCCCGATTATGTTTTTGAAAATGTTTGCATATTGAACATTGTCAAGTATTTATTTTCTGACAATGAAAAGCCACTTCATAGCAGCACTCAACTAATGCCGTGACAGGGAATCAGGGACGTGAATGGAATGATAGCCCCTTTTATTTCTTGACCAAAATAAGCATGCGGGCCCTACTGATTGGCTGTTTAACCACTGTTGCAAAAGTGAATTACCTCTAATATCATGAATAAACAGGCATCGCTTATGTATATTTTTTTCTTTTTTTAAAGGAGAGAGGAATATTATTTCGAAGTGACCATGAGGTTTCAGCATTGTTTATGTGCCACACAAAATTCAGAAGTACACAATAGAAAAAGTATTTAGGGATACTCACAGTATTTCTTTAGACTCAAGTCTGCAAGAGATCTGTTTACTGTTACCAGTGGTATCTTTCACTTGTGCCTGGCCTCTCTCAAGGGACTAGTGTTTAAAATAAATAATCACCATCGGCAGCTGTGGGGATAGCTGGTAACTTGTTAGTCTATCTGCTGTTCAGAGGCTTTTGTGTCTTGTTCTTCCCAAATCCGCTCCAGATTCTGTTTAATGTAGGCACAACCAGTCATGAACAGCAACGCAAATTTTCTAAAAGGTAGAGAGAGAGAGAGGCATTTTGTGGCTTGGAGAATCTCCTCATAGCTGTTGACATCTCTTTCAGTTCCTTTCCTTACCAGTCATTACTATACCTCTATGGTTTTGTGTGAACAGAATAAAATTATCAATGTCACAAGGGTTGTAAGGGAGGGCATAGTAATGCTGAGAAAAGGTACCCAGTGTGTAGAGTCTTTCCCATGCTTTTCCCATTATCTGAGGAATGACTGTACCTGATGGGTGTGGAGGCGGCAGTATCATCTCAATTCGGAGGTGAAATGAGAACTATCTCATTTGTCTGAGAGCTAGCTCGCCTGAAGTAATGGAGCCACAGTATTGTACTGTCTCAGCTCAATAAGTGACACTGATATTGCTCAAAGCTTTAGAGACCTTCACATGGTTTAATAAGTAGTAATAATGAAAATAATTTTCTTTCTAATTCTGTTTTGTTAGCAGTATTACCTCAGTTTAAGTGTTAATTAAGAAGTTTACTTGTTATTGTAAAGATACAATAGGCGTCAGTAAATATGTTTCAATATGATGGGCTTGTACAACTCATATGCTTTGATTAATAACTGAAAAATGTATTTTGTTATTGTTAAAATATTGTTACATTTACTTATGCTTTACTATTTAATGATTATGCCAAGTGGAAGCTGAATGTTTGTGCCCACATACATGAAAGTGAATATTATGTCATAAGCTGTGCGTGCTGGGCTGGCGAACACAGCATGTATGATTAGAACATTGTAACAAAGGGAAAAGATGGCATGGCAGAAGGTTTGCATGTGGACAAATTCTCCTTTATCTACTCCCTGCATACTTTCATCTTTAGATTTTTCTTCTTTCTTTCTTCTCTTAAAATCCAGCACAACTAATTGGTACCTACAATTATGAGAGGAGTCGTACGTAGCAGTTTTGCAGCTTTGATTCCAAGTTCTTAGGGGGTGTGGTGGATGTAAGGTATGATAAACATGTAATTGTGTTTTCTGTCTTTCGAGTGTGTGTAGAAAGCATGAAGAAGGGCTGAAAATTATAAAACATGCCTGTGTGAGGCTTACAACAGGAAGTATGGCCCTGAGTCCTGCACGTTTCATTTTTACATATATTGAGGGAAATGTGACAGAAAGGCCCAGGGCAGTCATATCGGTTTTCACTGAAGTATAGAAGCCTTAATCTCTTTTTACTAGTGGAAGACATACGCCTTTTAGCCTCTGTTCTTCAAAGGTGACGAAAGGATGATAATTGAACATTCATCATAATGACTGTTTAGTCATGAGTATGCATCTCAGATCTCTTTTGGAGAGACGTGTGTATTTTTCCCTGTAAAACTCTCTTTATGAAAATCCTTCATTTTTAGCAAGCCACAGGATGTTTAGCATCTGAAATGCAATGCAGTTGTTTCATTTATAAACTCTGGTGAAAACTCCTGCTGTGTACTGTGTTAACAGCAACAGCCCAGCAGTTAAGAATGAGGAATCGCACACCTGCATATCACTAATATGTTTGTATGTCACATTGCCTGAGTTTGTTGGAAAAGTGATGTATCGGGTTTGCCGGGGTGCATGTCCATGAATGCCAGTTTAGATGTCTGATAAGAATTCACCGTAGTTTCACTAACAGAAAAGCTGAAGCCATTTGAAATTGTATTCATGGGGTCGCTGATTTCTGGGCAACACTTAATTGCTGACCAGAATGATCACAGTGTGACCTTTGCTCAGTGAAGTACTGTCCTTATTAAACACGGTTACATGGACAGTCACTCTATAATTGTACTAAGCTGTAAGGGGGTTCCCACTGGACACCGAAAGTGATAGTGAGTCCTCTGCAGCAGACACAATCTGTAGTTTATCTGGATCAGTATTGCTGTGATGCAAATTGAAACAGTAGAATCTGGTTAAGGACAACCAACTGAGGCTGGGTTGTAATTAACTAATTTTTCTCTTAAATAAGTGATTCAGATTTCAGATTCATTCTTTATTGTCCCGTGGGGAAATTTGTTTTCAGTCTGTACCACCCTTTAACAAGAAACATTCAACATAACAGACCAAAACATTCAACATAGCAACCCTAACAGTTAACACAGAGACAGTACAGCAACTACAGTGATGCCACTTTATTAGATGCACTTTGTAGACATTCTGTGCAAGTTAGATAAGAGCATCTGCTAAGTGACAAAATATAAATGTACATAAGTTGATTTTGGTTTACATTCATTGGGTTAGATCAAAAAAGAAGGCAGAAGTAAGAGATGAACTGTTTATATTGCACTGGTAGGTGTATTCAAAAAAATAATCTCTTAAAAAAAGGCTTCACGAAGTTTACAATAACCACAGCCTTTTTTTCTCATCCTAGAACAAAAGTAACACTGCAGAATATGAGTAAACTGACGGTTTTCTTTACTTCACCTATATTTACTGTTTCCATTCTTTCTAATGCATTAACTATATTTCTTTTGTACACTGTACAGGTACCTTATGTTTCTTTCAGGAGAAATGTACAAGAATCAATACCATAGCATAATAACAAAAATGTACGTTTCATGGATTTAAGTTCACCGTGGACCATGATCATTCAAACAGATGACCTGGTTACTTACAATGAGTGCTCTAATAAGATTAACCCTAGGCTTAAAAGCAGTGAAATTGTGTGTTGTTTTATGATGCTGGAAAAAGGTGGTGTCTTCAAGTGAAAGTGTAGTTTTTTGTGTGAGCATGTGTAGTGGGCAGACCCATTTCCTAGATCACCAGAACTGTTCATGGAATATAATCCTTGTAAATTCCCTCCAAAAAAAGAAAGTAAATACAAACACCTCTAGAGCCCCCTGCCATACACACACACAACCACACACACACAGACACGTGTGCACTTCATCAGACACAGTCTAATATTCTGTTCCAGAAGTATAGTGGACATATACACAATTACAGAGCCATGGATTTAAAAGCCCCTCGCTGTCTAAAAAGCACTTTCTTGGTTTTATGGACATGTTTGTCCTTTGTTGATTTATCACATGAGACTGCTGTGCTCATAATAAGTTTATCTTTAGAAAGGTAGGGTTACTCACTGATTTCTCCCAATTGCATCCTGATGGAGGTTCCATTACCACTAGCTTTGTCTTATTCATTTACAATCCATACACTCTAAATAAGATGTTGTGCTCATTCATTACAGCTTGTATAAAGAGGTTTATGCAAGCCGCTCATGGTTTTGCTTGCCTTATGTAAGGGTAGTTAAAACTCTAAAAGGAATATCAGCATAACTATGCTGTCTACATACTCATACACTGTAATATTTAGCCGCAGATCAGTAATTACCATCATTTAAAGTAATTGCCTTTTATATGATTATGAACTATGAAATTCATGAAGAGCAGAGAATGGAATGTAATATGCAGTGCATGCTCATTACCGTATAATCAATGTGCTGCTGTAAATTCCTGTGGTGATTATACTGTCTGTCGAGTACCATATATGTTCGAGCATGATATGTCTTTGTAGTATAATTACAATGGAAATTGCCATATATTTCCCCCTCCTGTGAATTACGGTGTACTTCACCAGTCTGTCATTTTAAATGCATTGCTGCTATTGCCTATCCACATGTGAGACAGATAGTGTGACACGCTATATTCACTTTCAGTCAAAGGAGTTTAGGAATACTTCACATATAGTCTGGTGCTAATTTTGCGTTTGGCAGGTCAGGACAGCATTAGCATGTTTGGTAAATTGGATCAAAAAGCAGAGTAGAACAAAAGGCAGAGATTATTTTCCAATACACAATATCAGACCTTTCAGAGGCAGCACAATGGCAGACTTTCTTTAAAATCCTCTGCTACGTTTAATCACAGCTCCTTGACGAAAGACAAGGGAGAGAAATGAGATTAATGAAATAGGTTTTGAGAGACGAGACGGAAAGGTGGGAGCATTTGAAGTCTCCCATACCTGGGGCTTGGCGAGTCGGCGCTAGAGAATCAGTATAAGTGCAAACGCAAACAATGGCTTCCTTGTCCAAAAGGGAGGAATCTCTGAGGTATTGGTGTCAATAGCCAGGCTGATAACCTTCCACTTGGCAGTTACCTGCTGTGACACTCATTAACATGAGGGGCTCTTCTTTTTTAAACTGGAGGCTCATTGCTATGTTATGCATCTTACAATGGTCGTACCCACATATCAGTCTTCAAATCCTGGAAAAATGTACAGGCCCCTTCACTCCTTTCATCCTGCAGGTGTTTTTGTCCTGGTTATCCTCTGTAAATAATCATGCAGTTATGATGCACAGTTTACACAATTATTTCAGCCAATCAGGTTTAGAGGGCGGGCCCAGTTACTGACAGTATGAATTCTATGTGCAGTCTCAGGTCTGCTTGTAAATTCAGAATCCCCACAGTGGTACCATTACACTGTAATTTGATACCAAATTACAGTGTAATGGTAATTGGTATAGACACTCTTATTAAGGTACCAGTGTTGTATACAGGCATGTATGTTATTACTTACTATTTGTTAGTACCTCACAAAACAGTCTTTGAGCAACTATGGTGGTATGCAGCAGTCAACAACTGATAGAAGCATAGATAGGGAGCAAGAGCTTAATGATATGATTTTGAAGCTTGAATAATATTTAAGTATTGAATGGTAAGTCATGTTAGATTGACAAATGATCACATTGTACTGTTGCTCTTTATTTTGTATTCTGCATCCTGTGGCTATCATCCCCTAGTTACTGCAGTGCTTAACATGCAGGCAGCATGCACGAACATGCATGCACATGCCCGAAAACACCAGATGAGCAGGGTTGTGGCATTTTGTTGTTATTGTTGTTGTAGTTTGTGTGTGTGTGTGTGTGTGTGTGTGTGTTTGTGTGTGTGTGTGTTTGTGTGCCGGAGTGACGGTTGGCGGGGGAGTTGAAACCCCCACAGGTGGCTGGGATGAAACAGATGGGGCGGTGGGGTGCATCACTGTCAGCAGCGGGGCACAGCTGCGCTTCAGGACAACATGCTCCAGCACGGTCGCACAGCAGCGCAGGCCTTTCAACCCCCGAACGCGAAGAACTGCGGCAGACGCGCTTTCAGAACAGGCCCCTGCTATGTTCACTCGCCCCGCGCAGTGCAGCAGGGGTGAGTCAGGGACAGTGCCGTGAGAGTCCCGCGCTATCCACGCACGGCAGGATTTGTTCTGGTGTCCACGACCTCAAAAGCACAACTTCCAGAGCTAGGCTTTGTAGCTACAGAGAAATGCGTTCAGCTGGGAACACACAAGGGAGCAAGCTCAGCACATTAACCCTGCTTAATCATTTGGTGCCTCTACAGTGTTAAGACCCTCTGAGATTCTGCTAAGCATCTTAGTGTGCTCTTGCTGTATGTTCTTGTAACAGACCGCAAGATTGAAATAAAATAATAAAAACTCTCTTAGCGCAGAACCCTTAAGTGTTTTCTTTTTTCGGGTGGTGGGGTCTCAAATTCAAAGTATGACTGCTGAGAGCCTTTGGTTCTGCATGCCCCACAACCACTGGAACTCGCCTGACAGATTTCACCCATGTGCCCATCATCAGTCTTATCCCTTCTGTAGGGAACTAGGAATAAAAAAAAGATTCACACCTTCTCTGCTCTACCTTTAATAGAACAGATAAGCAGGTCCTTATGACCATAAACTGGTGAAATTACTGTAACAAGGGGCTAAACGCTTAGCCATACTTTTAATGACTCGATGCTTTCAATTAATAATTGCTGTTTAAATCAGGAATCAACGACTGTTGTTGGCTGTTAAATTCCAATAGCCGCGCCTCTCACTGCTCATTATATCTCACCATATGAGCCACACAATGGAACTGCATGCAGTGCTGGGTAGGAGGCTGAAAAAAAGCTGGTCAGAGCTATTTGGTTATCTTCCAAGTGCAGTGGAGCTCAGCAGAGATTAAATTTATTCGGTTCACCGTGGATATCAGTATTAGCTATTTTATGTTATGTTGGAAAGAGATGAGGGTGGGAAGGAGAAGGGGAGGGGGGATTGTGGGGAAGAGGAGATGGGGAAAAAAGAACTGTGAAAGCTACATTTTGCAGGCGAGATGGCATCAGAGAAGCTAGTATCAACAATTTAAATTGGCCTATGGAATTTGCAGATTCAACAGATTCAAAAACACACATAAAAAAACACAAAACAGACGTAATGCAAACTGGGAGCAAGGAACGCTCCCTGAGCAGCAAGTCACTTGAGGCTTATTAATGCAATTTGAGAATCTTATTCTTTTTTTTCCCTCCTTCTGTATTTTAATTACTCCCCACAGCCATCTCATAACACTGTTGCATCAGCAGTGCAATTCTGTGACAAGGAATGTCACATTTTCAGAGAACCCCTTGACAGCTGTAAATTTGATCTATCACACTGTCTGGTTGCATCGCCACGTGCACAAAACGCCCCAACATAAAGATTACTGACATCTCGCTGTCAGTACTGCAAGAGCTCCCTTGTCATCTCTCAGATGTATTTTTCTACCCCCTTACATTATTAGTCTTTCCATTAATGGAATCTCAAACCTGGCCCAGTATTTCGTGGCTGGCTTTCCCTCTCTGAGGTAATCTGGTAATGGATTAAATGCTTTGGAGGAACCAAAAGACCCTCAGGTGTGTTTGCACAGAGTGAGGGCAGATTGAAGAGGTGGCTCTCGCTTTCCGTCTCTCTCATATCTATCACAGTCAGCGGCAGGGTGGCCCTCTGTGCTCTGCAGGGATCTCAACTGGATGGAAACGTCTCTCATTTTACGATCATCATAAAATAAGAATGCGTGGTCTGTTTCATTTTTTAGGAGCTTTGTATTCCATTTTCTTTTTTAAAAAAAAGAACATTATTTTTCCTATGAGTATATTTATGCAGAAATACTGTTGTGTTGGAGGATGTGAACCACAGAAAAATACATTTAAGTCTTATATTTAGAAAGTTCTGTGGGAAAATAATCATATTCATATTTTTGTATACATTAATCCTGCAGTGTAGAATGATTAAATTATTGAATCTATCATCTGGACAGTTATCAGATATATATATATATATTTATTTATACAGATGAACATTGGATTTTTTCCACAAGGCTTACCCAATAGTTATGTAAGATTTATTTAGACTGCATATACTGTAGGTGTGACAGATATAATGTTTCATGCAGTTTATTTGTGTCAGTGTAGATAGTGCTTTGAGAATGTACATTACCATAACCTTAAGGCAGCAGTGGGTTGGCAGAATGTTACATCTGTTGCCTTTATATACACTTGACTGTTCATTTTAAAATGAGATGGGAAATAAATATATTACCCTCTGTGGTGCCTGTAGTTTTCTGTGGAAAACCTCTGGGCCACCACCTAACGATGAAAATCTCTCATTTCTGTCACGTCTTGAGCTCCTGGCTTAACCGCATCTCTAATGCCCACTCTCACCCTCTCTGTGGTCCCAGGGGAAGCCTGTGGTTAGCTGGAGACACGGAGCTGTGGACCAAAGTGGGGGTTATGGAACGTGGGCTTATTATGTAAATGAGGAGGCAAGCCAAAAGCCTGATTGGCTGTATCCTTGGTGGTTTCTCTTATCAAGATGCTACTGTTGCTGTTATTGAGTGAGAAACAGCTCTAGTCTTATCAACCATCTCCAGCCTTTAAGCCCTTGAGTCCTCCAAGGCCAAAAGTAATTAATGATAGACAGTTGTGTGGGGTAGGTGGTGGAATCCACAAAGTTCAGAGTATGCTCCTACAAGAAAAACTAAATATAAAACTGAGAAATTATTACACAGTCCACTAAAAGGCACTGGTCATTTGCGGGTGTACCAGAGGCATGGTGCGCAAGTGTGTCAGGAGAGTGAATATGGAGCGATAACTGGTTGACTGCATGGAGCAAAAAAGCAGTGTGTAGTTACATAATTTAAATCATTTAATTAATGTGCTTTAATTCCTCGGTGCTGAAGCATATAGGGGGTACTGCACAAATTAGTAAATTGGCATTTATGGATGATGCAATATAGTGTGGAATGTTATGAAGCGTAAAGGCAAAAACAATTTCACTAAAACTAAACTTTAGGTCTCAGACAATCTCACTTTTGAGTTTACTTCTGATTCCTTTCAGAAGGTGAAGAAAAAGCTAACATATATTTGTTGCAATGAGTTGATATTTGCAGTATGTTTCGGCTTCATAGAAAATATGTGAACTCAAAAAAATTCATTATGTTGTGTGTGTTTGTATGTTCATGACATAAAGCACATATTTTATGAATGCTTTCCTGGTTGCTCTGATATAGTATAACTGTAAAGCATCATAGATTACATATAAACTTACAATAAAACCACCAAACGATGCTATTCATGTTGACAATAGCCTTAATTTTGGTATGTAGCATTCACGTACATTGACAGTAGTGTATTTTTCTGTTTTATATTTGAGTATAAGACTTAAATAATGGAACTTTTACTTAGATGAAAAAAGCATATCAAAGTTGGTAGGTGATTTTCTAGTCTGTTTCAACAGATGCAATACTATCTTAAGCAGCAACAGATTCATTTTTGGTCTTCTTTTCACAAAGCAAGGAAGCAACTAGTGCCAAATCTAAAGAATTTAAAACAAAAATATAAACATTGTTTCACTCTGGCACAATAATGCCTGTAATATTTAATATTTAATGGGAAACTTTATGTTTAATTTTGTATTCATGCCAGACCAGCACTGACCCTATGCCAAGGCTTTTTGAAATATACTAATGCACAACACAGCCATCTCATTTCCTGTTCATAATTTATGACATTAAGTGGTTATGTTGGAATCTTGAGGTGAGAAGGGGTGCAGGATGTAATGAGTGCAAGGTGAGGCAACAGTGTGCAAAAACAATCATTTCAAACTCAATTAATGGATACATATATTCTGATGTTATAATGTTACAATCCAAACTGAGTTGCTTGCACCTCATTGTAAGATGTCACCATTTTGGTTGAATTCTTATGTTTGATCTGGAACTATGCCTGCAGTACCAATTAACGCTTTCTGCATGGGCACTAGTCTTGACTCCCTTGCCTCTGCTCTGTTGTATATTCCATCTAGTTTTTCAGCTCAGCCCTCCCGGTTTTCTTCAAGTCTGCGACAAAGTATTTAAGCGCCAATCCAGTTATTTTATCTCCGGGGCCTGCGAATCCCTCATCTGCTTAGTGCCAGCTTCTGCCTATTAGTGAGATAAGGGCTTCCCTTAAATCTTTTCATGGAAAGGATTCAGTATTTATTCCTTGCAGGCCAACTCATGTCATTCTTACAGCCCTCTTTTTTTTCTGCCTCACTTCCTGTCTCCACAGTCATTATGAGCAGGACCGCAGTGCACTCAAGAAGAAAGAGTGGGAGCGGAGGACTCAGGAAGTGCAGCAGGATGAAGATCTGTTCTCCTCCGGCTTTAATCTGTTCGGGGAGCCATACAAGGTAAGGCCCAATCACAGGCACCGCATTCTCATCTCTCAGAGGGCAGTACCTAGCAACAGGCAAGGGGCACTGTTAAATAAAAGTAGAGCAGCACAGCATGGGATACTGTTTTTTTTTAATCTCTGCAAGCCCCCACCCTCCCCACTGCTTTGGTCTGCAAATAATTTGGCTCTGCCCGAAGAGGTGTGCTTTCTTTTCCACTGCTGGTACCTGTAAAAAATTAAACTTAACAACCTTAGCCAGATGTCCATCAAGCTGCACCTGGCTGTTTCCAATCACTCAAAGAGAGGGTCCTGAAGGCCTCTCCATGATAATTTACATCAGGGCCTGTCAATCTTTGAGGCCAGGTTTCACTAGCACATTTTACCAGCATCCAGGACTCTTTACAGTATGCACATGTATAGCCCCATTCAGACATGCACTGCAGCCCTGAACATATCTAGACATTACCCAGAGGAGCTGTATGTGAAAATGCAAATGTCCGAATCAGTTGGACCGGACATTAAACGGACTTTACCGGTCCACGTGTGAATAGAGCAGGTCATTGACCGGAGAATTTACAGTGAGCAAGTGGGCATGTTGATGATGTTTCTATCATGTGACTGGCGCGAAACCAGAAGAATACAAATATCTGCTTCGTACTCTTCACTTGCTTGTATATTGCTTTCCACTCTTTTGTTGATATTGCGGATATGTCCAAATACATGTTATTTTGAGTCCAACGATTGTTAAAGACAAAGTTAGCTATAGCTATACTGCCAAAACTTGTCTCTTACGATGATTAATAGCGTTGGTTAGTAGTTTATTATCTGGTTAGTAGCTAGCTATAGGTATAGTGAGGTGAACTGGTGCCCTAACATTACATAGTGAACAACAAAAACTTACCTTCCTGTTATAATAAATGAGTAATTAATAATAAATTATGTGTATCGGTAGCACCATTTGGATGCCTGATATCTTCTCCTCCTCCGTGCCACATTATGTGCCCGTACCACTGAAAGGAAAGACATTGAAAAGAAAAAACCTGAAAATACTTCAACTTGCGAATACTTTACGAACTCATGAACTCATCGATACTTTCCACTCATGAGAATGCAAGTGGCGTCTAACTGGAAAACACCACAAGGAAATCTGGACGTTTCTAAACTCGCAATGATTTCACGCAACAATACAACATACTACAAATATAATCATTAATTGTTGCATACTGGGTGCTACACTGAAACATAGCATGCAGTATACAGTATATACTTGTGTAGTACGCAGTACACGGTTTTGAATACAGCCACTGCGATTTCTGCAGTGTACTTTTTGCATCATGTCCTGCCTCCTGCATGCTCTACCCAGGTGCCACCCCTCGCCTAAACCAAACAGAGTATTTCCAGTAGGTGAGAAAGCGTCTGACATGGACAGTCTCCTGTTGTGTGCTACATGTGCGAAAGGGCAACTCCGGACAATGTCCGGACCTGAGTTCATAAGTGAAAATGGCTTCTGTTATGCTGGAGAAATTATTGCATTGGAGAAGCCATTAGACTCAGATGTGTTTGTCTTCAGCATGCTCTGTTGTTAACAGAGTTCAAAAGGGGAAACAATATATGCAGCAAGTCTACAGTGAGGTGCATGTTCTCCCTTATCATAAGCATAAGCCCTCAGAAAAAAAACTAATGGAAAAAAATATTAGTAGGGAAAGGAAGGAAGGATGTCTACTTATATTTTCTTACACTAATTCAGGTGTCACCAAAGTTACCAAACCGAGGCTTACTTACTTACTTTAAGCACTTGTGGCAAGTACGAGGTAGTGGCCTTGTACTTGTGAGTGGATTCTAAGCGCATTTTACTATTGTCTTCTTTGTTCCCTTAAAGGCGCTAATTACTTCAGTCTATATTTGACTGCAATGTGACTGCCTCAACTTGCTCTGCTCTGTAGTTATGTGCACTCTTTCAAGGCGATAACTATAATGTCCTTTAGCATATTTAATTTGGGAACTCTAACAAGATAACAGTGTGCCTAAGCATGATAGCAGTAATGTTGAAGTGTCTCTCAAGAATCAAGTGTCTCAGCAATTCTCTCTCCCTCAGACAGATGCTCACTGCCTTATATGATTACACCACAGAGATACGGTCCACTTCAGGGAGACGCTTTCAACGCTTTTCGTATTCAACTCATATTCAAGAGATTATGATGCATACAAACTTATTATCCCTCCAGTTTGTCTTGGTGTCTTTCTGTTGAACTGTAAAAAACGTATTTATATACCCAACTTGGTAAACCCTTTTTCCTGATTGTTGAAGGTCCATGAAAGATAAAGCATTATCATTTTGCAATATTAAATTGTCTCCTACTATTTGCTCAATAGGAAAGTGCCAACTTTGAGCAGTGATCCAAGGCCCGCTGGTCACTTATGCGAAGCGGCAGTTCCGTCAGAGCTTGGACAATATTACCATCTCCCCTGCTGCATGCTACAGAGCCAATATACGATTCATCCTGACCAGTGACTGGTAAACAGTGCAGGGCTATTTATAATTCCCTGACAGAAGCTCGCAGAATCTAGGTTAATGTAATTCCATCAGACTTCTTCATTTTCTACCTATTTCATTTTTGTCACGGGCATTTATCACAGCCATTCGTCAAAATTTATGATCTTTTTTACTGACACCTCCCCGCTGAACCGTAGCGGCAGCAGGAAAGCTGGCTATTTTTGTTTTGTTTTGTTTTTCTTTTTTGAAACGTATCCATCTCCCGCAGTAAAGCGGGTGACAAGACAAACCACTCCGAGGAACATCTGCAAAGGCACTAACTGTGTCAATATTGAGGGATTGAGTTCGCCATTGGTCGTGAGTGCAGGATCAATGTCTCCCCTGCCGCGGGGGCCCTTCTCTCTCCCACGGATTGAGTGCTGTAATCAAAGTGGATGGATGGGTTCCAAGCGAGGTGTCAGTGGGGCTGAGGTGCAGGTGAGGGTGACCTTGCTCAAGACTTCAGACTTCGCTATTCCTCCAGGGCCCTGTTCATGTGTCTGCTGAAGAGTGTTCAGGATGCTGGGTTGCTGCAGGCAAGACATGAAGACCCATCTTAGTGGGTGCCCTGTTGGAACCAGCCCATGGCCTCGCACTCTTAACTCCCCTCTGCCATAAGGTGTACCTCAGTGAATGACAGTCTGGACACTTAATATTGCGTAAAAAGAGGAGAGGTGCTCTGGAAGAAAAAAGGAGAAAGCAATAAATTCTCAGACAGCATGCCTTTGTAAATTCTCAGTTTTGTTTTACTATCAAATGATTACAGAATATTAAAATACTGTACTTTAAGTAAACAGTATCTTCACATCTGCCTCTACATTTTCAAGCTTTCTAGATGCATGGTGCACCTTACAGCATGGGTCTTACAAAATTATATTATTAGCATATGAAGCTAATGGGTTAATGAAGTTCTTGAATTTGGATTTCAAGTGATTTGGCTGACACAAGTATGTTAGATTATTGCTCCTACATTGTGTGACATAGCCAGGCACAGACTTGAAGGCCAGAGATGAGTCTTGAGAAAAGACCCTGGCAATTGATTAGGTGTTGTAGAGATTGATAGAGCACCGCACCCCAGCTGACAGTCGCTCTCTAGGTTTCACGGCCAATCTGATGGTCTTGAATCATTGGATCTCAGCAATTATTCACTTTTATTGCAGCACACAAGAGATGGACCGGCTCTTCATATGTATCCATCATTATGCCTCTGTAAACATCTTTAACATGTTAGCGATCATCTTTAGAAGACGGTACGCTTTTCAAGAAAGGAGGACTTGGATCCTGTCCATCACTGCCCACACAGTGGTAAAGCATTATTCCTTTTCAAGGCTAATTGCAGTCCTCCTATGACAGTGGGTTATCTGCCGTCACTCCAGTTTGTCTGTAGCAGATCCTCTGCTACGAGGCTTTCTCTAATCAGCCCTGCTTTCTTCATTTGTCATCATTTGAGCAGGAGGATGAGGAGTTTAAACCTATGCCCTGAAACACTTATGGCCCCTTGCATCTTGCAAATCGGGCACTGTGAATGACACAAAACAAGTCTCAGATCTGTGTCTTCGTGTCCTTGTTGAGTTGAGTGCATATTACAATGTGCTACATAGTCCTTGGATGCCGTGCTGTCCAAAGTGATGTGCTGTCCAAGCTTTGTCTGAGCTGTCAGCAGCCATTACATCACCATAAGATGGATGTCCCTTGTGGAATCTAAGCAACATTTTTTTTAAGTATACTGAAGTATGATTGTTAGTCCTATCTTTTTCCTCCAACATGAAATAAATGGTAGTATAATTGTGTCTTTGCTGTTACTGTTCCACTGCGCAAAAGCATGTAGATAATGTACTGGCAGCAGAACTTGGCTCACAGATGTTATGTGACGTAAACCTGCTGTGTGCCAAGGCCTCCAGCATGTTACAGGTGTACTACTATTTATACTGTATTTCTTTTCATGATTTCCAGTTGTGTACATTCAAATCATTGTGGTACAATATTTTTTGTACGCTAGCTGTATGGATTCACTTTCACACAGCGCAGGAATTAGCTCTCACTGTCATTGTGTATTTCCTCCCAAATGGTAGGTGCTGTGGTTTCGTTTACTATTTATTGCTTTTAATAAGGGTTCACATGAGATTAAGGAAGAAAACTGAAAAGTCACACGAATGATTAAAACATGAGTTTTTTCAGTGTGATGCAACAGAAAAAATGACTTTCATATAGAAAATAGAAATGTTGAATATGCTCACCAAGGGTGAGTCCTGACATTGTCAGAATAATTGCAAAGTCAAGAACACTGTTTCATTTTTCAAAATAATATCTGCAATTACAAATGAGGGAAATGTAGACCTAGAGATCCTGGATCATAAACTTCTTATTTACCATAGACTCTTGGTACCTTTTACATGAATTCTATTTGCAAAAATGCTTCTCAAGAAGAGGGTCTGACTACTTCCTTTTAGTGTTGTGGGAAAGGCGTGTGTTTTCTCCTGGCATAAGAACATTTGTAGTGCACCCATCTCTTGGGTTGGCATTAGGTAATCCCCCTAATCCTGCCTAATGGAACTATGCTGTTAACACCTATTTATTTACCGCCACCCGGCCCCACTGGCTTCTTCAAAGCAGACCCGGAACACTTGCTTGTCTATGGACTGTGGACCATGGACGATAGACACTGGCCTCCTCCCATTTGCGGTCTCTCTGTGCTGCCAACCGCTCTGTACCTGGAGACAGTCTGGTGTTTTTAAACTACAGCGGATCCAGCGAAGGTCAGACGAGCGTCTTTGGATCAGGGCCAGCAGTCCTGTTCGGCTGGAGTCACAAAGAGGCGCTTATCCCCTCAGCAAATATCCCCAAATTACCTTCCACCTTCAGCAACTGCTGAGTCAAGAAGAATATGAGGAGATAGAAGTCAGGTTTCTCTGTTACTCTCCAATGCTTTAGTGGTGCTGGTTGCTGTAAATGTATTCCTTGTCATTCTTCGGTCTCTGTATGTTTTATTCATGACTGCTGTTGAGGCAAAGGACCAAAGTCAGGGGAAGATAAATTAATTTATGCAATGTTAAAATTATACCCCATACAGCATTTAAAACAATTTCTGTCTTTTTTACATCTGTATTTTTTATCTGATTTGGGCTTGGGGATTGGGCCGTCAGTTCTCTCGATATATTTTAGCAGGGGATTGAGTTTATTGAAATCATCGTTCCATGTAGTATCAATCACAGTAGTGTATGATGCCACCAAGGCAGTTTGAGGGCCGGTTCGGAGCCAGTGCCTAATCTCGAACCAGTTATTCGTGTTTCGACAGCCAAAGAACCGGCTCTCGGCCAGGAAAACTGGTCGAGAGCTGCACCAACACTTCGTTGGTCTAGAACTAAGAACCGCTTACATCAGGGGCTGGGGGCGGGATTGTGACCAACAAGACCAACTAAAACTTTGTGACCACCATTTTTAAAAAAAACTGAGCTAGTGTAGCATAGTGTAGTTTTTCAAATGTTTCGCCTTGTTGCCAGCCAGCTATGTATTTCTTAGCTGTTTAGCAAGCTACTAATTTCTCACATCAATGTTACGAGCATAACATTGATGGCTAGCTAGCTAGCTTTGCTGTTTTCTTCCAGACAAATAAAATAGAAAGTATGCATTCGGGAGGGTGACAATGTCGTTTCATCATTCTTGCCCAAGCAAGCATAGTATACTAATTTTGTAACATTGATGTTAGAAATTAGTAGCTATGCTTGCTTGGGTAATGTTAGCTGACCAACAGTTAGCTAGCCAGCTGCCGTAGCCTTGGTAACAGTAGCTAACATTAGCATGCTACTTGTAGTGTAGTGGACAAGTTTGTTTTTTAAAGCGCTGTTCTCTTGTTGTTGTTGTTTGTTCCCACTAGCAACGTATACAGTGAGGTAATGACGTGACTCTTTGGGGGCTCTCTAGCCCTTGGAAAAGCAGGTTAGAAGGTTCGCAAGTTGAACCAACTCCGAACCGGCACTAGCACCAACCCAGAACTAGCAACTAGTTCACATTGGTGGAAAAGGGAGATGTGGTAGCTTGCTTGGTAGTTAACCAAACATGCTTTGCTAAGAAATCCACATAAAAAATGTATAGCACTTTTTAATGTCTGTTAGCCCCTCATTGATTTAAAATAAAGCCTGGTAGGTTGGTATATCTGGGCCCATATCAGTAATCCATATTCAGCAGCACTGACAGGTATGTAAGGCTTCAGCAGAGAGGATGGTTTACAGCCCTAAACTGAAAGGAATAAAATGACGCATTGGAGTCGACACAAAAAATATCTTTAAAACAAAACAAGCACTGAGAGTTTTTTCAATGTCTTATTTGATGTTCTGAGGGTGATAGTGTTCATTCTCTTTATCGAAACAGACGGATTTGCATCCCTGGCACCTTTAAGCTAGAAGGAAAATCCTAGATTTCTAGCATCTGAATAACATGGGTTCCATTTCAAATACAGTCAATCCCATGACAAGAGGCAGAATGTGCTCAGCATCATCTATCACAGTGGGAGTTGCTTTCTCAGCTGGGATATTGGGATCAACATAGATTTCTTCTCAGTAATATGATGTGAAGCTTGAAGCATGGAAAAATAACATTCTGACTGGAAAAAAAAACCTATGTAAATAAACATAATAGCTAGACTGACTTGAAAGCACACCGAAGTGAGAAAGACACAGTGTGTAATTAATCCAGGTGTCTGAGAGAAGTGTATTCCAACAACTTGTTTTGTTCAACTACCAGTCAGTGGGTTTGCTTTGTATTATCAGTTCTGCTTCCCACCCAAAAGGAGAAGCCTCTCTTGGTACCAGGGACATTAATTCTGTGCTGTAAAGTTTGTTAAGGCAAGGGAGAAGGAGAATGCACTATAAATGAAATAATTTCTACACACTCTGTGATATGTCAAAGCTCTCTGACACGCTGCTTTCTGTCCACAAGCCGCAAAATGTTTTTGTTTATTCTGTATTCCATCGTTTGCTTCCTCAGATTAATCAGATTCCTCAGATATTAATTAAAACAGATATCAACAAGGCCCCTCTCTTGATACAAGAAAAGGAGGATTTCCACTACTTTCTACTGGGGACCATCGGGGGGGGGGGTGGGGGGGGGGGGGGGGAGAGTGAATTCTGGGATCTGACTTAGACGGGGGGGTGCCGATTGAGAGACGGAACAAAGCTGCCCATTGAGAGCCTGTTTGCCAGTACAGACTGGTAGCGCCCCTGTGCCGTGACCCCCTCGCATCCCAAGCAGTCGGTTACACAGCGTTTATTTAATAAAGTCCCATTCAGGCACTTCTCTGCTCACCACATTCCCCGGCTCACAGCCCTTATCAGAGCTGTCCCTTTGAGTAAAATGGGGGCCGGAGATAGAACTGCTGTTTTTTTTTTTTTGCTCAAGATTAGTCATTTTCCCGCCTAATGTTTTTTTCTCTCTCTCTCTCCATGTATACCCATGCGCATTTGCACATGTTCACAATTTGGACCCAAAACATTCAGGAAGGAAACTGAACGAAAGCTTAAGAATCAATGTGGAATTATTTGCATTTCAGGATTTTAATTTTATTTTTTGTTTTTAATATTGAAGGTGGTAGGAGTTTGCCCTTCTATAAGCTATCAAAAAGATATTACAAGATCAGTGTGTTTCATCTCACGTCTCTGTAAATAATAACCATTTGTCCTTAAAGTAACAATTAAAAGCCCAATTGTTTTGCTTATCTCATTCATTTAAATCTTTATTGCTCAAAAATTTTGGAGAAGATTACACTGTGTCTGTGTTTATCAGTAGCACCCTCATGAACATTTCTTATCTATAACAGGCAAATCTTAAGAGCGGTGCTGAAGTTGAGTCAAAGTTATTATCATCACCATTATCTAAATTGACAGTGTACAAACATGCAAAGTATTACTTTGCCATGACATCCACTGCAGTCTTAATTCACTCTGGTTTTATTCATTTTATTTGTTTTGAATTGAAAGTGACAGAGAGATTGTAATCATTCAACTTGCATGATTAGATAACGTAAATAAGTTGGAAAGATCCCTCGGAAAAAAATAAGAAAACAACAACAAAAAAAACTGCTGGTAAATTTGTAATGTGCAATCACATTCACTGCTTTTCCCCTGGCAAAATGAGATGCCGTCTCTCGGGCTGGAGTCTCCCTCCGTGTGGGCCCTGCCAGTCTGCAGCGTTACCGGGTTGCCTCTGAGGCTTTGCCTGCCACATAAGAGGCCTTTGTGATCGGCCCAGATGGATTTTCCTTGGCAGAAAATGACAGTCTTGGGGATGCTCACCCAGCAGTCCCTAAAAGCAGCTTTGGAGGGCCCAGTGCTAGAAACACAAGACTTGCTGTATTGTATTTAACTGCAATGCATTATGTATTGGACACAAAGAGAAATCTAACCGACTGGGATATCCACAAAGTATATATTCACAGTCTATTTAAAATGTATTTTGGTGGTTTATATTGTATTGTCTCGATTTATCAAACTCGTTTATCAGTTCATTTTAGAATATTTAGTCTTATTATTTTGGTTTTCAGTCACTACTGTTACTAAAATTGATCAATTAAATTATTCCAAATTATTTGTATGTGACAAAGATGTGACTGTAACAAATTATACACTATTGTATTAGACATTACCACAGGCAGGACCAGATAAAATGATATCAACAAAACATAAGGATACATAAGTCAAGGTAATAGCGTAATGGAATGACAGGGCCAGGTAGACTAAAGCAAAGATAAAGCATGATCAGTGTTCAGAAAAAGATGATGTTTTCAGTGACATAACAGGTCGTTCAAGAGGTTTAAATTATTATTATTGTTATTATTATTGTTTTGTTGTTATTATTATTATTACTAATATTATTAATAATAGTATTGCTATTATTATTGTCATTAGTGATTATAATATTTACTCAGTTATTGTTTACCTTTAAAATGAGCACATGCATTTGATACATACAAAATAAAATAAACTGAGAGCAGATAAGTTGTTAAAAACTGTGAAAGATAAAGCAATTTAGGAAATTTAGAGCAAGTAAGGAAATTATGGAAGAAATGTGTGGATTCAGAAGAGATTGGGTGTAGATTCCCAGAATGCAGCTGGATTTCTGATTTACTTTAAATTCTTACAATTTTCTGTAATAGCTGCTGCATTGTGTTAAATGAAAGGCAGCCTATCCTTTCTGCTTGTAATGATCTCCTGTTTACTTGGCTAATGTGCTGTTAAACAAGGAATTGGAAATTCTCAGGACGACTGTCCATTACGGTGATTTTCATTGTAATAAATCTCTTTGTGCCGTGTATACCATGAAAGATTTATGGAGGACATTAAAATGGCCTTCAATTTTAAGTGTGTGAGGGTCAGTGCTTAAGAATCACAAAACAGCTCCACAGGTGGCCATCTCCCATTGTGTTAGCTGTTGTGGTTAATCATTCTGCAGACCTCTCAGCTGAAACAGCTTTTCCTAATGCTTGTCTCTGTGAGGTGTTCTCTGTTATTTGTGCAGTGGCTTTTGTGTTGTTTATGCCAATTTAATGAAACAATATTGAATGGCTTCATTGTATGAATTGACGACATAATATAACACTCTGATGGTGGAGTACTTGTAATCACATCTCTGTTCATTGTGATAGTGTTTCTGAGCACATAGCATTCTTAAAAAATGTATGCATGAACTGAATATATTTAGTCATATTTATTTTTGAAATGGGATATATATATATATATATATATATATATATATATATATATATATATACTCCTTTGGTGTTTGTGCTTACTAAGTTGTTTCCTGTTGCAATTTGTATTCATGCAGAAAATTGTTAAATACCTCACTCACTTAGCACTTGAATTCCCAAAACAAGAAAAAAATGCAGGTTTTGGATGAAAAAAATCAATGTGCTGCACATTTAGCATTTGTTGCTTATTATGTAAATAAGCAGTGGGGGTAGTTTAGCATGCTTGAATTCTGAGAGTTGCTGTATATACTAATGACATGCTTCAAACCCTGAAAAGAAATCATCATTATAACAAGGTTGTCGTGTAGCAAAGACAAAATGAGAATTGTAATTTGGAGAGGGATTAGTAAAAATGAATGGTTAAACGAACTTTAATATTACTGAACTGAACTAAATCTGAATATTGCCTATATGTACAAATGTGTATGTATGTGTATATACACATGTATATATAACGTTAGAATACCATATTAATAATGGAACAATACTATATTGTATATAATACAGGATATTGCTTTTACAGACACACATATATAGATACGCACACACACATGTGGATGTGTGTGTGTGTGCGTGAAGTCTGGATGTTACTATTGATTAGACATTGCACGAATTTAAGCAGAGTGGGCTTTGATACACATTTTGGTCTATTAAGTTTTTCTTTTTTTCCCAGCAGTATGTAGTTCTTATATATTCTGTCTCTTTACAATGACAGATAGAAGCATCAAGTCATTCCTCTTTGGGGGGGACCCACAACCCACACCATAAGGTATATTTTGTTAGATCCACAATGTAATTAACCATTATATTTGATTAATACCTTTAAAGAGGTGCGTTTAAGCATTTGAATTTTAAAAGCTCTCACTGACTTTCCCCCTCCCCAAAATAGATTAATTACAAGCTGTTGATAACAAGTTAAAGGCTTCCTCCGTGGCGTGGGTAGTACCACTTTACTATCATTAGACAATAGACCAGCAGTAAAACTGTTTCAGCTTGCATAATTGCATTTGGAAAAGGATACTTTTTATCCCAGAATAATTACACAGCTGTAGAACACCCTCAATGCACCATTGTAGTGGCACCTTGCTCACTAAGGCATGTTTGTACCCTGGAGTCCACATGTTACCAGCTCACTGGCTCTGCCACAGGTCTGCTGGCACACCACAGTCATACACATTGTCTGATAACCTACAGTGGTTATCCTATGTCAGCATGCTGTGGAATAATGCAAAATGAGAGGGAGAGAGAAAAGGGGAAAGATGGAGAGAAGAAATGATTAACTCATCCAAACTGTTTCCTTCTTCTTGCAGACCAGCAAAGGTGATGCCCTGGCTAATCGGGTCCAGAACACCCTGGGGAACTATGATGAGATGAAGGAGCTGCTGACCAACCACTCCAACCAGAGCCACCTAGTGGGCATTCCCAAAAATTCAGTCCCACAGACCCCAGTGGAGAAGGATGATCAGCCAAGCTTCTTCCCTGAGGGTCAGAAAGGCAGGACGGCCCCTTCCCACCAGACCTCTGCCCAATCCAGCTCCTCCATGCCTCCTCCAACTTCCTCCTCCCTCTCAAGTTCTGCCCCTCTGCACGGCCAGCAGGGGACCAAGAAGCCACGCTCTGTAGAGTGGTCTCGGGGTGGCCACGGCTCCACCCAGTCGGGCCAGGGAGCGGGGCCTGCATGCGGCAGGGGCAAGCACGGGGCCGCTGCCCATGAGCCGCCCCACAACAGGTACGAGGAGCAGTTCGGTAGCCAGGGGGACGCTAGTCCTGCCTCCACGTCTTCCCACCCCCGGCGGCACGTACCGCCCTCTAAGGCCCCTGCTCCCGACCACGTGCACAAGGAGAACAATCACGTAAAGTCTCCCGCTGAGCAGGACCTGGGCTCCCATGGCTCCAGCTCGCCAGTGGCTTCCACCTCCCTCCTCCCCAGCGGGCTCTCGACACCCACTTTCCTGCCGGGCCTCCACTGCAAGCCCAGTGCCATCCAGCAGAAGCCCACTGCCTACGTCAGGCCCATGGATGGACAGGACCAGGTCCCCAATGACTCACCGGAGCTCAAGCCCCGCACAGAGATAGGAGACAGTTACGTTACCCCTGTGTTTGGAGGCCTGATGGAGGGCAAAGCCGGAGCCACTAATTCCAAGAGCAAGCTGCCGAAGCTGACCCTGCCACAGACCGGAGAGGTAGGTGTCAGGATTCGTTTCACTACGAAGAAACCTGCTGGTGTGCAACCTGGGGAAACAATTGACATTAGTGTGCTTTTTGGTCCTCTGGCAGCAGCACAGAGATGCGGCACAGGCCAGACTGAATCAGCCTCGCTGACATTCCTCTGGCTTGGCGTTGGCTTGGAGTTTACATTAAGCCCTGGCACAGGGACAAGGTGACATAATGGAGCTGCTCATTAATAATCAGGCATTCTGTGGCTTTCGTAGCCTTTGGCGGTCATGTGAACCATGTCGGTCGAAGGTGGTTTGTTTCATGCAAACTGCTGTTTTTTATGGGTTCCAGACATGACAAAGGGTTGTTTCCTCTAAAGTAGGTACTGCTGTGGAGGTTTTGTAATACAAGATGAAATTGATATCATTGTGAATGACATTTTGAAGCACAACAATACCTTTGTTTAGAAGACATGTTTCCATCTGAATTAAATTTGGGAGTTGTTTTTTATTGCTTGTTTTGAATAGAAAACCTTAGAGTTGAGTCATCATTCTGAGAAAAATATATATTTGGAAGCAGAGATGGATCACTTCAAGAGTAAGCGTCTTTCTTTCTTTTGATATCATGGAGGCGAAAGAGTACAACTGGAGGCCAGTTGTCTGTGGTTCAATCTTTGATACACATTGGTTTTAAGCAGTTAAGACTAAGTAATAACTGATAGGCTTCAATTTGTGCAGTATCCAGTCCCTGGCTGTTTTAGGAACTTTGGCCACCCAAACCTTGTATGTTTTGTTACCCACAGAAAACTTGTCATAACATTTCTCTTTGCCAACAGCACAGAAAGGATCAGCTAAGTGTCTGTTGTTGCAGCAGAATTTTTTTGGGGGGAACAGATTAACTTTGACTGTTTATCTTGCATTAATATTCTGAGGCAGTAAAATTAAATGTTCTTAAGGTTCATTGTAATTCTCCATACTAGAGAGTTTATGGAGCCTCTGCCCAATAGCAGCACAGAGCTTTCAGCTCAGCCAGTGCAGTGCTGGGGGATATTTTTTCATGGTGCAAAATGCGATTGCTTTGAAATTAAACTTTATAAATTTACACTGCAGCTATTATTATTTATTTACCTTCACCTGAGGTTACAGACTTGTTATTTCTAACTGCTCTTCACACATCAGTGGAATTCTCTCAATGGTTATGCCTGTCTTAAAATAATCACAGACAAAGTGGGTCCGCAGGGTCCCTCCTTGTCTGCCAGGAGATGTGGGGAGAAATGCAAAGGAACTCTGCTGCCCCCCCCCCCCCCTCCTGTGACAGGAGTGCAGTGCTTTTCACAGCCTCCATACTCCTGTTGACTACAGACCTGCCAGTGAATGTGATAAATAAATAAATAAATATATTATTATTATTATTATTATTATTATTGTTGTTGTTGTTGTTGTTATTTTTATTATTATTGTTGTTGTTATTATTATTACTACCACCGTCATACCAAGGAATTGAGCTTCTAACCCTTTGGTTATGAGCTCCTTTCCTTGGGCATTATATCACTCTGCTGCTTCCATGTTTGCACCAGCTGTACTGTTTTACCTTTGCAAAGTTTTCCGGATCAGAGGAAGGGAATGATATTAGTGGTCCAGATGTATGTTCATTTGAACACCTGCATATGTTCTGAATTTACTGTCCATGAGGACAGACATGCAGCACGGGTGTACTTTGAGTTTATCTTTTTAATCAGCATATCTGCGGCAAGACAGGAAATGATGAGGATGCTGACCTCATGTGAGACCCAGAGTGAGGTTACGTTACATTATCTGTATGAAGACAATCTACTAGACATTTAATGCAGGCTCTTTGATCCATGGCCAACAGTCGTAATCAGCCGAGGGCATCATGTGGTGAAATGTTTGAATTAAACGAAGGCGATGCATTCTTGTGCTAAAATTGGAAAAGTACTGGTAATCTGTGAGTGTGTGCATACATGACCGTGTCTGAGTGTGTGTGTGTGTGTGTGTGTGTATCGCAACGAGTGTCTGGGAAACAGGTTTGGAGACTTGTGTGAGATGTGTGAGTTGCCGCTTGGGAGCACTTTGCCCTGGACTCCTGTGCATTCAGCCAGATTAGACTACCGTGGGGAGGGGGGCCACCGTCTCTGCCAGGAGACATGGCAAGAAGGTGTACATAATGCTTTGTGGGTCAAGGCAGCTGGCTTGCCAAGGGAAGCTGAGATGGCACAGAATCTGTACTGTAATAAGACTACAACCAGCTGATTTATTATCATTATTTTTTATGCTGCATTTATCCTTTTTAAATGTTATGAGTTAATGGATTCTATATATTTTTCTTAAACACTTGTATTTTCTTGTTTAAAAATAAATACCTTATATAGGCATTTGAAGTGATAACTTGAAATTATTTCACTAATTGCAGTAATATCCCACTTGGACAAACAACATGTATTCCACCGGTAGCTTCAGGACAAATAGCCCATTAATAATTTCACCCATATAAAGTGTTTTGACACTGCATTCATTTAAACAGAGTTTTTAATATGCAATGCACATTGTAAATTATAGCAATATCACAATTACATGCTCACAGCCTGTAAAAAGACTATTGCCTTTCACATGCAAATGGTTAAGATAAGTAGATGAAGTCAGACTAACAGAGGGAAGAGCTTATTCAGTGGTAAAGGCCTGTTGTATCGCTCCTAAAGCAGAGATCCCCCTGGACAGCCACTGACATGACAGGCAAACCTTGGGATTGACCAGTATAGAGATACTGAAGCGCTGTTTAGATGAAGAGCTATGTCTCATGACATCTGAAGAGGCATCTTCCTGAAATGTTAAACCAGTGTTGGTACCCTATGTGAAGACACCAGGGAACATCTTTGAAAATCCCTTGTTGCCTTCTGCAAGAGAGAATCATTAGGCGTTCCTACATTGTCCGATGAAACAGATACATGCATTATCAGCCATAAATAAGAGTAATACTTGTCAGAACAGGTTGGCGTACTTCCAGTGAACCGCAGCGGAGCCAACCAGCTGTTGTATTGCTTTGTTTATTGGAGGAGTGGAAGGTGATTGAATTCTTAATCGCTGGATCTAGCATCTCGAAACATATGGCGTAGTTGCACAATGCACGATTTTGCATGCAATAGGAATGAAAACATGGGGAGTTTTAATTGCTCCGGGCACAGCCTCGGAAGGGTTAGCTCCCAAGCAAATGGCAAATGGATGTTGTTCTTGGAGCTAGGGGGTGCACGAGCAGGGGGACCCCCTGGAGTGCAGGCCCCAGCTGGCTCAAGGCTCGCCGGGGAGGATGAAGCGTGGTTTATAAAACCGAGCGTTCTCACTGTCGGATGAGTCACCAGACCGTCCCGGCGCTGGCAGGATCAACATATCGCTCGAAGAGAGAGAGAGGGAGAGAGAGAGAAAGAGCTTTTGTTTAGAAAAGGCATTTAGAAGAAAAACACCTTCAAGGGTTTGATTTTCTCCTCTTTGCTTTTTTGTAAAGAGAGGTCGATTATTTTGAGAAAGTGTCTCTCAGGATCCCTCGGTGTCCTGGTTGTTTGGGCTCGTTATTGCTCTGGGTTGCCGATTTGTTTCTCTTTTGCTTGTGTTTTGTCTGGAAGCACACAGATCCTCTTGCAATTAGACGCTGTCATTGGCTTTTTTTGTGTGTGCCGTGGGTTTTTCCCCCAACAATTCCACCAATGCTTTTGGTGTGTGTGGTAAGATGCATATGCCTTTCAACAGCTTGGGTTACACTTTTCACAGCCACTTGAGAAACTCACACTACATTTTCAGCATCACGGCACGAAATCTTTCGGCCTTTCACCTAATTGCATTGGCTTATTTCCAAGCACTGTCAAAAACAATGCTCTGTCAAACTAAATCCTAAAGCGCATGTCATTGGTCATCACCCCTGGTCCAGTGGGATGTGTGTGTCCTCCCAGTCTGGGCTAAATTGCTAGATGGCCTCACCCCTGTGCTGCCTCCTGGAAAACATTTTGTCAGTCTCAGTGTAGGCCAGAGTGATAAGCATTTGTTAAATGGGTTTTGAATCATCCTGTTATCACTGGATGTATTGATCAGCGCTCTCCATTCAGTGCTTGCTCAGAAAGGCTGCCCAGGTTTTGTGTCAGGGAGTATGAAACATTGACAACCAGATAACAGTATTGATCCCTCCAAAAACAGTTATTGCACTGGGCATTATGTGGGCTTAATATAACTAATAGTCTTATCGCTAACCCTTTAAGTGGAGATTTGGTGTGACAGTGAGGCGGATTAGATTTTCTTTCAAGTAGATACAGAATGAGACACAGAGGGATATCTTCTTTATGTAGGAAAGCTTTTTTTGACAAGGCTCTTTTTTCAGATGCACAAGGGTATTTCGTAGTGTGATGTATATTGTAGTAGATAAAAAATGTGCCTTTGTTTTTCTGCCACTTATCCAGAAAATTATAGCTTGGTTTGTGCCTGTAGAATTACAGAGTAAGGTAATGTTTCAATAGAAAGCATCCCAAGGCTGATCTTGAAATTGCTGAAAATGTCTCATCTCATTTTGTTGTGTGTTTAATTGATAGTTGTGTCTCCAATAGGTATTATATTGGGTGCAAACAAGGAACAACATATCTCCAACATCTAGACTTGCACAAAAAGAAAAATATTTGTGGAAGTATATCTGATATGAGTATGGCTTTGAATACCATTAACCTCTTCAAGCAAAGCACCTTGAAACACCAACCCTAACCTTAGTCAATCAGATACATTCCACTAGTGTAGAGTGAAGGTAAACTGAAAGTGACTAGTCAATTCCACATCTGGTTGAACTTTTTTAAGAGTTATAATGAGATGTGTATAGCCAAAAGAAAGGATAAATAAATCTTTCCAGAGGAAGACTCCTGGATATTACTATTTAGTGATGCACTAAATATTGTATGTGATTCGGCCATTATAATGGTTAATGGCCCCTTAGGTCTAATTCGGTCAGTTTGATAAATATATTTTGATTCAACAGTCATGAAGGAAGAAAGAGGAAAATGACACTTTCTAAGACAGGGTGTACATGGTTGTGCTGTACAGTTTCTGTTCTGCTTAAAGAAACATGAATACAATAGATGGTAATTAGAAAATTCAACATTGTGCATGTTTCATCTGGTGCAATCCCACAATGTATTTAATGTATTCTAATATTAGACTATTTAACATATCTGCTGTAATTACAATTATTGGCCCATTTCACCTGTTTTCTGTGTGTTGTAAAACAATACCATTTTACTACATGTTTAATTCAACCATTAGATGATATATGTAGCTTTATAACTAATTATACCGCATTCATCATTTGAAATGTTAATTTGTAATTATTTTCGCTCAGGCTATGTTTGACTATATCCAATAACAAGCAGAAAATCACAAACATACTAACACTAACACTAATGACAGCATTTTACAGAGGGTTGTTGATCTGTCATCTGAGCTGTTGGTCTGCTCCGAATATTTTTCAAGGGTTCAGGATCATAAATTAATAATTCATATAAAAAGTAGGCATTTAATTTGTGATTCAAGGGAAACAAAAGCATTCATAATTAGGAAGATTTTACAGATCTTTTTTGTACATTCATATTTGGATTTTGAAGTTAAACCGTACTAACAATATCCCTTGCACAGTCCTCTTAACCTTTCTTTTATGAACTTTGGCTGAAAAAGTTTTCGAATGATCATATATCTTAAAGCCCCATGACTCTGAATCAGTCTCAGAGGGAATGCCACCAATTTAATATTCCAAAATAACACTTGCTGCCATAAGTTATATAGAGTACAGCATCTACAGACTTATTTTGAATTTGGTGAACTCATCCCTTGATTTCTGCATGTTTTGTGTATAGTGGATTTGTTGTACATGTTTAATTTCAGAGTTGCCAGCTCATATTAACTCTTGGTGACAGTTCACTCAGCGCACTTAACCTCGGAAGGCGCTGGCAATTAACTGTATGATGTATTCCACCAAGTCCATAGCTGATTAAGAGAGACAGCAGACATCTTTAGGCCTGGCGCGTGTCAAATCCGTGCCCTCATCTGATTACTCTTCGTGATCAGTTATAATAGAAGGGAGCGTAGACTGCATGCCAATGCCCCCGTGTTTGTCCCATTTTCAGTGTGTGGGTGTAAGGGAGGGATGCACTCAGATTAAGAAGATAAAAAAGGAGTTAATTCATCCTGGGAATTCAGCTCAAATTTCTAGTTAGCTGTCTGTAAAATGTTCGTGGGGCCCCGTTGATAAAGCTTGATGGTTTCTAAGTAGCAGCTTAGAGATAACATATGAACAACCTCATGTATCATGCATGTTAATTTGGCTGGCTTCTCAGTGTCTACAATTAATAGAGGGGTTGTCATTTTCCCTCTAGTTGTGGTGGATTTGGTCATTATTTATTACCATATACGTTCGCTCAGTTGCCGTCTAGCCAGATTAAGTTGGGAAGCCCATTCTGTATCACATGATGAAGTCTTCTCTCATTTAATAACAGCTCAGTCTCCATGGAATGCAATAAGGTGTAAGCTCTTTAGAAACTGAATTAACTTAAAAAAGTTTTTCTTATACAAAGTCATAAAAAATGAGGCTGTGCAAACATTTTAGAAATGACATGTTCCTCTCAGTTAGAGCTGGGACGTGTGAGCATCACAAATAAGCAGCGTCACATGAAGCTATACTGCAACTCGGTGACACCATAAAACTCTTCAGGGTGGTGATCATTTAGAGTACAAAACCAGAGCTCATCATTACACTCCTCTCAAGCCCGGTCAAGCACATTCTTCCAGGGGTCTGGGTTATGAAGCAGCTCTGAATGTCTCATGCACAAAGGTCTTTATCTTGCCCTGAAGAGGTCTGTTCGCTCCCTGGACAGGAAACCACTTCCAGGAACAGTTGATTACTCAGCGCCAATACTCACAGAGTGGGGCTCCACTTTCCCACAGACAGGCCACACCCCGTCTTTGGTCATATTGCACTGTGGCATCCTCATTGCTGTGCTCAAAATGCCACCTTTTCTGTCAGTGATCACCTTAGGTTAATTAGGTAGCACAGAGTCATTTGATAGCACAATGCATTTCCATGGTAAGTGTCTTTTCCCATGGCTTTGTCTGTGTAATTTATCAATGCAATGGCATCCATCTCACAGTGTGCTTAGCTGCAGCCAAACACAGATACTTTATGTCTTTGCCATTGATATGATGAAAAGGCCATTGTACTATTTAAGGCATAGTGGTTTTCCCCCTTTCAGGAGACCTATATTGTCTGTCATGAAATAAAAACGTGCAGGATTTGGCAAGAGATTTGGCTGTTTTTTTTGTATTTGATGGTGCAACCTTGATATATTTGAATCTGGAAGAAACAGGAACAATGGATGGATTTGTTTCTGAGTTCATGACAGCGTTTTTTGAGCTGCATCATGAGAAAAACTGCCGTCCTGTTGAAACTGATAGGTAAGCAAGAGCAACCTCTGAGACATATTACCAAAGGGATCCAAAATATACTACACACATTTATTAAATTTGTTTTCCTTTCAGTTCTACGTTAAATGGTGTGTGTACTCAAGCACATTTTACTAAAGTGGATCTCTACTGTTAGAGAGCTAGATATTTTTGGTAATATCTTGCTGGGCAAGGTCACCTAAGAGCACTAGAGTCAGTGGTCCAAACTGATTGCTGGTACTCAGATGTGTGGAGAGGTTCATTAGTTTATCCAGCCATAATTTTGAATTTAGTTAAATTAATGCACCTATTCAATTATAATAGGTCCTATTCAGTAATTGTGCTGATGTAAACTTTCAAATTGAGAGCAAGAGCGATACAGTATATGTGTTTGTTTTTTGACAAAGCTGATGTGATTACTTGTCACTGTCAAAGGTGACATTTTTAGTATTTGTCCTCAGGTTCTTCTGAATGTATCAAATAATGACATTAGTTAAGCCCATGTACAGTGTATAAAGATAGCAGATATGACATATGCTAAGTTAGAGGTTGGAAGGGAATACCCCATACCTATACAATACTGAGGGTTAGGTCATTTCTGGGGATTCCTATGGAAGTAACCACTGAGGTTGACCGTGAAGTCTGATTTTGTCAAACTTGTGATACTTTCACTTTCTTTCATATGTTCTTTTTCCAGTCACATTGTACACATTTGCCTGTCATTCCATTATAATGAAACTATTATTAATCCCTGACCACTTTCAGCTTTGTCTGCTTGTCTTAGAACTCAGAACATTTTGAAAAGCACATTGTGTACAGATGCTAACCACTGGGGTCAGTTACTTTAATGAACAGAGGAAACATTGGGTAGCATTCATTTGGAATTATGCCTCTATAGTGTTCATTAGGTTATGTGGCCAAATTTATTTGTTGTAAGCTTGTATAATAATGACATCAATACTATGAGTGTCAGACCTAGTTTTCCAAATATGTGTAGACACATGGAGAGTATATGATGTGTATCTGAAAGAAGCATTTTTGTCAGAGACATCCAAACTTTGAGTGGCAGAACGATTTTTCCAAATGTGAACTTTTATTGTGATTTTTACATGTCAGTAACTGGGCCTTTTTCTACTCTGAAAGCGTTTTAGTTATAGATAAACTTCACAGTATACAGTAATTGGAGCTGACACAATGATTTTGGAAGACACAGAGCACTAAGTAGAAACCAATAGAGAAGTGTGCATATTTATTCCTGGAGCAGCTGCGGAGTGGCAGGGGTTAACAGTCTGTTGAGTGAACTGTGCGGAGGGTTGTGGTTTGGCCCTGTGTTGGAAGGTCGCCAGGTCTCCCGTCGTCTGCAGTGTTTTCAGTTGGTGATTGAATGTTACGTGCGAGGGAAGGGGCCCCACTGTGGTGCGCTGACTCAGAGCTCCCCTGGATCCACTACAGAGCAGAGCCTGAGAAAGGTAGAGCCTCTTTCACAACGCACCCCCGCCCTGAACCAGACCCTGTTCCACACCACCAGAGGACAAACAAGACCGCAACTCACGGTAGTGTTGCCAACAGGGGGGCCCCTGCTTATGGCTCGTTATTGGATGCAGACGAAAATGGAAGACTGCTTAGACTAGAAGAGATATCATTTTTTTTTTAAATCCCTATTCTCATATAATTGTTTTTTTTTTCATTTTGGGGAATTGGAGTGGATCCAGGGGTGCAGCATGCGCAGAGAAATGGAAATTGACAGCATGGAGTCGCAGCTCAGAAGAAGCTTTTCTTTCCCTCTCCCCACCCTGTCGTGCTTGATGGGTTCCTCTCATCAGCATTTGTTTAAAATCGCTTCTGAATTAATTGGAGTTCATTAATGCGAGCCTTTGTAACATGTACTGATACAGTCAATAATGTGACTAATAAACATAAAAAAGAATGTGTGTAGAATGCGTTAAACACTGTAACGCAGTCCCAGCAGACTCCTGCAAAATACAGGGTGGCAGGAAGAGAGGGGGGTATGATTAGCTCTGTGGCTAAATGGAAATCAGATGAAAGGCACTAGACGCTAAATACTGTAGCTATATTTTTAGAAATATGTGTATATGTTTATAGAATTTATTTTTTAAGAGTGGAAACCCTTTTCTGACTGGCATGTCTAAAGATAACGTTTATCTTTGTTATCTCATAAAACCTTTGTGGGGTTACATGGATTCACAGTTGCAGCACGGACCCCAAATTAGACAAATGTTTTTGTTTTTTTTTTTGAAGTGAACACCCCAAGCAGCTATAAGTGCTACCCCATTATAGATGAATCCTGGCTGTAATATGAATGCTCAAGTTATGCCTTTATATTAATGTAAGGAGCACTCCTGATGGGAGTTCTCTGCACAGCAGGCGAATATGACCTTGAAGAACTTGCTCATAGTAGACTGTGAGAACATAAAGTCTCAACAGCCCCTTCTCAGACTGTGCAGGCAGAAAAGAGTTAATGAGCTTCATTCAGGAGACACAATGTCCCACCATTAGGAGGAGAGCAGGGATAGAAATGTCTGCAGCTGCACTGTAGAGGGAAGCAATATCAGAATATACTGAGGTGATTCTTGCAGATACAACTGCAAACCCAAGTGGATTAGCAGGGAGATGAATGAATGCTTCCTTTTCTCTGAAAAAAAGCACACGTTAATAGGAAGCTTACCCATTAGAAGTAACAGCTGGCATCATTTGCATAATGCCCATCAAACACCATTTTCCCTGACTGCTTGTCAACCTTCGATAAAATGAAAAAAAAAAAAATCATAGACCTAGTACGATAGAGCAGCCAAACCCGAAATTACACGTAGGCACTGTAATTAAGAGAAATTCATTTGACAGATGTAAATTATCATCTGTCAAATACTGTTTCTATAGTTTGTTATGTTACACCCCAACCCCCCCCCCCCCCCATTAAAAATGCCCAAAATGAAATCAAGACCACAATAAATTCATTTATGTATGGGCATTTATGTTGATAGTCAAACTGGAGCTGTTGTCGGTTACGTTTAAGTTTTGAGACGTTTTGCTTTACCAAAAAAATTTCGCTCCTCTCAAAATGAATGTTCAAAAGTGTTTGAAGATAAACATGAAATACTATTTTAGCTTTGGCAGACTGAAGTTTTTAATAAATGCTGCACCCCTTGCATCCATTGAGGACACACAAAACATCATGATAAATTTAACATTAGTTTTATTGTGTGAACCGTGTCTTTATATGTACTTAATAAATCTATTATACTATATATATGTATTTGTGTGTTTATATGTGCCTATATGTGCTTATAAGAAAGGGACTATATATGCATTATCTTAATGGGATCTTGGAGGTAGCATCCAAGAAGCATGCGTGGTACCTGCAATGACCAAAGTGATTGTCAAAATCCATTCCCTCAGCACTACATGTTTCGTGTGTTTCAGCTGCTGTAAATAGGGGCTGATGGCCATGCACAATCAGATGGTGGATATACTGCTCTGCAATTGGGGAGGGGCATGATAAACACAGGCACGCTCAACAAGCTTCAAGCTCTTAGGTCACCCATGTGTTATCCTCCCGTCATTTGTCACAGGCAGGAAAAACCACCACTGGAAAAAAAACCCTTAGCTTAGCCCCAGTCTCTGCCGAGGATGGGGCCCTTTGTAGGGGCAGGCTCCCAAACAACAGGTGCCATTTCAGAAGTCATGGGTCTGACGTGACCCATGCCAGCAGATTGTGGCAACCTTTTTGTGTCAAAGCTGAACTGGTCACTTGGCGCAGCCATACAGTCACTCATATCACAAACTGTGCACCACCCACAGTTTGGTTTCATTCATTAAGAATTGAGCACCTTTTATTCCATACGCAGACTAATGCTGAAGACGTCTGAACAAATATATAAAGGCATATAATGGTATTAGTTGCTCTTTATGTAATTCACAGCAAAACCTATTTGCTAACAAGCACAATACAAATAAAAATAGGAATTTCTGATTTCTTTATTGTGCTGCTTTAGGAACTGCTGATTTCTTCATTGTGCTGAACACCCTATTAATGCAATATGGCTGTAGACCTCGGCAATTAAAATTCATCGGAGCACCCAGAGCACTGAGTTTTTTTCTCCACATCTCCAACCCCCCCCTCAAGCTTAGTGCATGTTTGTGTTCTGGGAAAAAAAAAAACGTTTATAGCTCTAGGCATTACAAAACAATACATAGTGCAGTCTACTGGTAGGTCTTTAGTCTTTTTAATTCATTTTTGATGCTCTTTGCTGTTGCTGAATGTCTGCAGCAGCTCGTAATAAAATACCCGCTGTGCAATTTTGCGAGTGTGTCAAGCGGAGCGTGACCAGATATGCAAATTTAATACAGAAGTGCCAAAGCGGAATTGTGGGTATTTCACATCTGCAAGCCTCATAAAGGCAGTTTAGAAATCAATGAATATATAATACGAAGGTGGCAAGACCGAATATAAATCCCTATTTATCGTCTGTGGAAAAAAAAATAGTTTGTTGTTTTGGGTCTGTCCTTGTTTTTCTTTTCGACAGAGTGTACAGAGCAGAGATAAAAAATGGGAAGTTTACTGTTGCATTGCACTATGTGATTAGCTTCGGTTAAATGATGAGAAAGGTCCTCCTGGATATGATGTGGCCCCTCCTTCCCCTCGGTGTTGGGGGGGGGGGGGGGGGGGGGGGGGGTTAGAGCTTGTCCCACCACAGCCCCAATACTGTGGTCAGATCTGTGTTTTGCACTTCCCCCAATATCCACCATTTACAGTAAAACAAGTGTCATTCATTTACTCGCATTATGGGCTGTAAATTCCGGTTTAATTCCCAAAACAAAACATGAGGGTGATGCTGGCCCAATCATACAGCTAAATCACCCATTTACTGTAGCTAATCAACTCAGCCTCATGGATTTGTACTAGATTTGAAATCAATATGAAAAAACTTAGAGTTTATGTTGTGTATTACATTGTGAATTAAATTGTGCAAGGATAGGAGTGTAGCCTTGATCTGACACTGTCATGTTACTATTACATTACATTATTGGCTGTTTAGCAGATGCTCTTATCCAGAGCGACTTACATAAGTTACAATTTACATGTCATCCATTTATATAACTGGATATTTACTGAGGCAATTATGGGTTAAGCTCCTTGCCCAAGGGTACAACAGTAGTGCACACGCAGGGAACTAAACCAGCAGCCTTTCAGTTACAAGTTCTGCTCCTTACCACTGTGCTATGCTGCTGCCCCTGTATGTCAGTGGTGGCTGGTGAGCTGGAAACAAGGGGAGCCCGAACACTACCTTTAAATCTATCATTACTTTCAACCTGTTCCCCTATGTCCTCCTCGATTAACAATAAAACAAATAATTCACAGAATAATCAACACCATTCGTGTAATTAGAATAAATGATTATGCTTGTGAAACACCGCAGATTGTCTGTAGTTTGTGTGCTATTGCGAAAGCTACAGCGTGAGATTGTTTAATTAACAAGGATGGCATTTATCGATTTAAATTACGTTAAATGCTCATGACACATCACAGCTTTTGTGAGGTCTGTGTTCTAAATGTTATTGTTCATTGCACTCAACCTAACCTAAAAGTTTATTCTCAGTAAATTAAATCAATTTAACTACATTTAGCTCTGTTTTGTAATTTGAATTTTGTAACACAAGAAAGCTATAATGTGAAACATTTAAGAGAAAGCTATGGGATTACTTGCCACTTAATTATTCAAATTGCCATCCTTGTTAATTAAACAATCTCGTGCTGTAGCTTTCACAATAGCACACAAATTTCAGATAATCTGTGGTGTTTCGTGAGCATAATCATTTATTCTAATTACGCGATTGGCGTTGATTATTCTGTGAATTATTTGTTGTTTTATTGTTAATCAAGGAGGATAAAGGGGAACAGGTTGAAAGTAATGATAGATTTAAAGGTAGTGTTCAGGCTTCCCCTGTTTCCAGCTCACCCGCCGCCACTGCTGTATATACTCTGCTCCTATATACTAGCAACAGGATAGTGTCACATTCTCATAAAAAATATAAGGGTACTTACCTGCTTAAGTGTCTCCAGTGAAAGTTCTGTCCAAATGGCACTTCATCCCCCCTAACAATGGTGCAGCGGTAAAATTTGAGAGAGGACCAAGGAATACATTACATTACATTACGTCATTTAGCAGACGCTCTTACTCAGAGCGACTTCTAAATAAGTGCATTACAATGCTAAGAGTAGTTATAGAAAAGTACTACAAGAGGTCAGTAAGATAAGACCCCTGAGTAAAGTCTGAGGTTGCATCCCAATAGTGCTAAATTGTGTCCTTTCCTCCATTTCTACATTCTTGCATCTTCCGTGATCCGGAAATCGATAATTGGTCACCCCCTTAAGGAGGTGACCAATTCCTTTTTTTTTTCCAATAACATAAACAGGCACTACAGAAATACAGAAGATATGTACACAACTTATAAGCAGCCAGACTGTAATGAGAAATCACAGTACAAATTAATTATATTTTGACAGCAGTTGTACACATCTTATGGATTTTTATTTCTGATTAATTTGTAAAGATGTGATTCAGTATTTTAAGTATACCTTTAAAACCATGTAATAATACCACGTGATACATTTTACTATTAAAATAATCAAAATAACCATACATTCCATGTTTTAAAAAATAAAACATCTGTCCTGAAGAGGGAAGGGTTCTTGCTAAACATCATGTATTCCATGTATTCAGAATTGAGTTTTGAATTTCTCCTCAATGGGCAGCACCAAGGAACAAGGAAGAGACACAAGGACACATCTCCAAAGTATTCAGGGGGTCTGGTCAAGGAGCTGCCTGCCCAGATATTATTCCCTACCCTGTGAAAAATGACCTTGTTTAGTCCAGACTGGTAAGATGCGCCCCCGCAGGTGTGGAGGACTCAGATGTGCTGTGTTTATAAGTGAGTGCAGCTCCAGCCTTACAGAGCCAAAATTTAAACATTATTGATGATGGTCATTACACAGGTGGTGCACATGTAATGGCGACAGCTCTACCAGCACATTGATCTAGCTGTGCCATGGCAAACACATCCAAGCTGCTGCAGGTGTTGGACACCTGTGGTCTCCCTACAGCTCTAGACCTCAGTCTTATTCCCAAAATGCCATATAGGGCAGCTCTATTAAACATGCCATTTGGGTAGATTTACAACAGGATTTGTACTAGCTCTATAGAGCATTTTGGTTGGAATTTCTCTTTCTCTAACGCAGCTGAATTAAGAAATTATTAAGCAGGGCTTCAGATAATGAGAATACGTCCAGCAAGACTTAATTAAGGTTACATGATTTGTCTTTTGTGTCTGCCCTTTACATTTCAAACCCTCTGGTTTACGGAAACCGGCACTGTGCGTGCTGCGAAGCCAAAGCAGGATGGTGGGCAGAAATGCAACAACATTTGATACAATGGTGTTATCCCGTGAGAATGTATTTCTTCATCCCCCTCCATTTGAAAGAACATGTGGAATTTTCATGACGTCTTTGTTACAATCAGGACTATCTTTAGACGAAGGAAATATATGAGAACCTTTGGCCAGGACTGCTCTCTCCTCTGCCTGATTTGCTATAGTGCTTGCTTGAATTCTGGCATGCGAAATACCACACTGCCTGTCAGTAAACATGCAGGCCAGGACGTCCGGTCGAAGCCAGGAGATATGGAGTTGACTACGAACAGCTGGTTCAGAAGGCTGAAGGGTCATCAGTGGGGTCAGGAGCGTTATCTGCTTACCTCCAGGAATGAGCAAGCTGGGTTTTGGCAGGCACTCTGAAAAGGCCCTTGAAGAATGACGTGTCATCGTGTTGCCCGCCTGATGCTCAGACAGGAGACCTCCCAGAGATCGTGGATGAGCTACATTATAGGCAAATGATGAGCTGAAATGGGTTGAATGAGCTGTTCATTTCTCTTTGTCATGTTATTGTAAAAGCATCCACATCATTCTTGTGTTACAAATACTGTAGATAATATTACTGTACAACCAGACTGGAATGATACTGGCTTTCTTCATTTCTGTCTGTTGTAAATGAGTTACAGGCTGAATTGGTTGTAGCGGTACATTTTATGTTTGCAGTTTATATACCTGTTTCTACTACTATGAATAACAGTGACATTTTTTTAGATTAGAGGACTTGACATAAGGGCTTCTGCTATCCTGTACAATGGCATTAGACACGGTATATAATTGCATGGTTGTCTGTTAGCTGCACAGATTCATTAATTGATTTTAACTGAATTAATGAAGAACCGAGTGGATTGAAGTGGTTATGAGTATCCATTAGTTATTTCAACAAGAGCATTTACACAAAAATGAAAAGATGTATTCATGTTTTTTTTTTATTTTTGTGCCTTTTAAACTTGTTTTAGTGTAAAAATTGTTTTTGTGATTCATTCTTTTAGTGTGCATAAACTCCATATTAATTTGTATTGACAGAATTGACAGTGAATTTTAGATTCCTTGTCATATATTTGCTCTGATTCAGTATCTGTTCGGTTACATGACTTACTTTCTAAATCCACACTGGAGAGAGCATCTGCCAAATGAGTAAATGTAAATGTCTTGCTGAACGGTTTTTTTAGAATATGGGCCTAAGCCACTCTATAAAACACAATGATGATAGTATAATATGTCAATTAAACATGATATATGTGCATAATCATTAACACTGGATTCAGCAAAATGAAAGCAAGAAGACTTACATAGGTTGTATACATTGCTAATGAGGTGCCAAAGCTTGCTTGTTGTCTGATCATTGAGCTTGCAATGAAGCATTTTTTTTCAGCTTAGGAAAGGTATGGATATCTTTAGCACCCTCTATGCTGAAGTGATGTGGGAATGTCTCGGTGCTTTGCTCTTTAATGATGGGAGGGGCATAATTTGACACAGTCATTCATCATGGGTACCTGTTACTGTGGTGACCCCATTACATGCTGAATCTCTACCTTTCAAAGTATTATCTGAGAGAAAGTGAGAGAGAGAATGAAAAGAAAGATAACAAACACATCAGGACCCACATATAAATTGCATCAACACATCAAAATACCCAGTGTGTGCTTGTTCTGCTAGATAAATTGTTTTAGGTGTTTTTCTTGGCAAAAGATGAGTTACATGGCATCTTCATATGGCATTTAGCAGATGCTTTTATCCAGAGCAGCATACATAGCATACAATTTTTTGAATGTTACCCAGCTGGATATTTACTGAGGCAATTCTGGGTTAAGTACCTTACCCAAGGGTACAGCAGCAGTGCCCCAGTAGGGAATCAAACCAGCAACCTTTTGGTTATGAGCCCTGCTTCTTACCATTATGCTACACTGCCATTATTTCATGCGCATTGAAAATAGCTGTTTACTGTCTCGGAGGTCTAACTGATGACAAAGGATCTGCAACGTCTTCCTGCACAGCCACAGCCTTGCAGAGCATTGCCACCCTTCTTCCTCGGCCCCTCTGAGCATGCCCAGTGGATGAGGGGGGATCATGTCACCCATTGCCTGCAGTCGACTGTGCCGTCACCGGGGGGGGGGGGGGGGGGGGGGGTGGGAGGGGGGCACATGGTAAGCGGCGGCACCCAGGGGACCCCCACGCAGGCCCACCGGAGAGCTGCTCCATTAGAGGTCGGGTCATGTGTGAAGCCGCTGCGGAGCTCTGATAAGCGCAGCGGGCCCTGCCAGTGAAAATGACAGCTCCGGCGGCGCGGGGACAGAGGAGCTCTGCTACACCCACAGTCCTAAAACCAGATCTGTTTTCCCGGGAAATGAGCTTGAAGGCTGCGGGGAGGAACGTTGCACGTTACCCCTCACATCAGAGTCCAAGGTTCAGCCGAATGTTCGGTGGCATTAGAACCGCGTCTCAGACGTTGGGACGGCACGCTTCGTTTTTTCCCCTTTGAATGTAAATGTAGCGTAACAAGTCATTACCTGTGCAGGGGTGTCAGGGCTCTTGTGTCTGGTGTGTGGGTGTTCCGCCAGCAGAAGGAGGAAGCCAAATCGGCGCTGGATTGTGAAAGCGATATCAGCTCTGTGTCTCTCTGCAGAGCTGCCACAGAGCCCCCCGGGCAAGGAGGACCTGGATGACGGAGCGGCGGCATTGCCTTTCATTGCCATTTGGCAGCCACTGCGGGCTGGGGATGCAGGCACTTAGAGATGCCATCATTTGGTTTCAGCAAGCAGGATTATAAACAGGAAGAACTGCAAGCCTCCGAGCCATTCTCCTCTGACTGAGTTAGGTGGCTGTGTCGCGGCCCTCATGAATAGCTACTCAAGTTTCTGCTATGGCTGGGACGAGCGCGGAATGATAAAACCCATCACACGAAACCTGGAGGAGCACAAACTTTCAGCCACGCAGAAGCAGGCAGTACAGTCGCCATAACTGCATCCTTGTCGGCGCAAGATCCTTGAACAGGTCTCGTGTGCTGTCAGTGTGTCATTTTTTGTCTTTTTTTCAGCCAGTCAAATTCAACATTTTATGGTGTTTGTCAGAAAGTTTTTATTTTACATGAAAATTTGAGGGGAAAAAAGAAAAAAAAATCTCTGTGTGTCACATTGGTAAATGTAACTGAGTTTATGTTATTCTTGAATTTGAAAAAAGTCACTTTTTAAATCCTACTATCCTTAATGCTGTATTTTAGAAAACCATTCAAGGAATTGAGGTGAATACATTGTACTACATTGCATTATGTATCGCTTAGCAGATGCTCTTATTGCATAGCTTACAATTTGGATGTTATTCAGTTTTATAGCTGGACATTTTTGTAACAAAGTTAAGGTTAAGTACCTTGCTGGAGGGTACAGCTGCAGGGGGGCACCTGGGAATCAAACCAGTAAACTGGGTTACAAGCCCTGCTTTTTATCAGCACACTGCTGCCTATCATGTGTCAACTATTGGTGAGAGTTGCTATTTTTCCATGTATTCAGATCTGATTTTTGCAATATTAGCTTTAAAGGGAAATGTCTCATTGATTGTAGATTTTTAGGGGTGCTGCCAATATATGAAGCCCCTGAGGTATCACATAGGAAAAATATTGATGGGAAAAATGCAGATAAGACTGAGATTTTTTTACCTTCTCAGGAAGACAGCTTTCTCCAAGGAAAATAACTAATTCAGACTGTAATTATGTGTCTAGCTAGCAAGATATCTGTAGCTGTCTCAAGCTAAGGCAAGTACTTAAAGGGACACTCCACCCAAAACACTGAAATGCTGCTAACCATTAAAATAATACATAGAGGTTGTCCATTCCTCAAGGGTAACTGAGGTCTCTAAACTATTGAAGCTTCTCAGTTGGTGCCAGTGGCTCAGTGCAGCCTAGTGGAAGTAATGGCAATCAAGCTGATTTAAAGCAAAAGCGGCCAAATAAATATTATTCTGACAAATTTGATTCCAAAAGCGATTGGCCTTGCTCTTGAAACAAGTCCCTGCTGAATTGAACCATATGCTAATTGTCCATTACTGTGTTATCATGTTTCTAGTGTTGTCGAGGAAAATTGCTGCATATATGCTATATTAAATTTTCCCTCCCTCACTCAGCCATTTTCCCCATGTCCAGCTCTGGTAATGTTTCAAATGAATAAAAAGATATTTCCTTTTCATTTGGAGTGGGAATCTTTTTGCCTGGTCCAAATAGCCCGAGAAACAGGAGTGTCCCTCATCTATTTACTCACCCATTTACTCACTCACTGACCAGCTCCCCCAAAGTAACAACAGTACCTTTGTCTTACCATTAGATGGAGAAAAAGTGCAACTATAGGGATCTGTCAATTTCAGAAGTCCAGGGGAATGGGCTCGCTGAAGAGTTACTTCTTTGGCTACCAGATTTTGTGTGGATTTTCCTGGATTAAACAAGACCCCTAGAGTGATGTCAGGTCGAAGTGAGAAGAATAGTATCTGTCATTTCCTCTTTTGTTCAGTGCACAGTAGCCTGAGATCACATCTGAGGCTGTGGAGTTGAAACATCGGGTAAGTTTGTTTGAGAATTGCCACAGATGTGCAGAGACTGGGCTGATATTTTCATGTTTTGAATACCTGAAAGAAAGTTGAAAAATAAAGCCACCTGGGCTAAGCCATGCACATCTTTTCATCTGATTACCAAGTAGATATCAAGAAAGCTTATCTATGTGTGTGACAGCATGCAGAATAGTCTCTAGTGCAGCCTATGAGAGGACACTCCTGGGCTGAAGGACTCTGCGTGCTGCCATTCTCCTGAGACTTGATCACACACACTATAAATGCAGCCACAGACAAGGTGGCAGTTGATGAAGACTGGTTGATCTCTGCCCTCACCTCAAGGGGCTGCTCTGACAGGCTAACCCAGGGCTGGTCCTGGCGAGCAGATCACAGAGATGGAGCAAATTCACCCAAGCAGATTGGTGGCAGTTAATCTGTTGTGGCTGATAATGACTTTGCTTTGGGAGACCAGGATGGCATTGCGTGTGGTCCCGTGGTTACAGAGGATGCCAGTCGCTGCCAAGAGAGGCCCAATCTCTTTGTCATGCACTGCCAGGTCCTCAAAGAATGGTCGCTTGCTTTAAATGAATGGCATTTGTTTTATGGCTTTTTACTGAACACATCAAGTCATACTCCATTCTCAGCGCTGTCGCCGTTGGCATGTAGATAGCGGCTGAGGAGCGATTAATTGTTCCTGCACTTCCCTGTATCCTGGAGATAGTATCTGATGCAAATTTCCTCCATCACAATTATAGTGGCTGCTAACTATTGACATTTACGAGGGTGCTGATTTGAATTATCAGAGACATTAGTAATTTGGGGGTGTGACTGGATTTGGCTCCGTACAGAAGAAAGAGGAATACATTTGGCACAAAGGTTAGTCACTGAAATAAAACCCAACAATTCCGTTCAGAAATTGCATCTTAAAAGCTGCAATCACAGTGAGCTTGATAACAGAGTGATGTAATGAAGTAGTCATGTAGCTCTGTAAGTTCCCCTTCAGCAGTGGGAGAGAAATAGCTGCTTTTGTAGTTGCTGTGGCAGAGAATGTGGCACAAGTTGCACTGGGTTGCCATGGGAGCCATGAGCTGCGCGTGTGCGTGTGAGAGAGAGTGTGCATGCGTGTGTGTATCTGGAGATTGCATCAATGAATCGCTGGTTATCTCACAAAGGTCTAATGCACTGGCTGTAGACAGTTTCATTAGCCTGGATCAACCAGCACACTAAGACACACGGCTGACGTCGGCTTGGCTAAGGCTTAAAAGCTCCTCTAAAAAAGTAAAATAAGGTTAGGATGACGTGACATCAGGGGTCAGCATTTCTAATCTGGGAGCAATTACAGTCAGCAGTGGAGCAGGAGGCACTGCTCTTGCAGCTAAATGTGACACAAGCATTCACTTTGGATGAGAAGAAGCAGTGAAATGCAAAAATACACGGGATTCACCCTTTTCCTCCCTCTTTTCCTTCATCGTCTGTGCCCTATTTAATTTTCATCAATGTCAAGATCAACAGTAATTTTTTTCACACAGAGAGGACCTGAGGAGATGGAAGCAGGGTCACACTGAGATGCTGTCATGCATTCTAATGCTTTCTCTTTTTTTTGAACACCATGACCGAGTTCTTCCTCAGCACTGCCTCGTGTGGCTGCTGGCGCTGTCCTTTGGCGCCCATCTGCTGCCCTACGTTGACCCATCTACCCCCAGCTGCCCCAATCTGCTGTCTATGGCTGCCACCACACTCTCGGCTGTGCCAGCCTCACAACTGGCAATGCTCGGTGTCAGCCTTCTCAGTACAGGCTGCCAGTGCAACTGCCATCATCGATGAGATACATATACACATATACACACACAGACGCAAGCGTGCACGTACTGTCGACGGTCACACATGCACTGCACTTCTGATACATTCGACCCTCTCACATGCACACACAGTCCAATATGGCTGTACTCATTCATTAAACAATCTCTCAGAGGAGTCATGACTCTTCTAAGATAACTTTTATATTAGAGCCAGCTCACACTGTTCCTCCAAAACTCACTGATAAAGAATACTATTTCACCCAGCATAACTTGAAAGTGTCTTTCTGATGACAAACAAATGGTTAGTCACTTCTAACCCAAAAATTTATTTTTGGCTGTTTGCCTCTTATGCAGCAATGAACATCTTTGGTGTGAAGGAAAACCCACAGCAGTCATTTTTTTTCTATTTCTGGGTTTTACAGTAAATGAACCTGAAAATGAAAATCTAAGTATTATAAGGTTAATAATCTTTGACATAATAAACACAATAGAATTTGATGTGAATTTGTTCACAGCAGTGCATGGTCTATATACAGTTGTAGAGTATATACAAATACAATACAATATATGATTGGTTTTCGATGGGGTTATGGGGTTGAAAAGCAAGGAACTCTCATCCTGTCCTTGTGAATTATTGCATTGAACCAAAGACACTGTTCAGAAAACCACTGGAACATTGAATAAAAATTACCAACAGAGCTGGCTGCTCCAACCCTTACTGGTGTAATGGTCAGCGGCGGTAGAATAAATCAAAACATAATTATGGTTTTAGCCCAGCTCAGCATTTACATAAATGCTCATAAGAGAGGAATATTATGTTGTACAGGAAAACACAAGTGATAAACTAGCCCACACTCAGGGGCCTCCCCAATGAATAACACGGCATTTATCAAGCAGATGTTATTGCTCTGCCTCTAATGACGGTGGCCATCTTCTGCAGCTTAAGAAAAAAAAAAAGAGCTGGTAATGGATTTTGCGTGGGGGGTGGTGGGCGGGCGGGGAGGTAAGCCGTGATGGATCACGTCGAGCCTCCCTCCCAAAGATCCCCTCCCATCTTCGCCCCATCGCCCCCAACCATAAGCAGACGCCCTGACGGCCATCAAAATGTCACGACAAGCATATGTGGTGGGACAGTTGGTACACATCACAACGCCGTCACCCTCGGGGAAGGAGGGGGGACGCGTGCTGAGATACGCTGAGAAATGAGTGTTGACGTGTCTCATTTTTTACATTCGGTGTACTTCTCTGCTCCAGCTCTGTCCGGAACCATCCGCTGTCTCACAAATGATGCATAAAATGCAGGGGAAATGGGAATACTTGGAGTACAAAGCTTGAGCAAGGAGGGAACTGTACAACAACAAACAGTGAAGAGTTTGTGTTTGCCTTCCTCAGCTCTTTGGTGCATGTCCAACAATGAGACCCACCGAGTGACTACGCCAGAGCTAAATGTGCGGTCTTTTCTAGTTTTATGTCTTCAGCAGGTCAAGATCTCTAAACAGGTCACACAAGGCCTAATTCCAAAACAATGTTTCACTGTTGTTTTCCAGATTAAGCCCCCCCAATGTGAGGCTGTTACATTGATTCACATTCCACATGTCAAATGTGGGGGGTGAGTGTTAATCTCTGCAATAAAGAGTGGAATATACTTAACCCCGAGTCGCTGGAGCCACATACAGTCAGGGGCAACAATGGCGTTTTTGAGGAGATAAATGGCAGGACAGACGCGAACGTCACCGGCTGCAGTGGTTGATCTCCAGGGCCTGCTGTGGCTCAGGGACGTCGCGCTCTAACCAAACACAGGGATGCCACACATTAGAAGCAGGGCTACTGTTTCAGCTACCCGTATTCTGTTGCAATTACACGGTTCACTGGCGGTGATTATAGTTCTCCTTCAATACCGTCATCTGAAGTTTTGGTTTGCTGGCTCCTTCATAATTTACCGCCAGGGCATAATGGTCCAGTCTTGTGGAAAAGGGGGATGATAAATGGGGCTAGCGAGGGCTCATAGATTTATTAAATTTCTATCAAACGCCGTAACAGAAAAATTCAGCTTCAGTCTGAAATGGGCTCCGATTTTTTTTTTTTTTTAATCAAAATTCATGAGTCTCTGATTCGTAGTTGAGCGGGCCCACGGAAGGCTTGAATCGAAGACTGATTAAAGAAAATAAAAGGCTTATTTGATGTAATTTTTCAATGACACCTTTTAATTGGATGTTAAATCCAATCCTTATCTGCCTTCCCACAGATAGTGCTCCGTACCATGCTCTGGTAGTGTCACTTCTACTCTAACCAATATCCGGAATAACAACTGACTTCACACTTTGCACTCATGTGGGAAAAGAGGCCGCTTTTGTCAACTGTGCGTACTAATTAAATATGCAAATCAGGGTGTTCGAAGTTGTTTTTTTTTTTCTTTTTTTTTTACGAGTTGTCTTGAAATAAAGAGGAGCAAATAGGTCGAGTGCAGCATGAGAATGGAGCTTCTTTTCTCTCTTTTTTTTCTTCTTTTATTTCCCAGCACCCTGAAAGCCAGCTTATAGGGGGAATGGAGGCATATTATTCTCATGAGCCGGCGATTCTTAAAGCGGCCTCCCCCAGGGTAAACACTTGGTCGACACGCAAACATTAATTTCCTCCAGTTCCATCGCGGAAAGACCAAGGTGCTTACTAGCGTCCCTGCCCACCCTTTTTCAACTCTCCTTACGCCCCTGCGCCAGCCGCTGTGAGTGCACTTGTCCTTCCCCAATCGGCGAGGTGTGCAAAATACAATTATAGCAGTGTACAAATACTGACTGCCTGGGGGCGGCGGATAGCTCCCTTGCTTGTGTGCAGTACACTGAAGCTGCATTTGGGTCATGAAATTGATGCCATGGGTGTTGGGGAAAATTAGATTTGCTGCAGTCATTATGTTTAACTGTAGTACCAGGTGGTACTTTACAGTATGTGCTAAATGATAGCACAGTTCTCATCAGAGGCCTGGTTGTTCCTTGAGTTCCCAGTAGTATGGAACCGGGCCATCTTTTCACTTAAATGCCATTGTGTTTCATAACTAGAAAGGTGACACAGAAACAATCAGTCACTACGTAGCGTTACTGAACTTTAAAGCTGTCTTTTCTGAAAAAGCTCTGTAAAAGGCTCCTTTTCTGAAACTGCTGCAGGTCTGAAGTGATGTGAGGATTGATACAGGTGTTTATCTCTGGGATCAATCAACTGAGAACTGATTCTCCTTCTCAGATGTCTTTTTTATTGTCAATAGCTCAACTGCCAGGTTGTATATAAGTGTCTTTTTTGCTTCCTTCAGACAACTTAACGAGAGATCAACTTGTACTTTGCGAGGATTAAAGCCTTTTTTGTAGCATTCCGTAGGACTTTCAGTATAATTCCATGGCAGTTTTGTAATGTCCCCTGTATTTACGGTGTGTGCACTGTATGTTTGTTTATGTCAGTGTGCCATAGACGATTATATCAGATTATTGTCAGATGTCTGTTCTGGGTTCTGTGGAGGTGCTGCCTCCTGGGGTCACTCTGCCAGGGACGGTTAGATTGGGCTTCATGTCAAAGCCAGCGGCATGTCACCCCCTTCTGGTGTCCCGTCACCTCACAGCTCAGGTTTCTCCAGATCGCGAGAGTGGTGAGCGGAGATCACTTGCACTTCCACCCAGCGCCATCGCTCTGAGTGTTCTTCCATCTGCATACGATTTCAGACCATGAAAGATGCAGGAGGTCATTTCACCCAGACGGACCAAGTGCACTGACGTATGACCCCAGCTGACTTCAAAGGCTTTTGATCGTCCCTCATGCTGTTCATAAGGTCTCACCAGTAGGTCAGTCAGGTGAGGTCCTTGTAGTATAGTGGCAGAGGTAACTGTGTTAACAGCATCACATAAGGAATGAACCACATCTTAAACTGCCAGCTACATCCCTTTGCCATATTTATTTACTTTAAAGCCTTGTTGCTGTTTTTTGTCTGCTAAGAATAAAGCTGATATACAGTAGGAAAGATGAGAAAGCTTTTGTGACAATAAATTACACGAGGCATAATAATAATACTTCCAAAATGGTTATATGGCAAAGAGTGGTTGCAGGTTCGGGCACTGCTCCTGTATCCTTTGGCAAGGTACTTAACCCATAATTGCCTCAGTAAATATCCAGCTCTATAAATGGATAACATGTAAAACTGTTACTTATGTATGAAATGCCAATAATGTAATGTAATGTAAAGTACTACTTCCAAAATGGTTATAGGGCAAAGATGGAGAAGTACAGAAAGTAAATGCAATAGCTTTTGTCGCTTGCACTGCAAATTAGGAGAGGGAAACCTGTTGCAAATGTCAAACAATGAACTGTGGTCAGTACCTTGTTTCTTACAAAGAGACGTTTCTGCCTCTGCTGTGCCACACCTGAGTCGGGTTGGCTTTTGCATGCCGCATGCTCTCGTGCAGCGCCGCCCCCCAGTCAGCACGCCAGCGGAGACGCGCTATTCATTAACCGCAAGACGGCTTATCCACAGCCCTCCCTCCCCGTGGCCACCCGCCATGCTGTCGTAAGAGCATTCTTGATAAAATATTTATTTCCCTCTAATCCTCTGCATTATTGCTTTTCGAATTCGCCTGCCCCGGCCTGAGCTCGGGGGCTCTGGAGTATGATGTAACAGCAGCATGAGAGTCCTGCAAATTTGGCTGGCGGCTCAGAAGGAGCCAGAAGAAAGGTTGGAGCTCTCGTTATCCGTCGCACAGAAAAGGCCACTGACTTTTCATAGGCGCCAGAGAGGGTTTAGGGAGGCGCTTGGGCTCTGATAAATTCCCACATTTGAATAAATGGGGAGTCAGTCATGTGGGGCCGCATGCATGTCACAGGAAGGTAAAACCCTTCTCCTGCTCTCCCTGTCAGCCTGATGAATATTAATGTGGCTCACAAGCCATCGGTAATGTGGCTTCTGACAGCCGACAAATCAGCTCACAGAGGTAAACTCTGAAAATGCTGCGTCCTATATTCCCTGCGGACCTTCCAGTCAAAGTCACTTTAAAGTGTTGTATGTGTGTGAGTGTGTGTGTGTGTGTGTGTGTGTGTGTGTGTGTGTGTGTGTGTGTGTTTGTGCATGCATGTGTACATGAGTATGTTATGACTATAGCATACAGCCCTGAAGTCCATCACTTTGCAGTTTAGCCTTTTTTGAGGACACAGACTATATGTGATGTTAAAAAAGCAACAATCAGGAGACTTTCAATAAGAAGTGTTTGCTAGCTGGCAAACAAGGATGGAAAAAAATCTCTTTTTCTCTTTCACAGAAATATTCTTGATTGCCATCAGTTTGAACTGACCTAACATAGTTGAGAAAACACAAAAATGTTTTTTAATAAGTTTAATGCTTTGCAGAATTAAGGCTCGCAAGGGCAAAGCCTAAACAGGAAAAATAAAATCAAGCACAGCTGATCACTTACTGAGATTGGCGTTTTCATATGGTATTTATATTTTACTCATATTTTTATGAACTATTAATTGCATATATAATCCACAGTGATTTTAGACAGAAATATGGAAGTCATTTTACAGTGAAATGAAGTTATTTGGAATAATATGGAAATGATTACTGGGATTGCTGCAATGTTTTAAAAAATGAAGCATAGTTCAGGCCACAGACAACAATTAGAGTACACTGTGGAATGCAAGCAGTGTCAGTAGTTTCATTCCATTTCATCTCATTCTTCACTGGACCTTGTAAAGTTTAAAGAAAGGAAGGTGTGACCTGTTAAAAGCTGACCCTTTTTTGCATAAACATCTACTTTACACACCAAGGACAGTTAGCCTTCTTTTCAGTCTTTGTGTAGTTCTCTTTGTCTTCAACTCTTAAAAACAAATTTGAGCATCAGTTTTAAGTGTTTTATTACACACATAATGTAAGAAACTAAAAAAGTAATATTTGTTGAAAAATGTCCCTCACATTTAAGTACAAAGAACTTCAGTTAGATTGAACAGAGACTTAAATCCAGTTAGATCCCATTCATAATCCATTCACTCTGATTGCTTTCATTGGAATGGTTTAAATAGAGCACATTATCCGTGGAAACCTTGTCACTGTCTTACCACAGGCTTTGACTCACTCCACCTGACAACAGCACCAACAAGAATGTTACCTGTTCAGTGCCTTAACTGTGTGGCCACATTGGTTGCTGCCCCAGTTTCCCCATTGAAACATCTCTCCACCTATCTCGTGTATTATTATGAGGCAGGGATTTCTTTGCATGAAGATAATGTGCAGCTTTCCCATACAAACTTGAATATATGGTAATATGCTGAGAAATATATTGTTCAGTTCAAGAATATATTGCAAATACATTTAAAATATATTAATTCATAAATGTTATGTATTCATATATTTTTATATAATATAAAGAAAATATATTGCATGAGGTTTTGCTGATGTCTCTGTTTTTTAAGTGCATGACCTGTATATATGTCCTCATAACACTTCATAGGTATTTGTTCAAGTACTTTAACAGGAGTTTTGTTGTTGTTGATGTTTGTTATTTCTATTATTGTCAGGGATGATCAGTCAGAAAGCTCAACAGACGTTTGCTATTAGTTCAACTGGAACTAATTTATACAATTAAGGTCACTCAATCATGTGCATGGCCTGTTGAAAAGCAATATAAGAAGAATGAAGAGAAAAACATGAAGCCCCTGCAATAGGAGGATAGACTCCATACTAATAGCATCCCCAGGGTCCGGGTCAGCTTTCATCACTTTACGTCTCTCTAACATCACAGGCTGTAAAGCCACTGTTTGACCTAGCATAACACCTCAAACAGAGTTAACCCTTTCCATTCTGAGCCATCTGAGGCCTGAAAACCTGTCCAAACCTAAGCCCCCTTTCAAGCCCGGAACGTAATATGCCATGTTTTTACTCTACACTTTTGAAATGGGGACAAACAGATGGGCCTCGGAATGAAGTTGCACACTGTGCATAAATTGTATATTTAATTAGGCCGCACTGCGACATAAATCTGATTGCTCTCAGCCTGACAGGAGTGCTTAGATTAACGTCACTCCGAAGGAAGTCATAAGCAAAATTTGAATTAAGGAACCGATAATGAGAAAAGGAGAGAGGATGCTTAGCCCAATGGTTTGGCTCGTAATTGGAATGCATGTGAAACATACTGCTCCAACTAATTAGCCATAGCCGGCAGAGACGGAGGGGTCAGGCCATAGAAAGGTTTTTTTTTTTTTTGGATGAAAGGGACAGAGGCAGTGACAGGAAGGGGATTGTTTGCTGGGAATGAGTGCTTTTAAAAGAATGCTGTCCTAGTCTCAGCTGGGTTCTCGTGAGGCTGGCTCACCCCAGCTTAATGACCTCTGAGGCCTCCCATGTCTTCTCTACTGCTTACCAGCACGCACAGTGCAGAGAAACTGCACAACACTGCGAGTTGCTCTTGCCAGGCGAACTCAGCCTGCCAATGCTCAGGCATTGTGTAACCATTCTTGGGTTGGCAAGGTCTCAGCGGTGGGACCTAAAATGTTTGTTATCTCTCCGCAGACCTCAGTGCCGTTTGTATATAACTGATTCATTGTGAAAAAATCACATCATTAACTAAATTCTCCCTTGTTTTATATGTATGTTCTGAACATACGTATATGATAGCAATATCTCATTATCAAAAACGTAACAATATCAGTTTGTCATTCTTCCACTGCTACTACTCTTCTTGTTTTTCTTTTCCCTAAAAAAGGTTGTTTTTGTTATTGATAATACTAAGAGGCCTAGAAAGCACTGATTGTGTGTAGACATTTTATAATTAGCTATTTCTGTTTTCTTCCCCTGGAAATTTACCCATCAAGCACAGAAATGTTTGATTAAATCTGGTTGGATTGTAGGGGGCTTTGAGCCAGTTTTGTACCTAAAGGTAATGTGATATGGCTGGTATATAGCATTCTGTAGTATTTATATTCTTTAATAAAAAAAAATTCTGTACTCACAAGAGTGAAGTAGAGTCATGAAGCTTAGCACAATTATATATATATATATATATATGCTATTGGGTAAATTCAGTGATAGAGTAGTATTGTTTACTGTGCATTGCTGTACAGGTGAACATGACTTTTGACTGCATGGCGGCAGGAATCTAGTTCTGTCTATAGGGCCCTCAGATCAGCAGGAGCTCTCTCCTCTATTCATTCCTCTTCTGCTGCAGGGCTGTGGAGAGAGGAGCTTCCCACCTTTCAGCTAAGTGAATAATCGTCTCTACAGCGCAATTACAAGCCCGCATTCAATAACACCCGCCGTGCTCCTTTCACCTGCTCGCGGGGTGTGAACTGCTGTAGCCTTCACACTGGTTCCTGGAGTAGTCTGGAGCGGCGAAACATCTGTGAGCATTAGAAGTCCTCTATTTCACTGTCTTGCAGGCTTCATTAACACCGTGGCTGATGTCATTAGATACAGTGTTCAAAGGGCCAAGAGTTCATTAACCTCCTTCAAAGGAGAGCCTCCTACACCTGCATTTGTACCTTTCTCTTTGTGTTAAAAAATAGATGTCACTTTTTTAGGTGATGGGTTTTGACTCCCTCTCACTGAGACTCTTAATTCCTTCGCCCCCTTCCCCCACCCCCGGTCTTGAATGTGACATTCATAATTTGCTCGTACCGATCAAGCTAATTAATTTTGCAGGGCAGAGTAGTTGCTAGGCTGTTGCTCCAGGTGCTGAATGATTAGCGAGCCCAGATTAATACTGAATTAAAGTACCTGGTGATTACACATCTCCCTTCCCGAGGTCTGCTTTATGCCTGGGTGGTCATATTTTGAAATTTCCCCAGAACCAGCTTTTCCCGCAATCACGTTTCTCTGAGCATCTGAGAGATGTTGTGCCTTGCATGGCAATGAGGCCCCTTTGTTCCATCTGGTGAGAGAGCGCTCAGAGCATGGGCAGCATGCTGAGCCACTGCGCAGCCAGAATAGGTGCACATGGAGCCCCCCAGGCCTGTGGCTCAGCTCACGCACACACACACGTATACACCCACGCATACACACACACACACACACATGCTTACACATGCACACACACACACACACAAATGCACACATTGAGGTACACACACACAAATGCACACATACACTTACACACATGCACGCACACACACACACACACACACACACACACATATACACGCAGACACACACACACACACACACACACGCACACACACACACACACGCAGACACACACACACACACACACACACACACGTATACACGCAGACACACACACACACACACGCACACAAATACACCCACGCATACACACACACACACACACACGTAGACACACACACACACACACATGCTTACACATGCACACACACACACACACACACACACAAATGCACACATTGAGGTACACACACACAAATGCACACACACAAATGCACACATACACTTACACACACACAAACACACATACACACACACACACATACACACACAGACCACACATGCACAGACACACACACAAACATACACAAACAAACACACACACACACACACATGCGTACACATACACACACACACACACACACACACATACACACGCACCAACACACACACAAGGCTTTATAGGCATGTATGTGTTTGCATCTGTGAGGAATAACAGGTCTATCTCTCCTCTTTGTCACAAGTACTCTCTGTGGGATTGGTTAAGGAATCATTTGCTCCAAGAAAGTAGTATATAAGCTACTGAGAGAATGTAAAGAGCAGATGATGAGAGTGCCTGTGTAAATTAAAAAAGACAAAGTAATCAAGCTACATTTTCTTTCTTTCACCTTTTTAACTGAAGGAAAAGACTATGGATTTAGATAAGGCAGCTCCTATTATTAGCATAGATTTACGATAGCTGTGCCAGTGGTGTGGTTTCGATAAAACAGAACTGAAGCAAAGCTGGCCCCTTCAGGTCACTGAAACCTAGCGTTTTCAGACACATCTCTCTGTATCACGTTAGGCTGTTTCGCCTTATGGCGAGTATCACGCTAAGTGGAGGTGGCAGGGGCCGCCAAGGGCTCCTCGGGGACGCCCCCCATCCGCCCCCCCCCCGTCCGGTCGTGCCATCACCCAGCATTAGCGTCTCCGCCGCCGTGCCCAGGGATCGAGGGGGCCTGTCCTCCAGAAACAATCGAGCCTCGCCAAGTGAGCAGCGGCCAGCCTGTGGGGTCTGTAGGGTCTGCCTGGAGACCGGGGGTGCCCTTCCTGTGCTCTGCAGCCACTGCAGTCCCACGCTGCCCCCCTCCTCTGCCGAGGGACACAGAGATCGTGGAGCCTGTCACAGGTCATGAGCTAGACCCCTGCTGGGTGACTGAAGGGTCATCCACAGGGGCCTGTGTTACTGGCTTCACACCTGTTTAAAGCTGTATGGACTCAGTGGACAGAGGAGTGTTGTAGCCTGATGCCATCTCACTGGCTCATTGCAGTGCGCCACTCAGGGGCCGTGTGTAAAGTGTTGTTTTTTTTTTTTTTTTAACAATAAAGATTGTTTTATCTAACATAAGGCCCCTGAGTGCTGCTGAACTTTATGATGAGCTGTTTGCCAGGCAGCAGTTCTTGTAGCAGAAGGTCTGCTCCTCTGGTGTATTGTGTTTTTTGTTAGTGTTTGCTCTTCTTCTGCTGTCGATGCTGGAGAAGAATCTAAACTGTGGGGTCACTGTAGGTGCAATGAGACCTTTTACAGGTGCCAGGAAGTGGTGTTTGCACGGAGTGTTCGAAACATAATGTACGAGAACACATGAGGGGAATCTCCAAGCCCTGTAAATGAAGTGTGGAAATCAGATTAGCCGTGTGGAAAATACACACAGGCTCCAACAATGTTGAACGCTGAAACAGAAATATGATTCTGAGCCAAAAGAGAGGTGAGAAGGATACAAAAAAAAAAAAAAAAAAATCTCTCAGGAATTGAATTCGCTAAAATACCTGATTACTGAAATCCTGCAGAAAATGAGTTTTGCGTATGGCTTGAGAAATTAAAGATGGATTTTTGGAATCGTTGGAACAAGCGTGTCAGCCAATTGCTGTGCAACAAGACAGAATCTCTATTTTTGATTTTCTATTCACAATGTTGGTGGAAACTGTCTGGCAGTAGTGACATGTGTTTCATAATTAAGCAGTAACGAAAGATCAATTCAATTCAATTCAATATGCAACAGGCGGCACGTCAGACTCTTGTCTGAGTCATGTAATCTGAAATATTAGGCTGTTTAGCACGTTGACCTAAATTGCTTAACTTCTCATTTGTGATGAATGTCTTTTACATCAGCACTGGGTGCTGTGGAATGAGGTTTTATCAAGTTTTAGTAGTATATTAACTGATGTTCCAAAAAAACTGTTTAAAACTGCATCAAAGAGCAGCAAAACTTTTAGGAAGCATGCCAAATGCCGGTAATCCCAAAATTTCTCCACATCTAGTCCTGTTTTCTGGCAGCCCTGAGCACTCTGTGTACCACAGCGTTATTGCTTTGAACAGCCTTCCTGGCGGATGCTAGGCACCTTCTCGAGAAAAGGGAGAGAAATGCACAAAAGCGAGAGCACAAAAGAGGAAGGGAGAAGGAGAGAATGAGCGTTTGCATTCATCGGGCCCGGTTTAATTTGATGCGGGGATGCTTTGAAGTAAAGCCAGCTGGTCTTAGAGGATGGCATCTCAAGCGGTGTCCTCGAGAGCCCGGTAAAGTGGTCATTTTCAGAAGTGCCACATTTTCCTTGCGCCCATTTGCATGTTAATCAGGGGTCAGCTGGTGGAGGGTTTCGGGACAGGATTGCACTGTCTGTGTTTTCATCAGCATGACATTCCGCTGACCGGTGCAACCAAGTGAACCCTAGCAATGTCCAAAACCATATTTTTGTACTGGATCAGTGATGTTCAACCACACTTGCATCCTTTTTTTCAAAATACTGCTAATAGAAAGTCATCACTGAACTGAGATCAGTGTTTTGAGCCACCATCTTAACTACTGGCAAAAACATACAGATGAGACTTCATCTGCCTGATGAGCTTCTCAGATTGAATCCTACATAGGCATCTGCATACAATATCTGCAGTGTCAAGCTTGCACAGAATGGCATTGATATCTTCAGATAAGCCTAACATAAGCACTGGTGAATCAAAGTATTGTTCTATAATTTGCATTGATACCAACTTAACATGTAGAAGTTATTTGCCTATCAGGAGGTCCCCAGGTATCAATTTCAATTTTTTTCAAGCATTCAATAAGTTTGGCTTTTTGTTTTTGCCACTGTGAGGCAGTTGGGCGTCATCATTCAGACACATTGGGCTAACTGAACATAAAAAAGAATGCTTTCAAGAGGGGGATTCATTGTGAATCAGACAAAGACTGAAGCACAGGCAATTTGTCCTGGCACCAGCTCATTAAGTTGATAAAACACTTCCTCTTCCTGTTTTATTTGAATCATTTGTGAATGGCCACAGAACTGAGAGAGTCCCCAGAGCCTCACAAGTTGTTAGGTAGTGAGAATTTGAATGAGCAGTCACAGTTCCCCTGTAATATCCAGTGTTACGTGCGGTGCACTGTGCCTTGTGAAACCAATGAAGGGTCAATTCACACACCGTCATTATTCTATTCTGATAGTTATTCTGTTCAGCTGCTGAAACATATAACTTTTTGCATGTAGTCTGGATAAACTAGGTTTGTGATCAATTGTTAATCTACAGAATAATGATTTATTCAGTGATTGTATGTGTGATTCACACCTCTCTGTTGTTTCAGAATAATATGACCAGAGGCAAGGTAATGTTGAATTACTACCTACCTGTACATTGTAAATTAGACTATTTATGTTTCAATAAAGAAATTTTCATATTTCTGAAGTAACCTTTCTGTGGTCCCTCCCTAATTTCTCTTCTTCATAAATATTATTGTTGAGGGGATTTCAATAATTAAATGAAATCCAAGATTCCCTTGTTTGCGTATGGACCAAAAGCTAATCCTGGATACAATAAGCATACTCTAGGTCCCCAGAGAGAGCTGCATTACATCATTAATTTTATATGAAAACAGGCAGTTCACAGTCATTCCTGTGGTTCCTCCAAGCTTGCTTTCCCAAACAATGAGGCCTGCCAACCCACCACCATGGCAACACAAGAGGAAGGGAATTAACCAGGTCAACAAAGTCCCCCTTCTGTTGTAACCCTTTTATTGTAGGGTATTTTTTTGCTTTTAGATTGAAGGACCATTTATTGCCTTGTTTTTTTCACTATGCTTTCAGAGAGAGAGAGAAGTTTGATTTTCTTGGCAGATACTTGCTGGCACATTTGGGTTTCGTCCAGGCACTGATTACTCAGAAGAAGCTTGACCTCAGAGCAAGCCTTAACCTGAACCCCTCCTGTGTCTGTCTGACTGACGATCTCGAAACCGCAAGCAAGCTCTGACAGTTCAAAGAGACGTTCTCTGACGACTTCATCAGTACGCTCTGTACTGTCTGCACGGAAAACATCGACCTCTTCAACCCCACATTTGGACGGCCTTTGTTTCAGTTTTTTTGGCAATCCGTCTCACTGGGCCCGGAGAGATAGCTGACGGTGAACAAAGACCACTCTGATAACAATGCTGTGGTGTGAATGGGAGGTCTTTTTGCGACGTCCTCTTTGTGCTCGGGGCCTGCTCACCCCAGCTGGCCTGGTGGGCCTTCCAAACTGGATGGCTGCCACATTCTGCCGACTCCAGGTCCTGCTGAAACCCTCCGATAAACCCTTCTAAAGAGCACGCCTTCTTGAAGTCAGCCTTCAAACATTTCAACTCTGTGAACTGCACTTTTACAAGACAGTGTAAAAATGGAAGGAAAGTATTTCATGAACTTATGGGACATAATGAGTTGTCTGCTAAAAAAAAATTACATGTAATCATAGCTGGTACCCATAAAAAAGGTTATTTTTTTATTTCATGGCACTTATTTCTGTGTTGGCTTGCCAAAAATATATCACTTTATATTTGATCAGTTTGCTTCCTTATATGTCTTGCATTTTGCCTTGCCTTTCTACACATCTGTATACTCTCAGACAGACAGATAGCAAACTCTCTCGTTGTTGTCTTTTCAAGATGGAATTCACCTATTTGTTCCTGTAGCTTCCATCTGCTTTTCAAGCACAATTGAGGTGTGTAGAATCATATCTGCTCAGCGCTTTGATACTTCTTTTTAAAGACAGGGACGAAAAGGATTTTGTCTATTGTTGATGTGCAGATGCTTTCTGAACAGCTATTTCAGAGAAAATATGTCTCTGCCCCCAGTAATTGCCTCTGCAATATTCTCTGGATCTTCACATAAATTCAATGAAATAGGTTTTCATTTCTGCTTAAAGGTTTCTGCTGTCTTACAGAACAATGTGACTGATAGTTTTTTTACCATGTGTATTCCAGCATCATGCCACAATAGCTGTGAGGGATTAGCACCATGTGAAATGATCATTGTGTCTGCCAATTAAAAGACTTTGTGTTTTTATTCTGAGGAACAAACTGCTTAAATTCAGTACTGTGAAGAGGTGCATAGCATGAATTCAACATTTTTTGAAACATTGTTTTATGAGACTACTGTTTGCATTTCTCAGTTTAACCATGGTGTGTGTGTGTGTGTTTGTATGTGTGTGTGTGTGCGCGCGTGCATACATGCGCATGTGTGCATGTGCGTATACATTAGATTGTGATTTTACATAGAGAAAAGGCAAAAATGTGTTTCACATTTTTCACATGATGTCATGTTCTGTTATCCTACAATCCAGTACCTGTTGTGAACCCACCATCTTTCATTCACATGGCAAAATTGACTGTGTTGGAGAAATAATTTGTAGACCCATTCAATCTGACTGTAACGGCAGGTACATAGGGAATCTCTGCTGGAGTCCGGAAATAAGATCGCAGCTGGACAGTTCCATGCTAACAGTCTGTAAAATAACATTGGGGAATAAGACAAATGAAGGTGATTCTGGCTTTAATGAGCTCGTAAATATATTCTACTACTGCTTTTATTTCTGAATTTTATTTCTTGTTTCTCATTTTTCATTTTCAGATTTGATACAGAAACAATTGTTCACCATCATAGATTACTGTTGTTTTCATCAATCATCAATCTCTAAGTGCCTAAACTGACGATATCAGAAGCATTCCACTTTTGCACGTGTTAATACCATTAACATCTTCACATCAACACAGCTTGCAAAGTGTATAAATGTTGAAAATAGGTGTTTACTGATGGAATTATTCAGCTTTAAAAAATGTCAGCCAAAAATAATAGTGGATTACAATCATTTATTATTATTACAAAGATTTATTTGCAGACCTTTGCATTTTTAGTAGAGTAATTCTTGTTGTATCCAAGGTTCAACAGCGGGGAATCACACCTTCAATCTGGTGTGTTTAAAAGCCAGATTCCAATGTATAGGGTGTGTGTGTGTGTGTCTGTGTGTGTGTGTCTGTGTGTGTGTGTCTGTGTGTGTGCTGGGGGGCATATGCCAAAAATTGCTGTTTGCAGGGAGCAAGAGATCCTGTGTGTTTTCTGTACTTTTTCTGTTTTCTATGGATTATATATCTTACAGCCATTCCATTACATACACATTCCATGTCACACGATCTTACATGTAGAAAGTAACCAGGCTCACAAAAGCGTAGTCAGAAACAGCGCCTTGACTGGCATTTTAAAATAGAATTATTGCAGTGTGCCAGAGAGTACAGAAGCAGGAACATTGCAAATAGATATTTGGGAACCTGGAGTTTACTTTTAAAAACAAGGATTTTGAAATTGGGCTGAGCCAGCTACCAAATATTCGGTATTGTGCAGTGAATGTGATGGCAGGATCCAGATTTCTAAGAGTGCATTTTGAGCAGTATCATCTGTATTTCTAAAAACATTCTCTGTAAATAAAGGTGCCGCTATGTGTGCAAGGGAAAATACCAGCATAATCTTTATAGCGAAAGTCTTTAAAGATCAATATTGGTATTCATCAAAAAGACTGACAGTTTTTCTAGACATTGAAGTTTTCACCTATAATGAAGCATATATTTCAAGTACATAGTCCTTTAGTCTCCTCTCTGCAACCAAACCATATTCACTGCAGTCAAGTGACTCATGCTGTAGTCGTGTAATGTAGTAAGTTATATTTGTAATAAAGCAGGTATAGAAACATATCAAGATAAACAAGACAAATATAATGAAGCACGAAATAAGATTTCCCGTGATGAGCATTGCCCGTAATAAGATTGGCTGTTGTATTTCCTCAGGAATAGAATGTTAACTGTTGGCCATGAGCAAACAGGTTGTTTGTGAATCTGCTAGTAAGGCATGCCAGTGAGTGGTATTTATAAAGATCACAGTTTGGCAAAGCAGAACCTTGGGGGTAGTTAGGAATTCCTCAAGTAGCATTACTTTTACTGTCTTTAGCAGATTCAAGTGAAGGCCACAGTCACAAGCAGTGTGAAGATTAGCCTGTTCCTCAGGGGAGTGTATTGTGTATTGGGTTTCATTCATTTTATGTAATAAATCCCAGCAATTCCTCTGTAATTACAGTCATTGCATTTGGGGCAACCTTTGTCTGTGTCTGAAAATGGTTCAATCTTTCCATTGTTCTTAGGGATTAGAAGTAGTATGTGTAGCTATGACACAAAATTTTGTTTCATCCTCTGATACTGTGAGAGGTGATGGCCTTCCTTTAAAGTGAGTGTAAAAACAGAGCCGTGACAGATTTCCCTGTTTATTTTGCAGCTTTGGACTATATTACAGTGCACACACACCAGAATAGACCATCAAAGCAGCATGTCGAAACAGACCACAGGGAAATGGTCAGGAAGCATGTGCATTAGTTCCGTGTGTGGCTTTCTTGCTGTGGGGACTTTTATGTGGTCGTCTCTGCAACACTAGGCACAGACTGCCACTTATCAATAGTTAACAGACAAGCAGTAGGAATCCTTCACTGTTTTCCCTGCCATAGCCACAAAGCATCCCCTCAACCAGAGTCACCTTAGGAGGGAGAGAGATGGCATGACATCACCAGCAGGGGAACAGCTGATGGGCTAATGTCATACCACATCAGCAGGGGAATGACTGTATAGATGATGCCACATGCTGTTACCTTAATCATAAGTGTCTGTACTTTATTGTTCTTTTTGAAATTAAAGTTTTGATGTGTGTGTCATATCTGTGCTGCGTGTCTGAGCTGCCAACTGCATGGTGCGCGTTTGACCTCAGAGGGCCCAGGCACTGTGTTCTCTGATGCAATGCCACTCAGAACAACATACTCACTCCATTGTCTGAAGACACAAAGGGAGAGCACAGGCAGCCAGCTGAGAGTGCTTGCCTGGGCCTTTGTGCTGTTGGGACATGATTGGATGATTGGGACATGATTATAAATAATAAGTAACATAGATAGTGTGTATACATTAATATATTCAAAAATGTGTCCATATGTACAAATATTTCGCCATTTACTGTCTCTCCTTCATGTGTTCAGTGTCCACTTGCTTAGGTAAGGCTAGACTGATTTCATTTCATCATCTCCTGTTGCTACTGAGGTTGTTCTCGAATCCCATGTTCTTGCTTACCACTGTGTCAACTGATGCATTCGTCTTTGTCTTCATCTTTTCTACCTACACAGTGCCTGTACTGACTATCCATCTTTCTGTTCTTTAGCTTCTCAGCAGTCTTTCATATCTCTTGAATTTTCTTTTAAAGTTGTTAATTTTCATACTACTTGCACCTCATTTAATGCCTCTAATTTGCTTAGTTCTTACATCTCTCTTGTGAATAAGGATTTTTTTCTCTAATAGCCCATGTTTTTCTACCTAATTTTCTCTGTCCTTGATTTTGTTATATCCTGAGCATATTAAATTACTCGAGCTACTATTAAAGGTTTAGCCAGGCGTTGTGTTAATTTTTGTAATGCTTCATGCATTGTTACCCTGGATAAGATGTTTCTATTAGTTCATCTGTTGTTTGTGAAGCTTTATTCAAACAGTTTGGAAACTTTTGTTTCAGACAGTTTGGATTTGTCTGTGATCAAAGTGATAGCTCTCAGGATTTCACCTGGGATAATGTGCATACTATAAATTGTACAGTATGAGGAGTCTGTCAGGCCACGTTCTAGAGATCATCTACTTTTGCTGTCTTTCATGAGTTGATGGTTAATGAACCAGGATGTTGTGCAGCAAAAGCCTTTTTGCTGGGAAACATTACTTGCACTCATCTCAGAGATTTCTACAGCATTTGTAAGCGTCCTAATTAATTCATTCTTTTCTTGAAAGTTAGCAATCTGAATTTTCAAAATGTGTTCTCTATGTAACAAAGTAATTGGCATACTATTTTTCCACAAGTTGCTTGCAGGTTTTGTCCGCTGCATCATTTTTGGTCTTCTTTTTAAACATTACATCAAAGGGCTTTCTTTTCTTCCCTATTGTCCATTGAAAGTTTTTTCCTCTCTCTCTCTCTCCCCCCTCTCCTCTTCTTATCCTGACAAAACCCTTTTCTTCTATCTACAGGTCAGCCTGTCGAATGACTCCAACTGCGTTGAGGAAATTCTGCGGGTGAGTGAGACTCCCGTCCTTTCTCTCCCACTAATTACACCTTGTAATGGCTGAGGTAATGTTTGCACACAAAGCCACTTCTCCGTCCGAAGACAGACGCTACAGAGCAGGAAGAAAACCCTCTTTAAGAGGTGACAATTATAGGCTTCTGGATGCCGTGGAGCAGGAATGAAAACCTTTTTTAAGAGGAGACAATTATAGGCTTTTGTGTTACAGTATAAGTTTGAACAAAACGTTTTTAGGGCAGAGGTGGCAGAGGCAAAAATTTTACTTTTTTTAATTACTTTGTGAAAGGCTTCGGGCTCCTGAAACGTAAGAGCTCTCTCGTTTCCATTGATGTTCTCATTATGGCCCCTGGAGAATCCCAGAGCAGCAATGGCAGATTGGAAGACAAAAGGTTTTTTATCAGCATGCAGAAAAGGATTCTCATTTTCCTTTTCTAAGACTTGTCAAGAAGGGTGTTCCTAAATGCGAAGATAGACAGGGCCACCTATAATTGTTCACCAAGACATTTGGCCATAAGAATTATGCCTGTGGAAACTTGGTTGGCATCGGCACACAGCCTTTCAAGGTTGAGCCAATCAGAGTGCAGAAGAGTATGACTTGTGCGTTGTTTGAGCTTCAGCATGAAGTAAACATTGTGGCAGAAACAGCACAGGCCCCACTTTCAGCATTCACTATTCAAAAATGAAGGGAGGCAAACATGAATTACTTTTAAAATCAATCAAAGCAACTGTACATTTGCAGGGCTTATACTCAGACACTCAAATACAAATACATAAGCTAGTGTTTTAACATTACATACTGCAGTTAAACAGACCTCAACTCAAGCATGATTTCCAAAAGCCTTCTGTACACATCACTTTTTCTTCCTTATTGCCATAACATCTGTTCTTTACAGACGGTGAATGGATGAAGTTTGATCTAAACTTGTTTACATTCCTTGAATTGTGAAGATTAGAGCAAGCAACGCTAACTAACAGCCTTCCAGAAACTTTGTATTATTCTCCTTTCATAAACTCAGAAGATTCTGGAGAAAATTCTGGAAACGATGCATTGGTCCAGTCTAACCTGAAGTGCAACGTATTATACAAGATAATGAGTCCCTGAGAATCACCAGTCCCAGCGCACCCAGGACTGACGGGTTGGTGTGTGGAGGCCTTCAGGTGTCAGCGGCTTACGCAGGAGTCCTTTCAGTACATTACACTAAGTTGAGGGGCCAGGGAAGTGAGCTTGACACCCACTGAGCAGCCAGGCCTGGCCGTGCCCTGCGGCTGACACGCTGTCACCGCAGCAGAGCATGTACGTGTGTGAGGAGGTCATGGGAGGAGGCAGGCCGGCTGAAGGGGGAGAAAGCACTCGCTTGTGCTGCCACACGGGAGAAAAAGCACAGAGATGTGACAGCGGGTGTCTGCAAGGACATTACTCTGTCACTCTGTCTCTCTCTCATTCACACACACACACACACACAGACGCACAAACGTGCGCGGGGGCCACTCGGATGACGCAGGGGGGTGACGCAGCGGCACGGACGTCACCGGGAGAATCAGCAGGCACCTAGCCCGACCTGCTTGAATTATGTGGACCTGTCAAACGTGGAAACCCACTGGAAGGACAATGATGTCACATAATGGTTACCAGGCAACCTGACGTTTAGCTGCCAGGGAGAATGAGTTAGTGCAGCCGCTTCTGAATAGGCGAGTATGAGTAACTGTGCTGTCTGCCCCGGGTCCGCAGGGGCATTGTGCAGGTATAATGTGGCGAGTGGCGTATGCTGCCTGCTGGGTGAAGATCCACAGCCCGCCGCACCTTCGCCTGCAGATGCCTCACGTTCAAAGACTCTGACGAATCAGGAGCGCTGGGAAGAGGAGTCAGGAGTCTGTTGCGCAGTATAATCATCCGAGCCCTGCACTCTGTGATATCAATCCAGGCAGTGCTTCATTTCATTTTCACTTCGCTCACATTCTGACTGTGCCATTAAAGCAAGTGTTTTTTGGGTTCCGCACAGGCGAAGAACCCGTTCAACTCCGTGCGATAGCATGCGCAGGCAGAGAGCAGCAGAGGAACAGTATCGCCATGCCCCTCTTTTGTAAACAGGCTGACGTTTTTCGTCAAACACGCCGTGGAATATCAGGTGTTTTCATCCGCTAATTGGACGATGGGGAGGCCCGTACCCCGGCAGTAGCCGGAGGCCGTAGATTAACGTGTTTGCATGCACAGTCTGCTCACCTCCGCGCACGAATGTTTACTCCTCCATTCCCAACGTTCACACTCACACTCCCCCCCCTTAGCTTCAGGTGTCTCTTCCGTTCACAGTCTATCAGAACAATTGCCATTTAGAGGGATTAACATACTTGCCCGCACACGGCCAAAGCTGCGATGGCATCTGTCACAAAAGGGAGTTGTCAGGAAAAAAGGTTTACAAAGCAATGCGTGCCACTTACCTCTTTTGTATCAATTTAATGTGACAGTTTGTCTGCTACCACTGTCTGATTGACTGTCTCTTTGAAGCCATTATTTCCCAAAACACAACCAGAGAGGATTTCAAGCAGCTCTTCCACATTAACTAAAAATCGATTCAATCATGGGGAGTTGCTGTACCGACAAGCATTAACACTGTGACTGTGCTGAGTGTTTCCAATTCATTTCCTGTGCTGGGAGGCTTGTTTTGACTGCTCCTCACAAAATCTAGGTCCTACAGTGTCATGTTGTTCCCTTTGTTCATTACAGTGTCATGTTCACTTCCACATTTTGACTATATTTCAAACTCACTTTAACTGCTTCGAGGTCACATTTCAGAGTGAAAGCAGGGGGCAGTTGCAAATCATGTATTTTGTGTGAAATAATGTTCTATCATATACAGTGTCCATAAAATATTCTCCATATGTTAGCACATACTCACTTGTAAAGATAGCTTTGACAATGAAAGTATGACTGCAGCTTACCATTTAGCCCACATTTCCTCACATACACTAAAGAGGACAGTATTCTAAATGAATGTGGCATAATGCTGTCATGAAACTAACAAATGAAGTGCATTATGAACTGTGACATGTTCAAAGAGCCTATGCAGAAACCATGTCTTAAACCGGTGTACGTTCAGACTATTTTGGCCAACATGTGTGTAAGGTGACAGCATATCAGTGTTGCAGTGTAAAAGTGTGGGTGACTTTCTAGTCTGTGTAAATATCCAGTGGATAGTTTTGATGTCAAAGAAGAAATCGGCATCCAGGTTTAGTAGTCAATATGAAATGCAGACATGATAATTGTGCAGTGTTTCTGCAAGAGGCAAGATAATTGCCATGTACATCAATGATTCGGATGCTAACAGGGTGTTACCATCAAGAACGCTTTTAGCTCGCATGTCACGGCCGCTGTACAGCAGGCGCAGGATGTACAAGGCAGTGCCATTAATGCAGCAGGAGTGCAGAAACAATCACCCTTTACAGCCAGCCTGGTGTTCTACTAGCTGTTCAATTAGTGAAAACACTCTGTCATCGCCAGCAGGAAACATTCGTTTAAATTTTTTAGTGGCAGGAAGTAGTACTGCAACACAGTCATAAATTTTCTTTAAAAACGTAGGGGTAGGTGAAGGTACTACACTCCATTACGCTTAATCTTAGCCACAAGATTGGGAAGCATAAATTTACCATAATAGCCCCTTTTGAGAAAAAAATTCAACTGAAAATTACAGCATTCAGTATCAAAGCACTCAGAGGAAATGAGCCCTACATCTCATATTCATGCATTACCCTCTCACTTCACATTGTGGCCTTATTATCAAATCCATACTTAGCATGTCTGTAACATTTCCCATAATGCTCTGTGCATCAAAGGAGACAGCTAACTTGCAATTGGCTGCAACTAACAGATGTTGCAATAGGCTGAATATGAAGTTTAAGATATCTGGACAGGATAGCCCGGTTTTAAAAGGGGTGTTTGGGATATTGGAGGATTTGTGATGAAGTGATGAGCGCAAAAATAAATAAGAACAAGAAGAAGAAGGTACAGAACAAGAAACAGCAGAAGGTGAAGAAGTTAAGAAAGCAAAAGAGGGTCCAAGTTACATGGCCAAATGCAAAATGGTCAATTAATGTGTGGCATCCTGTACAATGAGGCAAGATGGTGTTAAAGTAGATTTTTGTAAGGACACCTGGTTTATTATGGTAATTACTATAGGACACCCTTCTTAGCTCTTAACTCTTGGCTTAACTGTTGGTGCTGCATAAGTACTGATTGTACCCAGCCAACCCATCAGTAGGTGCTTGATGGATAGCACACCTGCCATCTGAATCTACCACATATTGACTTAAATTTTTTTTTATACCTTAAATCACAAAGCTGACTTATATCCCAGGCTTGGCATTTGACTTTCAAATCAATATGTTCCCTATATAAACTTAAAATGTTGTCACAGAATATTTTGTGAAATATGTGTGAATATTTTGAAAAGTATAACCTATACAGTCTATTTTTTAAGTGTCCTGCAAGAGCCTTCCACTTAAAATTCCTTGAGGGTATTTCTGTCAGTAGTCACTGCATTTAAAGTGTGACTCAAAGTAGATGCAAGGTTAAGGCTGCAAGTCAGCAGACAACTTTTAGAAGGGTCTACTTCCACTTTTTGTGAGGATTTTTTGTCTTACTTATTCTTTTCTAAACTTCCTTTAGACAAAACATGCATTAGACAAGTCTGTGTAAAAATGTCAATACTCGAATATTTATTTTCATCACCTCATCTTAGAAAGATAAATAAGAAATAAATACTTTTATGGCCTATCTATTGCAAAGCACTAACAAAAGTATGTTAGAACGATTTCCATCTGCCACATTGATTGCAGGTGGAAGTCACTGAATTGATTTTAATCAAATATGAAGGGAATCAAACATGAACTGTTGAAAGATCATGTGCAAGTGTTTGGTGCCTTGATTCTTTTCACTTTAGTGTTGGTAATGTGGTTGGAGGAGGAAGTTGTAAAAGTATGAAAAATGTGGAAAACAAAAAAGAATAATAAAAAAATGCCAACTGTTGCAGTCCCCCCAAAATGGAATAAATTCAAAGATTCAAAATGTAAAACTTATTTTCTCTGACTTATTTTCTTGCCAAATGGGCATAGTTAGGAAAAAAGCTACCAGTTATTATTCACTTTCTAAGAACCCAAGCTACACTGTAGTGGCTTCAGAAAAATGTCACATTTGTATAATTGGCCCACAGGTCCCACTGAGCTTATTTATGACAGGCAGATAAATGCCACTGTGGGTAGTGTTCAAATCCCGCACTGCAGCAGGCAGCCTTCTAACAACTCAGGAATGCACCGCTTGCTCGCCCTCATCCCAGCCCTGGGAACCAGCAGGCTGCAGACTGCCCGGAGCCGGACACAGGAAACAATGGAGCTCTGCAGTAATGCTCTGAGAGATCTATTATTATATTACATACTACACCGCAGAGTAATATATATGCGTGTTGCCTCAACATGTTGTGCTGTCCCCTCCAGCTGTTTCACTGCCCAAAGATGAGATGGAGCTTATGAAACTGCTTTGTCTGATTATTGAGAAGAGTAGCTGACTTTAGTGCGGTCAATGCGCTAGTTTGCTTTTCCCCCCTGGTTTTTTTATAATCTTGCAACCACCACCCCTGTCTGGGGGGAGCTTTTGTTTTTATTCTCGTCATGACTTTGATTGTTGCAAATGTACCGTAGCATTGAAGGATCGCGTGTGATTACGCTGTCTGTTGTAAAACACCAAGGGGAGGCATTTGCAAATGCATGGGCATATTCCGAAAGATGCTCAGATCAGACAGTGCTGGTCAGAATTCCAAGAGGCCCAATTGTTCCACACCGCTGTCTTTTCCAGCTGTAGATTGAGATCAACAGCTGTATTAATAGGGAAGTGTGACTCCACCGCGGTTTTGTGCCGTACATGCAGCAAACGTTCATCCGAGTGAGGGTATAAATAGCCATGGAATAGAGTGAAGTAATTAATCAACACATGAGGTGAGCCTTTGTTGGCTTCACACTGAAGGAGCCAAGGAGCTATTCTGACACAATAAGCTGACAGCAGCCCAGACATCCCCTCACTCTGCTGGCTGAACATGAATAATCACAGGTACTGCTCACTGCTAGACAAAGCCAGCAACAATCAGACACACTGGTCGCTTTCTTCTGGAGTGGCAGGCGAGGGAAGCCAGCCCTGGGTGGTCTGCTCGAGCCTTGTGTTAGGCCCTTCTTTCTCCAGGGCGCAGAAATGACAGCTTGTTCTTTCTCACTGTAACCAACATGGAGAGACTGTGGATCCAGTGGCGCATTCTTACCCATTTTGTTTCTGAGCTGTCTATCATCTGTTTTGACCCCATAATGCCTGAAGGTTTCATTTTTTTCCCTAAGAGCATGCCCCTTTATGACTGAAATGCAGCACAGTAGAGCATGTGAGAGGGGTGTGAATGTGGCTTTTACCCAAGTGAGTGCTGTATTTTGGAAATGACTAACATTGGTGATTAATTTCACATTTCAGTAAACAGTTCACTCCATCTTCAGGAAATGAAAAATGGAGGCATCACTATTTTTAAAATTTTATATATCAATATCTTTAATTTATCTATTATCTAGTTTTAACATCTGACTGAAATAAACTAAAGTGACACGCCTCCTTTAATTTGTAACTCACTGTTGCAGGATAGGCAATTAAAATATATAGTGTTGCAGTGGAAGGGCTATCAACAAATAATTCATCATTGGAATAACATGATAACAACCAATTCATAGGGGAACCTCACTTGATGTCATCTGACAGGGGGCATGTCACAATACTGACAGCATTTTTTATTCCTTTTCTGACCAAACAAAATGGAACTTTGATGTAAAGGCTTTTTGCACAGCTGTTGCCTAAGAAGGGAAAGGTGCTTATAAACCATAATGGAGCATGCAATCAACTCCTGGCTTGACAGCATAAGACACCAAGTCCACAAAAGCAGTACCTCATACTGAGTGTTGCAGTGTAACAGAGGTGGAAATATCAGAATTTTGGCAAGTGGGTTCAGCAGAGAACAGCCAAGGCAGGAAATTAACTACGAAAAACAAAATGTACCAGCAAACAGCATTTCACATGATAGAAGGGTCCTGAAACATCGCCATGAATTTAGTGAGAGTCCAGTGACCTTGTTCTGCTTGTTTGTAAATCAGAAATGTTAAACCCTAAAAATTAGTAGATTTCCAAAGACTTTCAGCAAACAGAATGCGCTGTATGTGTGTTGGAATAATTTTTTACCCGTCAATATAGATGAGAAAATCTAAATGTTATAAATATGAATGGATGTATGGGTCAGTTTGTGTTGGCATTGTTTCTGAGAGGTGTGGCTAAGAAAGAAATCACAAAGTGTGCTAATGTCCCTCTGTATTTTTGGTCGCTTCCTGTAACCAGCCATCATCAACTATTGTGTACACCTTGGATTTGGATGTCTAGCTCTAGGTCTTAACCACATTGATGTTAATGAAATTAAATCTGTGCTCCATTTTCCTAGGAATCTGCCAAGTATTTAAGCCAGCGGTGTGAACAATATGTGAAAGTCAATGTTGTTTTCAGTCATTTTTTAATTTATTTAATCAAATGTAAAAGCAGTCCTTTATTGGCAAGTGTTTTAATTTAAACCCTGCGTCACTGGGGTATATGACTAAACAGCCTGTGACTTAGCCTCATGTTTGCATAGCCTTGTTTAGTTTGGGAGCAGTGCTCTGCGTCTTTGTAAATTCTAATGTGCCACTCAAAGCCAGTGGGGCCAGTCCATACTGGAATAAGTGTAACTTAAAAGATTGGTTGGTTTCAAGTAAGCGATAATGTTAGTTTTGCCACAACAATTCTTGAAAATTTTGAATTTAGAAGAAAAAGAAGAAAAAAAAAGAGAAGAAGGAAAAAAAGCCTCCTGTACTGGATGAGGAAGTGCTATGATTAGCCAGGCACATTGCTATTTACATGTAAACCTGAGTAGTAAGCATATTATTTCCCACATTAGCAGCATTGACATTATAGAGAACTGCTGGGACAGCATATCTAATTTAATTGAGTGTGCAAGCTCTTGTTTTTGTGTTCATAATTTACCCATTAGTTTTCTAGATACAGGTCCCCCTCTATACTGTAATGCACTGAGCTATGTATCCTTTCACTGCACACTTTCAATGCACTGTATCCTTTCTGTGCATTTCAGTACTCTGTGCCCATTGTGGGAAGGGCTATTTATTTTTATCCTTCCCTCCTTTGCACAAGTGTCCCTAAGTGAACCCAAATCAGCGTGTACCGCATTAACCGAATGACAGACAAATCCAAACAGCTCGGCTCTCCACTGGTAGCGTGGTAGATAAATCTGAGGCGAATGACTCGCTGTGCACGGGGTGCAAGGGGGGCGTCAGGGCTTCCTCCGCTGTCTCGCACATCGGAAGGAGCTGGTGGTGAAAGCTGAGACCTTCAGCAAGCCTCCACGGATCATGTCCCATCAGCCTCAGGAGACGGAGATGCGGCTGAGCACAGGGCTGCTCGCTCACATCTGATCCAGCACACAGAGGCGCCCATCGGCGCCCGTCTCCCCCCACCACCCCCCGACTCCTACAGACGCACCGCCTGGATCCCTCAGGTCAGGGAATGGGAAGAGGGGCCAGGTCACAAGCGAGAGAGGAAATAAATAAACAAAACCCTAATTAAACGGAAAGACTCAGAAGCCCAGCGTGGCATAGATGCTATCTCTCCCATCAATATGCATGAGCCTTTAGCGGCCTATGAACCGAGGTAATTATGGAAGAGGTGTTCTGGCTCCTTGACTCGCATGCTCATTTGGAGTGTCCGCGTATTGTAGCACGTGAAGAGGACGGTGTCGGAGTGGCCCTGCGGTGTGCGTGTGTGCCTCCTCACTGAAGTCATCTTTCACTCTGCAGGAAATGACCCACTCCTGGCCTCCGCCCCTGACTGCCATCCACACGCCGGGCAAAGCAGAGCAGACCAAGTTCCCCATTCCCTCCAAGGTGAGCCCCTGTGGGACAATGTGTGACAAAGGATGCGCATACACGCACACACACACACACACACACACACACACACATGCACACATGTGCACACATACACATACCATTACTGTCTAAGCAGAATAATAAACAACTCTGATATTGTCTTTTGTACTTCTTTTGTATTTATGTCTAGATGCCTTTGTGCAGCTAGTATTACCAGCATGGAGCTGTGTATATATTCAACCATTGCCATTAACCTCACAGTTTGTACCAATTACCTGAAATAGCTTTATCCTTCTGTTACCTCCCAGCATGCTTGTCCAGTTCTGTCCTTGTTTTTCCTCACATCACAGTGCAGTGCAGCTCACTGTATATTTCATTCTATGAAACCTGTGATACACAGTTCTCTTACCTAAACCGACAGGTATATGCACCTGAAGAGGTTTTAGTCAGAACTTGACATGATCAGGAAGTGAATATCAAACAAGCAATCACATATTGTGATTGTGAATAATTTAGAAGGACCAAGAGCAGGGGGAAAAAACACTGCACAATATCATCCTCTATAACTCAATGAAAATGCCTGTTTGAACTCACAAGCTTAGTGATTCAGGTTAAACGCATGCTAATCAATAAAGAAGCAGCTCACAGGTCTACCTTAGATCAATCTGACTTGCTAGTGCTTGGCTGTGGCTACTGTATAACAGTGCACATATTGAGGTTATGATATAATGGTACAGAAAGTCAGCATAAGACGAAATGTACAGTGTTAAGCAACAGCCCAATTATTAATGCTGATGGTGTATGTTCAGTCAAGGGCTTGAATCGGCTTTAAATTGGACTAAAGATAGCCCTTGTGTTTTACACTGCAAATATAAGCTTTAGCTTTAACTAATCTAGATTTGTTACCCGGGCCGTTGGGAACAGTTGAATGCAGCACATTGGATTCAATTTAGGTTCCTATTGAAAAATGCACTTAATTAGGATCACCCTGCAAGAATTAATTTCTACTGTTACAGGTCATGATGCAGGAAAAGTTTTATTGTTTTATTTCATTTTTTTACAAAAAGATGCATTGAAACCCTTTAGAATTTTCATCTGTGGTTGATTTCATGTTACTGGGGTGGTGACTTGTGCAGATTATTTATGTAACTGGCCACATGTAGTGTCTACAAGAAAGACCCCATCAGATCATGGGTGCTAAAAGAATGATTTCCCCTCCTGGATCTGGCATAGGTCCAGGCTGCTGGATTTTATATATGCCTGGATTTTAGGCATAACCAGAACATGGTTGAGACCTGGAAAAATAGGTGATTGGAGTTCCCATCCAAACAGTGGCTTCAGGTAAATGAATAATCCCTGAGTTGAAGAAAGTATCAGAAAACCTGTAGATATCTAGCTATACTGGATAGACTCGGTCACTGAGTTCAGAAACAGTGGACAGAGAAGAGCTTAACAACTCTTTAACTCTGCCAAATGTCTTATTATAGTCTCTTCAATCATTCTCAAACAAACAATGTATTTGATTCATCGTGGCATTACCCTTGAAAAGTCAATCTGTGTCCTGTTGTCTCTGTAAAAATAAAAGACCCAATCCGATGCAGTGGAAGGCAGCTCTCAGTGAGGCCGGAGCTCCTTAATGGCATTCAGCTGTATGTTTAGCCCAGAGGAGCATGGCACAAAGTTTGGAATCTCACCCCTCCTCCTGCCTGCTGTGTTACAGGACAGGGATCTTCGGGGTTAACGCTTTGGAGATGCCCAAGATAAGACAGAGGGGAATTAATGACTGGCAGGGAGAAGCATGTTTTATTCTGTTAATAGTGATGCAGGCTTTGTTCCTGGAGATAACCCGAATGTCCGGCAAGGAACATCGTATTGTGAATAAAATTAATCCCAGACTCCTTACATTTTACCATTGAAAGCTCTGAAACCAGTGTTGCAGTTTTCAATGAAGGAATGTTTTATTGTTATTGTGAATACTCAAGGATCAAAGGTGCATGCAATCCTCTGATACACACGCAAGCCAATACTACTTTCCATGATTTATGTCCCCCAGTGTACCAGGAGGCAGATGCCAAATGGAGGATATGTGCTTTTTTTCTCATTCTGTCTGAGTACCTTGCAAGTGTATAAGCAAGTTGGAAGGCACCAGTGGTGCAACAAGCTAACCCTGACCAACCTATCCACCTTATACCCCTGGTAAAACAAAGCCAAGTTTTTTCTGCCTCTGTGAACTCCCCAGTTATCATCCACAGATGATGCAGCCAATTTCAAACCCTGGTCATAAAGCTCAGTCTGCACTTAAGGATACTGTTGGAGCCACCGGGAAGCCTTTGTAGCACTCTCTTATTATGAGCTTGTTAGTATACGCACAGCATTTTTTATGCACCGGTGATAGTATTATCAGAATGTGAGGGTCACCATATTAGATTATGTCTAATTATGAGCGTCATGTAACACTCCCTGAAAATGGCTCCTCTCCCTCATAACACCTAGCTTCGATTTAGTTGACACGGCAGCATGTCACAAGTATTGTGAGGATAATTTAGCACTCCCATGCCGCACGGTTGTCTTGCTCACACGAGAGCGGAGGCCATTTTAAACCCACATGAAAACAAGAGCCTATTTTTAGCATGGCCTTAAACCATCCTGACACGGGCCAGTCAGCCTGGCTGCCGAACTACCTCCAGCTCCAGACTTGAAACTCAAAATACCTTTTGATGGCCATACCCAGAGAGCCATGATCGATTACAGGCCTTCCTGTGGATCGATTACAGACCTTCCTCTGGTTGAATGATGTCGGGGCAGTAGAGAGAGGGTGTATATCACAGAGCAAATAATAGATGGTTGGTTGGGCCTTTTTTTACGTGTTACTCTTCTACTGTTCTCCATTATACAGTAGTATGACTCAAGCATCATGTGATCTATTGTCCTTCGGTGAATTCGGTTACCCTGACTGCCTGTGCCCTGGACTCGCTCTTCTGTCTTTTCTGCCACCAAATCCCAATACACCTAATTTTCCAGCTTAAGCCCTATTATTTGTGTCTTAATAGGACATGGATTGAATCCCGTAGCTTGACCTAAATGACATGTTAAATAATAAGCAGCGCCTATAAATCCTGATTTAATGGTGCCATCATTTAACAAAGACGTTTCCTACCCTGCCCACATACTGACACATGATTTGTGTGCTCTGTCTAATTATATTAGTGTAAAATCAATTAAGTCCTCCAGGGAAATGATTTCCTTCCTATGCCTTCTCTTGCATTTCCTTCATGTGTTCCACAGTGTCTGATGAATATTCTGTCTTTTTGTCTCTCCCTTTGCCCAGGACTCACAACATTTAACCTCAGGATACAACGGACAAAGTAGGTCCCCTTTCAGTTTTTCCTACAAGCACGCTAGTTATTACTCCAAAATGGTATCACATTTAGGAATGAGATATCCATTGTGTGGTGCAGCAGTGGTTCATTTAAGTTGAAAAGTGATTCCCTGTGACACATTGTTGAAAAAAAGCTAAACTGATAGTATGACAGCTCCTCAACAGCTTTTAATCAAAAGCAGCACTTTGACGTTCAATTTTTAATTTCTCTGCAGAGCGGTGCAATGTTTCTGGTAACAAGCCTGCAACCAAGTCGGTTCCACAGAAGTCGTGAGTATTCATTTGATTAATTGTTTGAAACCCCCTGGAGGAAACGCCATCGTTTCATCCTTGTTCTACTGAAAAAAAAAGCCCCTCGGAGAAAGTCTTCAAATTTCCCAGCGGAACCAAACCATCCTCACAAACAAACACAGACACAGGCTGTTTCCCATTAACCCTTCGCAGGTCTTGCTGCCAATTTCTTTTCAGCAACAATGACAGAGGGTTGTTTTCCCTTTTTGTTCTGTACGGGCACTGTTGTCACTTATTATCACATTAATTTTTCAGAGCAATACACGTTGGTTTTAGCTTTTATTTCAAAGGTGACATAAAAAAGAGGTCTCCACATAATCCTGAAAGATATAGGCTGAATCCAGTTTTAAAACCAGTTTCAGTAACACTTAAAGCAGAGCATACTGTTACAAAGCCAGTGTAGTGCCTCAGCCAGGTATAAGCATCATTAACATTCATTTTAACAGTCAGCTGTTTTCTGTGATAATTAATGATATTTGCTTTCACAGGCAGTTATGAAAATCTATGAGCAGAGAGATCTATGTTACAGAGATATTATGTCAATATTATGTGTAAATATAATGCTTTTTAAATAAACTGTTATATTTATTTACTTCCAAGGTATACTGGCAACAAATTAAGACAGAATCACGCAATTAGCAATGTGAACAATTTATATATGAATGTATCATTGTTTGGGCTGACAGTGATGTCATCTGCTAAGCAAAAATTGCATCCAACTACTGTACAAAAAAAGACAGCTTGTGTAAGCTGATAGAGAATGGCACAGAACAGACTTGATTTTTTTTTTTTTTCTTGGCTGTACGCAGTTTCTCAGTTGTATGGCTGCCAATACAGCACAGGGTGCTTTTTTCAGTAGAACGCAAGATGCTGCCTTTTGTTTTGGTCAATAGCATGACTATTCCGAGGAAGTCTTAAATGATTTAACCGGTCCAAATGTTTAGGGGAAAGCCTGCCACAGCAAGTACATATTTGTCAATATCTGCTTTGTCTGAGAGATGTGAATGTATTTACTGTAGGCTGAGCAAGGTCTCTGTTTGGTGCTGACACAGCGGTCATATTAAGTTAACAGTGTTAACTTAATATTAAACATACTCACACTCTCAGAGAATGACTTAATATGCCGTTTCTCTTCTTAATGGTTTTTGCATTTGATCCCTTGATGCTGTTCACAGTACTGTACATATTCATGCCCTGCTTAGAATCTGGGAATTGTTTGTGATTATAGATACATATACTATAATATATGAACTAATGTTACTCTGATTTACTCAGATTAGATGCTATTGGCACTTCTGAAAACAAAAAACATAAGATTGTATGTACTGGCTTCACGTGGTTCACTGAACGTACAGAAGAAGAAAAGAAGTATGACATTTGATACATGTATTGGGTTTTACTGTATTGTGACAGTCTACTCAAGGCAGGCCTAGACCCTGACCCTGTCTCTGCTTTGGTGAATTGCTCCTCATGAAATAGGGTGACCAGATTCCCTGGAGGCAAATACGGGACAGTGGACCCCACTTCAGCCCCCCCCCCCCAAAAAAATTTTAATTAATTAAAAAAAATATGTGCACAATAGGTGTATTTATAATATTGAGCTTTGGTGCATGTGCAAAAGGGTACTGCAGTAGACAGTGCTACTAAAACACACACCAGTAGAAGGCGATAATAAAACACACGTAAGTTACTGTAGTAGACAGTGCTATTCAAACACGTCACCAGCACAAACATGTTACATGGTGCTACTCAGGCACATTGACCACTATCTTAATATCATTAATAAAATTAAAGAAAAATAAAACAATGGGTATTACTTACAATTGAGTTTCCCTGTAGCTTCCTCCAGACGTTGTTCCTCCCGGCTCGCTTAGCACCACCAAAATTTGTGTTCGTATTGCCTGGACAAAGTCCAATGACTTTCTCACCGAAAGAAAGTTTTTCAATTAATTTAACAAGATATTCCACTTGCAGATGCGACGTTTCACCAGGCACAGATGAAAACTCAACTATTTTAATATTAACACCACTGGCCGAAAGTAGCTTTATGTCCTAATGATTTGATGCATCCATGTGACATATGAACACTTTTCCAAATCACAACGCACTTCTTCCTCTGACAACGGAGCTAGCATGTTGCAAACAATAGCCTGGGATTTAGTGCATGCAGAGGAAAATCTGGGATCATAAATTGTCTTGATCAGTTTAGCTGTGCAGTCACTAGATTGGAAACTGTGCCCGTGCACCACTGAGTAATACGCAAAAAGTCCTTCACTTGCATAAACTTTGTCAGATTCTGAATTTTGTCTCACAAAAAACTCTGTGACGCTTGGGGTAGCACACTTACTCTTCTCAGCTTCTTTATATTTCTTGGTGTGGATATGATGGGTGATATCATTCCAGCCTCCGTGTGCAATGGAAAAATGAGCCCCACAAATAACACAGATTATTTTGCTTGTGGCGGGAACCGGCGGATCCCTCTTGAGAAATTTAAATTCCCTTTTTAGGTCTTCATTGAAGCTACAAGCTCGCTTTTGTGACATATTTAATAAAATTCGTAGTTATCTGGCTAACCTTTAGCCATCCCTCGAACTACAGTAGCAATCAGCCATCTTGTAACATTTCAATAGGGAGCGAGTGCTGTGCAGGCGAGCTTGGGGGTGCAGGGATTGGATCGATTTTTGTATAATATGATGTGATTGGTGCTGATAAGATGTCCACGTACTTTGTGCCTTCATTGTGCAGGAGCAGACAGGGTTGTGTGCATAATGCAATGAGAACCTACAATAATGGCAACTGCAGTCAGAAAACCTATTGAAATATGGTATGAATACGGGACAAATCAAGATTTTCTCAGAATATAAATCGGGACACGTGAAAAGGCTATCCCGGGAAAAACAGGATGTCTAGTCATCCTGTGTGAAACCCTAACAGCCCATCACCATAGTGGAGATGCAGGTGTGGCACTTGTAGAGCTTCAAGTGCATCAATAATAGCTTGCTTGACCAAAGCTAAAAGTCAAAGCACATAGTTAATGTATGTATAGGGAGAGAGAGACAGAGAGAGATCTTAGACACACACACACATTGCACTCTCCTTCAAGAGAGTAACAATAACAGCTCACTGCATAAAGAACTGATGTGGAAAGACCAGAATGTGTAAAGAGCAGAATTTGGTAGCTTGCCTCTCAAATATTTCTCAGTTCCTCCCATTCCTCCATTAAGGTGCAGTAGGCAGAGGCATTCACTTGGAGTTTGCTACTGCTGAGTTGTAAAACAGCACAGTACCCACAGTTATTTAGTCCCACAACTCAAGTGTAACTGCAGAGGATGAGCGGTGTGATTCACATTGGATCCGACATTAGTCACAGTTAAGGGGAGCCATTGCTCCGGTCCCAGAGTAGATATGAACAGACATAATGCAATCCATATAGTCTGCATGGTTTATGCCACATTTTATCATATGTGGCAATCTGCCGTAAAATGTAAACAGAGGCCATTAACATAAAATGCAGACAATGCAGAAGGAGTGATGAACATCAAGCGGTTAGCATAATTGTCCTAATTGGCAGTTAACTATGTTTTTTGTACTTTATGTACATTGCTCCGCAACACACATCAAGCCAAGATGTAGAAGGCATTAAAGGAAAATCAGACTAGAATTCATTATAAGTAATTAGTTATAAATGTTGAGGGTATAGATCTAGCACTCGGCTAGGCAAAGGAAAGGTTACTCTTTGCCTGCAGTACTTCATGGGAGAGGAATCAGCTCGAGATTCTAATGAGCCATGATATTTCCACCCCGGCACAGCCTCAAAGCCAAAGAGGGACTCTATCTGACAACCTCTCCTGACCTTTCAGACTGGATTAAGATTCCATGATTCCGACCGCTGCCATGGCAACCCAGCCTTGAAGAGATTTTTGTTGAAAGGCGTAGGCAACTTTTTTGTGTCTAAAGAATTGTCCGTTGGTTTGTATTTGCCTGATGTATAGTCATATAGAATGGGGAAAATGACTCAGTTCTGACACATTTATTTACAGTACACATGCACATATACACACACACACACACCATTTCTGTTTCAGCACTGCTGAATTATATGTTCTGAAGTGTGAAAAGTTCGTTTTTATATAATATTCCTTTTCAAGTTACAGAGAATAATATAATATCTTACAGCATATAAATCTGAAATAACACTGTAGAGGGGCTGTGACCCACAGAGACACTAGATAGTTTTCCAGTAATTCTAAGGACAAACATTTGTGCTGAATGTACATCCTTTGGCCTATTCGATAGCTCTTGTCATGATAAGAATTATTTGCAGGTTCTTTGTCTGTAAAGCTGTTTGTAACTGTGTCTTCTAAATGAAATACTCAGATGCTTTCTTACTGAGGCCGATAAATATGAAGGATTTGCGTTCAGATGGGGCCAAGACGTCTTAAGTTAATGCATGACGTTCAGGTCAGTTCAGCCTTGCCCCAAGGGCCATATTGTGGCTTGAAAATGGCTGTCAGCCAATCTAAATACGCCATAGCGCAGAAAAGAAAATGTCTCGGAAGATGGATGTGAGTAGCTGTAAGTAGAAGTCTGCCGTCATAGCAGGGCCCTGATAGCATCTGCGTGGGGCTAAATCACATTCTATCTTTGAGCTGTAGCGAAGGATGGTGGTGGGGGGGGGGGGGGGGGTTGGAAAGCCCTCTCTGTTCACCGCTGTTTCCCTCCACATCCGTTTCCCGCTTTCAGATCCACTCATTCCCTCTTGCATTCTTCCACACAGGTCCGTCTTCTTCATGAGCCATTGTCTGACACAGAAAAGGCCAAACGCATGCTCTCTCTCACCCTGCTTTACCACACAAAATGGGTAATTGAACGCGACAAAAGATGGAAAGTATCACAAATGACTTTACAGTGGTGCTGTCAGGGGGAGAGGCACTGCAGCACCCACATGGAGTTGCTTGAATCCGCGCTTGTGGTGCTGTAATTTTCACAGTGGTCCAGTCAGCCCAGAGCCTGCTATTAGTAGCTGACCAATATAGGGCTGGGGGGGTTCAGGGGGTGTCGGAGCAGGTGTTCTCAGGCAGCTGTAGCTAGTTTAGCTGTTTGTTCCCCAGTTTTTAAATTTCCAAGCATTCAAACATTCCCAAGTTCTGCTGTGTCATTGTTTGAGCTGTCATGGTCAAGTGTGAGTTCAGTAACAATCCCCACCCCACTAACCTGTTTCTTTTAAAGTCAAAATATAATTGTTACTATCCCTGTCTTCTACAAATACTGTTTTTAGGTTTGTCTTCATGACTCACATTTTTGTGCATTGGCTCTGCTACATCCATGTTTCATTTATGCCATGCTTCATGTAAGGTCTTGTAAATTCTACAGTTTTGGTATTGAAGGTTATGTAGTTACGAAGTAGACATTGTAGGCAATACTGAACTTTATAGTACAGAGTTACACAGAACATGACAATGTCACTAACTTGTTGCTTGGCTATAGTAGTACTCTTTGGGTGGGTTTGACTACCACAAACTTGTTGACTCTAAAGCCTAATAATCTATTCAAATAAGCTCTTAATTAGTGGGATTCATAAGGCACTGGAGCTCTCCCTAGCTTGTCCTGTGGGTTTTTGGAAGCACCAACATTTTGGCGGGGTAGGGTTTAGACTTGAAATTAATCTCTCTCTCTCTCTCTCTCTCTCTCCACAGACACATGTATGAACACAAGCAGATACACACATGCACATGCGCACATGTTTATTCACAGAAGCAGAAATAGACTCTGACACACGTGAGCATATGTACACACACACACACACACACACACACACACACACACACACACACAGAGGGTGTTTATGGCCTTCTCTCACCTGACTGGCTACTCAGACAAGTGCTTGGCTGACAGATCTGGAGCGAAGCTGCGTCTTGGGGCAGCAGTGGCCAGCTCTCCACACGCGTGCCAAGCAGAAGTAAATAAGCTCACCACCAAACACAAGGAAATGCACAGCATGTTTATTTTCTTCCAGGCGTTGAGGCCGTTAAGTGCAGTTCCTTGTACTGGAGATGGATAGACAGAATGACAGGTTGATAGATGAGAAGCAAAAGTTATTTAAAGCTGCATACCTCTCCTAAATACCCAGATTCCTCGTTCTGTTTTAAAGCCACAATGCCTGCTCATTTTCACACACGGGAAATGCATGTAAATAATGGATAGATTAAAAGGGTTCCCACAGTCCTTGAAAACACTGTGTGGGGGGAAGGAGGGTGCACAGATGTCAGATCTCCTGTTTTCACTGGCAGGCTCATGTTTTTCAGCAATATTTCACAATTAGAATAAGAAACTCCCACTGAGAGCCAAAGAATGTTTGCGCAGCTTATAGTATAGAAAATTTTGGATAAATAAAATGTCATATTCATTGAATTGGATTTACGAGGGAATGATGGATCATGAAAAGGAGGCAAGCTTTGTGGTTACATTAGTACATTTTAGCTATTTTGTTGCAACAGTCAATCTTTTTTCTGTGAAATGAGACAAATCTGAAATTTCAGGTTGTGTCCGGTGCCTGTCATGGCTGGAAATTCTGAGTTAGCTCAGCAAATGGTATTGGCAAATTTTATGTCAGTAGAACTGACAAGAAACTTCAAACACTATGTATCAAAAAAGTGGCTCTCCGTCCAAACTGAGGACATGCAAGTTTCATCTGGATTCTTGATGACTTTTTCTTCCTCTTTGTATGGAATAACATAAGGAGGATTCACAGGATAAGCAATAAGCAATTTCTCCATGCCTTTATAAAATAACACATTATTACCGTGAGCAGTACATATCAAATGAAGACTAAGAATACCATTTGCATTTCCTTTCCTAGTGCCATATCCATGTCCATGAACCTTTGTTCTTCCCTGGCTTCAGAAACAATAGTTATATGGCTCCTGAGTAGCTCAGACAGAAAAGGTGCTGAGCGCTACGACCAAGGTTCTAAACCGGCCAGGTCACCCAACAAGGACTGGGAGCATACATCAGCTTCATTCCACCAGGGACGGCCAGGGTTAGCTCATCACACCACTGGCACCTCACAACTTACTCAGGCACCTGCGAGGTGCTCAGATGGCATTGGGGAGATCCATCTATCCTGTAATTGGTTTCTGCCTCCTGGCATACAGTGGGACTTGTAGTGTAAAATGTGGTTGCACTGGCTTGCATGTGTATCATAGGATTGAATTTGCCTTGCCAAATGCCCCCACTTGGGTGCACAGAATGTCATGGTGGGGCAAGCTTCATGTTCAACTGATGTTTATAAATACCTGCGTAATAACAGGGTCAAAAATAAGGGAACAAAAAACAATTATTTCATCCTGGCACCACACCTGTCTCATTATTGTGGACGCCAACTGAAATCTGAGTGGGTGGCATCAACACGCCCATTGGTGTCCAGTCAGCCAGCCGGACCAAGAAGAACAAGTGTGTGACTGTGTCATGGTGTGGGTAAATTCACTGGAGCCTTAAATGCACTTAAAACTCCACAGCTTTTGTCTAATAAGCGACATTTGTACAAAAATTGCACATCTTTGTCTTCATTGCTCATATCTCTGAGTTGCTTGTTCAAGTTTAGGTTGGCTTTACATTTACATTTAGTTATGTTGCAGATGCTGTTATTCAGAGTGAATTACATACTAATGCAATAAGCCCTTAAAATGGCAGTTCCTTTCTCTGACATCAGGAATCAATCTTGTGTATAAATGTGATTTTTCCATTAGCAGTGGTCTGCTTTAAAACCTTATTACTTATTGAGACTGCACTTGGAAGAGGTGAATGACTACTTACTGACTGACTGAATATTTTTGTCCACAATTTGAATTTTTCCCTTACAATTAAAATAAAAAACCAGTAAAAGGTTTCTAATGAATACAGAAGAATGGAAATGCATGAATATGTCATATTTTATTATTGCTGTTGCTCATTTACATTTTACGGTTTTGTTTATTTCTTTGATAATTAACTAACTCTCCATTTGCTTAGAAAATAACGAGTTAGCCTTGTTAAATTATTGCTTTAGCCAAGCACTTTAGAAAAGAAGTGGACCCCAGTTGCTCCCGTAATCCACCATTCTACCTTAGAAATCACCCAAGATTTAGAAATTGCAGATATTTTTTTTTTTATTTGGGTGAGACTAACCAATTGTTGTAGGTCCTTGATTTCTAACGACGGTCTGAGCAGTCTTCAGGACTATGGAACTGGGGGACAGCATAGCCAAGCCTCTCCTACTTCTCTCGACTCCAAGCACCCACTGTCTCCCACTGCTAAATCACTGGCTGCTTGCCGGGGGAAGGCTGCCTTTGTGGAGTTGTCACACTGCTGAGTTAAATGGGCTGAGGGCTCCCGTTAACAAAAGCAGCCATTGCCGTCAAACAAAAACCCAGAGGACTTCTCTTAAATGGTAAATTGTCACTGATGGTGGTCCTTTTAAAAATAACCCCAAAGATGTAGCTGTAGTAATCATGGAGTCACAGAGGTAGGGAGGGGAGGATGGAAGGAAAGGGGGGTTGTTTTTCATTGTCTGACATAGTGGATCAGTGGGGCACATGAAAGATGTTTGAATATCCACCAGGAAAACATTAACAGATTTGTGCAATTATCTGCAGTATTTACAACACTTTGTCCTGTGAGCAATAATTATAGTTTTTAAATAGTTAAAACCCCATCTCTATATGAATATAGGGAAATACATTATTATATACAGTTTATATACTACATACTATGTGTATAGTATATATTTATAGATTCCTTCTGTAATGCACTGTAATGTATTTAAACAATACATGTTTGAAGTCAGGACTATGACAAATGTTATTATTATTAGTAGTAGTAGTATTAGTAGTCTTAAAAGTCAGCCTAATTAATCAATAGCCGCAGTAACACTTTGTTCACCATATAAAATAATATTATAGTTAAAGGTCAGGTAAGGATATTTTAACTTGAATTACACATTAACTTTCTAGGGCTTGGTTAAGTTTACATATTCATGGTTTAATTCAAATGAAAACAAAACTGGCTAAATATTATTTTAGGGCATGGAACTCCTGTTTTTTATAATATATACGTGAGCTAGCAGGAGACATCCTCAATCAAATGTGCCCCCTTTCACTCACTGTAGGTAACTTATAAAAAGTGTTTAGAGGTGTAAAGGCTCAACAAATACTCTAGGCTATTTGTTGAACTATTTAATTTATATATTTTAGCTGTTAAGCAATGTTATAACACTTGACAGCTTGGTTTTTATCATTCAATCTCTGTATTCGTGCATAGCGTTAGTTTAAAGAAATCAGGCAAACGCTTTCCTAATGGGATCTTGGGTTTAGCTTTTTTTTTTTTTGCTAAGTAATTTGAATACTTACTGTGGCAAAGTTTTGTTGTAGGAATGTATTCGTGTGGAGCATTTGCTGTATGCATAATAGTTTGGATATTTAAGCACGCCTTGGAGCTGCTGCTTGGGCCAGTTTTGTGCATTGCACAAAAGGTTTGGTGCAGGGGTAATTCATTAGGGTGATATTTTCTGAAATGATGGTGAGAAGACCAGAACTGACGTTAGTGTTTGTCTTGTCATACTCACCTCTTCTATGTAAAATTCTAACAGCGATAGAAAAGTTGAATTATATATTATACCTATTGCAGTGAAGGCTCTCACTGTGAAATTAGTTCATTTTACATGGTCAAATAAATGTTGAATCACATGTAAATGTGATTGGACATTGAGTGCAATTTAAATCAGGTGTGAATTGCTTTGTGTACAAGTAGAATCGCATTTAATGACGTTACATGCAACTAGTGTATGCAACTTTAGTTGCATGCAAGTTGCTTTATGTAACATCAGCCTTATAGCACACCAGTTCTTTTGTCTCTTGGCATGTAGAATAATGACTGAGGGACCTTTCCCTTCACAGACGGTGTGTCTGTGTTGCCCTTTACCTTTATCAGATTCTGTCATTGCCCTGCCTCTGTTTGTCTTTTCACTGGCAGCTACAGGTAGTAGGAAGATGACAGTGGGAGTGATTATAGGTTACCTAATGGGTAATAACCACAGGGTTTACCTCTCCCACCAGCTGTAATTATATTAATTGGTTGAATGGCGCCAAGAGACACTTTATCGGCACTAAGCTGCCACGTACCAGCTGTGCTACACAAGACAGGGAGCCTTGCTTCACCCACCCCATGAGACCCACACTACTCCCAGGATGCGAGAGAGAGAGAGCTGGAGTAAAGCAAGTGTCCTTAAAGACTTCCTTCCAACTCCAGAGCCACCAATCTTTGTTTTTATTTTATATGATGAAATTCAGTGCCTTCTCTCACTGCTACTCAGTTGCTTTTTGTAAGATATTATTCAGTAGCCTCTAGCATTGACCAGAGGCATGCCTAGTCATTCATTCATTCATTCATTCATTCATTCATTCACCTGTAGGGTTCTTTTGCTCCTTATTCATTTGCTCAGCATGCATTTTAGTTCAAGGCAACACAGCAAGTACTGCGTAGTTCAGCAGTTCATTCCAGTGCAAAATGCAAATAGCACAGATGCATCAGGGTGAAACGAGGGGCATGAGTAGAAAAGAATCTTGAGCACTGTCCTCTGTCTGACTTCCGCGGAATCCTCACTTCCCAAGTTTCTCTTCAGACGGCAGAGGGGACTGTTGCCTCTCAGAAGTACAGTAGCAGTTCATTCAGCTACTCTAACTCAGTAATCTCTGCAAACCCCAATAATTGAATTAGAGACCCCACTTAATCCAATCTTTACCCCGCTGAGAACTATTAGAGCTAGGCCGGATTTATGACCAACCTGAGCCTCTGTTCAAAGTGACTGCTGTGGTAATACACTTTGTGCACTGACCAATACAGAGACAGTGCTAGACATATACAGAGTGCACTGACCAATACTGAGACAGCACTGAATATGCATAGTGAGGTTGATTTATTATCACCATTGCTGTCATTTCTGAGAGTAACTCATAAACACTGTCAGGAAGTTGTAGGTGAGCTAATATGTGTAAACAATTTCTTTGCTTGTTTGGGAGTTTGATCACACCTGAACAGACCAGAGAATTTCTTCAGATCAAGGATTGTGACTGCACATTCATCAGGCATGTGACTGTTATTTACTGTAAGCTTAACACCACTACAACTCAAGGCCTTTACTCAAAACAAAAAAAACATACCTTCAAAAACCTGTAATATCCTATGACCCTTTTTCCTCCCTCTCATTGGCTGTATAGACTGGAGTCTGACATACAAGCTGTGGCAAATAGTGGTTTTTGAGCCAAACCTGCTTCAAGCCACAGCCGTAGACTGGTGTAACCATAGATATGACACGCCTGCAGTGCAATTTGGAGTAAAGCCTTGATTAAGACTCTCTTTGAGCATTGTGTGAGGAAGTTGCTGTAGCTGAATATTTGTGATTTCCCCAGAAATCTCCCCGGGGGGATGTTTAGTCTACCACCTTGTTGGGGTCAGACTGTGATGATTGTTTATAGTATGGGGGAGGCACAGGGGAACAGACTCTCCTTCTTTGCGAAGACCAAGGGAAGGACCTTTGAGAAAGTGTGTGTTTTATTTGCCACTTTTGTGGTTTTTCAAAAAGTAGAGACATTTGAGACACTTTGAGTCTCAGATGCATTGTAGACATTGTAAAATGGGTTTCCTTTTAGTAATCTTACCATTTCCCTCACTTAAAAGTAATCAGTGTTTCTTTTGTGTGAGGAGTGTTTTTTTGTTTGTTTGTTTGTTTTTTGTATCTCATAAGCATATTCCTACATCTAGCACTGATGGGTAAAGTTAAGCAAAAAAGGGTACATCCCAGAACAGTGTTAGTTTGATTCCAGCAGAGAGGAATTAGACTATGGCACTTTGAATTGTGTTCATGTTCTTCCTAGCATCTGTAAAATATTAGAAGGGTAATGACTGGTAGTTTTGTGCAAAGCTTTGCTCAGTCTGAGATGGGGCACATGAGCTTAGGTCATAGTGAACCTTGAACACATTTCCTCTTTATAAGGCTTCTTTATTAGTCCAGGTTCAGGGGGAAATTCCTCACAGGGGCCCTTTACAAGGCTGTGTTATATTGTCCTAGTGGTCATAAGGCCTCGTGTTTCTACCCAGAAGTGTAGGTACCTCCACTTTAGCTCAGCGACATCTTTATTGTGTTAGAAGATGATCTAAGCACACCTTGTAACCCTTTTTCAGGTGACATCACCATCCTTCAAAAAGTGCCATATAGTGGTTTACGTGTGTGGGAATACAGCTGATACTTTTTCCTTTTTTTGTCTAATGTTGGATTAATCAGCATGGCTCACTGGGGGTGGACCACATTGCTCAACAGACATTAAAAAAGAGAATGTAATTGAACAATGAACAAGACAATCATAAAATAAAAAAATACTTTTTTTATCTGTTATATGACAGCTTATGTCAACAGCTATTATGCTCTTTGAACATTACATCTTTATTTTGCCGTCACTAGGTACTAGAAGCATTTCCTCTGTCCCAGTGAGAACTCGAGATTGATTGGCGTGTTGTGTTTGATTCCCACAGAATGCTTGAGGATGACCTCAAACTCAGCAGTGATGAAGATGACAGCGAACAGGTAACTGAAATGTGTATGTGTGTGGTTGTATGTGTGTGTGTGTGTGTGTGTGTGTGTGTTTGTGTGGTGGTAATTTGACTACCAACAAAAGTTCACATACAAGTCAGAAATAGTTTTGTATTATTCTATCACAGCTGTAATGAAATATATGACTTTTTAAGATTAAGACTGACACATTATTATTCTTGGCAAGATATCATTTTCAGGACTATTAGGCTCCTTGGCTTTTATGCAGCTTTGTTTTGAGGCTTGTTTTGCCAGCTCAAAAAGCCTTGAAGAAATGACATTTCCTTCATCCATTTCTCCATACTCTAATTTAATGCCTTTCCTCATAAGGGACAAATATGCAGACATACATTGAATAAGATGATGTTAAGATCTATATGCATAAAAAGTCAATACAATAACAAAATGGTAACATGTTTGGGAAACAGCACAATGAATAGATAATATCAAATCGTGGCAGTCACAAATGACTTGTTAGTTTCCCTTGAGGGTACAGACAGGTCTATTGAAACAGGATTTAGGAAGTTGGCATCACTGTACTGACACAGAACTTGTCATGAGCTAACAAAAGACACCTTTGGATCCACAAAGTTTACAGTTGCCAACTGCTCCATTTTCATTGTTTATATCAGAGATATGACTTTGGTCTGTATCTTCATTCCCTGTTTTGGAGAATAAAAGGGAAGAGTATTGCTTGCTGGCTAACAAAAAAGCTGGGGTTTATGTAACATCTCTGCTTAGCTTTGTAAATCTTGTGTTCTATCCCCATTAAAATATTTCCATGCATTACTCTCAGTGTCACAGCGGATGTCATGCTCCAGCAGTTTCATAAATGAATGTATTTTCTGGTTTCAGGCTCTAGGCCAAAATAAATGTGCCCCTTTCACTTTCTGTGGGTTCTGTAACTTGTAAAAACTGTCAGAGGTCTAGTGGCTCATCCTCCTCTTAAAGCAGAGAATTCTCTAACCCCAAAAGATACTGGATGCTGGTATCATTGTGTTGCTGCAGAAACAAGCAACCTCACTACCAGGTAATGCTTCTCTGGGTGTGTCTGTGTGGCTGAGGATCTGAGGATCTGAAAGAGTTACTGTGTCACATGTACTTTTGAACATACTAATAAATATCCTGCAACATAAAAATGAAATATTTCCCTTTCCACTAAGTGTAAGGTTGAATTGATACTTTTGTTTACGTCTCACTGTAAACTTTGGACATACTGAATTTGGTCAAACTTTATTTCCACGCCATATATGTTTTTAAATATTAAGAAACTTTGCAGGATTGAGCCTTTCATGTATAAAATTACAATTGAATTTAGCAGGCTGTGGTGCTTATTTGGATATTTATTATTTATCATTACTCATAAGTGATTTGCCACTTTGCTTTTAGAGTTCTGTAGGTTATTTTCAAAATGTGTTTGCAAGTATTTAATAATGCAGAATATCCTCTTGGTATTGCAGAATTTGAAAGTGATTGTTTCCTTGTTTTTATTTTGCTTCTTTTTTAAGCTGGAAGTATTAGACACAGAGACACAGAAATAAACCAGCTTCTTTTAGGTACTAAGTCATTACTGTCACATTATACATTTAAACACTCAGGCCAGATTTTGATAATTGGGGATTTTGCATTAAATGAATAACATACGGGACTGATGTTTCCATCCTGTTACAGAATTTCACATATGGTATAAAGCTGAAACACAAAGCTGTATTTGAGATGCATATGTAAACAAACATATGTCAAATTGCAAAATATAAATTCAATCTAATTTTCTTTTTTATTAATTTACCTATAAAATATGACACGTTTTCATCAAAACTTGTGATAGTGTGCCAGTGTTTATGACAGAAATATAAACTATTTTATAATATATTCTCTTCTAGTAATCCACTGAGCAATGGGAACAGTCATATGTTATGCCCAAAGGTTTTGTGCCCAAGTCAAAGAAAATTTTAAATGATAATTCTTGATCATATACAATTAAGATAAAGCCTTTTTAGGGTTGGAAACACAGAAGTAGAGATTGCTGGGAAATTGCTCGCTCTAATATTCAAATCTACAGGCTCTGAATTTTTGGGCAGCTCATGTAATTTTGTTCAATTTGTCCCTTAATGACAGCTACTGCACATAATTTTGTTTGACCATGGTTTTGACATTCATCTTTAAATGTGACATGTTCCTGCTGTGCGTGTGCATAAATCAGTCCAACTGCAGCTGAGCACATGCTACATTTCTGCACATATGGCAGCACCTTTAAGAATGATGTCAGCCTGGTGTAAAAATAAAAAAGCTCAACATTTTCAGGTACCCCCTCAAATATACTACACGAAAATGATCATCAAAGCTTGAACACTACTAAACAGTATTCCCATAATGTAATAAGTGACACAGCCAGACCTTATCTCTTGGAAAATGCGCTTCTTCAGTGTGAGTCACAGAGCCAGTATGTGTCATTGCGCCTCCACAGCATGTGACTTATGGCAATAGAGAGGATATAATAAATATATTTTTGACGGGGAGGGGGGGGGTATGAGGAAGGGGAAGGTGGGCTGGTAGGAACCTGCAGCAGTAATTTCACTTCCATCTTTCTGCACAGCGCTGCTCCATCCAAAGCAATTAGCGTCACATTGCCCTCTCACTCACATTCTCCCTCACCCGCGGTCTGTGTCGGGTGCGCCGCACCACCGTCTCTGTTGTGACAGTGGACAGAGAGAAAGGTCAGGATGCCCTCGTCTCATACAAATCACCTCGCCGCCGGTGTCCGTCCCGACCCCCGGCCGGCGTCCTCGGGCATCGTTAAGCACTGACGTCGCTGGCCTGTAAATCCCGGTGTCTCGGTGACAGTGTGTTATTGACCCGCCATTTCATCAGCGCAGGCAATTTCCACCATGAAGCGCTGTAATTACCTGAACGTACAAGGCTCACTTTCATTATCGGTGTGTGTAGTTACAGCAATCACGGTGTGTACTGACATATGCTTATTAGTGAGCTGATGGTTTGGAAACAGGTTTCATTAAGTGGGTGTTAGCTTTGCTGTATTTAAAGTGTTTAAACAGGCTATGTACCAAAAGATGTGAATATTTGTTCACATCAGTTCCCCAATACCATTTACTGAATATACAGAAGAAAAGTTCTGACTGTATCACACGTATTTCTGTTTATAATGTGATTGCAATATATTTATAAAGTATTTATAAAGGATTGTCAGCCCAACCAGTGTATAATGTTACTACACAGCATAAAATTCCAAATGGCATACTGTACTCTGTAAGTGTTATTGTAAATGATTTTTCACATGAATCATTTAGTTTTATTTGTGTATTTAGAAAATATAAAAAATAATTCTATCCAATGCACTTATTTTCCGTCTTCCTGTCAGATAGTACACAAACATGAATATTTGACACAGGGTGTTCCTAGTTTTATGACACAGTGTGTTCCTGGAAACCGCATCGTTTGTGAACCAGACCATAGTTTTCCATAGACGCAAAGATAGAAGCAGGGGTTGCAGTCGTGAACATGGGCTGGAAATCAAAATATTATAGAGACAAGTTAAAAAAACATGGGTTTAAGTCAAAAGTTCATAATGTATAAATATTATATACATATTTGTAAATATAATTATATGCATTATATGTGAAATACAGTATTATTTAGAATGATTATTCACCATTGTTTAGTATTAAAACATACACCGCATGACAGTTTGGGAGTGAGAGGGCACGGGGAGCAGTAAGATACAAGTCTTCATACAGGTGTTTATATAGCTCCTGGGTGAGCAAGAGAGTGTATACACACTCAGAGGATTGAATGTGTATAACGTCTTTAGCTCCTCTTACTAGTTAACTATATGAAAACAACAAAAAGGCAATAAAACTAACTCTTAACTAAGAATAAGCTTTTTTTTAAAGTCACTGCAGCTCTTTTTCTGGCTTTCCTCCTCTCACTCTTTTTTTGTAAAAATGGATTTTGTGTTGTAAAACTGTTAATAATGGTATTTTTTTCATAAATGTTGTAAATGCATATTAGCATAAATCAGACTGCAGTGAATCGGGGAATGCCTGTATGTATATTTAATAAGGGATATGAATAAATATGAAGGACACTGTATATACTAATGGTTTTACCTTCATTTAGCATGACCACTGAAGGTCATACGTTGGTGTAGTTCATAAAATGTATTTAAACTGAGGATCTCTTGGTTTAATGCATTAGTTTGTTGTACCAATCATGTTGCTGAGACTAATTGAAATTCCTTTTGAGACTGCCTATTTATGCCCTTGCTTACTTTATAATGAGTCCAAGTCACAGTTTTGTCTAAATTAAATTGGATACTGGTGTGACTGATAGAAACACTGGGGCAAAGTAATGATATTTTCACAAGGGGTATTCAAGTTCAATGACATCATTTGTTCAGAGGGAGGAGATAATGAGTATTGAGGCAATGGGGAAGATGAGTGAGGAGGCCTTTTATCTGATATGGAAAACCCTGGATAATCAAAAGCTAATCTTTGAAATGGAACAAGCTGTGCTGAGCTGATTTAAAACCAATAACAAAGAAAGCCTTAACTGTTTAATTTACTGCTGCTGGCCATCTAGCTGACCTAATATGAATTCAATTAGCCCATCTGGAAGCTGCCATTGGGAAACATGAACAAAGGTGTAGAAAAGAAAACTGTGTCATTATTATAGTCAATGTCAAGATACAATCTATGGTTAAATAAGATATTATTATTTGATTATATAATAATTTAACATGCCAATAGACAACGAGAATAAGGAAAAATACAGAAAACAAGAACCGGGCCTGAAACAGGAGGCATTTTTGCTTTATTTCCATAAGTGTTGGCTGTCTACTGGTTTAGTCCTGTCTCTTCTTGTTTATTCTGTATTTTTAATTTATTCTAATTTCTCTCATAACAGAATATGTACCAAGCTGCCAGATTTTACTTAAATTTGCCTTCTATTTGGCATATAGTATTTAACTTGTAAAATAAATGTGACCACAACTATTTGGCACACTAATCAATGATAGTGTCTAGATCAGTCAATGGTTGTTGTCTTAACTATTCATATCTGGCCAAGCTGTGCCCATGGTTTATATTTTTGCAAAATACAAGTATTAAATAGCTTTTCACAACATTCTTTGACTGGACTCATGTTTGGCACTTTCATTTTTCATAGAGGATATATTCATAAATATAGCTGGTAATTGCTGATAATCCTGTTAATTAAGCATAACAATATTAGTGGCAGATTTATAAAAACGAAGAAAAACATAAATATTTCTGGTACAGGATCTCCTGAGTGGTGTAGACAGTTAAGGCATTGATTCCAAATGCAGGCTGAGCCCTATGGTCTTTTGCTGTCAGTGGCCAGAAGCCTGTAGCAGCGGAACAAATTGGCTTCCTTCCACTGGGGGTAGCTGGGGTGAAGACAGGTATATCAGCCATGGTTCCTATGTCGCACTGCTCTCAACACCCTTTGGCTCATTCCACCACCTACATGTTTCTCTTATGGCATCAGAGAGATGCACTTAGCCCCGTGGTGCTTGTAGTGTGTCACAATACTCACATTTGACGATTGCATTCATCATGTCCTGTGCTCCCGCAAGAGTGCACTGGTGGTCATGGTGAGATGAGCCAATGTACCATTGGCAGTAACAAACGTTGGCTCTAAAAGAAAAAAATTCTAGTATTGTGTTAGGCTATCATTGCATTGTAGATTGGGATAAGTTAACACATGGGTAACAGTAACCAATCAAAACACAGCATGTGAACTAAGTGGTAACTTTGTCATTGTGGTTGTCAAACAGTAGCACTGAAATCAGTCAGTCTGTCACACACTGTAAGAGTGTGTACAATGGCTACTGGAACTGGAGACTGACATCTAAACACTGTCATATGGAATAAGGTTTGTTGTCCCTGCTACAATTGTCCCTACTATGTGGGGCTTGGCAACATTTCCAACAACCCTGACCTGAAATAGCATCTCAAAAATCTGTCTCAACAGCAAGGGAATGTCCTGCCGTTTTAACAGTTTGGTGGAGTATACAAGCCACTCTGGCAGTCGTGCCCCCTAGCCGTGTTGCCTAGCAACATGAGAATTCAAGAAGGATCGAAGGAGCTGAAATCCCTGCGGAGAGGGAAACAGCAATAAGAGTGCCGTTGACAGATGATCTGAGTTGTTTCATCTAATATACTGTGAAGATCACTGGCTCCCTTCATGAATGATAAATGCACTGTACACAGATCAATGGCCATGCCAGTACACTAAGACCAGACCAGTACACCAAGGTGGAGCAGGTTCCTGAAGGCCAGCGGGCTCTCAGCCCGACTTTTTTTTTCACATGCAAGGTTTTCTTTGTGCATCACAGTTTCACTATTGATGTACAATTTTAAGGAGCTAACAGCCTTCAGTGTGTTTTCCGTTATATTCAGACCACGGAAGCCAGTCATAACACTCATACCTGATTCTGGGTCAACATAAAGCTGTCTGGCTTTCAGTGCATCTGGGGCTATGCCACTGAAGTAACATGACAATGAAAACACATTTTAGCTTTTTTTTCAGAATTTTTGAATTTCAAATTTCAGTTTTCTTTGTTTTTTGACTAGAGAACAGAAGCAGCCTGTAGAGGAGTGATAATTACCTGTCTCTTTGGAAATGTATAATAATTGATGTGTTGTGGTGGTGTTGTTTTTGAAAGAAAATCATTGTGAATGTAGCATTTGTGCATTTCCTTTTTTGTGATGACATGCTGGATTCCAACAGGCAGCCTGATGATACCTCTCAATAGTTGGCATAATATGAAAATTTGCAGGAGCCTCTGTAGTTGACAGTCACAATTTAAAGTCAAATTAAGTAGTTTAACTGTGCCTCCAGTTGCCAGCACTGATGTGTCAGTGTTCGCTTCAATTCTTTTTCATCATTGAGATATATTAGGGTCCTAATACATGTGGAGAAATCTGTGTGTGTGTTTGTGTGTGTGTGCATTTATATTTATTAAGGCTGTCGAAGTTAACGCTATAATAACGCATTAACGCAATCTTACTTTAACGCAGTTAAAAAAAAATAGTGCCGTTAACGCAGGTTCTATTTGACCCTATGAATCCCCCATAGTTCAAGCTGCTAATTGAATGTGCGCCACTCTAGCCTTCAAGTGAATCAGATTGTGTTAGAAGTCGCTCTATACTCTTTGTATCGGTGAATGATGGAGAAAGGCCGCTTGAATGGGAAGTTCCATTTCAAAACTTTGCCATACGGCTCACTCGACTAAGGCTGTGTGTAGTTACTGTCAGGCTGAGTTTAGTTATCACAGGAGTACACCCAGCCTACAATATCACATGCAAGCCAAGCACACATCCAACACCAGCAGCGTTTGCCCTGGTAATATGCGACAGACCACGCTCGACAGTGTTCGGCGGAAAACAATGGACGCGTCAACCTCCAGAAAATTAATGGTAGCAATTGCTAAATGGATAGCCACAGCATGCAGGCCAATTTACATAGTGGAGGATGAAGGTCTGCGTGACATAATTCAGATTGCATCCAACGACTCAACTTATGAGTTTCCCTCAAGAGCCACAGTCGTCACTAGGATACACGAGCTGTATGAAACAGAGAGGGCAAAACTAGCTAAGGAGTTGGAGCTCACAGCAACAGTCACATTTACTGGTGATTGCTGGGCATCACTAGGGAATCATAGCTACCTCGGGTTACAGTCCATTATATCGATGAACAGTGCAAACGGCATTCACATGCTTTGACCGTCATGAAAACAGAGCAGAGACATCATGCTGAGGCATGCGCCAAACATTTTATGGATGTAGCAAAGCAGTGGAACATTGGAAATAAAGTAAGCACACTCAGCACAGATAGTGCACGAAACATAATTGCAGCAGCGAGACAGCTGCCATTCGAACACTTGCCATGCACCGTGCACAGCATTCAACGTTCTGTCACAGTGTCTCTGCAGAATAGTGCATTTGACGGTGCACTTTCCAAATGCCGAAAGGTGGTGGGGCACTTCAAGCACAGTCCACCAAATACCAAGGACTCAAGAAACATCAAGTCGCAGAGGGGCTGAAGACTGAGTCACTCGTACAAGACATGCCGACTAGATGGAGCTCCACTCTGGAGATGGTGAAGCGTGTGCAAAGAAACCAACAACCAATAAGAGATGCACTAGCCCTACAGAAAACCAACGTCGCCAAGCCAACAAAGGCCGAGCTGGAGAAACTTCAGAAGCTGGAGACATTGCTGGAGCCCTGCAGGTAACCCTCTCCCTCTCTCTCTCTCTGGCTGCTAACACAGGTGAAGCTCATTACTTTCAGATGCATTGTCAATGCTGATAGGCTACACAGTGCTATGTATGCTAATGTAGATTAACTTGTGCCAATGCTTTCAGCTGAGATAAAGGCCAGTTATAGTTGAGTATGACTGCCTCTATTTAATCCTCACGTCCATCTAACTGATGTTCGGCATTGCTTTTTGTGTATGAGTGAATTTAAATGTGAATAAGTCCCTCACAATTTCATTGATTTTGAATTGTCTTTTGTAGATACTTTACTGAACTCCTTGGAGGAGAGAGGTTTGTTTCATGTTCAGTGTTGCTGCCTGTCTCGGATGATGGAGAGTTCAGAGGATGACCCAGCCTACATATTCAAGTTCAAGCAGACCTTCACCATGGACATGGAGAAATGCAAGGACAAAACAAACAGTACATGGCTGAAGATTTCCACAGCATTTGACCCTAGTTTTAAGGACCCCAAGTGCCTGCACAGAGCTGAGAGAGCTGAGGTGTTGGCATTGATCGCTGGCATTCTTAAGGAAGAGATGCTTGCACAGCAACCAGTGCAAACAGCAATGTCTGAACCTCCACAGAAGAAAGCAGCTCTCTTAGTTGCTTCAGAGTCTGAATCTGATGAGGAGGAGGACTGTATTTAGAAATGTCTGGAGCGCTACAAAGCAGAGCCTGTCATCAGCATGGAAGATTGTCCCCTACAGTGGTGGTCCAAACATGCTGGGGCACACAAGCTAGTCTGCCTTGCTCGCAAGTACTTGGCAACACCTGCCACATCAGTGCCTTGTTAGAGGTTGTTTTCCCTCTCTGGGCATATTGTGCAGAAGAAGCAAGCTGCCTTGTCAACTGGAAATGTGACCAGACTTGTGTGTCTAAGCAACTGGCTTGGTTCAACAAAATAGAAATAGTGTAAAGTTGTGTATTATTCAAAATAATCCAAAAGGTAAACCTGCTGTTGCTGTTGAGAAATTAATTAGTCTAACTGGACTAACAGCTTGATTTCGAATTGTGTTTTATTTACAAAATCCTGTTTTTGGAGTAGGTTTTTATATGGACTTCTGAAAGGTTTTTGAGTGAGATTTATTGAGCATGATTTAGCAATACTTGGATACTGTAGTATGAGACTACATGTCTTAAATTTGTGTTATCTATTTTACAATTTAAGCCCAATTTTGTGTTTTCTATGTTCAATATTGCACAGCCCTAGTGTGTGAGTGAATAAAACTCCCTCACAATTGAAGTTTATTTGAATTTTCTCTTGTTCCAGTTACCTCAACTTGTTAAGTACATTTGTATGATTGATATCATATTGTGTCCACTGTTCTTAATATAACCTCATTGCACTTAAAAATCTTTCACTGGGGTAAAATTTGAACAGAATAAAAAATGAAATATATTTGTGATTAATCGCAATTAACTACACAAAGTAATGTGATTAATCGCAATTGAATTTTTAAATCACTTGACAGCCCTAATATTTATGAATCAATGGATGTCATATTTGTTTCAGGAGAACTCACAATGTCAGTAGGCACTGTAGTTCTACTGTTTAATCAGTTCAGAGTTCAGGGTTACATTCTGAACTTTTTCCTTCCTATTCCTTTATCCATGAACTCAGTTGACGTAATGTTCCTCCGTTTGGTTTGCAGGCTACAGACAAGACCAAGCAGAGAAGCACTCCTCTCAAGTAAGTGGTAACTACATTTCTTTGGGTTTTGTATTCTGATCGCTAGCCTGACATCTCTGTCTGAACTAAGAAAACACTGATGCTATAAAAACTATGGCTTTCAATGTGATTGTTGTGCACCTTCAGCTATGGCTGTAACAATGCCACTGTGATGGCCATTGTTCCCACAAAGGTCATCGTCCTTTGGTGTAATTATTTCTTTGAAATGCAGTAGTGTTATCTTGTAACTGGGGGCAAGCCAAGAAGAGGGTCTTTAATTAACTCTCAAAACAGAGGAAGTGAATACCAGTGAGGATGAACAAGGGCAACATTTTCCAGACAGTTTTGTGGCAGGCAACATTAAAATATATGGCTGTTTAGTGGTGTCATTGTTTTAAACTAATGGGTTACATAAATAAACATGCCAAACTCAAATCTCCATTATACTCCCACATAATTTCTTAGGTGGGCACTGTTGGTTATTTAACTGTGAGACTTGACCAGTTTTGGCTGTCACATCATTTGCCACAAATGGATCAGCAACGTTGCTTTTATTGTACTGTAATGTAAATATATGGTACATGTTGTTTTGAATGGTGCACAATGGCAGTTGAGCTGGTGAGTTAGAGCAGCTGAGCGGGGGCCTCTTGAGAGGAGCAGTGGGAGGCGGCCTACACGCTGTCACGCTGTCTGCAGGCGTGCCCTGCACCCTGGGTGGGACACTGAGTAAGGCATTCTGTGCAGCCTCATAAGGAGCAGTGGGGATGGAAAGGGTCCAGAGGAACCTGGAGGGGCCTGGGATCCTTAGGGATTTGGGGGTTTGCTTTAAATCAGAGAGCTGTATGATACCCTCAATCTGAGATGTGGATAAGATCCAGAGGTTACCTATTTGAAATCACTGTTGGACTCCTTTTTTTGAGACTGTGAAATGAGCAGTATTCCTTCTTACTGTGTGATAACTGTCATTCAGATACCAAAGTCTTAGGCAACAGGTAGATAAAAATCCTGCTATATATTAGTTCTGCTACTCAGTATTTGTTATTTAGCCATAAAATAAGCAATAGATATGGAAACAAAATTCTTGGAACAAATGTTATGTCTACATACAAAAATGCTTATTGCTGAATTGATTTAAAAAAATCTTTTTTTGTGCCAGAAATACTCTTTTGAATACAGTACATATGCTAAATGCACAACATTTAGCAATACATGACTGCTGGCTTTGATTTGGCTTCAAATCACAAAATCTATTGGCAAAAAAGTGAAATGGCTTTTTAACAGATTTTTATTTAAAATTTAATTAAATTTGGCGATTAACTGGGAAATTTCTGTCTCAGGCAGAATTCTAAATAGGCAGACAAGGGGCTGATATATGTTTACCAAACTAACAAAAAAGACAACTGCACATTTTATTCAGTCAGCAATTCATGATCTCACTTGGATTTAATTAATTTCATTTGCAAAACTTGTTACTATTAACATGTATTCGGGTGTGTTATAGCACTTGAGTACATCTACCCATATACAGTATATCTGATAGGCCCTCCAAATCTGCACAAGAAGAACACTTCAGAACAGTCAGATTGACTGTGATGCTTTCACCTCTCAGCCAATACACTAAGGACTTAGGATACAAGATGTAAATGTCTGCAGCACTGTTCTGTGTGCTGATTCATTTAGTTCCTACTGTAGCTTCAAATTGTATGGTGCTCCCCACACTCACTTTATATGTCATTTGTACCCCCACATGATCCTGGCATCTCTGATTTGTTCATGAAAGTGAAAGGAAAAGTGAGTGTTTGGGATTCTCCACGCACAATTTTGACCTGAATGGGTGAGACCTTAAGCACAATGCAGCCCACAGGGCAAAGGGCTTTTTGCCATCTCCGCAGCATCACTCTTCCTGGTCACACCTTAAGTCTGTTCTGGCCCCTTGTGGTACAATACTCTTCCCACAGTGTTCAGGACAGCCATTACTGGTCATTTTCGAGCACAGAGTCTTCTAGCAAAACTCACCTCTTCACTACTGAATCTTGAATGCATGTATTTGCAATAATTCTGCTGTACTTCAAGTCTTGCTTTTCTGTGTGGGCCTTTGTAGTGTGTCATTGATTTATGAATAGATACATTAGCTATGTGATCTTTACATTCTCTTTTCTTTCAGTATGGTAGGTTATTAAAATATTTTTATGCAATGTTGCTGTTCAAGTGTGTTTTGACAGTTCATTTCTGTACTCTTCTTCATGTAGCAGCTTTATGTGCACTTATGTACCTTGCTTTGTAGGTCGCTCTGGAAAACAGCATCTGCCAAATGAGTAAATGTAAATGCAAATGGAATCATTAGTTAGCATCAACAAAGCGGCAAGCTGATGCTGGGGGAGCTCCACATCAGCACAGGGGAGAGAGGAAGCATTATTGGCCCATTACCAGCATCATATACACTGATGCCAGTATTGCGAGGAAATGTTCATTATTGGCCAGCCAATATATCACTCAACCCCAAGTCTGTATACAATACCAGGGAGAGTTCTTGCTTCTTGAAAACAAAATGCTTGTTATTCCAGCTTTCTTGCCATGGTTAAGTTGTGGTGTCTGTGGGGACTGCCATTGTGTTTCTCAGCTGGCCCTGCTGGTGTGAAGCTGATTGCTTATGGTGGAATGGACCTATTAAAATCTTGCCCACAGAGAGGCCTAAAGCCACACAGTGCTTCCCAGAGTGATTCTGCAAATGCTTAGTCAACAGGTGTCAACAGCTCATCCTAGAGAATATCAAAGGTGGTGTTCAAGAGTCAGGGCAGTGACCCAGATACCTATTTACTGAAGCGCAGTCATAGGTCATTTCGCAGTGGCTCTCAGGACTAATTGCGTTCATACCACATAGCCATTCCCCTGGGAGGTATTCAAAGCAGGGATTTTAGAGTAGATTTATATTACCATATGTGACATATCACAATCAGAATTGTTAAAAACACATTTCACTTGTTAAAACATATGTGATGGCGGGCCTCCTGCAAGCATGAATAGCTTTTGGCAAAGGGCTACACACTCATAAATTGCATCCCATGTAAGTGCTATTGACATCTGAGAGAGATGAAGAAAGGAGATGTGAATTCGCAGAAATCCATTCTGTGACTTCCTGTGTGATGCATGGCACCGTGTTTCTGGTTCAGTTCACTGTATTGCACCAGACAATTGGAGACTGTATTGTGGTTTTCAGTGTTTTCGGTCTTCATTTCTAAATGCAATTTTTCCATGTTGTAAAAAAAGGACTCTCAAAACTGGAAATGTCTTGTTTGAAGATTTCCTTGAAATAAGAATGAAATATTAAAACTGAGTGGTTAGCATCAGAGGGCTGAGGCTCCGCTTCACCTGACCGGTTTGACACCTTCCTGAAACAGATATGCCTGATATACGCTTGAAAGTTTTCCCCTGCCATTTCTTTGGATCTTACACTGAAAGAAAACAATAGAAACCCAATCAAGAGTAAAATTATACCAGTATGAGGTTATATTGTCCCCCCCTCTCCACAGGTCATTGAGTTTTGTTTTATGTTTTTAAGACCTTAAGACCATCTGAGCTGAGAGTGTGGGCCTCACTTACTTCACAAATGACTTCACTTCCTGTGCGAAGTGCAGCTAAGTGTCTGCTGACTGTTTTACGCTACGCAAATACGCTTGACCCTCCGGCAGCAAACAGATGCTGTTCTGTGAACAAGATCATTGCAATCCATGGATGCAGCATTAAACCTCCTGCCATTTAAATGGTTGGCCTAAACTCTGACTACCCCCGTTGGCTTCCCTTTTTGTGTTGTTTCCAGTGCGTAGAGTCCATTGGAAAAGATTGACACCCACCATTAACATCAACCTGCCTGTGAACAGTCAGGCCAGGAAATAAAATAGAAGTCAACAGTTGTCTGTTTGATTTAGAGTGCAGCGCTACAAGGGTACAGAGTGAGCTTTCCTTTACGAGGGCACGCTGGCAGGTGCTCTTCGCCTGTAGCTCGTTGAGTCTTTCTTTTTGCTCTTTCGGGTCCAAGCGAGAATGCCAGTGATCTTTCAAGCCAGGAGCCAGCTGGGAGAAGGGAGCCGGGGCCAGTTTGCCTTCTCCTCCCGTGTTTATGGAAGAGATCTGGAAGGGGCCATTCCCCCCCTCACGCTCCCCACGTCTCTATTTACTTTACCACGTCCCCCTGCCAAGCAGTGAGCTCATAGCCGCCCGCAGGAACCTCGCTTCATCACAACAGCCCTCTCAATCTGGTGGAAGTTTTATTTGAGTGCTCTGCCCGGTTACCTGCTCACCAGAGCATTGTAAGGCCCGTATTTCCTTCCCAGCCCCCGGGATCGGTAATGCTGCAGGAATGCAGGAGCTCCTCTGGGACTGGGAACGCCGGTGGCTAGGGCTTCCTCGGAGTTTGCAGGAGCTTTACCCACAGTGGATTTTTCCTCTTCATAAATGTCTCTTCGTCTGAGCTGGTCTGTGGGAAAATAGAGCTCAACATCCCAAGGATTCAGAAATCATCCTTGTGACTCCATGCATGCTCGGTTCAACCAATTAATCAACAGGGCTCCTTTTCAAGCATAAAATTAATATCCCTTTCCAGGCATATGGATATGTTAATGATCCAAGGTTGCTGGTGGTTTTTCATCAAACAGTTTTAGGTGTCCTTTAACATAAAATATCTTCAGAAGGGCTTATGATCAGGTGTGTTTCCATGGCATTGTTTGTGTTGGGGGAGGGGGTTGTCACATTAGATGCAGTGGTCTTCTTTAGGCAGTTAGATGGGGGTACAGAGATCTGCAGATGTCCCTGGCCCAGGGGATGGCATCCAGAGAACAGCAGTGTCTTTTAACGAGACCAGGAACAGTCTTCACATGTGCCCTTGTGTATCATCTTCACAGGCCATATGTCTCTGTCATAAATCTGTCTTCAGACTGACCCCCGTGGTGGGTGCTGGGTGATAAGTGGCCTCTTACCCTGCACCACATGTTATGCCATTGACAATTTAATAAACGGTTCAATAATGCAAGCTAGAACAGTGTAATACATTTGTCACAACTTGACTGAGATTAGACTCAGTATTTTTATTGGTGTCAGGTCAGTCAGTGGAGACATGTCTTCTCGGGATTGCAAATCAGTAAGCTGGGAGATATGTGCTATGAAAATGAGAAATGGTGTTTTGGATTTATAACCCAAGACACTGCAGAGCACGATCCCCCCAATCCAGACCAGCCTAAGATGTCAGTGACAGGTGCAGAGAAATGAAATGCAGCATCAGAAAAAAACATGTCCTCTTTTTTTCCATGCTATGATTATTCGTCTCTCTCTATCAGGATAACATTGTCTAGCAGGTCAGTAATCAAATAGCAGCTCCAGGCAGGAAGATCGTAAGGCTTTATTAATGGTGACAGCCAGGAAACTTAGTTGAATTATGCCTTAATGGCTTAGTAGTGGTCAATTTTACATGGCAATATAAGATGTGTACTCTTGGAAAAAAATGGAAATGGAATGTGTTGCAGGCATATGAGCAGGCAGATCGAAGGAGAGCTCTGTCTGGAGAGGTAATTACTCTACCTGACTGGTGAGCGGTGGGTATGACGAGTCCCTCCAACACAGGCAGCCAGACTTAATTGCTTCTATATGTGGTTAACCATGAAAGCCCCCTGCTATTTCATGCATTAGGTGGTAAATGGCTCAGTGCAAGGTGTTGTGGCCGTGTATTGGAGTGCCTGATAACAGTCCCTTTTCTAATCTTGCCAGAAAATGACTGTGGCAACCCTGCTTCATGATGACTAGTTTGTCTGCCCCCTCACTAAAAATGAGTCCTTTGCCACCTGCCAATGATGACAAGAGAAGTTCTTATAATTAATGTAGTCTCCAGGCAAGAGGGGATATCCCATCTTCCCCTGCCATATTGTACCAGATTGGGTGGTCATACAATCAGGTAGAGGTAGTGCTGTGTCCCAGACAGTGATGGGATTCCATAACTGACTGATCTCTACCAGCTGACTGTACTAGGAAAGGCTTGTCTTATCCCTATGCCCTGTGTACAGCTATGACATTGAAGTAAAGGAGCTATTTCCAAGTTTCTGGGGGATTCTATCCTCTTATATCACAGTTCTTCCTGTAAGTGATAAGAACCACAGACAATAAACAGAGATTGTTATACCACAGAGAGCAGCAGTGTCCCTATTGGGTATGAATGTTCCAGGTAATGACCGCGCAGCCAGAGGTCACAGGCTCAGGCAAGATGTGCCATTAAAATAAGACAGCATTTATGAGAGTGTGTGGAGCATGTACCCCCATCACACACATACACACACTCACATACTCACATACCACAGAGGTGGTAAAGTGTATTTAGAATCTTGCTAATTTGTCCGGTCCTCAGAGAGAGACAGAGAGAGACAGAGAGAGAGCAGAGGAGCCAATGCAGTTCGTGCTTCAGCATGAATTCCAGACCATATGATGCCTGTCAGTTCCAAGTCTGACCCCTCTCCCACAGGAAGGGAAAAGCACACCCTGCTTGAATTAACACCGGTCTGTGTTATCCCTGAGTACACGGAAGGACTGCCGCCAGTGTCAGCGCTGGTTTAGAGGAGGATTGAGTAATGGGTCCCTGAAGAGCGAGACCTGGGTAAATCCAGGAAGATGTTGAGCCTTCGTTATACCGCCGCGCAACTGTGATATCCTCTTTAACCCGGATTAGGGAGTTTAGCTCTTCTGTCTGTGGTTGAACAGTCAAAAGCCACTTACATTAACAGCTAAGCTCATTACGGTGCTGTAGAACCCACGTAGAGTTTCAATTGGGTATATGTGAAACAATTCAGTTTTACGAGCAGTGCAAAGGGTGGCTCTCGGTGCTGTTGATGTAGTCTCATGATTATCCTCAGGGTAAAGCAGTTGCAAAATAATTACATTGTTTTGATATTTTATTAATCCTGACCAGATGTGACCATCAAAGCACAACTAGAACAGGCTGCCAACTTCGGAGCGATCTCCCAAATTAAAAATACAGAGAGTTCCTCTCAAGTTCAGAGGTTTTTTTTTTTTTTTGAAAATGTAATCCATCAATTAAAACAAACACAGGTTTCTTTGTGATGTTAGTCATTCCTGGATCCTACGCGTCTATTGAGCAACCTGCATCGCTGTGTCGCTCCGGTGATATTTTATTCACAAACACCACCTCATGCACGTATGCTGGGCCCAGAAAAAAAAAGAAGCAAATAAGTAAGGTAAGCAGAGAGAACGAGGGAGGATTGGGGGGGTATTGCGGAGGTGAAAACGGAGTGGCGGCTGAGTGCACAGCTGACTGGGGAGGGGCCAGGGGGGAAAGTGTGGCAGGGACCCAAGAGGTCACTTTGGATTTATTTGGTTTCCAGAGAAAAGTAAGATGTGATTTATCTGGTGCCCATTAATCTGTCAGCCGGAGACGGGGAGTTGGCAGGCCAGGAAACCGCGCTGCTCGGGACTTGGCAGCCGCCGTCCCCGCACAGCTGGCTTCTCGCTCGCTCTTTCCAGCCTTTGATATCGATATAGACGTTACCAAAAAACACCCCCCCCCACCCGCCTGCCTCGTCAACGTCCAGCCATTGTTCAGCTCCGCGCTCCGACAAGCTGCCCAAATACACACCCCTCCAGCTACCTGACCCTCACCTGCAGCGGGGGCCGCTGACCCTGTGTCCCAAATCGCACCTGGCCCCGTCCACAATTTCGCAAATAGCACAGAGCTGGCGTATGTAACTGTCAAACAGATGACTGGAACCTGGCTTCGGCAAAACAGCAGCACAGCTGCACACATTGCCGTTGGATTGTTGCGTGTCAGTCAGGTTTTTTGCCTGTTGTTTTGTTGTGTTTCTTCTGTTTTGTTTTGTCTTTTTTGTGGCTGTTTTGATCTTTTTTTTCTTGTGGAATTCCTGCATGGCAGAGCTGTGCTTGTTTCTTTTTTTTACCAATCTCAGTCAATTTAGTTGTACAGCTTATGATTAGATATTAGACAGCCTGTCACAGCTGTTATTATTATAGAGACTGTGCTTTTTGTCATGAGAATTTAATGACGCTGTGGGTGGAATATGGAGATTTGCAGATTTTGTCACTTGTAATTAAAACTCACAGTAAGTACCCCATTCCTCAACACTGCACTCTGTTTAAAGAATGTGCTGTTAAACAGACGCTGAACAGGAACAGTGTGGAGAAGTCTTACCTGTTCTGAGAAGGGTGGTACCCTACAGTTCACTTGAGGAACACTTTGTACATTTCTTGAGGAGTTCCACACACAAACTTATGTGTATTGCATAATATTGTATTCTGCATTTGCCGTATATGGGAAAAATTCACAGGCATGTTATTTTGCTTCAGATTACAATAACATAAGAAACATTTCCCCACATATTGTGCTTTTGTCCAGTGGGAATTCATGGACTTCCATGGCTGCTACTCTCTTATTTTACAGCATTTGCACTTTATTGCTTGCAACATGCATTTGTCTGAGCTAGTTCAGCAAAATGGGCAACAGAAAAGCAAAAAGTGTCCCTGTATGAGCTGGCTGTGCTGAAACAGGGCACCTGGGGTGCCTGAAGCCCCACAATGTGCAGGCCCCACGGAGGGCAGCTTTAATGGGCACGGCTCCAGTCCTCCCAGGCTTCAAAGCCCCCTCTCACGAATCAGATCGCGAGGGCCGCCTTTCAAGTCATCAAAGGTCTCGGAGAAGCCAGGGTTGTTGGGAGTGCAGGGGAGCTGGGCCCTTTTGCAGTGGATGCGGTCCTGAGGAGCGCATTCTGAGTCTCTACAGTCCCACGCTGGGTTCTTAAAAAAAGCGCAGAGGGGAGGGGGGCTGAGCTCTGACAGCCCCCTTTTCAGATCTCTGCTGCAGGAGAGCAGGCCACAGATCTGAAGGATGACATTTCTAATAGCACGGCAGAGAGCCCTCGCTCGGCGCACCCCGGCCAGATCAGCCCGTAAGCAGCGGGTCCGTATGCCAAGAGGCCTCTTTCACATCCAGCTTCTCTCTGACAATTCAGAGAGAGATGAGGGAGAGACCAGTGGCGCTGATCTCTGAGCTTCCGACACCTCGCTTAGTCTGCGGTACAATGCACCAGACTGATGCATTTCAAAGTAGCAAGGGCATGAATATTTCATACAAGAAAGAGCATCGGACTGCAGTCACCTTTCCGGGAGAAACTTTGATATGCATTTACAAGTAAAATACTGCCTTGTAGATCAGGGCCTTGCCGTTGATTATAATAGAATATTCACTCTCAGCAAAGCCTGCAACACATAATCATCCATACATTTTTTTTCTCTCTCTGTCTCTCTTTTTTCAACAATTGGAAAACAAACATAATTGTTTCTTTAGCCACAACAGAGAAAATGGCATTGTTTTCCTTTTCAAGACCTCCTCTGAACCCTGTGAGTTTCAGCCTGTTATTTTCCAGGTGAAGCACGGGATGCTTTCACAGATGCAATCAGTGGAGCTCATTTTACCACCTTGTTACTGTATCAGCGGAGGTCACGGCAACTTAATACAGCCCTGATTTCAGTCCATTCTCGCGTTGTTTATTTCATATATGACTCCCTGCCAACAGAGGGGGGAAATTTGTTTCCCGCAGTTGTGTCTGACAGACAGGAGCAAACGATGACACGGCATGTCTCGGTTTGACAGGAGCCGGCTCCCTCACCGTCTCCTCTTCCCACTCACCACTGACAGACTCTCAGTCCCTTCAGGCCACTCGCACTCTACCTCTCTCTCCCTCTTCTTCTTTGTCCAATCCGCCCAACTACATATTCCATTTTTTTTTTCTGTCGCCGTCAAAGTCAGCAGAATTTGCTCATATTATTTGTCACTCGGTCTGGCTGCTTTTGCTTTCATAACCTACGGGCAAAATATTTTGCTGGCCTGCGTGTGGGGCTGTCAGGGCTTGTGGACTGGCTTTGTCACATCGCCTCATAAATCCCTCTCCCCCTCCTCACTGCCTTTCAGAAGGAATATTAATCGAGCTGCGAGAGAGCGCTCTCTGTTGCCTCTGATCAGGTCTGTCCCAGTAGTCTGCCTGGTAGTCTTTACACTAAGTGACACAGCAGTCAAATTTATGGCTGGAAAAGAAAAATAACCTGAATCAACACTGCCTTCGGCCTAATGGCTGGATGAGTGTGTTATCAAATATATGCATACATTGACCAATGAAGGGAAAGATGCATTACATAATAGAACCACCTCCCCAGATTATGGCAAATGCTTTATTATTGCAAGAGGGTCATGTTGTTAATGGTTTTGTGCTGCCCGAGCACTGTGGATGCCCCTGTTATATCTGAGCACCAGTTATGAATTAAGCGCATCCATAATGTCACCATATCTATACTTAAAACTGAGGATCTTTTAGAAAGAGAAATATATACAATAGTGATGAGTTCTGCATTGCCATAAACCACATCACTTTGTGGCAGTTTCCTAATAAAATTAAATGAACATGGTCATATTTAATGTGCTTAAGGAAACCCTGCTATTGTTTTAGTTTCTGCAACGTTAATGATAATTTTCTATTTTCTCCTATTTCAACAATTGCTTCATGATCTGTAAAGAATTCATAAGAATCATTTGAATTGAGTAGGTAGGACTGGCAAAAAACTGAAGGATTGCTTTCTTTTAAATCTCAGTGAATATCTGAGAAATAACTGTATAAATCCATGCCCTAACATGTATGTACTGTACATCTCCCAGTCTATTATCGATTATTGTCAGCATTATTACAGATGATTTTGACAGACACTTTGAAGCTGTGATTAACATCTGTCTCACTAAAACTTCAAAGTCTCTGGATGAAAATTAGTCAGGTTCATCCAGCTGTTTCTTTAATTATTATCAGTTAGGAATAAACAGCAAATGTCAAATAAGGGCTGCCATAATTACAGTAATAATAAATGTACTCTGTGAATCATTGACACAAATCTCCTTTGATTTGGTATTGCAGTGTCAACTGTGAGTAAACGTGCTGAGAAAATATTTGCAGTGAATGTGACGGCAGTCTTCAACACAATATGGATGGCATATGTAATGAGGTAGACCAAAGTAAAAGGAAAAGAAGCCGGGACGCGTTGCCGGATGGCAGGGTGGAATGTAAAATGCACCAGGCATAACTTAAAAGAGTAATGGGTACGTCAGGGGGAGGCACTGTTTTTGCACAGGAAAAAAGAGACTTTATTTTTGTTAAACCAGGAGTGTTTCTTGTAAATGACATTCCAAACGATATTTATCAAAGTGAAAAGGTGGAGAGAAAAAAAACCTACTACTCGCATTCATGTTTCATGTCTTCCAGGCAACACAGCCTGCAGTTCCAGGAGAATTATATATGTACACTTCAAGAGAAGAGCTGAGGTTCTTCTTCATCTATCTTACAGATTTGTGTGTACACATAAACATACACACACACACACACACACACACACACACACACACACACACACACACACACACACACACACACACACACACAAGCACATACACAGACAGACAGACAGACATGCACACACATATGTAAGCACGCCTGCATATAATTGTTAAAATGGCTAAAAACAAGTTGACATGCATTCAGCTCCAGACAAACAAAGGTTGTCTTCTAAAGTACACATTGGTTCATTTAGTTTTCTGTGACCTACTTTTTCCTCTTTGTTTGAGAGTCAAATCCATTGAACCAGCCATGATTGCTTGGCTTTGTTGGAAGTAGAATCACCTTCCCATGTGTAGGTAATAGCAGGACAATTGTTGCTGAGGGCTTAAGATTGCATTTACACATTTTATTTATGGGGAGGAGCACAACAGTTTACAGGGAAGATATATCCATAGCATACACATCTCATCTCACATATGCGTAATGTACACTTACACTTACATTACACTACGTACATTTAAAGCTTGCTTTGATTTTTCTTTTATTTTCAGAAACTAAGGGTCATAAAAATAAAGAAACATGAAAAAGTAATACATGGTTGTTTTATCAATAGCATGACTGTATTACTTGCTGATTCTAAGGAGCAATGCTACTCAGCTCCCTCTCATTGAAGATATTACCATAATGCACACTTTGGCATAATTTCAACAAAGCCACTGAGCAGTGAGTGCTGTTCTTTGCTTTGGAAATAAAACAGCATTTTGTGACCTGTCCAAATACGATGCTGCATTCATGGGTTGGACAAAAACCAAGAAATTTGGTTATGGTCCAGAAAGGATTAATTAAATGCTAAGAACGGGCAATGTATGTAGAGGTGTGTGTCAAACAGAGCCTTCAACTTGCCTTTTGTCTTTCTGCCCCAGATGGACTGGCTACCTCATGAGTCTACTGTTTAGCTTTTAGGAAACCCCATTGGGCTATAATGAGCCCCAGCTGCAGAAGCTGGACTTCAGCTGAACCAAATAGGTGCAGAGTACCCAGAACACCTGTAGGACTGCTCTCCTGTTTCACCTCTCAGATTCAGCCTGTATAAGACTGTAATAACAGTCTTACAGTCAAATTATAGTTATAAACAATGCATCTCTGTACATTTTAAATAATATTGTTTGAGTGCTGTCACATAATAATCTTGAAAACATATGTAACTATGGTTCTGAGAATCTTCAGTCCCTCCATATTTATACTGTGGACATCTAAAACTAAAATGTCTGTATTACATGGAAGATCAATCTGATTACGTCTGGACTGGCCCGAATAATTTTATTTTTAAATTTAGTTTAAAAACTTAACATTAACCTAGAGATGGACAATTGATTGTTATTCAGTGTTACACATTTAATAATAATTGCCGGTACTGCTGCCATGTTCACCACCCTGGATAGGGGTCTGCTGTGCAGCTAAGGGATTTGTAATTAGATGATAGCAGAAAACAATAGTTATGTCATTAAGTGGCCTTCATCTCTGCTATTGTGCAGCTGTTGGCAGACTGCAGGAAGGGGTCAGGTAGAGTATGGGGGAGACACTGCCCCATAAGTAGGGCATAGGACTGGATGCTAGGAGACTGTAGCTAAAACACAAATGTGACTGTGGTTCTATGAACGAAAGATCACTGTCAGTGACAGTGCTTACTGAATGGATGTGTCACTGTTTTACACTTTCAATGTTGATTATTTAATAATAATACTGTGAGCCTTTTAGAACTGCCCTCCTATGGAAGTGCCATAGGAGGATATGTTTTTCCCCTCTCATGTCCAATGCCTTGCCTGTAAAATGTATCTTTAGTTATGTGATATAACGTGCTTTCAATGTCTGTGACAATATCAACCAGGTTTGCTGATCAACCAATCAAGTTTGGAAGAATCTTCAATCTTTTCATATATAGACATTTTATGCAGCCAAAAATGTTGGGGGGCAGAGAAAGACTAGAAGCTGTATGCCAGGGGATGATGGGATTATCATGATATTTTCAGTCACCCACCTTTTAGTCATCTACGTTTATTATATTACATTATTAAAGGAAATTTAGTTAAACAGCTGGCTAGACATTCTAATTCACACAAAAAGTAGACATAGCCAAAATAGACAAAGTAACAAGCTAGCAATAACAGAAGATTTGTGGTAACAGAAGATTTGTGAGTACATTATCAATAATCATGCAACTGTAGTTAGCTACACTCCCTTGCACAACTGGTATATGGTGTGGAATACTCCATCGGAGCTTTAATCTTGTTTCGTTGTCATGAGTCCACAATTTCAGCTTGTAGGTGGCCATAATCAGCCCCAAAAGCAGGGAATCTGTATACCTTAGATAGACATTCTAATTCACACAAAATTAGCTATAAAGCTAGAAATAGCTTACAAGATGTTTTGTAGGTGTGATATCTGTATAAACAGTGAGCATAAAAGTTCCCGTTTACAAATTCTTCCTTCTGTACCTACGTACCACGTTTGGTGTGAAATATTCCTTCTTTTCGTGCAAACCACAGAGATTACGCTAACCCTACCCTAAAAAAGAAACTGTTAAACCTTTCCATAAATTTAAGCCATATTTAAAGGAAATATACCAAAAAAGGAAATTATTTGTCACAAAAGCTTTTCCTCTCGCCGTTGTATTCACTGTGAACTAGTACAAACAAGAAGTCACTTTTCCACTGGAAATAAATTTAAACAGTTTGTGGCATGCCTTTGACACAGACACCATGAGAAAAGAGAGTTCTGGAATGTGTGCGTCAACGGAAGGCTGTAAGATCACACAAGTACCAAAGCTGCTTTATACTGCGCTTTCTCTAGAAAGAAAACACATTCTCTGCCACTTGCACAAAACCATGTTCATTACTGATTATGAAAATGTTTATTTACAAGGCTCAAGTTCATTTATAATTGATTCACAATTAGTATTGAATGTTTACGTGTATGGAATTTCATTTAACAGAACATCATGATGTGGGTTGAGTTTTTGTTGTCATTTATTTTTGAGGATTCCGAGGTGACATAGATTATAAGAATATGACAGGCTTGGGAGGGTTACTTTTAATATGTATTCCACTACAGATTACAGAATACTTGACCTAAAATGTCATTTGCAATGTATTCTGTTAGATTACTCAAGGCAAGTAACGTAATCTAAATACTTCGGATTACTTTCTGAATACTGTGTTGTTAATTTTTAAAAGTATGTAAGTAAAAGTGTGAATGTGGCATATACTGGTTGGGTGATTCTCACAAACTATGTCCAAGTGATGTCAAAATCTAAATAGCTAAACCTGAGTAATTTTTTACTGCAGTACATAAAGTACAGTCTATATTTTTTGATTATGATAACATTTCACATAGAAAAAAACATTTAAACTATTTCATGAAAGTTTTATAAGGACGTGCACCAGTATAATTCATCCGACTAAGGTTCTGATCGGTTATTTTTAGAATGTCCACTTAGCATTGTTGTGGCTAATGTTTTGGCACCCCCATGTTAAGTCAATGGGCATTTCATCACAGTTTCTTCAGAACTGTAAATGTTAATTTAAAAAATGTACATTACACAGAAACATGAGTTAGAAAAGGTACAAGCCACCCTAAATACATTGTGAGTGAGAAAGGAGTATCTTAACAATTTAATGTATGATATGCACAGTGTAAAATTGTTGGAGTAATCGCAGTTTTGAACATGTGAAATTTCACTTGTCTTGTCACTGCATCTACACGTTAGCTAGTTAGCTTTAATACTATACACCTACTAGCCTACTAGCTAGCTGAATAGCTAATCCAGTGCAGCCAAACTATGTAAAATAGCTAGCTAGTGATCAATATCAGCTTAAATAATGAAAAAGAAAACTTACTTCAAGATGCTTCTTCAGGTTAGAGGTCAATTCTTTTGAAGCAGAGAGCAGTTTGGTTGCTGGCAAACATAGCTTGCATTGTACTCTTATGTTGCGACCTTTGCCAAATTTGAAAGTAAAATGGTCCCAGTATTTCCATGACATAAACGCGATGCGCTGGTTGCTTTCTGTCTCACTCTACATTCTACTGTCTTGCAGGCTGCACGCTTTTTTCTTCGTTTTTTTGTGAGGGGCATATGGGATATACACCCCGGAGTTGCTTATCATTGGATAGATTTTCCAACTGAATAAACATTAAATGAAAAAAATTAATGAAATTAAATGTAAAAATCCAATGTATTCCCTTCAGTAAACTAAATATTTTTAAAATATAACTCTAATTTGATTACCATCAATTTAAATGGTAACTGTAATGGAATACAGTTACTCATATTTTGTATTTTAAATACGTAACGCCGTTACATGTATTCCATTACTCCCTAATCCTGGAATATGAATTCAGAATGTTCTCCCCTGTCTTGGAATACCCCATGTGTCTCAAAGTCTCAGTTGATTCCATGTTTTTCGTTTCTTGTAGGTTTTTTCTGTGTGTGTGTTTGTGTTTGAAGCTGACTCTCATTTAAATGTCATCATGCCATCATAGATGTTTATGCTTCGCCATCTGTCTTTGATAAATAACTTGAGTTTTATCTGCTAAAAGAAAGGAGGCAGCTCTCCTAAATGCTTAATAGTTAAAGCCTTGACAAGAGCAAGTTAGCTTTGAATCCATGAGCTCCTCCTTGTGGTTTCAAGTTCATTATTAATCCACTTTCTTCCTGTAGTTGTCACTCACAAAAGCAGATACTGCACTCACAAATACACTAAACAAATGCACATTCCTAAACTTAAACATTTTCCCAATGAAAAACAAAACCAAAAAAAAGGGAAAAGATATTTCTTGCATTCATTTTGAGCCAATGGAGAACTTTGCAGGTTGTGTTTACCACAGTATAATCCTGCCTAACTAAACATGTCTGTGTTACATGGAAGACGGATTTGATTATGTGTGGTCTGGCCTGAATGATTTTATTTTCATGGAACTTTGTGAAAAATACATCTATAGATTGACAATTGATTATCATTCAATAGCATATTATAACAGCAGCTGGTATTGCTGTCATGTTCACCATCCTTGATAGAGGCCCGCTGTGCACAAAAGCATGCACAGCGGGTCACCAAAGGGGGAGGCGTCAGGTATGTCAGGTAGTGTGTGGGGGAGACATTGCCCCACAGCTACGGTATGGGACTGTGTACAATCCCATAATAGCTATATAGCTCTATAACATAGCAATATACAGCTGTATAGCTGTAAGCTAATATAACTAAATCACTGAGGATGTACAGGGTACTAGACACTTGGTGCTGAGGCCTTTCACTGAAAATATGAATGCATGCTTACTTTTTCAGACAGGGGAATGGAATAACCTTGGCATGTTCTTCATTACACACACAGAGCATGGAAGCATTGCATTGAGGCTGTTTCTTTCCGAAATGTTTTGTTAGGGGGGTTGGCAGGATTCATGAGTCCAAAGGTCAACTCAATGAGCAGACTATCAACAGGGTCTGTCCGTGCCTCACAGGTGCGCAGACTGGCAGATGTGGACACAGGGGTCATTGGGTCACTCACCAGGGAGGCTTTTCAAATTCTCCAGTTTCTGCCTCTGAGCCTGATTGGTCTGACTCTGAAATAGCTGTCTTTATCACTGCCAGAGGCAAGGAGACTGGGTCCTCATTCAGGGACATGTTTTGTGTCTTGCCCTTTTAACACCAGCTGGAGGCTGGCGTGTTTGTTTTAAGAGTGACACTAGGTGTGGATTCACAGTACACAAGTGTTCAACCTGCAGTGTCAAGGTAATTAGGAGGTCTGCTTCTGCTGCAAGCTTGCTCTCTAGACTTCCAATAATGCGTTTTTCCCCACTCAGTCGATAGACTCCAGCACTCTTTCAAAACACACTCCACTCAAGCCATTCACATCATGTGTTAGTGAATCCATTTTTCATTTATGTGCGTGTGGGGGGGCATGTGTATGGTGGGGGGTTGGGGGGGGGGGGGTGGTGGTGGTGTTAGAAACACAGGGTTTTAACACTGAAACATTTCAGCGATTAATGTCATTAGTGTTAATCCAGCCTCTAAGCCTTTTACCGACTCTGTGTCATTGGGCTGGAATAATGAAGTGCCATTTTCTGTGCTGGAATATTTTCAAGCCTCCTGTGACAGAAGCCACAGGCAAGTTGCCGGCCAAGTCAAAATGATCCCTGTAGTTCCTAATGTTGTGCTTCTCAATTATCTATCCTGAACTATGCCTCTCCATAAAATGTGCATCATGTGTAAACTACGCTATGCTTAATATCAACTAATCCGAATGGCCAGATTGACACAATAATAAAGGAATTTAATAGATAGAGTACTTCTGTTGTCCCAACAGAGGAAATTAATTATTGCTAAATTCACAAAATTCAGGACAAAAGGGTAATGTTATGCAGCAGTGCTACAGTAAACCACTGACAATACAGTTCACATTTCATTGTATGCAATCCAGAATAGCCAATATGTTTAGCAAAATACACAAACTTAATTTGCACCATTAGCAAGGTATAAGAAAGTGCAATCTCGCATGGAGTTATAAGAAGATGCCAATTATTCATTCCCCTCCTGTGGTCTTCATTATTAAACATTTTCAGGTTGTAGTTTTAGCTCTCTTCATATGATGAGGTAGTTTACAAACAAATGCTCTGGATGATTATTAGTGCTGCTGGTGTCCGCACACAGCAGCCAGATTGATCTTGGACTCTGGATGTAACAAACAAACAAATGATCCCTGTATTTATAGAAATTGCGAAAACCATTGGCTGTAAACTATACTTGCTTGAGCTCTCTCCACTCTTATGATGACATGGGGTTAAAGTGAACTGCAAATAAGCCTAATCTTTTAAAGATAGAAATGAAAATTAGAGTAGCTTTGCTATTGTGGGGATGTACTTGCAAAACAACACAATGAATGAATGTGTTTTGGGAGATGCAAACTTGTGAAATTTTTTTTTAGATCCCGTTAATAAAAACACTTTCAAGTCTAGGTGTGTCACAGACGTGTCTGTGAGGTCTCTGTGTCTACCCCCATTGCCCTTAAATAAATCCAGCCAAGAGTAATGATGCACACAATGCTGCGCGATTAGATTTTTTTTTGCAGCGGCAGCTGGAATGAGCGTGTCAGCATTTAAGCTGCTTGCGCATACACTACACAATGTGCGGCTGGAGATCTGCTCTGGACACCCTGGGGCTCAGCAGTTACACTTTGCCAGTTAAATGGGAAGGGAAAAACCTGATGCCAGAGGTGGGGCATAAGTGCAGAGCTGCAGAGCACCACATACCCACAGGGCTATCTATTATACATGCCCTTTATGCCCGCTTTAGGAAAGGGCGGGCCGTGTCATGGCTTCATGTAGGTAGCACATTACCAGCAAATCTTTGAATGCCACCTGGCAAGGATCCACCTCTCAGAAGCCACAATAAGGACCAAATCTCCCAATATTTGCTGTTGACTTTCTTTTTAATTTTTTTTTTTTTTAACATACTCAACTCTCTTCTGAGAGGTACAAAATCAAAACGGTTTCCAACACGCACACACACACAGATGCTCGTTATTTTCTGCCCTGTAACTTCCAAGTACAAGTTTCTTGTTACTAATAGTAAAAACAGAGGTATGACACGTGGCTGTCTAATGATCTGTCCTGTGTTCCTCAGAGACAGACGAGCTTTGTGCAAGCCTTTATATCCTTAATGAATGCTTTACACCTGTAACAGTGCCAGGCTGTCTGAGAATGAGTTAAAAGCTGCCTGTGCACACAAATGACAGCCTAGGGCATGACTTATGATGTGATGAACCATCTCTGTGTGGCAGGCATGGTGAGGAGAGTCGCCACCCCCGCTGGCTCACTCAGGTTCAGTGTCAATGAGGGCAACGCTGAGCAGTGTGAGCGTTCACTTAAAATGGAACGTGACAGAGAGGCCACAACTGACGGTCATAACACTGTTGAGTTATTTTGTGGGACACGCAGCCACCTTTGCCATGATCCTTTTTGGCTAATTTATACGTGAAATAATTTTAGGACACAGTTAATTGCCACTGTTATGTTGTTAACTTAAAATGAGTCTTTCCCCTCATCATACCAAAAGTAGCGTTTCAATCCAAATGTTGAAACATTGAAAAATATTCAGTTTTTGTTTTATGCTTTGTGTAATTACCTCCAGATTTCAGTTTTCATTTTTTTTCAGATTTTCATTTTTATTTTAGATTTCATTTTTTTTTTGCATAAAGCGTTTTAATCTCCTGCAATTTTCTATGACTAAAAAAAATGAAGTGTATTGGGGGGCTGTCAGGAGCTCGCCTTCCAGGGCCAGGAGAAGAGCATCTAATTCATCATGCCTGTGTGAGACTCTCACTGCACAGGCAGGCCTCTAAGTGAATTAGGACACTGTTGAAGTCAAACAATCGATCAAGGGAATTCTGCTTACCGTAATTGGTTTTGCTAAACGTGATGGTCATAATTTTGAAGCGTGCAGCTTCTGAGGCGGTTGCCGAACCATGGTCCTCAGAGAGGCTCTTTACGACATTAGGGAGGGGCCATAACGGTCGATGTTACACATTTTCAGAGCGAGGACTGTTACCATTTAATAGATTATAGGATTTAATCAATTCTCGAGCGGGAGGCAGAGTGCATTATCATTTTGGAAATCTGCGGCGAGTTTTCCTCCGAGGGATGTATAAAAATAATAGACCGTGCGGTGCACTGAAGCTCATTTAATAACACAGAGGGGCTGAGTGAGGATGGATGAATTATGAACGACACCCTGGCAGCGCCCTCTCTCCTCTCCGCCTCCTCTCTCATCCTGTCACACACACACACACATACACACACACACACACACGCGCGCGCGCACACACAAACACACACACATACACACACACAAACACACTTGCCCTTTGTTGCTACTACAGCATTGAGCAGTGCTTGATTCCTGTCTTGAAGATTTTTTAGGGTGATTTGTTACTTGTGTTTCCTTATGAAAATGATAATGCAGGCTTTATTAAAGCAAGAATTTACAGCACAGAGGTCTGGCTGGCAATATCAGCATGGTGGTTCTGAGCCAGGAAATGAGAATCAGACACAGGCGGTATTGGCGGGAGTAAAAAAATCAAACACAGTCTCCAGAGCACAGCATAGATTTCACTCTCCTCAGACTGCAGCAGAATTTATTCATCCATAATTAAGGATTAAACTTTATTGGAGAGTAAAATGACAGCTCTGCCCTTGAATATTACAGCTCAGAGGGTAACAGAATGTTAATTTAACCTGCTCAGGGTAGTGCGATGGGCCCTCGCCAGCATTAGATGTTTAAATAATCAGAAACAACAAGCAGGGAGTACAAGCCAGGGAGCTGAGCGGCCTTCATTGAGTCAGAGAAGGACTTTGTTGGTCTCGGCTGACTTGGCTCGCCACTGTTTTCTCGACGCTCCCCGCAACAGCTTAAATATCTATGAACTGCGCACCACTGAAACTACTTTGATGAGATGCTCCGTGAAGAGCTGCCCATTTCATTTTTGACAGATTTTTTTTTGTTTGTTTTCTCCTCTCTCGCCGTCTCTGATGTGTGTCTTCCCCAGCTCGCCTCATCAAGTCGGGCGCCTGCGTGTATCTAGCGGGGCCTTTGATCTGGGATTATGGTATAAGTGTAAATAGAAAGAGAAAATCACAAATCGATAGGAGCGCGTCGCTGAAGCTGCCAATGCAGCCAGCCTCAGGCATCCCGATCGCCCCGGTATTGTTTTGTTTTGACCCCTGGAGATCCCTCGGTAGCAAGCTTCACTTTGCTTGTTTCGGCTTATTTTTCCCCCATTTTCTCTCTTTTCCATCAAATGCCGTTAGCAGAAGGGAGAGGGGGTAAAGTATGTTTTGTATGTATTCTATTCTTACTTTCTTTTCTTCTTTTTTTTTTTTACCTCTGGACTCCAGGGAATTAAAAATACCTTAATTACTAGATATGGAATATTTATCGGGTCAATAGCTCTAAATAACGTTAGTTTATTTATGTATTTAGATTTTGATTTCCCACTTGGCGGCTGTTGTTGTTTTCATTTAAGGAATCCTCAGAGTTCATTTCATACCATAATGACTACCATAAATTGGGATTCTGATTGCTTTGTTGCTCAAACAGTTCTTGCTAATGTGAAGATCAACATACAAAGTTGTGGTTGAGTGAAACTGATTTCAGAGAATCGGTACCAGTATTGGAGGACTTTTTTTTTTGTTCTAGTGATTGTGCTGTTTGTGAGACATTACAATGGATTATATCTGCTGTGTAAAGTGTTGCTGTTATAATTACAGTTGTTGTGGATGTCATTGTTACCAAACACCATTGCTGTTGATATGAATACTGTGTCGTTTGTCCTTGTATGTGCATAAGCAGTGTGAAAGGGTTGACCAAGCATTCATTATGATTAGAATGGCTTTGTCAAACCTTTTTCATCTACCAATCGTGCATTATGGTAATTTCAAATAAAGAATGGTATAAATAAAGGTACAGTGTATTATAGTGTATACTGTATATCTACACAGTTGACAGTTTAAATATATATGTATCCAGGTTCATATTTAAGTGGAGCATTTAATGTAATTTTAACATTTTATTTTTAAAATAAAAATGTTTAAGTACCTTGTTTAAATGTATGATGGCAGTGCCTCATGTGGAAATCAAAATTGGGCCTTCAAGCTACAGTTTTTAAACCACTACACAGCTTTTCCATTCATATAGTCCTACTGTTGCCTTTCTGTTTTTTTTTTTTTCTTCTTGAGTTCATTGGATTCAGCTTTATGGTTTCGGGGCTTTGCTAGATGTTCCATTCACTGTCGGCTTTGAGAAGTGATTTGTGATGCTTTATGATGGGCGGAAGGAAAGGAGAGTCAGAGCAGCGCGAGGCTGTGGACAGCAGAGCTCTTTAAAGAACACGGTGAAGTGAGCTGTTTGGAGAGGCCAGGAGTCAACCGGATAGATTAAGGTGAAAGATTGAATCTGCCACAGAGCTGAGAGAAGGCAGCAGCTATTGTTCCAAGACTGACCTTGTTGTATTTTCTCATTGTTCGTCCCAAAGTTCGTCAGATGTCAGCCACCTCCAATAAGGAAAGTCTTTAAAGGAAAGCTGAAAAAGATTTAAGACCTGCCCAAGAGCTATTTTTGCTCGCTCATATCTTTGATTTAGATCAAAGTTAAACTGACACATGGGATGTAATCCTGCCTTTAAACCTCTTTGGCTGGGCCTTGCAATTGAAAGTGCAAATCCCAGAGGCAGTAGCACTCTGCAGAGGGGTATGTATTGGCCAAATTGGCTTAAACCCTTGAATAAGAAAGAGTTTTAGTGACTTTTATAGTCTGTATTGTGGGTGTTTATTATTTCAAGGTTGGTACAGTTTGGCCAAGAGCCTCTGTAATAACGGAGTTTGGGCCCTTGGCCCAGTCTGTCACAACTCAAGATGCAATATTTTCGCTGCAAAGCACGAGCATAAACACATACAACCTTTAGAAATGCATTTCATTTTTCTGTCCTTGGATGCTTTTTTGTCTCCCATGTAAAGCATTCGGAGGTCTTCCTTACCAAAAGCAGCACAGAAATGAGAATTTTATTAGATTAGAAGGCACTGGCCTTTCTGGATTGAGTTAATAAATCAGCGTTGCGCTTGGTCATGACAGACGCGCTGAAAGAGCGTGGAAGAATAACTACGTAGGTGGGGTAGGAGCAAGCCACCTTGTTTGGAGCTATTCATCATGGATCGCCTGAGCCGCTGCTTTGTTTAGAGAGCAATGGTAATACCTTTACCCAGCTTTGACACATAGTAAAGGAACAATAAATGCTTGTTTTGGCAACCAGACAGTAGTCATTATAAATATTTCCAACTGTACGCCCGAGGCATCGTGTGTGCGATGCGTTATACCGCAGACTGTAGCAATACCTGACACATGGCATAAAAGAAATGATTAAAGTTCCTTCTTATAGGTCCCCTTTAGTTTTAGTGTCAGCCATATACCTCCCTGGCATGCTGTGCACCTGGGTCTGGAGGTCATCTTGCAGCAGTTCGTCTCATGCCACATTCCCAACATTCCCAAGGTCCTGTTCATACAGCTAACGTGGTTGCAGCTCATTTGGGAGTGTGATCACTAACCTGTAACCTCTCTGTGCTCTTTCTCAAACCCTGTCTTCAAGCTATTGGCATAGTGACACATGAGCTATGCACTCCAGGTCAAATTATCAGAGCTCAGTATGTGTATGCGTTGTCATGATTTGCTGAGTCCCTCTTTTTAAGTATTACTCATAATATTTGTTGTACTACTTTTACCCCTGATGGCTGTAAATTTGTAAACCAAAAATGCTGGCAAAAAATGCAGCTTCTGCCTGGATTTACATTCATGAGAGGCAATGCGTGACAGCTGTGAATGCGATGTCCCTCGGGGAGTGATGGGTGATGCTTCTTGACAGGGAGGGGAGTAATATCAAAGACAGGGGTGGGGTTCCAGCAAACAGTGCTAGGTTGTGTGCAACTGCACACATTGCTTCTCAGGCATGGTAGAAGGGAGGTGCATCACACACAACCACAATATGAACAAATACAGGGTGAGGAGTCTGCAGAGAAGGAAAGACCTAAACACACTTACTTGCATTTACCTTGAAGCTGTTGGCACTGAAGCAAACTTGCAGAATGTGAACAAGACACAAGAACAGTGAAGCAAACTGGTAAACACGGTGACATCAGATAATAAATAATAAATCGTCCTGTCCCTTTCTCCCTCTTCTTTCTGTGCTCACAGTCTCCCTGGGCCCACAGCTCGGAGCGGCGAGCCGGGACACTCCAGCGGTGCCTCGGGCAGCTCCAGCGAATCAGAAAGCAGCTCAGAGTCGGACTCAGACAGCGAGAGCAGCTCCAGTGACAGCGAGTGTAACGAGGCTTCACGCAGTGCCACGCCGGAGGTATGGCTATCTTTCTGCATCTCACACAGCACCTCCCCTGGAGACAGAGCCATGCCACTGAATCTCCAATAAGGCTAACTCAGAGGTAGAGCTCATTCATTGCATCTCCCAACAGCTTCCATGGAGGCAGACCTACCTCACTGTATTTTCCGTAGGGAGAATTCTAGAGACCACTATGTTAACATCACAGGGCTAAGATGAGGTTTCACAAGGTTATGGTACATTGACATAATGAGGTCCTGAAGCCAGCAGAGGGCTTTTTTCCACAGGGAGGAAATAGACACCATTCTGGAACATATGGATATTCACACGTGGAGTTTGTATCTTCAGGCACATTTTGACTCCTCGTTACAGGGAGGAAAATGGCCTGAACCAGGTCACATGGAGTTTTGTTATAGTATAAGCAATTCAAAAGCAAATACCACTCACTCGATCCAGGCTATTTCTCCCTGTAGATGGAGAGAAGCTAAAGAGTTCTGCTAAAAGCTTAATTGGCTGCTTTCAGCTACCCCATAGTGTTGTGCTCCTGGCACTGCTGAAGTTGTGTAAACACTCTCCATTGTGGCTCTCTGCACCCTCAGATTCCCATGTTACTGGCTGTTGGCCTGATTAGCCAGACTTGTCCTCTCTGTGGATGAGAAAGGGCTTCTGAGTCACAAAATTTGACAAACAATCCAGCAACTTCCAGTGTTACAACCTCTTATGTCATAAAAGTTGTTTCTGTTCATTCACTGAAAAATATTCCCCCCAAAGCGTGGAATGTAAATTCATATGTTTTCTAAAAATGGAACAGTGTGAAAGATTACATTTCATGAGAGCTTGCATCAGTGTGTCAGATTGAACATTGGGCTAATGTGGCTTACACTCCTCAGCCTTAATGTTTCATTATGTAGGCTGTCCGCGGTGAACAATTATTCTCCGAGCAAACTGCCATCATTTTTGAAAAATCACTCAGGACCATCATTTATGATTTCATTTGAAAGATTTATCTTTGCATGAAAGCATAATGCTACACACGGCAACAGATGTGGGGTAATATGAGTGATGAAAGCATCTCCCACCCGTACTCATCTAAGAGCCACAAGAATGATACTGGGATCAAACATGTATGAGACCTGTCAATATTTCTGCTGTTTTCATTGATTTTTAGCAGGGGAACTTGAACACATGGTCATTCAATGGCATTAAAACAGGTTGTAGTATGTTTCAACAGGTAGAATACTATTTTAATTTTTTAACACTTTTTATGAATTAATTTTTACTGCCCGTCTGCAGCCCGAACCTCCATCAACAAATAAGTGGCAATTGGACAAATGGCTGAACAAAGTGAATCCCCACAGCAAGGCTCTGATTAGCACCCAGCCTGAGAGCCATGGGATTAGCCACTCTCAGCCTGATGATGGCCAGGCGGACGAGGCCCATGGTCCAGGAAAGGGCAAGCCAGGTGTGGCTCTGTCGCAGCCTGATGCTAAGGAGAGGACACTGCTCAGCCCCGTTCGGGAGAAGGGGAAGCCCCGGACAGGCCAGAAGACCCCTGAGGGCAAGGGCACAAAGCTCAAGTCCCCACCCACTGTGGAACTGGCCCCGCCCCGAAGGACCACGGGGAAAAAGCAGCCCAAGAAAGCGGAGCGTGGTCCCAGTGGGGAGGAGCACAGCTGGCCCAAACCCAGTAACCCCAGTGCCACCCCTAAGGAGAAGGAGCCGCCCCCCCTGGAGTTGCCGAAAGCCCGGACCAAGGGTGCCAATGGCAAGACTGCCCCCAGGAAAGAGCCCCGCCCCACCACAGCACCTGCCCCCGCATCGGACAAGAAGAAGCATCGGGGGCCCACCAAGATTATCCCAAAATCCAGGGAGTTCATTGAGACGGAGTCCTCATCGTCTGAGTGCCACTCTGACCCAGAAGAGCAGGTGAAGATCCCACCCCCTTGCCCTGGTCCTAGTAGCATGGGCCTGCTGAAAGCCAAGGACTGCAACAGCAATATCCTGAGCGTCAGTAGCCTTACCAGCACCAGCAGCACCTCCATCCCGGATCCAGGGGCTGCAGACCTTCTGGAGGAGCCCCTCTTCTCCCCCATTCCGCCAGTCCAGAGCGCTCTGCTGTCCCCGCTCAGGGACCTGGAGGAGATCAAGTCTCTGTGGGTCAAAATCGAGCTCAGCCTCTTGTCCAGGATCCCAGGGCGGGACCCCCCAGATATGCCCCCCGTGAAAGCGGAGCCACGGGAATCAAGCACCAAGCACAGACGGCAGTCCCCCGCTGCCACCCCATCAGAAAAAACCCCCAGTAAATCCAAGAGGAAACACAAGGCAAGTACTCCACCCTGTCACTCTGTCATGTGACCCTAGACACACTCTCCTTGTGTGGCATTGAGTAGCGTTACCATTTTACCCAGGATACCACAGAAGTAAAAGCCCATGAAATCAGCTGCAAGTGACAGAAAGAGATGAAAACCTTCATATTGTTCTGTTTTCACCTCCACAGTCTGAGAGCTGTGACACAGTAGGCGGGAACAAGAAGTTGCGGTTGGAGAAAGAGACAGCACTGCTTCCTCCTTGTATATCCCCCATACACAGCCACAAGCTCACCAGCACAAAAGAGTAAGCCTCTCACTTTTCCCACTATGCTTTTCAAGACAACTCTCCCCTTGCTACATGCTGGCAAGAATTGATGACTCAGTGGTAGAAACCTTGCAGACAGCAATCAACACTCACAATATGTAGGTTAGTGCTGGTTGCCAGCTCTTCAAATTGAGTGCTCTCGCTGAGTCAGGAGGAAGGTAAAAACTGAGAACTACAGAGACCATGCAAAGTCATGGTTTGGCCTAGTCTGTGTCTGTGGTCATTTGTGTCATGGTAGTCAAATTGCATCATGTTAATTTCACAGTGACGGGAACAGAACTCCCCAACAGAAATAGTACAGAGCAGCTCTACTGTTTTTCAAAGGGGCATCTCATGCTGAAGGTTTCTAGGTCATTCTATTATTAGTAGTAATATAATTATTAATTTTTTAACCTTTGAGACACCTTTGAGCTTGCAACAGCAGGAGCTTTGAGCTTTTCAACCCAGATTTACCACTTTCCCAAACCCAGTTCCCTAACCACACTGCTGGCTGTTGATGTACTTCATCACTGCACATCTATTGAAAGAACTGAGGAACTCCCCAAAAATCTTCTAATACTAGAGCCTACAATATTACTGTGTATGCATATATGCATACACGTGTGCTTGTGTGTGTGTGTGTGTGTGTGTTTGTGTTTGTGTGTGTCTTTCTTTTCTTTTGTTTATAAATCCTAGACTGTTAATATAAGTCACACAGGGCATATGCAGGGGTTTTCAGGACCCTTCTTAAGGTTAGCATGTGGGTTAGCTCTCTGCAATTTCACTAATCTGTATTTCACCTTCACAAGTAAGGGCATTTGTCAAATGAATAAATGAAAGCAATATAGAAAATTCAGTTCTAAATGGGATCTCTTATACCTAAATACTTCAGCTGACTTTGTAGATCAGTTGGTTCAGAAGGAATCATTAGTTTAACAGAAGTCTTACTGGTTTGCTTATCTACCAGATGAAGCCATGCAACATTTCTCAGGGAAAACATATTTTTTCATTGTGTACCATATAAATACAAAATCCTTAATCATTCCATGTACTTTGGAGTTTGTATTTGGCATAGTCACATCTAAGCTATATATGTACGCTATAAAGCCAATGTACATTTTTGGCCCAGTTCACACGTTTGGCATAGCCAGTGGCACTTTCTTATTGCCTTACCAAACACCTTAAAAACCAGTGTTAGTGTCTGCACATTAAGTCTTAGAAAATCATTAATAAACTATTCAAAGTGGAAATATACTCTGAAGTTGAAATAATTAAAATAATCCAGAAATAATTCACATAATTTTCTTGCCCATAAAAAAAGCTGTTTTTCAAAACCATCCTGGCAGACACAATCCAAACTTGAGCCTCTACCTTAGTATTGTGTTAGTTTATGCTCCAGGCTATCTAGGCCTTTTATAGTCTATCCCCTGAGTTATGGTAAGGGGGAGAATGGTTCTGTGTGGAAGATAGAAAATAAAAATAGTGATGAATATTTTCCCACCAGTGCCTCAGGGGCGTTCACACCCAATATTGATTCAAAATATTTCAACATAGCACAGCCACTCAGGTGATATTGTGTTTGTGTGTGTGTGTGTGTGTGTGTGTGTGTGTGTGTGTGTGCATTTGTCTGTTTATTTTACACATAGAAATACTAGGAAATAACTGTAGTCCCCAAGCAAGCTTCGTATCATTTCAACTGAATCAAAGTGAAAATCCAAGACTTCCCCTGATACTGAGTTCGGAGAGGATAGTAAGTATTGCAAATATAAGTATTGGGATTGGGATAAGTATATGACTGTGTGTTATTGTTGTCTCAACAATTGATGTGGTCATCATTCATGTGGTCAACGACTGACTTTTAGAATAGTTTGGAAGTTTCAGTCCATTTCAGGCTTTTGATATTTATGGGGGTAAGTCTTAAGTATGCAAGACAGTTACATGTTGCTTTATCAGATTGATTTATTCTCTGTGTAGCATCTTAAGAAAACAGCCCAGGAAGAGGGAAGACAAGCTCCTCCCACCCCCGCTGTCTCCTCTCTCCAACGACCCCACACACCTGTGCAGAAACAATGAGGTCAGCTCTTTCAGCCAGGAGGGCAGCAACAACACTACCAGCACCCTACCCCCCAGCTGCTCGTTTCATCCCTCTTCTTCGTCCTCCTCTTCCTCACACAAGCACCGCAAGGTTGACAGCAAATCAACTCCTCTTTCCAAGACTGTCAATGTAAGCAAAACAGAGCGAAGGAACTGGTTAAGCCGAGGAGTTGAAAAATATTTTAATAATGTTTGAGCACTGTTGAACTATAGCTTAACAAGATCAATCTGGCAGTTCCCCACCCGCAAACGGAAACTTCAGAATTAAAATCAGTGTTGAGGGTGGTTTCTTTCTTGGAGCAGACCAAAAGTTTTTGAGGTGTAAGAAAGCTGTTCCTAATATTTGGTTAGCAACTTGGGACTTTTTAGCTCCAGTGCAAAAACCCATTCCAACCCTTTCCAGTGTTTTTCAAACAAAATTGTTTATGATTTAACTCATATCTGTGGTTTCATTCTGCCTTCTACATTCATCAGAATAAAAGTACTGTTTTGGGAGGAAATGTATGAGATGAAATTCACTTTTGATATGAAGTTATGCACAGTGTTTAAAAATTATGAGAGATTGCTTCATTGCATTTTGTTCAGATCACCCTACATTTAGAACATGGTCAGAAGTGTGGCCAGTTACTTCAGATCTTTTTTTTCACTTGAGCCATTTACCACCATTTCCTGTATTTTTGCAAAACTAATTACCCTTTGGAAGATTTTCAGAACGGCATTAAAGACACAAATGTATCCCATGTGTGGAATAATCCTCTTTTAATCTGTCAAAGCTGACGACTAGCCAGAAATGTAACCTAGTGGAAATGTTGCTGATGAATTGGTATTATAATTGGAGAGATGGTGAACACTAATTATCATTTGGATTATTGTTGCCGCTTCTCACAGGATGAGGATGCCTATAGCAAGCCTTCCAGCAGTTTCCATGGCAACGGTCAAAGTGACCCAGACCTGTGGCCGAATTCATCATCAACGTCGCTGGATTGCTTGGTGCACCGGAGGCCCAAGCTGATGTTTGACGATACGTAGGTTTTTTGTAATATGCGCCTCACAGCATTCATACATTCTGGACTCTCACACCCACTAATTACAAATGACAGATCAGGTGCTAATCAAGTTCATTTTGGGGTTATGTATCTCACTAACACAAGTAAAGAAGCCATTACTTATTGGTGATTAACTCCAATTTTTCTAATTGGAGAGGTTTCATATTCATTTAATGGCTGCAGGTACTAATAACATAAGTAAATCTAACATAAGTGAACTCTAGAATTGAATGTACAAAAGCCAGTAGTGAAGGTAAAGTTGTTCTACACCAGTCAGTCTAATGTAGCTGTCTTCTGTGAGTTAATACAATTCAAATTAACCCTAATAGGATATAACATCATAGGACACAAAAATAAAGAATCTCATTGAGTCACTGTCATGTTTAAAAGTCCAGTTGCTTAAAAATGTGTGAATGAAATGTGTTTTTTGGTTGTGATGATTCATACAACATAACATGAACCCTGTTGTTCCCTCTCCATTTATCTCCCACACGCAGACTTCACAATGCCGACTACTACATGCTGGAAGCCAAGAAACTGAAGCACAAAGCCGATGCACTGGTAAACATAATCATGTTTATCTTTTGTTCTTTCTTACCAAGATTATCAGTTTACGGTCTATTGAACAGACAAATGCTTGTAGCTGGTATTTTGCATTTTGTGAAATTTCAGCATTTATCATTGAAGTATTTTTTCCTCCTCTGAGCAGTGATCACTGTACCCAATTTAATGTTTATTCTGTGGCTCAAGCTTGCAAAAATCAAAATCTCACAAGTACCACTTTGAAATATTAACAGCAAGTGGCAAATATGGTCAGTTGTGAAAAAACAGTAATAACAAGAAATGGCTAATGCACTGGAGTTGGCCATTAGCTTTCAGGAGCACTCCACAGAACTCTGTGTGTCCTGTGTGAGTGAGTGAGGTTTTATGAAGTAGCGCAATGGAAGTGCTCACGTACCTCTCCACAACCCTCGGTGCACAGTGCCACACTTGATTTATACTTTATACCAATAATTGGATTCCAGCAATTATGTTTCCAGACATTGTCCTTTATTGAAAGTTACATCATATGGCCATAAATCTAGACTCGGGTATGAAAGTGGCCGTGAATACAAAGCGAGGTGAACTGATTGCCCGTGTAACGCTACATGACTGCAATCAGCGCTGGAACACGTATTGAATCTTCCATCAGCCAGCCCTTATAAAAAAGCTTACTTCAGAGGTATAGGACCTCAAGAGTTGATCTCAGTGGCGAGTGGCCTGCAAATCAATTTTACCATCACATGCTGATGAGGATGTGTCTTGGGTGTGGAGGACTGAGCGACATGACGATGTTTCTCTTATGGGATCGCATTGATAGGAGTGAATGAGAAAATGGGAAATCAATTGTCTTGCGATAGACTGCAGGACTTACACAAGAGGAAAAAATGTATGTGCGACCCATTGCCCTACTGCCTTTTCCTCTGCTGAAGCTGATACTCATTTTTTCTGATATTGGCTTGGTGCTTTCAGACACAAATAAGGTTTGCAAATAAGTGTTTCTGTCTCCATCCAATACATCTAACCACGGCCCCGTTTCCTCTCTCATCTCTCAGCTGGAGAAGTTCGGCAAAGCCATCAATTATGCCGACGGCGCTCTCTCGTTCATCGAGTGTGGCAACGCAATGGAACGGGACCCCCTGGAGGCCAAGTCTCCCTACACCATGTACTCGGAAACAGTGGAGCTCATCAGGTTAATATCCGCACGGTGCCGCCCCGCCTCCCGGCCTAACACTCCAGCCCCGCTGTGATTAAAAAACAACAGGGATCATCGCCACATAATGATCACCTCCACTGTGCAGGAGTGAGGGGATTAGCAGCCCTTGCTGTAATAACATCAATGGAAATTAAAATAGATGGACCTTGCTGGCACATCGTAGCCCAAAGAGATCTGTGTGCCGGTGATTGAAATATTTTAATAAAAAATGTGTTACATACTGTAATGAACATGAAACTGTCATTCAGCAGGCTTGATTTCAGCCATGGGTGGCTCCGAGAGAGAGCCAACAGCCCTGTCCTGTGTTTGCAGGGGCTTAGTCTTTGATTTGGAAGGGTTGCTCAGGGGAAATGAAATCTGTCTCATATGGCAGTAAGATCTGTGTTTGTTTTTTGAAGGTATGCGATGCGGTTGAAGAACTTCACCAGTCATTCAGCCACGTTAGCCGAGAAAAAGCTGGCAGTTTTGTGGTAAGTCTGCTGTTTGCATTTCATACAGGTCCTGCTTCTGCACTCTGACCGTACCATTCCAGCATGTGAAGTGGTCAAAAAAAAGTATTTATCCAAGCTCTTCAATACCCATTTCCCTATAAAGTAAGGAGTATGATTAAGGCACTTGAAGGCTCTATGACTCTCTATCTATGAGTCTGCATAAATCTATCATATATGCTGCATGTGAGGTAATCACAGACCTGCATGCGTCAATCAACGTCTGGATTTCAATGCATTTCAAAAAATTCTGGATGCCAGATCCTGTGATTTTTGCGTATCTGCTCGAATGTCACAAAACATCATCAAACGTATCTTGAAGAGAGTTTTTAAAACACAGATGAATGGATTAAGTGGCTTAAAGTGTACCATTATTCTTGTGTTTCATTTGGCTATTAGGGTATAACTAATGATGCTCTGCCAGCAGCTACCTAACATATTCTTATGCAGCTGGAGAGAAATGAATGCGCTGCCTGTCGCATTTCTGTGATGGGGTTATTTCTGGCTGGTTTTTTTTTAAGATTGGGTGTTTGCTTACAGGGCATGTCTGAAACTTTGAAAAACATTACAGAGATGGAAAATCCTACTGCCACACCACAGTGATTTAATGATGCAAATAACACAAACCAAGAGTGTTAAAATCTGCCACCACAGCCCATCATATACATTTAATGTTTTAGATTCAGCAGTCTGTCTTGCTTGGTTTGAGGTGATCTTTCCTAAATTATAAATCTACAGTATACTGGTAATGTTTGTTGTATAGACCTGTGGAGTCTGCATCGTAGAAAAGGGTGGTGGAATCAGGGACATCAGACCTCCCTGATTGGCACCATGAAAGGGCAACATACTATAAATTTTATTATAGTGAAAGTGCATATTTTACCCTGGTAACAGCCTTAAAAACTGTACATGGATCCATAGTGTTCACAGATCTTCTCAACCCTGGTTTTTGACTACTCAGAGCTGTCAGTTGTTAAGATACCTAGCCACCTGCTATAACTAGCTGGAAGACCTTTACTGCCATCAGCAAATGCTGCTAAAAACCAGTGAACGGAAAGAACATCACTCAAATATGGGGCAACATTCTGTTGAGTGAACATGAAAGGACGTATGTATAGTAGCAATCACAGATGATCTAAAACACACCAGAATAATCATGAAAAATCAGAGTTCAATTGCAAAAAGTTCTGTCATACAGGACTGTCCACCAGACCACCAGATATCATAAAGCCAGATGGGGACATTTTTGTTTTTGTTGTGATCTGTCCTGAGGCTGACATTAGATATGATTTAATAATAATTAGCATTATTATTATTCACTAAACCGAGAAATTCAAAATCAGGAAAAAATACATCTGAAAACTGGAAAAAAATAGATTTTGTTTGGCCCTGTTGTTACTTAGTGGAAAAATATCCTAGACAAAATAATCTATGTTGGAGACAAAACAAGTTCTTTGTCTATTAAATTCTAGTTAATGCAGTTCTCAGCAGTTGGCAGGGAGAGTTATCCTCAGCATACAACACTGTAATAAAAATAACATTACTTGTAGGGAAAGAGTTTGTATGACTTATGTATGGGATGGGGGTCTTTTTACTTTTTACTTCAAATACAGAGAAACGGCTACACATCATTGCTCCACCCACGCGTCATACACTGCACCGGCGAAGACACAGATACTGTGCCTTCACTTGCATAGTTTTAATGTATAAAGCTGAATTCACATCAAGCTTAAGCCATGATGATGAATCAGAGTCTGCAGTAGTGAGAAGGTTTATTTAACAGCGCTAAACTTTCTACAGATGGAATTGCTAGTCTGTGCATTAATTTTGTTGTATTAATGATAGTACTGATAATAACAATAATGATCGTGGTTGAATTTTATCAAACCTAATTAATATTGTATGTGGTTTCATACTTCTTTTACTCCAAATTCAACACTTAACCCATTTCACCCGCATGGAATATCAGTGTGTATAAATATTGATTAATACCAGCAATTTCTTGTTTTGTTTTGCATGTGCAAATGGTTCCAAGTTACTTTGGACGTTTTAATCCAAGCAGTATTTGTTTGAGTTTGATATGATGTTGGTCTTTTTGTTATAATGTTGTCTTCATCACATCGTCTCATGATTTATTTCCTCATAATAGATTTATCCATAACACCCCCCCCAAATCCCCAGAGAGTTATTCACACAGGTGTATAGTGATTTTATTTGTGTCTCCAAGATCAATGTTAAATTGTTTGAAAGACCATTTTAAAAGCTTTTTACTGTCTGAACCTCAAATGAAACCGCAATCCAAGTACAGACAATGAAACCTCCTACCTGGAACCTTATGCATTTGTGTTGGACACGTTTCTTGTTAATGTTTCTCTGCAGCTATCGATGTTTGTCACTCCTATACCTGAGAATGTTCAGACTGAAGAAGGACCACGCTATGAAGTATTCCCGTTCTCTAATGGAATATTTTAAGGTAACCTTTTTGTTTTCCCTTGTCACATTGCTTTTGGTTACACAAGAACGTGCAGAGGGAATAGATACAGCACAAGACTATCAAAGCATATTTGTTCTCTGAATCTAATGTCTTTCTTTCTGGTTAACATTTACTCATTAATTTTTCATTGTCAGTTATTAAAAGGCATTCATATTCCCAGTCTGTATACTGATTTCCTGCATCAATAATCAGCATGTGATGCCTTGTTACACTATAGATAAAAGGGCAATTAGTTCTGTTGTCAGTTTGTGTTGTATACCTGTCTGGTGCAGTGTGTGTTACCATCAACCCACTTCTCTGATGAGCGTTTTCATTTCAGAATTCAGCAAAGAACTCTCAAGCGCCCTCACCATGGGGGACCAACGGGAAGTAAGTACTGAGTTACTGAGTGTGTAGACATGTCCCATTTGGCTTTCTGGTTTTTTTTACATTATCAACAATAACACTGACTTTGGGAGATATGTTGTATATGCATGCTGCCACACCAGCATACTGAATTTACTGCTGTAATCTAGAAGGATTTATGACACAGAGTGACTTTCATTGTCCTGAAAGGGGCATTTTGTACATTCATGTTTGGTGTAGAGCAGAGTATCTATCGTCAGTAACCTCAGACCTGGGCTGAAGTTTCACAGTTTGGGATAAAGTTATCCCAAACTGTGCCGGCTACAGTTATGTCCTGGGATGAAACATTGGTCCACAATGTAAAAATCACCACAGTGACGGATCAGCAAATGAGAGCACACGGCAGGGTGAACTTTGGGTTGAGTCAACTCACAACTGGCCCACGGCCACCCACCAAGGGCTCCTAAGCAGGGCTGTTAAAACAACTGAAGATTATTGTCTCCCCCCATGGCCCTTAGGGTAGTGCTGACCAGCCCTGCTGCTATGTGTTGAGATTAACTGTCAAAACAATTAGCCTCAGACACTCCTTTCCAATAGCCGCTGTGCCACTGTGGAGACATTAGTCATAAACTGCATTCTACAAATCCCTTGTGTTGCCTTCTCTACCTGCTGGGACTGCAATCAACAGTCAAATTCAACTCCAGCTTGCTTTATAGGTTTTTGTCCTCAGCAATCATCAATCATGACTTATTTCCATTTTTCATCCATAGAGGGGATTGTTTATTTGAGTAGAACCCCAAAGAGCTGTAACGAACGGAGCTGTTAAAAAAGAACATAATTTAACTTCACAAACACATTTTCAATTTATTACTGAATTACAGGACCCAGAGTCTGCTTGTTTGGGTTTTGCGCTAAAGGACTGATTAATATTTCCACTGATTGATGCCTAGAGCTCGCTGAGTGAAATTCGAGGCGTAATTGCCTGGCAGGAAAGGCTGTAGTTTGACATGCAGGCAGGTCAAATCAGTGTTGCCAGTTAATGGTTAAGCCTGATGACAGAGTGTTATTGGCTAAATACACATCGTCTGTGTGTAGATATCAAGGATAAATGCTGACCATGCAGAGACCACCCAGAGTCACAGAGCCAAAGGGTGAAACTATGAAGAATATTGATTTCCTTAATGGCATTACACTCTGTCCTTCAGGCAAAATACAATAGGATTGATGTCCGTGTCCCCCTCAGATATAGCCTGCTTCAAAAATCAGAGTCTGAATTGCTCATTTAATCACCTTATATGAAGATACTGATCTGAACTTTCACAGGCAAATTCATGACTCTTTCTTGATGTATGACATTTAAAAGACTTCTAAATGAATCTGTAAATGAAGCAGCTGTACGGTATAAATAAATACAATATCTGACACCACAGCAACAATTACAAATGTAGTACTCAGGAAAAAAGGCCTTTGTTTAAGTTTGGCTAAAAGTTGTTAAAACTTGATTCTAAAGATATCTAAAGGATACTTCCATACCATATTGGTATATTCAATTAATTTTTTTTCATTAATCCATACTTATTTATTTCTGTATCTCTTACTGATGATGTTGTTAACCTGCTCTGACTTTAAAGAAATAGCAAATATGACTTATTTATTTCAGATTGATAAAGTTATTTATTTCTAATCTGATAAAGTTACTGCTGTGATGATGGTTGGAGAGAAAACAAAAACAAAGAATGAATGACTGAAATGATCCAGAAAAAAGGCCTTTGTTTATGTTTGGGTAAGTTGGTAAAACTTGGGTAAAACCTTGGCCCTTCTCCTCAAGAGTCCACTTGCTCTCAGAGCTCTAAAATAAGATCTGTTCAGAGGTGTCCTTGTCCCACCTGGAGTGTCAGTCCCGGGTTCATCTTGCTGTCCCGTTCCAGGAGCACGGGCACCCCGTCCCCCATGTCCCTGAGCCCATCCCCGGTCAGCTCAGTCAGCAGCAGCAGTGGCGGTCCCGTGGGCTCCTCGTCCAGTGGCAGCGTGGCCATCCCCCAGCGCATCCACCACATGGCTGCCAGCCACGTCAACATCACCAGCAACATCCTGCGCAGCTACGAGCACTGGGACACTGCCGACAAGCTCTCCCGGGAGAGCCAAGGTACCCGCCCTCCGACACAGTCCTGAACTGACCTGCGGATCTAATCTTAAATCCTTCAGGGATATAAAAATGCACAGCTATGGCTAGCGCAAATATTGTTTTTAGGTTGTTGTTGTTAGATATAAAGTAGGTGGTAATACATCAAGACAGGCTTTCAGGTCATAGCTCCTTTATTTTTGTTTGTTTAACAGTCTGAACATCAGGGTTAGGTTGTTCCATCTGACAGTGGCTTTCTTTTCTAATATTTTTTTTCATAAACTCCTTTCTACACATAAACAATAACTGGTATTCTTCAAAAAAGTACCAGGGTTGCCATATTTATAAGTGCAAGTGAACTTGTTTGTGAAAACAATTTTTACTTTGCACCAACTTTCAGGACATGATTTAACTACCATCAGCTCTAAAGCAGCATTGTCAATTGACACAGATAGTTAAATATACAGACGTTGCTATTTACAAGTGCTAGTGCTTGTCATAATACCAGAACTGTGAGTGCAAGACTTATAGTAAATCTTGTATCATGCTTGATTTCATGCCATGCAATACAGTTAAGTAAAAAATCCATACATGATTTCCTGGATTCCCACTTTTTTTCTCTGATGGGAGAAAGTCAATTGTGAGGTCCAGACATCCTTATTCCCAGCTGTAAGCACCTTTACTTCTTTAGGGCACTGTACATCTACTTGTCTAAACACAGCAAAGGTATGGAATCAATTAAATCTCTCCTTCTCTCTCTTTAATTTCTGCAGAGTTCTTTCAGGAGCTAAACTCAACAATGGAGCCGTTGACCCAGCACAGCAGCATGACAGAACTGGTCCGCTACGTACGCCAAGGACTGCACTGGCTGCGGATAGAGGCCCACCTGTTATAGTGCCGGGACTGCAGCACCATGTCACTCACACCTCCATCACTACCTCTACCAGCATAGCAATCTCCACCCACCAGGCCCCCAAGGACCTGGCTGTTTCCAGCCATTCTTCCAGTCCTACAGCTCATCCGCATCGTTTGTCTCCTGTGGTCGCTCGTCTTTGTACCCTTTTGTTTGCATTTTTGTCCGCACAGGTCGAACAAAGTGCCAGATTGGACGGAACATCAAGAAACCCCCCAAAATGCATTTCAAAGTCTGTTTTTAATGGAATTTCTGCAAAAGAACCCTTCAGGATCATGGATTTGTTTTTAGTCCAGAGGTCAAGGTGCAGTAACTTCCACCTTACTTTACTGGCAGATTTCTTTCAATGCTTAGATCGTATTTTGTATTATTTAAGAGGAACCCCATATCTTTTCTGTTCCTGTTCAACACACATTACAATGGCTTTTAGTTGGCCACATCTGATTGTGCTTCATAACTTTTCAAAGGGAGATATGTAATATCTATTTTGTATTTTTATGTTATGAGAAACAATAGGGTTTTTTAAATTTGGCAATTGTTTGTACTGTAGTTGCATGAGTAACACAATACCATAGAGTATTAGCAGGCTGTCAGACACCACACGTACTGTAAATCTATTAGTATTTTGGGGAATACCTTAATTTCTTGAGGGAACATACATATTTCCAGCCTGTAAAACTATGTTTGTGTGTTGTTGGACAGTCTTCTGGGAACCTGCATATCCAGCATCAGCAAAGGTAACCTTCAGTATTATTGATCTCACGTTAAAAGGATAAATTACTGTCAGATACATGAACTGGAATTCTCATGAACATATGTGACTGGAGGTATGATTTGGTTTCATTTGATAGTTCAGTGCTCTAAAACACTATGTTAACTCATATTCCACAAGATATTACCTGTTTTTTATCTTGAAATATTTTTATAACTTTTAAAGTCACTGAGTATATATGTGGCATTGTGTTTTCACCCACAATACCGAGAGGTTAATAATAGCCTGAGGTAGAAAGCATTTTCCACCTGGCTGGGGGGATGGTAGTTTCTTTAACATAAACAGTGTCCTTCATCTTCAGCTGTGTATTTACAGCTAGTCCCCATGTATCTGTACCATAAAGGCATACAGTCATGTTTGTGTCTTGACTGATGTGCAGTGAATCAATGAATGTCTCGAGTCTGCTTTCAAAGTTTTCCATGTATTTCTTCAATGTCTTTCTCATCGACCAGTAAAATATTTTAGTCTACTGCACACCACAGTTTATTTGACGTTGCATGTACAGATAGTTGATGTGAGGGAGTTCCTGTTGAACATATGTCTTTACCAGGATCCATGATATCAAAGCTAACATAAGCATGTGTCCCTAAATGCTGTTTTCTGTTTGAATCTCAGCGTCAGTCAAATTATTGTGGTAATGTGTGGAATGCTTTCTCCACTCTGGTGTGTTTTTTCCCTTCCCTGGGCCCTCCAGGTGGTGTATGAGTTGTCTTGCTTTTGTGATGGGGACGCGTGTATGGTGCGTTGTGTGTGCAATATGGAGACAGTTTTGGGAAAGGAAGTCCCAGTGCTCGTCAGCCGTGCTCCTTCAGCTGTAAAAGCGTGATGTGTTCCCAAACACCACTGATGATGTGAGTGTGAAATGTTCCTTTCACCACGATACAATGCAAAGTGCCTCGTTATCCAGTGGAAGATATGAGACTCTCTATTTACCATCAAGAATGAATCTAAAGGATACTTCCATACCATATTGGTATATTCAATTGTTTTTTTCATTAATCCATACTTATTTATTTCTGTATCTCTTACTGATGATGTTGTTAACCTGTTCTGGCTTTAAAGAAATAGCAAACATGTGACTTATTTATTTCAAATTTCTGATAAAGTTACTGTTGTGATGATGGTTGGGGAAAAAACAAAAACATAGAATGAATGACTCAAATGGCTTGCTAATGATCCAGAAACCAACTCCATGTAATTTGTACTGATTTAATTAGCAGTGTTTGACAATTTGCAATAACTTATTAAATCCATTATATAATGATGATGATAATAATAAAACAAACATATGCAATAGCAGGAGATTACCACTCTAAGGACTAATAGCAATATGTAGGATATCATATATAACTGTACAATACACATAACAGTGACTTTATAATGAGAGCCGAAATGATTCGGTCAAAAAAGTGCTACAAGGAAAAAAAAAGGGATTCATTTGAATTCAAGCGCAGCCTCTCCCATAATCTGTCATTTTAGCTAGGACAATGTTTGTCTGATATTTTCATGATAAAATAACTTGGCTTATAATGTTACAATCATCTGTCTATGTAAACACCAGAAAAAAAATGTTGTGTATATTCATTTTATGCAAATTATGAAATTCTCGCTTCCAGTCCAAAACTACCAACTGTCGTCCCTTTTTAGGGGGCAGTTTGTACATTTCAAGTGGCTTTTTCACAGCTGTTCCTTCTAGTGCCAGAGACAAGCCATTCTGTCTGGGAAATCTGTGCCCCTTTGGCTGCCAGTCAGCACCAGTGTGCACTGGCTCTCTCAGCACTATACTATCCCAGAGTATAAACAAGTGCCTATACTTTCAGGCAAAGTCTGCCACAAATTAATTTGAAGATTGATCAAGTTCCACTGAAATTACAATATCTATTTAGTCCTAGCATACCCCGGGAATAATGAGAAAGAACATTAAATGAGGAACTACTTTTTTACCAATAAAAATTAAAAAGCTTTTACAACACTAACTTTCACAATGTGGCCTTCTTGTTTAGTGTCTTTAGATATTTTGGCTCGTATCTGAAGGTGGCAGTATAGTATTGCATGTATGACCAATTAATTGGTTGTAAGGAGATCTGGCTCATTATGGATGGAATCATGATTGCAAGAAGAGTGCTTGGATTGTCCCCAACTTTCACAGTACATATTGCTGAAATATGTCTTGTTTGGAATTATGTCTCATTTGGAATGATTGGAATGACCTGGATTCCCTATATAAATGGAAAATTTATTTTAATCAAGGCTTTTCATTCAATGTTTTTTTTTCACTGCAGTGACCTTAGATGATGCTTTAGCTGATACTGTCACTGAACAATCATTAATTTGCAATATGATATATGGCAAATTATTATGCATTACCAATTGTTTATGCATCACAAAGTGCAAATGATGGTAATCATGTGTTTCTGGATACTGGACGTTTTTTATTTTTTTGTTCGGTCTTGTTTTCCTGTGCACAGTTCTGTTGTGCAAGTGCCAATCTCCCCTGTCTTTGAGTAGAAAATAGAATCTGCTCAAAATGCATGTTATTCTGCATGCGTAATGAAAAGGCAGAAGTACTTGATTCAGCCACGGGGCTGATTTGTACTGGCTGATTTTGATCAAACTCCTCGCCGTGTGCCGTTCATTTGCCAACCACTGACGCAATGCTACTTGTTTTATGAAAACAGGAAAGTCTGTGTATCATTTTGGATTAAAAAATGCCACAAGACCCTGAGCAAGGGGCTCAGTAGGGTCTCATTCGATTATTTAAATATTTTGATGCAATTTATCCTTATTATTACATGGTAACATTCAGTTTGCAGTGAAACACTGTAAACACTGTAGCACCTAAGACAAGATAGCAAACAGTGCTGGTCAGTTAAATTTCCAATACTTCCAATACTGATCAATATTCAGTGGGTGCTCTGCCAGTGTTAAGTATTTGTCTGGTTGGGCTGCACTATTGTAATATGAAATAGCAACTGAAAATCTGAAAACCTGAAAATCTAGAAAAGCTCTTTCAAATAACAGAATAAAATTGTATCAAGCTACCTGAAGGTACCCGAGGTGGTATGTTATCAAAATGTCTTTTGTTTCAGGAAGACTGATGGGAGTTCCAATATTAACAGCATTTGAAACTTAAATTTGAAATCAGCCTCTCATCACTTTTATTCATCTGAGTGTCCCTAAACTGATGAAATAATCTCATGAATTTAAGTTTGGGAAATCAGAAACAATGTTTTATGCCAATTCTCTCTGTCAATACCTGTACAGTAAGATGAAAATTTCATCTCCTTTTGTCTTAAGGATAGTTATTATGCTGTATGAATACACTGCACACCCCTTTAGAACTGATGGAAATTACTGCAGTAGAAGTGTATTGCCTTGAAACTACTGCAGATATGTAACAGATATGTAACATTTCATCTCCTGGCAGCGTGGTGTTTCGTATTCTGTCCAGTTAAGTGTTCTGTTGCTGCAGTCGATTCAATGCAATCTGACCTGGAGTGTGTTATGCTTCTGTTATGCAGATATTTCTTTAAAGAGGGAAAAGTTGTGATAGTGTGCATATAGTTTCTGACAAAATTCCGTATTTGCTTACAATATGCCATACTTTGTACTCTTCAATGGAAATGTAATTCACCACAAGAAAGTCCATGGAAAGTCTAGGAACTAAAACTATTGGTACTGTTAGTCACATAATGGAACATGATGGGGGAGAGTTGACAGTGTTTGTTAGACTTGTTTCCTAATGTCAAATTCTGTCTGATCAAAGTATTTGGGTCTTCACAACATACAAATTAAAAGTGTTGCGGTTTACCTTAAAACATATTCTTTGTGTGCGTATAAGAGACACATTTAGCATGTCAGAAGTTAAATGAGAACCTGGTCATCATTATTATATAGTAATTTAGGTTTTGATCAACAGTATGCTAACTTTTTGTACATAGGGAACAATACTGTTTCCAGTAAACATTTATTGGCCAAGCAAAGCTGACATCCATTGAGAAACAGAATAAATGTTACATGGAGGCCTAAGCTTTATAGAAATGCTACCTATTTCCTAACTGATGCTTGATGTTGATCAAACGTCAGGGGAGAACAGGGTTACTATCCAAGTCAATAGCCTTTTCACTCTCACTGAGGTTTGGCAGGCAAGGAAGGACACTGTTGTAAACAGAATTGCATTGACAGAAGAAGTCTTTGTTCTAAGCATGCTCCCCTTGTAAAGTTTTTAGTTTGTTTTTGTACAGAGCAGGGTAATTGTTATGCTGTTGATTACATATTGTATAGTTGTTCATTTTCTATTGCTTTGTGTATAAAGAAACTTTCCTGCCTGGTTAGCTTTGTATTTCAAATGTGTTGCACAAGTTACAAGGTCTGCAGAGATTTTTTTAATTATATTATTTTTGCTTAATTGTATGTTTATTTTATAAGAATACTGTCATATGTATTGTACAAAAATGTAAACTGTAGAGTTGTTGTTTTTAAATGTTTAATGTCTCAAAAAATGTATAACCAGTATAATTGCTTCTCTGTAAGAGGGCCCAATTATGCTATTGTATGGAAATGAAGAAATTGGAGAAAGAAATTTTTATTAAACATTTCTGTAAACTCATGACATTGTGATTTGTATTTTTGGTTAGGTTTATTGATTTCTTTTTGTACTGTACTGCAACTGACTCCCCACAAATCCTTTTGGAAAGCATGTGTCAAAATGTAAACCACATTGCTACAATCGCAGTGCCTTTAAATAGACGGGCTGTAAATTGATTCTTTGTAAAGTCATTATCATCATTGCAGGAGAGTGAATGTGTTATGTTGATACATGTATGTTCTTCATTCCTGGCAGGAATTATGACCTCTGCTACAGCACTAATACTGCATTGACCCATACTACCCTACAGAAATCAACAAAAGGTTCTCCTCATAAATAAAGAGTCCAGGGAAATGGTTCTCACAGTTACCCAGGGGACATTTAATTTATGTTTCATCTTCCCCTTAATATGAAATGTGATATCATGAATCCAAAATTACTTTCATATAAATTATCTTTGGCTACTGGTCCTTGTAATACTACATCAACCTTCATCAGACTAATAGCTGCTTATTTATTTGTTCATTGATTGAAATATGTACATAATCCATGCCTATTATCTGATAATATTTCCGGTGAGTAAGTTAAATAACCCTTTGAAGATGCTTACATTGTCGGATGAAGGTCTTCTACTAGAGTGAAAATCCCACCTGCTAAATAATTTCTTAAATTAGATTTCTGAAACCCTTTTATTTACTGGTTCCAAGCATTTCATTTATTCTTGGCACTGTGCCAGCTCCCTGACAGTTAAGATTTATTGAGTTAATTGCCTGGGGTAACCATGCAATAAAATCATCTCAAAGATAAATTTTCATGGCACAGCGAACCATCAAGGCAATTTTTCAACTGCTATGGCTATATTTCCGCAGGTTACAGGTGCAAATTTGTTCCAAGTCGAAGCATCTCATTAGCACCGTGACTTAATCTGGTTGAATTTTTTAAAACAAGCTTTAAACAGTAAGGATGAAGTCTTGAGGGAAGATTTGGTATTTTACTAATTGGTGCGTCCATTGCCCATGTGAAATTGAAAGACATTCATTAGGAATGGTATGGGAATTCACTTACCCTGGTAAAGCATTCATCTTCAGTGCAGTTTTGAAATCTGGAATCTCCCAGTATATATCAGTATTTAAAATGTGTTGTGAGTTTACATTAAAGGCTGTCGCAGAGGATACAAATACAACGTGTAAGCACTGCTTCAGATTTTAGTGTATCCAATAGCTTTTGGAGATCCCATGGTCCATGCATCCTGCAGAACAAAATTAAGCAAGGAGACACCACACCCCAGACAAGGCAATACAGAGCACACACATTAAAGGAGGGCAATTAGGGGTGAATATAGGGAACAGCTCTTTTAAGAATGGAGAAAACCAAGAGGGTCATTCCATGCAGACACAGTAAGATTTTGACCCAGAACCATTGATCTGTGATGCATTTGATGTACCTGCTGTGCCTACATGCCACCCTGACATCGCAATGTATAATGTGTTATGTGTATAATATAGTATGAGCAGCTCTGAACCAGCTTTTTACGCATTTGATAAATCTGAACAATGTGGACCCATCTGTAGAAAATTTAGGACAGGATGCTATATTCTTATTGTTTGTGTGTTACTCAGAAACAGCAAATAACTCTGGCCTTTCTATACTGAAGCCATTTTTATCTTTTCCAATATTAATGAAAGCTGATAATTCCTTAAGCTTTGCTGTACATTTTTCACTCTCTGATAGGCATATTGCATTCTAAAGTTAGAACATCAGGAAATCAGAAGCAATTTAATGGAGGCAGAACTGCATGTAAACATTTCCTCAAGAGTCTGCAGATATCACATTGCGTATGAAAATAAAAAAGCTCTGACATGAATGCTTGTGCTCAGTTACTCCTGGTTCCCTGACACCTGCAATTCAAAGCAAAGTCTTCTTTTTCATATATGCAAAGCAATTCTCAGATAAATGAAATAGGATATGTTGGAAAGAGGTCACAGATTAAATGATTTTGTTGTGAAGTATCTGTATACGAGTGTTCCCAGTAACTGCTGGATAGTTATACTGTATGCATTTTTGTATTTACCTTCCTTCAATTGCTGCTTTGGCTCTTCACCTTACTACCAGATTTCACATATCTGAGCTTAGTATTCAGATCTGTCTGTTTTCTTGAGACAGGGAGAAATGTGTGCTGTAGCCTTTATGTTAGGTCTGTATTCTGCTGAAATTAGTGTAGTTAGAGTGTGGTATTTTCATTTAATGAAATTGAAAAAAGCTACTTAAACTGATAGTCTAACCTCTCCATTTCATACCAATCATACGTTTTTCTCCCACCACAAAAAAATACATTTAATGAGTTCTATTCACAAGCATTTAAAACTCATCAGTTTTGACTAAAGTGTGTTAAGCACTTAATTGAATGATTCTTGATTAAACTCAGTTCCTGGTGAGAATAGCACATCACATTTCACTGGCTTGTAATTTGCTGCTTGTTAGATTTATCATGACTGAAATGTTCACACAGAAAAATCTTATTAGATCTTCCATTTTACACAAAACCATTATTGCAAGTTCTCAGTCACATAATTAAACAAGACTGGATTTAATTGCCTTCAGCTGCAGCGCAATAAAGGTGTGAAATGGGCATTTCTATCGAGTCAATATGAAAAATACACATGAGGAATATGGTTGACTATCATTATTCATGTATTGTTTAAGGTCTGCTTTAATGGTATGATTTAGAAACCATTTTTGCCAGTATTAGCATTTGTTTGAAAAAAGTGCTGTTAGACATTATCATGCAATAAACCGCCTACCCTCGTGCACAGAAAAAAAACCTGTTTTGTTAACAATACTTGTACTGTACTGATAACAAATGCATTCACATATGTATTGCCTCAATGAAAACATGGCAAGCTCACATCAGTTTTCATACTAAGGGAGTAGCTTTACAACCACTTTTTGCATAATATTTTCTTAATGTTTATTCCATTTAGGTCAAACATGTGCTTATTCTGAATCTGAAGTAGTGAAAGATTTTTCTAATTATTTTTTTTCATTTGACCTCACCATCTTTCTCAAAGAGAAATAACAGCTTGAACACATTACACCATAACATCCCACACAGAGTCATAAGCACATCTCTGAGATGACTTTAGTCCGCATAATGGAAGCAGAGATTCCGCTCTCCGGATTCATTATCCACATCAGCTGTTATTAGTTAGAATGTATGCGAGAGGCATGCTGAAATAACAATCTGCCTCAGGTAAGCACCACAGTCCTGTGAAAATCCGAGCAGATCCACGGTGTGTCAGAGGCTGCCATCTCGGTAGCGGCATCTTAGCATCTCTGCAAAGATGTAGCACTCAATTCAGTTCCCTTTTTAGCTCCCTTTGGCACCTTGCGTCTGAGTGCGTCTCACTCCATCTGCCACCCTGTGGCTTATGAGGACAGCAGCACGTTAGTCATTGTGACCGGGCAAGCATGGTCACCCTGAAAATGACCTCTCCAGTAGGATACCTGTTGGGATGACCCAGCTGTGTAATGGTGTGTACAGTATGGCTGACTAGACCACTCCCTTAGCCACACCCCTAGGAGAAGTGTTATAAATGTGCCAGTTGTGAATAAAATGAGTTCATGTGACCCCTCTTACCTACGAACACCACAGGCCGATGTTATTAATGTCCAGAATGGACCATCATCTTCATTCTAATGTTATACAATGTCTATAGTGCCAGATAGGATTCATTCAAGTCAATCAAGACATTTTTATATATAGCATTAGAAGCTTTAACACTGATCCAGGTATTAAGCACTTGAAATAAAGCAGTTTTAAATGTTTTATTATTATAAATGCTAACAACAATAGTCATAATCACATGACAACTGTACCTATAATAATAATAATAACAATAATAATAACAATAATAATAACAATAACAATAATAATAATAATAATAATAATAATAATAATAATAATAATACTGTTTTATGTGCATTGCAATGTGTGTACATTTCTGTCAAATACATATATATCTGCCTTGCCTTGGCTCACATCATCACACACAGCCTGTTGTACTTTACACCACATACATTATATCACATAATATCTTTGTACTGCTATATAAGACAATATATCACATGCTTCCTGTTTCAGAGGAAAATGACAGTTGCAGGCAGGTTTTAAAAAGGTCAAGATGTCCAAGTCCAGATGTTTCATGTTACAATGATTTCATGTTTTTCACCTTTACACTGAAAATTGTCAGTAACATGCTGTGTAACATCTCACAACATTTACTATTTCACAGTATGTCAAGATGTTTTTCACATCACATTTGTATGTACTGTCACAGAGCACTTCCCTGACATACTACAGAAGTACATTTCCCTAATATTTTCCTGTGTGTATATATACACATACACATATGTATATATATATATATATATATATATATATATATATATATATATATATATATATATATATATATATATATATATATATATATATATATATATATATATATATATATATATATATTTTTTTTTTTTTTTTTTTTTTTTTTTTTTTTTTCTCAGGTAGTTGTACATACATTATGTACATACATAAAAACCCATCATATTTCCACACGTAGTCTGGCAGCCCAGTGATGTACATAGATGCATTAGCACACTGATTTCCCCAGAATGTTTCTTGGAAGCCTTACAATGTGATTCCCCTGCAGAGGCACAGTGTGTTCCTATCAGTGCAATTGAAATTTCACTGCCTTTATGCTGTGTTGGATTCTGTCTCTCTCCTCACAACAGAGATTGAAATTTTCTGGGATGCTGCTGTATAATTAGACTTCTGGACTGTACTCTTCTGCTGGAAAACAGAGAATTATAAGAACATAAATAACTGAAAAATAACTGGCTCCTTGTATAAATATAAAATGGGCTGTGAATTTCCGGCTGGGGTGACAGTTCCTACACCACTCGTACCCTTTGGATTCAGAATAACATCTTCCTGCCTGAGAGCCTCTTATCCCCTTAGGATGATTCAGGGAGGGAATTTAGCCGCTCTGACCTCACTAACCAGGGTAGCTTTCCTTTAGGTCAACAAAGGAGTGGAAGTCTACTTCAACTTCAAGATTTGAAAGTTAAACACTAAAGAGTAACTGCACTGCTGTGGAGAGCTGCTCAAATAATTGTCCCTTCTTTTAAGAATCACAGGAAGAGGGACAAGGTTGTGCATTGAATGACACGTTGCCAAAAGAGCAATCCGCTGCAGAGTGACTATGCCTTGTCATTCCCCAGTCATCTTGGGGGCACACAGTGCATAATAGATGGCATTTCACCTGCTGGGATTTGTCCAGGGGTAAAAAATATCTGCTTGCACAGGGCCAGCTCGCTCTCCCTCTGGGTCTGCCTGAGTGTGCCAGTCTGTTTTATCCCCCTGAATATTTAACACCAGTTGTAAAACTGATATAATGTGTGAGCCTAATCCCACAACAATTTCACTAATTACAAAGCCTAATATAAGCAGTTAATGGTAATTACCACCCAACAGTAGCAGTGGGGTAAAAGTGAAATATTACCATATATTTACATTGTATCTGAGCATGTTTGCTAATGCTATGGATTTAGGGATCACCATTTACAGGCGTTGCTGTGCTGAACACATATTGTGATTCAACAGACTAGTCAATGGTCCCGTCTTCACATCATTTATGCAGGTCAGATAGTTCAGAGCATTTTTGTTGCAACACTGGTGGCATGCAGATTTATCCATTTATTCACTGTTCACACTGAATTTATTTACTCATTGTTTTTGATTTATGTATTTCATTTTGATGAGAAATGATTAAATCAATAGGCACATAAACTCGAAACAATAAATGCATAAAATGATTAGCAACTAATAAAGACTACAAATGGACCTATAATTTTTCATGTGCTCCTTGAAATTTAATTCTCTTGTAGTGACCGGCGGCAATGTAGCATAGTATTAAGGAGCAGAATTTGTAACAGAAATGTTGCCGGTTCGATTCCCCACTGGGGCACTGCTGTTGTACCCTTGGGTAAGGCACTTAACCCAGAATTGCCTCAGTAAATATCCAGCTGTATAGAGGGGTAACATGTAAAAAATTGTAACCTATGTCAGTCATTGTGGTTTGCATTGAGAGCCTAAAACCCATGTCAACTGTAGACCAAAAACGAGCAGCTATACTGCTTTAGAATGTACCATTTGCCTGGGCCTTTTTAGACTTTGTACTCATGAAGAAATAACATCTGCTGCGTGTAACAATATTTGCTATGTTTCCTGAAGCTGCAGTAGGAGGACCTTCCCCTTTTTTCACCTCTCTTTCCCTCCAGTAGGCTGGGAGGAGTGCTGTGATGTATTGGCCCTTGAATGTTATTCATTCACCGAACTGTTCCAGATGTGCAGCTATCATTCATCTTAGGGCCAACGAAACCTGCAGCCTGACCCCTACAGTGACCCCTGTGGAACACTCTCCCCCCTACAGGGACCCTCCAGCAGGTTCGCCCTCTCTGCTCACACCCCCACTCTTATCCCAAGGGAAAAGACTACACAGGCATCCTTCCTCATTGCTGACCACCTAGCTGAGAAGATATCGTTCCGGTCATTCAGTGACACCAGAGTGGCCCCACCTGCGTATTTTGGGGCAGAGGATGGAAGTTTTTTATCACCTTATTTCATGCCTGTCCAATCGTACTTGTTCTTCTTAAAGTGAAAAAAATGTTGAATTTTACATGCAATTATTACATAATTTATTTGACAGGCAGACACACTTCCAGGGTGGCCTACTGTTTAACATACTGCCCATTTACACAGCTTGATTTTCACTGAAGTAATTCAAGTCAATTACTTTACTGCAGGGTACCGTGCATCATCTGAAAATTAACCGGGCAACTTTTGGGGTACAAGTTCAGCTCCTCAACTCTGCACCACCAGTAAAAAGTTCCTGTACTTCATATTCCAAGAGACTTGGCAACTGCCTGCAGCTCCTTAAGTTCTTTGTATGTACAGCTCTGCATTGTTCCTGCTGACATTCAAATTTGTGCTCATAACATCTTGACATATTAAATGAAAGCAAAAGCTCTTTAATTAAATGCATAAATTGTTTATGTAACCCTTAGGCATTATGTTTAATTGGCCACCAGTGACAGTTTTATGGAAGTCCAATGAGAATTGATCGGTAATTGGAAGTTTTGATCATCTATAGTTAAGAAAAAAATGACCTGACTGTCATAATAAAAAAGTAAGTTTTCCCATGGGAGTGTCTTGTACAACATAAGCACTAATAATGCATATCATCCAGCACACCAGCAGCACCACGGGCAAGTGTGGCTTCATGAAAAACTTGATGGGTGGAGCTGCCTTATGCTGTCAGGCATTTGAACAAATAAAAATCTCTGTTTGCTGCAAGGAAATCACAGAGCAATGTAAATCAAGAGCATGTAATTGCTCCACCCACTAAATGGGTCAAGACACCCCACACACGCATTAAAGGTAATTAAGCGTTACCTTAGCTGCTTAACGGACACAGCTCTTAGCACTTGTTCTCTCACCGTGCTCACTGTCTGAATCAAATGGGCAGTAAAGGTGAGGGATAAGTGTTGAGAGTCTAGTGAAATGTGAATGATCCACATGGGTGTCACTATGACAGGCTTAAGACGAATAACTGTTGAACTAATGCCAAATGTCTGGGCTTGGAGGAATGGCGTGACCCGGAGGCAGGCATCAGTTAGTGCGATCGGTCCATATGCTTTTAAATTCAGACCACAGGCCTCATCATCCGAGCCTCCCCAGGGACCACTTCATCAACCAGATTTCCCCTGCTGTCTCTGCTTGTGTCTCTCTGTGCCTTTGATACCTAAAACATTCACCAAGACTGTGAAATATTGGGGCTAAGTGCCTTACTTTGCTGTAGGTTCCATATTTGCACAATCTTTTGGGGCAGGTGGTGTTTTTTTTTTCATCGGCATTACAATCAATCAGGAATATATTTCTTATTGTAGTCATTTGAATTATATGCTGAAATTTGCAACTTATCTACCTCTCTATCGTCCTAGTTATTTATTCATTACTATATGATACGAGAAGTTGGTTTTTTAATGATCCATGATAAAAAAGCATGGTTTTAAATATAAACAGTTTCTGTAGTTTAGGTAAAGCCCCATCAAAAATATCCAAGCATTTTGTGGGTGCTATATGTTCTGTGTTGAGTGAATTATACAGTAAGCAAATCAGGGTAATATTCTATTTCATCATGACATTACTCTTCACATGACCAAAGATTTCAAACAGAATTGATGTTTTAAGGTTATTGCATTACTGTCTACCAATCTAAAGGGTCATATGTAATCAAAGAGCAAGCATATAACAGCACCTTCTTGGCAGGCATGTCACAAGTTATTTCAACACAGGCTATAGGATTACACCCAAGCAAAATATTGACAGGGATGCAGTAGCCTGTTTCTAGTACTTTATGTTCATCTGCATGACCCTTTATTTTAATTCATCATTGCTCTGTTCTAAGCCCTAATCTGTAAACAGAGAGAATGGGATGTGTAATCGAGGCCAGCGTGTCCCAGCCAAGGGTCACATCTGCTGCTTTTGAGGAGATGTCGCCTGTGAAGGGGTGAAATGGGGAGATCCTGTCGGTCAGGAATTAAAGCAGGTCGAATCCTGTAATAGAACCGTTGACGCCGCTGCCTTCATTCGCATCACGTTTGCCCGAGAGGGCAGCCTCCCGGGAGGGAATTAGGGGGCAAAGTTCACAGATGTGGTGCCTTTCAGAAAAGACCACAATCCTGCCCTGAGCGTCTTCAGCTCACATCACTGTTGTTATTTTTGGTCCATGTGACAGCGTGAGTAGAAGGAACTGAATGCAAGCCTTTTATCTTTAACTGATTTTCATCAGTACTGGATGTGGGATTAAATATTTTTTTTCCTGTGGCAAAAGTCCACGGCAACTTGTGAATGTGCAGTTGATTTCATACAAAACAGGTATTTACAAAGGAAATGTTGCCAGCAGTATGACTGAGGTCTCTTTGCCATTACTGGAGGTCATTCACTGTGGTGAATGGAATGATGGTCCATTCACAATTAGTAAATGGGCATAAAAATAAGGGTACGGAACATTTGTTTTACTAGACATGAATAATAAAAACAACTGCATTCCTGTCTGTCATTCAATACATAAATATTTCAGAATATAAAAATCAAACTCAAAATATCCAGTTCCCCAGGACAGCATTCCTGGAAGAACTGTTCATCCGCTACCTTGTTATTGTTGAAGAAGAGGCAGAAATAAATTTGCCAGTTTGGAAAGGAGGCTTGCTTCTCTAGGAAAGATGATACAGAAAGGCTCCACCCTGGAGCTCTCTGGTATGAAAACCAAAGCCATAACCCAAAAAAGCACAAGCTTTTACTCTTGCCAATAAACTTATATGTCTGACACCCCTGAGGTCTGCAACCACTTCAGCCCAAACCTCAGTATTTAACACTGAAAGACAGAAAACTGGAAAGAGTATATCTCCTGGACAAACTTGGGGTGTAGCTAATGTCTCCTGAGCCACCTTTCAAAAAAGAATCGGGGGGCCTTTCCCGATTTCTTACAGATGACAGGTAGAGTGCCAATGTCAACAGAGGGAGACAGAATCTCTCAGGTCAAACATTACACTGTGGGAGCGCAAGCCACGGTCTGTTACACTGATGTGAAAGACATATTTCCATGAGCTAAAGGGAGAGGAATCTTGGACCCATCTGAAGGTGCTTCATTCCTCAGAGATGTGGCGACCGTATTTGTGCCAAGTCCATTGATTTAAAAAGCAGCATCGATTGAGTCCCAGCTTTGTCATTACCATCTTCTCTTTACAAATCCATGACAGAGGTTGCACGTTCTTTGATAATGAGAACCATGAAGCAGCTGATAAACCAAACCAAATGCTGTTTGCGGATTGCTAAGGTCAAATCACTCGTTATTCTTATCCATATTACTTCAAATTCCTTTCTCTCTCCTTTCCTCTGATGGCTTGCTAACTTGAAAAGTATGGGTATCTATCATCACTGCAATAGATTTGTTTCAAGAGACCTCATTTGTCACACAGTACTCAGCCAGTGAACCTGTCCCACATTATTTGTGTATAATGCAAAGGCTTGCGTGTTGCTAGCTCTACTGTTGAGCCCTCCTGGAATTGTCACTCTCTCATTCCATCACAGAACCAACAGAGGGAAGAGGAGTGCTGCGGTCTTTTTCCGAGCCACATTGAAGGGGATTGTAAGGGTGTACTGTTTGAACCTCATGAAACGTGTGACTAATTTAAACTCAACTTAGGGTGCCCGGGACCGTGCCTTCCCAAGATCAGTGTAACCGATGAAGACGTGATGTAATACTATCCCTGCCCCTCCCGCCGCCCCCCCAGCTCATGGTACCCACCGAGTCAGGCCGTGTTTTCGAGATGTGAGGAACGGCACAGAGAGCAGGGCTGCTGCACGGGATCTGCTTTCTCTCCTGCTCTGTGACAGAGTCCAGCCAGAATCCTACCACATCATGTGTTGAATAAATTATTATTTCCTCAGCCATTCAGTCCTGTCATCATTTATAATCCAGTAGACACAACTCCTAAAGGGCTTCAGCGAGTGACATGCCAAAATATCTTCTTTGTTTGTAATTACTTCTTTCTTTCAGGGAACTACATGAGGGGTGAGAATGAAAAGCTATGCAATTAGGAACAATGCATATGTTGTGCTGCACGGTACATCTAGGATGAATTGCAACAGCCTCCATTGCACAAACAGCTGAACTTCAGGGCCCGCTTGCCCTCCATTTGATTATAGGCCATCCCATTGTGTCCAGCATCACGGCTGCCCTCAAAGAGGGATGAACAAGCTCTTCAGCAGTCATGAAAGGAAACCTAAGAGAAACAGTTAATCAGGGGTGAAATCTACTGAACACCTTAGATGATGTTACCTTGAAGTTGTTGGTGGGACCCTGCAGAGACGTGCTGTAATGGAAACAAATGAAGGGGCTGGAGAATGAAGGCAAATCCATATCACTCTCTGTCCCACCGCTTCTGGAACAGCGAGTTACTTGATATGCCTAATCAATCTTGTGAGCCCATCAGCCCTGATCCCTCATGTGACAAAATATCAAAGGCATTCTCCATTAGCTGCACACACACACTGCAACCTGAAGGGGCTCTGTTGCTCTGTCTTCTATATACATACATACACAGACAGACACACACACACACACACATAAGTACATACACACATAGACAAACACCAGTACACAAACACACACATACAAACTTATTAGTGATAGCATATATAATAAACAGACCATACAGGAAATGCAATTTTACAGCACCCAGTCCAAGATCATTCCCAGTGTCTGCTCCTGGTCACTGATGTTGTTAATCCTCATCACTGCAGAGTTCTTTGCGTAGAACTGATAAATAATTCCAGACTTCAAAAGGACTGAATGTCCTCACTGTCTGTACACTGTCTCAGTCACTTCAGTACACTTCAGTACCAGAATTTGGTCCTAATACAATTAAAGAAGAGGGTTTCAGCCCAGAACATGATATATGAATACAATGAATACATGTTTCAATGACTGATCTTGCCATGCTAACCAGTTTGATTCATAATTCAATTACTTTATTTTTTCAGCTTTCTCGACTATTTAAAAAAAATGAAACATTCCCATTCATCATTAGGAACGTGTCATCATATGTCACCTGTCATCAGTTTTAAGCGTCAAAGCAGTCAGCATTAAGCTGAGACCTGAAACGATGACCACCTGGGTTGCCTTCTAGGGTGGCTTCACTGGTAAAATGGCCCACGTGAGTTTTACTATATGTGTTTGGCAGGTTAGATATTTTTCAGCCAAGACAGGTATCATCTTTTATACAAGGAGTTTATTTGTTTTGGGAGAAAAGCCAGATACCCAATGGAGCTCATAATGTTTGACAGCTTTTTCATGGTGGTGAAGAATATGTTTGGTACTTTAATGGTTTTCATTTGGACAGATGTTTCACATAGCATATGCCTACATTTTTGATTCACTCGTTGATTGTGGACTTTGTTTAAGAAACTCCGCCAACAGCTCTGAACACTCAGTGGAATTTCACAATCATAATGTTGACCTACATGGCACATGGTACATAAAACAGTGATACAACAACTAAGCAAAACAGTTTGGCTGGTGTGGGTGAATGGCTTAAAGTGTACTTTAAGAGCTGTTCTGTGTAACCAATTAGGACTTAAAATTAACCTTGTGTTTTCTGGGAAAAGTCAATAAGCATTTAAAAATGAACCCCAGGAAAATTGTTTATTTGGACACACAGAGCAGACACCAAGTGTATTGCCCTTACAAAGCTGATTTATACATGCTTTACATGTCCAACCACACATTTTGTCTCGGTTTTAGTTTCTCACGGAATGACTTGACACAAGAGGATTGCAGCCCCTTTGGTGCGGCATATTCTTTTGGTTATTTGACCAAGGGCGAAACAAAGTAAAACTGGAGCAGCCTCATTTTTCTGAAGCAGAGCTATGGGCATTGTGTTGAAGCGGAGCTCTCGCAGTGATTTGACCTTTGCAGATCTTCAGTGTGTGTGCTTAGACTCTAATGATGAAGTGCTGGTATTGATTATAATAACCTTGCATCTCGGTGTAATTACATCAGCACAGCACGTCTTCTTGTCTCTCCACCTTACCGCTGCATGATGCTGTGGTGTTGTATTATAGCTGTCTTTCTTTAGACTGTTTCCCCTGTTTCTGTTCAGCTGTCAACTGAAGTTGTTGAGGAAACCGTTCTGGTCATGGTCATCAAGTTGCATTTTATGTTACCAGGGGCAGCTGTGTGGCATTGCGGTAAGGAAGAGGGCTTGTAACGAAAAGGTTGCTGGTTTGATTCCCTACTGGGGCACTGCAATTGTACCCTTGGGCAAGGTACTTAACCTACTATTGCCTCAGTAAAATTTCCAGCTGTATAAATGGATAGCGTGTAAAAATTGTAACCAATGTTAGTTGCTCTGGACAAGAGTGTCTGCTAAATAACAATAATGTAATATTAAAAGCTGGTTTATAGTATTATACAACAGTTATTGGATAATTTACCAGTCATCAGTTATGTGTGGCTTAGTTCTAAAAAGTTTGCAAACAACAGTAAAAAGGTAATGCGCTGCCAAATTGACTGTTTGAGCACAGTCTTTATTTCAAGTACATGTTTATTAAATGTACCTATAATGAATTAAATTAGCAGACCCTTAATCAAAATAAACCCTTAAAGAAACCCTTACGTATGAAAGTTGGACTATTTCAGCTTTTTGTTTTTACAAAATTTTAATACACACCGTTCAACATATTGTTTAACTTATTAGGCTGAAATCATGGCACGGCAAGAGAAAAATTTCTATCATTGTTTTCTTTTCTTTTTGTAGTCACTGCCATAACCTGTCCACGTCTGCTTCTCAAGGCACAGTGGGTTTATATTAGAGAATTCTAAGAATGCTAAGTAAAAATAGAGGGCCTGTGCGTATGAGACAAGCACATAAGGGGTGGACTCGCATCTTGGAAATGATCAGTCAAAGCTGTAGCCGTGGAGAATGGTGTTCCCGCTGTCTGCTTCTTTCAGGCTCCGCCAGCTCTCGGCATCGGTGATTGGCATGAAAGGCTTTTTCATCCTTATGTGGTGTGACAAACTGTCATCCCCACAGCACAATCTGTGTCTTTATATTAATTAGGAAATTGTCATTGAGGATCATGAAAGAAAAACACATATCGCTCCTCTTCATCTCATTGACTATTCATTCATTTCTTGCTTGTTTTTTTGTTTTTTTTTTAATGCACCGGAATGCTTGTGTGACGAAGGAAAGATGACACCCTTGCAAATGAAGTTTGATGCGTTGCAGTATCTTAGCTGTTGTGATCCCTCATGTAGCCGTCCTCATGCTTCAGTGAGGTACTCTCAGTCAATACTTTGGGTGTTTTTACAAAGTCATGTCTGGTATCAGACAGTCTGACTAACTATTTCATTGCTCTTCCTGTTAAGAGGACTCTAAAGCTAATATATATACTGTAGGTACATTTTAGTGGGATTTTTTAACATTTTTGCACAACATATATCTAAATCTATTTCAGTTAAATTCTTTCTGCCTCCGTGTTTGTTTGTGTGTCTTTATGTGTTGCTTTTTGTACACCAGCACTGGCACGAAAATATATGGCATTCATCCACAGGTTTAATGAAGGGTGTGGAAAATGCAATGGAAAGATAAGCATTATGATCTTTCCATTTTCATCATTAAAGCAATAAACTAAAGATTCATTTTGAAAAGTAACATAACAGATATGTTATCTTCTCATTAGAGGCCATCAATAAAATGGAAGGAATCTATAAGCACAAGGGAGGAGAGTATATTGTTATAGCAGATTTCAGATACTGCTGTCTTGTATACAGTTGATATCAGCACTGAAATATTTGTTTCTGTTACCCAATGCCATTCAGTCTTCTGGGGGTTTCCTCTACACAGGCAATTTATTTGTTTGTTGATTGAATGAAATAAGCAATAAAAGAGTGGAAACAGTTGTTGGACACCATGTAATGGTCACTGTGGGTATTGTGCAAACTCAGCAGTTCAGATCTGTTTCTGTTGGCAGTGCATTCGGCAACTAAAAGGCCATGTTTGACACAAAGTGCAGTGTTTGCAAATCAATTCGCAAGCTTCACATTTCATTGCTATCAGTTCAAGTGTCTGTTTCATGGCTCTCCTCAGATCTTTGACAATGAAAGTGGAATAGTCTTGCATATACTCAAATAATTTTTTGAGGTTCAATCACGCAGAGATGCATTTGAATATTTAATCAGCACCAGTGATGTGCCAAGCTTTGCTTCATGAAATGCTAAGCCATTTGAGTTAACTGGCTCATCAATGATTGAAAGATCCTACTGAAGCACTGCAGTCTCTGCAGAGAAGTTCTCTGTTGGTTAAAATCAGTCAGTCGTGTACCTGATTCAAATCAATCCATATCACAATAGTTTTGTACAATAAAGCAAAGGGGTTTTTTTTATAAAAATGTGACTTGAACCTTTCTACAAGGTTTTCTCAAGCACCAAGAAGGTGAGTTGATGCCAGTATTTAAACCTGTCATGTTTTTGATCTCGCATTCTACCATATTGCCATTTCAGTGAAAACTCTCTGGCCCAAAATGTCACATGCCATCCACAGAGGGATGTAGCCTCTCCTTTGTTACTGCCAGTACAGAACTGATTGAGGCTCATTACAGACTCCCTTTACTGACTTTGTGACGGCAGTGAAACTCCAACATACTGCAATTTACAGGACAGGGTACATCGTGCTTATTTTTTGGAGATATTGGATCAGCCCAGATGCATCTCACAGCCGTGATTTTTCTCTGACAGCAGCTCAGCAGTAGCATTCACTTGTGCAGAATATTCTGGAATGTGCCTCTTCCCTATGATACAACATATCGATCTGTGTCTGCATGCAGCTCGCCAGTACTGGCTTCACCTGTGGAATTTCAAAATTTCAGATTATGTCAGACACACTGAGACATTCATGAGGTGAAATGCTCATGGTGAATGCGCAGCAGTCAGGAAGTATAAACGTACAAATGGAAATGATCTTCAAATGATTGTTTTTTTTCCAAAAAGAAAAAAAAAACAGGGCATGATCTGGGATCACATGTCTGGCTATTTCAGCTGTACCCTGTTCACAGAATGCAGGAACCTCAGCTTCAGACAGTATGACTAATATTCAAAGCTGTTTGCCATTAAAATTTGTGGTCTCTAAAACAAGCGCTCAATTTTTTTTTCTGTTCTCTATAATGAGCTTTTGTGTCTCTGGGGAGCTATAAAGTTTCAATAATCAAGGCTCAGTCACAACTGATCCAAATGAATTGGCTTAATTCATTTCAGAGCTGTTATTACTTCTGCCTGTTCATAGTCACAATTTCCCTGTGTAGAAAGAACCGGCCAACGACCCTGGTTGGGATTCAGTGTTGAATGGTGCAGGTTGTGACACATCAGGGAAGTATTTGATAATGTTAAATCTTTCAAGCTGCAGAATGGCTTACCTTGCCCTCTGTGCACCTCCTCCCCCTGGTCCCTGTCACTATCTGTGTGGTATTACTGAACTTATCAGATTTTTGTCAAGGAAACTATATTTAGCAATGGAGAACTGAAATGACAAAATTCATCTCAGATGTGTTCATGGGAATCTTTTTTGGGCAGAACTGTGGGTGCTCTCACATGTTATCAAAGTCTGTTCTGTAACAACACGCGTTTGTGTGTTGTAGAGAACAACTCTGCCAAGGCTTGTAAACTTTATATTCAAGTGTATTCAAGCACATCCAAGGATACTTGCCTTATAAAAACAACTTCACATAATATATACTTTAAAACAACTGTGTGGTGGTAGATGCAAAGAGCTGATGTTCAAAATTTTCTGTATGTCACTTCCTTTATTGTCTTAAAAAAGATAGTGTAAAGATTGTCTGTTTTAAGTATGTATGACTAAATTTAAAAATTAAGAAAAAAAAAAAAAATGTTTTAATCATCTACCAGACTGTTGTACTGTCCAGATTATGCAATGATTGTTCGTCTATTATTTGACACTTTCAGATTTACATATACTATATATTATTCCATAGTTCAATTTATTTATGCATTCTTTTCCTGCCAATAAGTCCATTTCATGCACAAACTGAAGATTTATGTGGCAATAAATCTTCCACAGAACATTAAAGTTACGTCAAATTGAAAAATTAAACTACATTTTAGAATGATACTCCAATACCACCATTTCACTTGTTGCCTGACTATAGTCTGTTTTCTGCAGGGGTCATTAATAACATCTCATGGGAAGTAGGAGATGCAAAATGCAGGATATGCAGCAATAATAGCTGTCAGATCCTTTCTCAGTTATTGTGCTGTTCATTCTGAAACCCCTACAATTTTAAATTCAACGATAAAAACAGGGGTCAGACACGCTCACGCACCCTCTCCAGGTGGGTTGTTCAAGTTGCGCACACTTTTCACTAAATTAATTGAACAAAATGGCAAAATGGAAAGAACCTTCAGGGCCTCCATCCCTCAGGAAAAATTTAAACAACCCATTCAACAGTACATCCTGGTCTAGTTTAACCAGGAACAAACGTCACAAACACGGCACCCATGAAAATAAGCTGTATTTGAAAGAAATTTCAATTTGTGTCAGACTCTGGTGCAGTGGGACATTTTTATACCCAAAGCATAATGAAGGCACCAGTGTTCTTCCTCCCCATTCAGGGTGCCCTCCACACATCCTGTTTTGTTTTGGTGCTGTTTTGTTTTTTTTTTGTTTGTTTTTTTTTTTTTGGGGGGGGGGGGGGGGGAGCGCGGTGTTATCACATTTTCTAAGGAAGAGAAAGTTTCACCCACATGGTAAATGTTTAATGCAAAGCGCCCTTGGCTGGAACAGAGCCCTGAGTATCTCATTACAGTGTCTTGGACCGGTGTTCTCCCTGCCACTTGTTTAATTACACTGGCGATGAGAGACCTGCGGCCAGGAGCGGTGCAAACTGATTAGGCTCTCAGGCAGGGCCCCAGGCCCCTCATTATGACACTCATTTAGCTCTTCCTAATGGAACTGTATCCTCAACACTAACGCATCAAGGCCTCCTCTCAAAACAAAGATGAAGTCCACACCAACTTTGTAAGACAAGTTGTTAGGCACCCATTGTAATATAATGAAAAAGCTGAAGTGAAGAAGAATAACACCAAGGATGACAATGTATGATAAAGACTGGACTGATGTTTGGTACTTATTGAAATACTATAAGTATAATTATGCTACATGAAATTGTGAAAATAATTAATAAAATGGTGAACCAATCATTCATTCTTTTAATTGTCACCACAGAAACTATATATTTGTAGGTTTTGATCCTCAGTGTTTTCTTTGGTCACATTTAAGCAACACTTGATCTTGATGAGTATTCATTGATTTACATATTACAGTATGTACTATACTTCAAAGTTGTGGAGACTGAATTTTATAATGCACTACAGTTAAAGAGCATGTGTGCCAAACACGTGCCTCACAATACCTACAATACCATCACGTATATTAATAGCAAATTTAAATGTCTGCTTTTGCTGTAAAACAAAACCATAGATCTATGACATAATGTGTAAAGTGAATTAATGCATTCCAGTCATATTGGGAACTGCATTCTATTACACCCATCTTAGAGAGTAAGTGATATGTCACTTCAAGCATCTTATGGCTGCAGTGAAACTGGCATTGATGTATTGAAAAACACAAGCTGCCCAGTTTTTATTCCCCTTCACAGTCCTTTGTGCCAAATGAATTAGCACACCTCAGATCTAGGCTTAAGCTGGAATGAAGAAGAATCTTTGCCCTCTTCATTAATAGAAATTTACGTGTCATTGACTTTCTATTTGTCAGTTTCTTCATCAATCAAAAGAGAAGTGCCCATCAGCTGTGGGTCTGTGATTCTCTGTTAACATGGTTCAGAGCTCTAATTTTATCTGGGTCAGAGCACTGTGTTCAATTGAATTCAGAACCAAACAGCAGCCAAAGATCAAATGTGACAATTTTATGCAAAGAAACAGATATAGAATAACTAATACTGTTTGTATCATTTATGCCCTCCACATTGTTTTGGCTATTTGAGTGTTGTACAATGCCGTTACTACTGGGATTGCTCCAGTGTATCATGCACTAGCCCTTAGTGAAAGCAACATTGTCTATATGCTTATAAGGAAATTAATGTTTTTCTTCGGTTGCTGTTGCTCAGAATGCAAATCACCCCACAATTACTTTTCTTGAAAAGAAAACCTCTTCATTTGAAAGGTTATTTTCTGTTATAATGTCACCCTGTTAATGGCAGAACACAAACTTGGACAATAACAAGAATTACTCATGTTCCTGATATTTTGGTACTCGGAACTGTAGAAGTCTAATTATCTTTGAAAGAAAAAGAGTCAATAAAACACCATCTGTCGATATTACTTTTCACCTGGTCCCTGGAGTGGACATTGTGGCCAACCGCCTCTATGCCCAATTAATTCCCTCTCTGCTGTTGTGTCACTTTGTCAATTAAGAAGGGGCCGGCTTTATTAGCAAGGCATGCAGCTGCGCTGGGCACCATTCTTCCACAGGCTCTTAGTTATGCCTAACCTCGTACCAGTTTAAATAACCTTCCTGTTCACCTTAGCAGTCACAGTTAGTTAGCAAGGGGATGTCATAATTAGGAAATAATTTATCTGGTCTTGCTGCCTGTGGCAAGATTTGATTCTGAATTAGTGGGTCCAATTTGCACAGTGACCCTTGCACGCTAGAAGCTTGTTCAGGTCAGCTGAGGGGAAGTGTCCGATTAACGCAGGTCCACCTACAGAGGGAGAGAAAAGACTCCCGGGAAAATAGCACTCCCTACCCCTCACCTGATCAGGGGTAGACAGCCAGTAATTAACAGACATGGTGAGCCTCTACAACTACAGCAGTGATCGGTGGGGCCTGAATTTGCACTCACAGTGGAGACCCAAACATGAAAAGTGATGTATCAGGTTTCTACTGACCTCTGTGATTCTTAACAGTGCTTCCAATCCACCGAGGACACACAGAGCAGAAGCAGGAAGTGAGAAGAGAGAATTTGAGAAGGGAAATTCATTTTATCCCTGCATGTCCACAGAGTTGTCCATAAAAATCTTCCTGCAGTGCTCTGCATACTGACAAAAAGAGTCACTGAATGTGCCTCAGGCTGGTCTTCATTGAAACTACTAGTAGGCGCAGTGGTTGTGGGTTTGGATACAATACTGGCTGTTGCCATGGTGAATGTCTCAAATGGACAAACCTTTGGCATTGGAGTTGATTCATTGGGGAAAGGGGGCTTCATTTTCCCATGAACCAATCCAGACATCATATTAGTACAGTCCTAATCAGAGGGTGTCTTAGTAGGCCAAAATCTTGATATTCCAGTAACCATAGATGTCAAAGCTGTCCTTACTCACGATTATTTAATATGTAGCAAAGTGCTATACAGTCTAAAATTTGTATTATTATATCTGACCCTGTAAAAGGAGAGAGGTATTTCCAAAGATTTTCTCCTTATATGTAGATAAAGCCAACAGAAATATTTGTTGCTCAGTAAAAGATTAATCAAGAACCTCTGAACTGTTCTACAAGAGTTAAAACTGATCTGTCAATTTCTTTTGCTCTTCATCCTGCTCTGCATTGCACTCAAAATGAACCACACCCACAAGTGGAAGCAAGTTTTCTATTGTGTGTGGCTGCTTGTCCATGAATGGGAGCCCTTACATCTCAATGCCATGTGATCCATTCTAACAGGAGCCTTTTAACAAGCTTTGATGAGAGAGAGCAATAAAAGATTAAAGATGTGACGCCAAATTATCCCACTTTTAAAAGAACTCAAAAATGACACAAATTGAGTGTACAGTAATTAATGTAATTTCCCTCCTTGATGTCTGCATTAAATATTCACAAATCTTATCAGCATTAAATATTTATGGAATTTATAAATATTTATAGATCCTCTCCTCAGCTGTCAGAAATGAAGTTTTGAGAGACAGGCACGTCCATATCGTTTTTGAAGTGGGTTTAAAAAAAGTATACTTCTCATGAAAGAACAAAGGTGTAAACAGATTGTTTACTTCTGAGATAAGGCACCATTGTTTCCTTCATCTTTATAGATTACATAGTGCATTATTAATCTCTTTGGCTCCCTAGGCTCTTAAGGAATCTGACCTCCCGTTCTCTCATTCTCATCTGCCACAGACAGGCCACTTGAAGGCCTTTGAAAGGATAGTTGTTTGGTCATTTACATTTTTATTGCTTTGAGTGATAACTTTCACACACGGTGCACCGAGGGGCCCCTGCTAATGAACTGGGCACATAATCAGATTGAGGGCTCACTAATTGCACTGCCTTGACATTGTCGCCAATCTGCCTGTGAAGTGACCCTATTCAAGAGCAGTGTTTAGTGCCATTAAAAGCTGGTCTCTGTCACAAGCATGCCATTCAGAGATGGCCAATGTGTGCTTTTTTTAACCCCTGAGGAGCAGATGGAGTGTTCGGTGAATCATGCATGAAAACCTAATATTTTCACCACCCGGTAAACAGGACCATTCAGAGTCTGCGTTCGCATTCTGCAGACCATCTTGAGAATAGATGTGCCAATAAACAAGAAAATAAAATTAATCTGGCCTCCAAGGAGGCTTACACCAGTTGTGCACATTCATTTTCAGAGACCCACTTGTTTAAGGAACTGATCTTGGGATTGTGAACGAATGTGATTCATGGCCAAGTTTAAAGCATGATGCAACGGCATGCTTGTGTGAGGCGTTCATTTCTTTAAAGGTTAAAATAACAGAAAAGCACAGACGTGCATTTGCTAATATATTGAAACACACTCTACCATGCTCACCAGGATGATGGAGTAACTCATGCTGATTGTGTAAAGGACACAAATCCACGAGGGTAAGTTCGAGCATATGTGTGTCTCTGGGAGACTGAAAACAGACCAACAGTCTGCAATATCTGCTTTGTGTCATGCAGAGTCCGTGAGCAAACCCACCTCAGTGATCAAGTGAAGTCTGCCTCAGTTGGTCAATCCAAAAACCAATCAGTGGACCACAGTTTAGCTGGATTGAATTTACAGACCCCATTGCGGTCCTGCTGATTTTCATAGCATGACAAGAACTAGGACATACATTCACATCCACCCAGGCTGAGGACAAACAAACACGCTGCCAAGTACCAAACAATAAAGGAGGAGAAACACAGGGCCTGATTTTGTAAACACAACCAACCCACCGAAATTTCAAGAATAAATTAATTCCAAGACACTCTGTGACTATGGGGTAGATAGCTTCATGTATGACAGCCAGTTTTCGTGCTTACAATTCAGCAATTGCTTTACAGTTGTTCCTCCTCAAATGAATAATAAATGTACATTAAATTAATTAAAAATCTCAAAAATAAAAATACACTTATCTCCTCTATTTTAAAATTAATGAAAGGCAAAATGTCTGCCCCTTTCATTTCAACCACAGTTTTGTATCAACAGTGAGAGTGTTTTAAATTTGTGTATTTACCATTTATTCACTGCGCATGTAACCTGGTTGGAGTGAGTGAGAAACTCCTTTCCTTTGCAAGCACTCAGCACAACTTCAATCAAGAGACACAAACAAGAGACATGAGACATGATGAGCTTGTTGAGTTTAAGACATACATCCATTGAAAGGGGTACCATCAGAGCATCAGGTGATCTTACTGTCAGTAGCGGACTTTTGTGCTCTTCTGAGCCATCTCTACAAAGAGTGTAGTTAATTATTGTATGTCTATTCCAGTGTCTAATTGGTTGTCTTTCATCTGCAGTGTTTGCTAAGATACTTCAAGATTTTTTGTAAAATGAATGTAAATTGTTCACTGGGTCATAGTGGGAGATAACAAATACTAAAACATGTGACACTGTGTGCCTCTCATCCAAGAGCATGAAGTGTTTCATGTACTTGGCCTCTGCTAAAGCTTATTTCCACAAAGATTCAGGATCAATAGTAAAATAATGACTAACTTTCAAAGAAAAAGTACCCAAAAGCTTCAGTATCCATAGCAACATAAATAATAATAATCCTTTTCTGTCACAGTAAATGTGGAGCTAATTTTCTCTGCAGTGATAGGCAATGGTTTACTGTAAGAGTGAATGTAAATGGGCAATAAATATTTAAAGCTTGGCTTTCTATAACCATACTCACACAATGAGAGTAGCCTCAACAGCATCCTAGATGATCAACTCAAAATGGAAATACCACTGTTTCTGTCAGGAGGTAAGCTGACAGTTGATGCTGTTACTGAGCCTCTCATTCAGGGATATTAATTGTGTACCACAGGTGCATTCTTGAGTCGGGGTTATTGGATGATTGCCGCCGCCAAACTGGTGGGGCTCGCGGCTGTTCTGAATTGTCATTACCGGGGTGGCAGGTATAAAAAGGCTACAATTTAGACAGTCGGGAGACGGACACCTCAGGGGGCCTGCTAGCTGGTTTTACTAGGGGAATTACTTTTGTTTCCTTTGATTATTTTTCCGTTGCTTTTTTGGTTATTTTTGGTTTCAGTTTGTTTCACATTTTCAGCCAGGTTTCTTTTTTCCTTTGCAAATATTTTTGTCAATGATAAGTTTCGCTTGTTCTTTTTGTTTCCTTTTGATTTAATTTTGGGGGGGGGGGGGGGTGGAATCCCGGGAGGGGATTTCCTTTTAATTTGCAGTGCATGGTGGAGCAAGTGACGGCGGACGACGGCACTCCAGATCTGGACCGCCTTCCTGGACTGGCACACGGAGAGGCGATACAACGGAGGCCGGCTGGGGAAGGAGAGGGGAAAAGAGGCTGTAGAGCGGTGGAGCAGCAGAGCCCCAGGCTGGGCAGGAGGCGGATTGGGGCGGTGCCCCCATGCAGTAAGGGACATGACTGGCGGTGATACCGTGGTGTGTGTGCGTGCCCTTTTTACGGCTGCCCCGCTTAGCAGTGAGGGTGATCTGTCCGCGTGTGTGTCCCCCACCCCCCATGAGGGTTGCTAAACATTCTTTGCAGTATCCTCTGTTTTTTTGTCTCCCCACAATGATATAGCAAGTAATTGGTGTCGCTGAAGAAAGGAATCCTTTAAGGACAACTTTCAAGTTTCCACTAACAGACCACAAGGCTGGCTACCTACTACCTAGCAGTCCTGAAGGGAGCTTCTAGAGATGTCGAAGAGCCACATGATAATTACTTTTGCTTTCATACCTACCCCTGTCTTCCATCTCAGTTTTCAGATGAAGATGGGGGTATCTGTGTGCTGCAAAAATACTTCCTACATCACAACTTAGGGCTGAGATCAGCTCAGCTCCATCAGCAGTTTGAATTATTTATGTCTGTCTTCAACAGTTCTGCAGATCTCTTTCAGCAATCAGGGCTCCACCAGCAAAGTAAAGGATCTGTTTACATGTACACCCATTTTGTACTAATTACCATGACACATTACCTCCAAAATTAGCTATCTATTGTCTTCTGTTTGATCACACTGATTCTGGTCTGGAGTCTTACCTTCATTTTTGTTGTTGCTTCTTTGTTTTTTTTTGTTTTGTTTTGTTTCTTGTTCACAAAGAAAATGAAACTGTGAGTTGAAAGACTTGCCAAATGACCTTGACATTTTCATAAAGAGTAAAACTCCACAAGCAGAGAGCAGAATTATTTTCTTCGCATCTTCCCAGCTGGGAGAGAGAAAAGAGAAACGACTAATTATAAATGAGAAATTAAGTACAAAAAGAAGTGGACTCCATTAGTCGTTTTGCCACCGGTTTTAACAAGATCAGTCTTCGGGGGCCTCATGAAAAATTAAAAATGAGAAAAAGCTTAGGCTGATGAGGACGCAGTCGCGTTTCAGCAGTGGCAGCTCCATTGGAGAGATATGAATCACTGCGGATCAAACGGCATCTGCTCGGAGGAACAGAAAATTATCCAAGAATTAAACCACAAGCTTTTCAAGAGCTGGTTACTTCTGTCCAGTGGTCCCATGTTCACGTTGGCAGTGAAAGTGTGTTTCAGTATGAGGGGTGATATATTTTTTTTCCTTTCATGCCCTCACAGGGGTGGTTTTTACATTCTCAGCTTCATATCTGGTCTACATCCTGCTTGTCTCACCATTCTCGGAGCGAAGCAAGCCCATTGTCTGATTTCAAAGCAGCAAAAGTGACAGATGCAGCTGGGAAGCTATGTGATTCTGCCATAACTTGTTTATCACAGTTTTTGTTTTGTTTTAGCTTTTTGTGGATAGACACAGAATCGTCAAATACTGTCAAATGAAGAATTCAAGACAGCAAAACCGTGGATATGAATTACTGGAAAAAGGCAGCACTGATCACAACTCATAAAATAGCACTCCAGATGTCAGTTCCTGGAATTTAATTTCTATACAAGAAGCAGTGAGAATTGGAAACTTGGAGAACTCTGGTGGCACATTCAAACTAATAATTCAATATAATATCGCAATTATTGAGTACCATGGTTCTTCATGTAGCAACACATGACTTCATTTACCAGCACGTTTGGAACCAAAGAGGTCAGTTTCCTCTAAAGCACTGAGATATACCAGTGTTTTGTTGCCACTGGTAAGCTTGATGGCTCTGTGCTGAATGCCCCAAATTCCAGAACCTCTCACTATTGTCATTCTCAGTGCGTTTTTTTTCAGGATGTTGTGATGCAGGAGTAACATCATGGCCGTTCAACTCCCAGAGGTCATTACCATTCGTGTGTTATGACCGTGCCACTCCATGCCCTGAGGAAAGGGCTTGACTCGGGGAAAGTGTTAACAGATGGTTCTGCTCGCTCTGAGATGGCGGCCCGTCGGAGCAGATGGCACGGAGAAGGGCATGACTGGCAGGATCCGTGTCGGAGAGGGAAGGAGATGTGACAGGAGTGTGGAGGACTCTAGGAGAGGTGCCACGGACGAGCTGATGTTCAGAGCGATGGCTTTTACGGCTTCCAGTGGCTTTCACACAGCCCATTACAAGGTGGACTAAAGGAGAAATTGAGCCTACTGTGCAAGAGACATTCAATCAGCAACGTGCCGTTTCAGACGAGGGAGTTTATCACAATAACACATGCTAGGATTAATATGCAAGATAATAAATGACGAACTCGGCTTAAAAAATAATGAGTGGTAACTGACATTTGCCAACCATTAAATCCAAATGCTTGGGTGCCTTCCAAAACTGATAAACAGTTTGTCTGAAAGGCGTGGGAGCTTTTGGATTATCTGATGATTTAATAATGTGAATCAGCATCATGAAAGTTTTCCTCCTTTTGAAGTGTGGACCGGTGTGTTTTGCAGACAAGCTATTGTGTCACTTGATGACAGCAAAAGTTCTTTCACTTGGGAACACATTTGTAAATCACTTTTATTGGTTACCAGACTTATCGCACATTTTGGGCTTTTACGCACCGGACTGGATTTTTTTTAACACATTTCCATAGAGATGATTCTCACTGAAATTAAACATATGGTGTCTGTCACTTGAAAAGGAGGTCATAGATGATAAATATGTGTCTTTGAAGTCAATTCTCATTAGAGACACATGAGGTTTAGTAACTTCAATACTGTGATGCTTAACAAAGATTTGGAAAACTGGAGATTAAAGTGGCCAATGTCATTTGTCGTGAGAGAGGTCTTTGCAATGTAGGTGTGGTTCCATCAAACTGGAAGTTAGTTGTTTATCTATTATCCACAACTAAGCATGTTTTGAATTTCCACTGCACATAGAGGGATAATGTCTCCCATGCACCCCTTTCTAGCTAAGGCTATACAAGTTTAGCGTTTTACTCCACACCTCACAACAGTACCCAGCACACTTCTCCACCACTAGACTCCACTCCTAGCTCAAACTAATATCCCTTTCCGCAATATCCTACCCCATGGAGCAGAGCTATTAGATGCACTCCTGCAACACACACACACACACTCACATGCACATACGTACACTTGCGCGCGCGCACACACACACAAGCACACACGCATACATATAAGACAGAAGAACATGGCATTCCATCCCTCATTGCCCGGTGAGGATTGCTGTCTAACAATAAAAAACTTAAGGATTCCAGCTAAAATGAATGCCTCTCCTGAGCTTCTGTCACTGTCAAGCATGTTGTTAAGATGCCAAGTCCTCAGCAATGAACTCCCTGTTTTCTGTCACCAGGTGAGTCATTCAGCCTCGCAAAGTAACACTCAACCCACTGCTCACACATATATATATAGTGGCTTTTGAACTAAAGGTGTAAATAAAAATGTTCATACTGCAGGGTAAGCCACTTTTAAGCCAGCTTCAGGTTATTTTTGAGCCACCTTAACTTCAGAGTAAACGTCTACCACCAAAGACCTAGCCAGCTCCACAACACCTTTTTTAAGCCTGCTTTCATACTATTAATAAGTGATGTCAGGCCAACAATCAGCTGGCTTCCCTACATTGTAAATGGAGCATACAGGTTTGCATTCAGTGTATATTGGTGAACTTAGCCAATGGGGAGTTGAAACACATTATTTAGTTCCATATTTCCTATCAGTTAATTTTGTCTGTTGAAAGCATATTTACTTTCAAATGGTAAAATTTTATTTAGCTAGTTTGCTTGTGAGCTAGCTAGCCTGTGAGTTAGCTCATTACCTGACTACAGTCATGTGAATAGATTTACAACTAATTAACTACCTAATTATCAAGCTAACTGAAAATATTAAAGTTAGCAATTACGATCATATGATTCTTAACCTTATTAGCTACTAAGTTCTACTGATTAACACGTAGTGTTAGTTTTCTCATCATACTAAACTAGCAGGAAATATCCTGAGAAAATTTTGATTACCTCTTTTGAAATGCATCAGGTAGTTCAATTCAATAACATATAGTTTCTGATCCTGTTCAAGATCTGGTCAAAAGTGGCTTTGCACATTGTATAAGGTAACACGCCAGCACAGAGCTGGCTTATTGGTGAAGTAAAGTCCCTGATGTAAATGATGCCAAAGGGGTCAATCAAGTTTACTTTAGCTGTTTATTAAGGTAGAGTCTTAGATGCATAAACAGCTACACAGCCCACTTTATTATATTAAACAATTTCTCTTGTGGAAAATGCTTCAAAATAAACACAAAATATATTTCCCACACCAACATTTTTTTGACAGACAATCATCCCACTTCCATGCTGTTAATTGTCACATTATCAAGTCTCCACACTGGGAGATTTGCATTCAATGTGGATTAATGAAGGATTGTATCCAGATCTCTGTGACAAGGAAGAACATGTGCACAGGATAATACTGCAGTTGGACAATGAATATATACATCAAAAAGGATCAATGACAGATTCACACTGAATGCCTGGGAAAAAAAGTACACAAGTACACATGTTCAATTATAAAGGCGATCTTAATGTTGACTTTAGTTTTGGCAACTCATGAAATTTCCACAATGACTCTTCCTTCCCATATGAATCCCAATTGCCACAGATGGGTGATAATGCGGCTTGATTCACAACACTGCCTAATTTATCAGCGTTTGTTCGGGGGAGCGTTTGATGTACCGCTCAAACAGCAGGGGATCTTAGATGTCATAATTCCTTTCCAGGTGCTGGCTTTCCATTGACTTCACAGTGACACCTTTTCTTGTTCAAGTCCTGGGCATTCACACTATTGTGACATCTTCCCAAGGTAATGAGCATTCGTGCTCCCAGCTCCAAATACAAGGCGCAGTGAGGGGGATTAGCTCTGAGGCTGGCTTGTAATTACAGCCTGGAGGCATGGCTCCCTATGTTCGTCTGTGACATCACTAAATGCCAATCAGTAGCAGCAGGGGACCATCAAAAAGAGTAGTGATGGCGCTCGTACGCCTGGGGGGAGGGATGTGCAGAAAATCTCACCGCAGGCGTGCCCCTTCGCTGCGACAGATGGTGGAACTGTGGAGGACAGCCGAATTATCGGTGCCATCCTGGCACTTTTGCTCAGACCTCCTCACTGAGTGTGCCCAGCCATTAACAGCCAACTGTCAGTCGGCAGGCAACCACCATTCTTTTATCAAAACCCCCAAAAAACAAACTATATGGAGAAATTTTACAAAGATACATACATGTATACATCCCTCCGGGTGTGTGGTAAGGTTGGTGTGTGCATCTCACTGTCTGTCTTTGTCTGTGATGCATTAGAGGCAGGCTAACATTGCTAGTGTCTGGTACAAAGCTCCACATCTGTTAATGCTTGTCAGCAAATATGCTGCTGTGATCTAATGCCGACACACACAAGGGGGGGCCGTGCCACAGACACCTCCTAACTGCCCCTCCAGAGGGGAACACATAGTCACAGTATCCAGGGGGCTGATCCATACATAATCAACCTGGCTCCAAAGGGGCCAGCATAACTGGCAGGTCAGGCTTTCCATTGCATGCAAAAAAACAAGTCCCTAAAACAAATCTCACACTCCACACTTATTGGGCAAAATAACATCTATAATTCAAGGGTATGTATTACCCAGGCAGGCAACAACAATATTGCAGTACAGCCTTACTCCTGAATCCAAGTTACCCCAAACTTCTATGAGTTGTCATTTCTGCAAAACAGGAGCCGATTTACCTGTCATACTTGTACATGGAGTTACCTGAGGCCAGGCCAGATGGGAAACCTCTGACAGAATGTTATATTTTTACTTTGATGTGTGCACAAAGGTGTACTCATCCACCACAGCGCAAATATAAACTGAGGAGAGCATTCCTTCATAACTCTCAATGCATGAATATCAACAATATATGTTTGCAGTACATGAGACAGGATTCGCACTGCATTATTTCTAAGCCAGTTGTTTTTCAGGGTTCTTTTTTATGAGCTCAACTCCAGACATTGGAGACAGCAGCCCAGGAATTTCAGCTTCAATTTAAGGAGTGCTCATAATCACAAATTCTCTTTGATTGCAAAAGTAATAGGTCACAGACTATTTCATAATACAGCACAGCTGGCTGTTTTTGGGCTTGTGTAAACATAGAGTCTCTTCTTAGCCTCAAGCACTTGTTGTAACTTGGAGTCAGGCTATCATACTGGCATTTATACTTTGAAGGAACGGTTCATAATTTGGCTCTCGCGTTCAATAAATAACTTTGCAAACCAATTTTCTGATCAACATTGGTTCATGTCTCCAGTTTTATGTCATTCCAGAGGCTGAATAGTAATTTGACTTTAAAGCTAGAATTACATGGAAACTGTGATCTAATACATTGTTTATCTGCTACTAATATAGCAAAATATCTTAGACATACAGAAAACATTAACAGCTATTAAGTGTTTGTTTCTGTCAACAAGTGAGGTTTGTTCACTGATCTGACCCATGCTGCCAGCACATGACAAGTTAAGAATTCTGCAGCTGTCTTTATGTGATTTCCCCATACCTTTTTATCATCCCTCAATAGGTCAGTAAATCTGTCACCACAAACTGGGAGCCCACCCCCACCCTTTTTCAATAGCAATGCCACACACTTCATATACCTCCTACCACGTGGCCACAGAGGTGGCCACAGCAACACAATGGGCTCTAGGAGGCTGCGATTCGTCACAACCTGCCCACCCCAACAAGCAGACAGCACTCGCCAAATCCCCGAACAGCATGGAACAGCCTGGGAGGTGCATAGACACTTTGGAGCCATTTCCATTGATTCCTTCATCCACTCCTCAAAGCATCCAAGGTTTATAGACTAGTCCGTGAAAACCCGGCGGCAACATTAAAATATCAGAGCTACAGGCAAGCCCACTGATGCCAAGAGCACTCTAAACACATGCAGTGTTTACGCAGACCTCTCGTTTCAAAACCATCAGTGACAGTTGACCAATAGCTCTATCCAGAGGCACATTTTCCTGGATTATCAATAGGTATTTGCTTAGCAGGCACCATACTACAGAGTGACTTACAAAGTGTACATTTTCAGTGCCTATCTATACGGCAAAATATTTTATAAAAGCAAGTCAGGTTAACAACCTTGTTTAAAGGTACACCAGTAGAGTCCCACTCAGGATTTGAGCCTGTATCTTTTTTATTACAAATCCAGATCCTTAACCATACCTTCACACAGCTCACATTTCTATTTATTTGTCAGACAGAGAGGAAACAGAAAAAATAAAATGCTGGCTGCTGGTTGCTGCTCTGTGTGATATTAATTTGATCAGACTAATCGATTTCCACCGTTTATATCAAGTCCGTGACAAAGCTCTTATTTGTTAAATGCATTATACACATTTTGTGACCTTTTGAATTAGGAAATGCCATTACTTACCTCTGCCCAGGGTGACAGTCAGAATTAATCTCAAAACCTATCATCGATAATATGCAGTTTGATAGTCAGTTCAGACCTCGATTAAAGACTCCTGTCTATCTCTTGTTAGATTATTTTGACATTCTTTCTCCCTTGAGTGTCACACACATTTTTTGCATGGTATGACTCCCTGCATATTATTTTAATGTCTTTTAAATAGTTTGAAGCACCAAATTCTGTTTCATTTTATTTGTATTCAGATGCTCACCTTGGGCCACAATTCAGACACAGCCTTTAATTTATTGACTTTCACAAGGCACAGAGTATTTTTTGAGCCAGCAAATGACCTGTATATAGTGTACAATCTCTTTTTGGCATCAACATTCATGCCTTACACCACAGATGTGATTGTACAAGCATTCATACAGGTACATTTCAAAAAAAAGAAAAATGATTAATTCAGAACATTTTTTTATCTGAAAGTACATGGGTTGAAGGGGAATTAAAACCACAGAGACAGAGCTGTGGAGAGCAGACGAGATTCCGCTTTGGCAAAGAGCAATTAAAATATCAGCTTCAATCAGTCCGTGGATCCATCTCCGACTGGCCTGACCTTGCTTTCAGACGGTTAAAAAAAAAAAAAAACAAGGCAGTGGAATTTTCCGGCCCAGCCGGCAATGAAGCCTGTCTGTTGGAGCTGAATGCATTGGTGGTCCCCGAGGACCCTTCTCACAAGCTCGCTTCTGCCGCACGTTTATACAAACGCTCCGGGAAGAGAAGAAGAGGGCAGACAGAGTCATGACAGGACAGTCAGTGGGGTCTGGCTGTTCTTTGTGCGTGTGTGTGTGTGTGTGTGTGTGTGTGTGTGTGTGTGTGTGTGTGTGTGTGTGTGTGTATGTGTGTGTGTGTGTGTATGTGTGTGTGTGTGCTTTTCTATCAATTGCAATTGAGAAAAATGCGCTGACACAAATTCCCTGAAGTGCACCTGAGAAATGTTATTTGCAAGTTTTTACACAGGAATTATACTGATTGTCTGACTATTCCTCTCTGCAGGGCAGTGTACACTTTAAGTGAAAACTAGCATGATTTTATTTGAACAGTGCCGAGGGAGGCATTAATATGTGATGATTGCCAAACCCATTCCTCAGGAATTTTGGTTCATCTTCATACACATCAACAGTGCAATGATTTTTAAAGCTTTTCTGCCATTAACAGTAAAATTTAAGCAATTTATTACCTCCAGCTTCCATAGTAGTGGTTGGCGCCCCTGCTAGTTTGTTTAGGGGATAACTACTGGTACCTATGAGGCCAAGTGTGTCCAGCATTGTTGCATGCAGTAGATATTAAAAGGCACATAGGGATAGGATATTTAATGACAGTAGAATGATATAAACTGAATTTTTTTGCCTCTATGCAACACAAACCAGCATCACTGAAATGGAACAGTGCTATCACAGCCCTTCCACCTTGCAGGAAAGTACTATCGCCTAAGCCCAGGTGGTACTACAGTTGTTAAATCCTTCATTACATAAAGGTCCACCATTTGTACTGTGCTAGACTATATAAAGTACAACAGTTATAAGAATTAGCCTTTATACAGAAAGTGTGACTTACAGTTCATCCTTACAAGGGTCGTTTTCAGTTTGCTTGATTCTACTGGTTTTTCTATGAGATTTCACAATGCACAACAGTGACCTCCAGTCCAGTAATCTCCCTTCATTACTGCTGAGGGGTGAGGGTGTTCAGCTAAGATGGATTCAAAGGAATGAATGGGCCTCCACATGTACAAAGTACTCAGCTCTTCTTTAAGAATAACTGGAAAAGAACAAACTGCAACCACCTTTAAAAGCTTGGCTCACCTCAGAGGAGAAAAGTGAAGACATTTCACGAGTTGTATGAACACAATCAACTTAATCATCAAGGAAAGGAAAACGAGGAAAGATGGAGCTGCTTCCACCATGAACTGGAATTGTGGATTGTGTCACTGCAAAAACAATCCAATCAAGTGACATCAAGCTCAACGGAGCCAGGTGTCGGGTTACCCTTAATAAACACCCTCTGCAGAGTTCCTGACCATGTGCACACAGTGGAAGGTTTTTTTTCCAAAATCCTTTGGGTTGTTGTTGATTCTGTCAAGTTGAAAATCATGTGCACTGGTATAGCCTCATGAAAACTGCTGTAATTGGCCCAGTCCCTGTGCTCCTCACTGAGGAGCCCGTACAAGGATAGAATCAATATTTCTTGCATTGCATTGTACTAGAAATGAATGCAACAAATGTATTTTACACACTGAGCTTTGTAAGTATTTGCTGCTTTGTTATTTTCTAGAGTTTTAGAAACACTGTGTAGATTTTTTCCATGAAAGACAATGTAGTGAGGACATAAAGAATGATAATTTAATACAGCAAAACATCAAAGATTTCAACCCCGAGGAGCTGGCATGACCCTCTGAATTTTTACAGTGATTAGAGGTTAGAGAACTTAAGGCAATGCTCATTAGGAACAATGTAACTAAATACTTCATTTGAACAAAGTAATGAAGAGATCAGACAGGATTAAAGTAAGCAGGTTATGGTGGTTGTCTTGGTGTGATGTGTCTATCTGGAAGCTGAAAACCAAAATGCATTAACAACAATCAGGACATGAAGACCATCAGACAACCATTTATACAATGCTTAAAGTACTGATCACGAGCTTACAGAAAGTGATTGGTTAAATGTAAACTTTAGAACTGAATTACAGCAAATCAGATGCTGAAAAACAACCAGTTGGTAAAAATACTATTTGGAAAAAGTGTATAGATATTGCTCTTAGCTTACAACAGCTCAAAAATTTGAAACACAAAAGCCAAACACAACAGGTGTTTAGAATATGATGCTTTTGACAACATAGTAAACACCAACACAGTAAATTGTTATGAAGCACATTTAAACCATACTAAATAACATTGACATTCAGATTAATGCTTCCAGACACTTGGATTGCATAAAACCAGGAACTAATTTCATCTCTACAAATTTGAAATTTTTCCCTTTTTCTATTAAACTGGTCCTCTAGCTACAGCTGTTCCCAGCAAATTGTTAACTGGAGAATTGGGAAAAGAAAATAACTTTGATGTAATTATAACCCCACCTTGTGGTCAAAAAGGTACTTGCATGGATGCAAATTCTGCAGTGAAAACTGTCTATAATGTAGATAGATAGATAGATAGATAGATAGATACTTTATTCCAAAAAGACAATTGCCTAATCGAGGCTAACCACAAATGACAGTCAGGCATGATATTCATTAATGTTATTGCATGTTTAAGACATCATGATCAGAGGGAGGGAAATTAGAATATACAATAGTGGCATAGGACTTATTTACCAGAATGCTTAGGACCCAAACTCTACCTGCTATGAATTGCATTAACTGAAGGCGGATTGTGGGGGGGGGGGGGGGGGGGGGTCCTGTTGATTTTCTGCAGTGAAATATTGACTAAACTACTCAGGAGCTTTCAAACATGAGAACCAAGCTAGAACCTTGCTGCAAAATGGTGCAGTTGGATACACCGCTGAAAGATATATTAACATACTGGAGTCATAACACTTCACACCTTTTAGAACACAATAACAAATGACAGAATTCAAGTTAGTCATATGAATTAGTGTCTGTGTAGCTTACCCTCCCAAGAGGGCTGTTACATAACTGCTTATGAATATTATATTTTCCCATTTTTAACTAAGCATCATTTAGTCCTTTTAACTTCATTTGCATTATTGACTGAAATACCTGCCAGAAAGCCTTAAAGGGACTAATCAAAACTACTGATTTTAGACTGTACACAGGCACATCTGTAATTTAAACAATGGTTGCACAAACTGTTGGGTAGACACACAGAAAAAGCTTTGATGTTCTGTTTTTCATATCCCCTGACCTGCAGTGTGTTAGTGTTAGCCTTAAACTTGGTTTAACACACACATGCAGTCGGTATAGTCAACCAACTGAACGTGAAGATTTACTTAGAACTAAGGATTTAGTTAACAGGGAAAGCCAGCATCAGAACCTATAATTCTTCCCCATCTCTAACAGCTAACCTTGAGTGATAAGCTACAACGGGCAGGCTTACTGAGACTTGGGAAAGAGGTCATGTTTTCTGAAGGAAAGGGCTAAGAATTGAGAACTGTGTTGCTCAGAGCACCTGCTTCAGATGCAGCCTTAGAAACCCTAATAATCCAGACAAGTTCAGAACCAAAGCACAGACAATTCCAGTGCATTTGAGAGAGGACTGATATATTTTACAATAGATCTGTCTCCTGATTGGTTAGACTCTGTGTTCTGTTTAAAAAAAATGCAGATGAATGGCAACAGAAAGAGCATGATCTTTATCCCCTGGGTCTGCCAACTATGCTCTGTATCAATGTTGAGCAGGATCAGCTGGGAACTGTGTGGGTGACAGTGTGTAATTTACTATGCAGGCCAGTAATTGCCCACTCTGGCGGAATGTAGTTAGAGGGAAATCTGTTAATGCCTGTGGGCTTCTGAATGGGTTACAAGGTTTGTGATATCCTGCGGCAAGGAAGTGGAGTCTGCCTCTGTTCCTCATGGACTATACCATTTTCCACTGCCTTCCCTCAGTTCTCCAGTGAGATCCCCTGAGACATTAACCATGCAGACCTAGTGACCTAAATCCAGGCATATACAAATAACCTGTGGTAATGCAGTCCCTTCAAATAAGAAAAGTGTTTCACTGTTCTTTAGTGGTGAATTACATGGCAATTGTATTTCTAATTGTATTTCTGACCTTGTGTATTTATATGAAATTGATCTGGACACAGATGGTGAGGAAAGGAGATAGTATCTATGTCATCCACAAAACTCATTTTCCAATGCATTCAATCCTCCTGGTCCTGCTGTCGTTCAATACTGGAGCAGTGGAGTAGACACTACAATATATAGGAGAGTAAATGAAAAGAATACTTCCGGAACAAAGTGGATGGTTTCAATGTTCACAGAGCAGCAGACAGGGCCTGATACCTGTGCTTTTGAAAGGAGAATGAGGAATAATGATACAGAGGCACATCTAACAAGGAACTTGATACAGAGGCACATCTAACAAGGAACAAGCACATGTCATAGAGACACGTGCATTGAGGGAAGCCTGGGCTCCCTATGACTGACCAGAAATAACTATTGTTAACTACTGATATTAAACCTCCCTGAAACCTCCCTGAAAAGAAAACAAATACATTTTCTTATTAAGAGGATACAAATGCTAAATGCATAATAGAATAAAGCATATAGCAGTATTATTTCCCCAAAGCAAATGTTAAATATGAAGCATGTGTAGTAGTGCTTGGCTGTAATGGGTCTATATTTTGCACAGCTTAAAGTAACATGCGATTAATACATTAAGCCAATAGTTCTCAACTCTAGAGCGAACACCCAATGTGGGGTCTCCAATACATAAAATTGGATTATAAAGCCACATGCCATACAATAAATATACACCAGATGACCTATTCTGCAATAGAATAGTACAGATAATATTTTATCAGTATTGTTTAAGGTTATTATTCATAAAGTAGCCATGTACCAGTCCCACAATGACTTGCACAGACAGCAGAAACTATTTATGTTTGACCCTCATATGGATTGTTTTTCCTTATTATAACTAAATAGTTATGTTATAATAAATAATTCATGCAGAGATTTTTCACCTGCCAATTGTTGAGGCCAAAATAGCAAGATGTGTAAGCATATGATTTTTTAGCAGTTTGTTTCAGGAGAATCCCCATTGCTAGAATTGCTTTGCTTTGCTATTCTTTCAGTACAAGGCATTACTGAAATTGTCAAACTTGGGATCGCTGAACCTTTTTTTTTTTTTGAAAGATCTGGGGAGTTCTAGTTATGCTGAACTGTTTTCAGCAGCGCCAAGCTCCTCCCCAGCACTAGAAAGTGCAGCAAACATTTTGAAAAAACCAGGCATCCATCCACACGCTTCCTTTCACTTTCACTGGTTGAATCTTATCACCTCATTCGCGGGAGCAACGTCTGTCAGCATACAGGAAATGTTCCAGCATTGCATTAGTTGAATAACCTGATAGGAAATCCCCAGGGTAAAACATCAACATGGGTGAGTCCTCTCTTCAGCTTTGTAAAAATGCTCTTTACTTGCTCTTTACTAGTCACAATCCACTCTTCTATCATGTCTGATTTAATCATCTAAACTTGGTTAATGTTAATCCTGTCTGCACAGAAAGTCTTGCCTAAAGTCTTGCTCAATACTGCCATGTGGGGTGTAAAAGTTTCACTTTCGTTTTATGAAACGTTTCATTTACATTTCATAAATGTGTTCAAAATGAAATATCTGTATTTGAGTGCTTGTTACTTCTTCTGTACTGTTTTCACATTAGCCTGCATTTATGGAGATATCACGAAGATAGACACCACAGGAGCATCTGCAAAAACGGCTAAACAAGACAACTTGACTGTTACAGGTCAGTGTGCTTATGTATCTGTTGTTCATAGACGCAATGCATATTAAAAGCTTGGTATGATAAAGTATAAAATTATACACAGCAGTTAGTCAGATAAAATTTACAAATGGGTATATTTCCCTTCATCAGGAAATATTTGGAGACTCCCACCATGCTTAATTAGTGTGCTTGCAATGCAAAGCATTGCAAGCAAACTATTGTTATCCGATAGTTTCTTTCTTCTTTTTCTTTTTCTTTTTCTTCTTCTTCTTATTCCACCAAATTGTGGACCGCTTCTCCTCCCACAGTTTTCGAGATATTGACTGCAAACCAACTGTAACCTGTCCGGTCTGACCCCAATCGGTGTGCTTGTATACAGCTAAGCCATACCCGCACTCGCTCTCTGGTTTTTGTCGTTTTTTTCATCCCCTTTTTCCCATAGACTCCCATTCATTTTCAAAATCACCCCCCTCACACTTCATGGCCTTCCCACTCGGTCACTTTTCACCCCATAGCCATCATACCTCACATGTTACCTCAGGACAAATCACCCAACACTCATAAAAAGACCGTCTTGATCCGCACTCATCTTTTTGTCATTTTTTTCATCAGTGTTTTTACTCATTTATTCATCTCTCATCTAGCCATTGACTTCAATTTATTTTTCAAAGCCCTATCACACGGTCACACTTAGGCCGTCAGCAAACGTCCCTCATATGCTGGCTCAGGTCATGCCATCCAGCACTCACTGAAATCCATACTGACCCGCACTTGTCTTTTACTCGTTTATTCATCCCTCCATCCTCCCATTGACTTCATTTTTCAAATTCTTACCGCTTGGTCACCTTTGGCCCGACAGCCACCGTACCACATAGGTTGCCTCTGGTCAAATCACCCAACTGTTATTGAAATCCATACTGACCCGCACTCGTCTTTTTGTCGTTCACTCATCCTTCCATCCTCCCATTGACTTCAATTCATTTTTTCAAAGTCTTACCTCGCGTCACCTTTTGGCCTACGGTCACAGTACCTCATATGCTGGCTCAGGTCATGCCACCCAACTGTTATTGAAATCCATACTGACCCGCACTCATTTTTTTGTCGTTCACTCATCCTTCCATCTTCCCATTGACTTCAATTAATTTTTCAAAGTCTTACCACTCGGTCACCTTTCGGCCTACGGTCACAGTACCTCATATACTGCCTCAGGTCATGCCACCCAACACTCATTGAAACCCATACTGACCCCGCACTAGTCCTTTACTCGTTTATTCATCCTCCCATTCACTTCAGTGAATTTCTCAAAGCCTTACCACTCGGTCACCATTTGACCAATAGGACCTGATTTTCTGCTTTGGGTCATGTGACCCAACACTCACCAAAGGTGGGTGTCTCCCTAGCAACCATATTGTAACCAAATATGTAACCAATCATATACCTTAGTAACCATCTAGCAACGCCCTAGTAACCACCTAGCAACACCCTAGAAACCACCTTATATACCTTAGCAACCACCTAGCAACAGCCTAGCAACCATCCAGCAATAACCTACAAACCGCTTAGCAACATCCTAGTGACCACATAGCAACACCCTAGCAACCACCTAGCAACCACTTAGCCACATCCTAGCGATCGTCTCATATACGTTACCATGTTTTCGCTGCTGGGTTGCAAGCACATTCTGTTGTTTTATAATTAAAAGCAAAAAAAGCATTTATTCTTCATTTAATTTCTATTTATTCAAGTCCCTACTGAGTCTAAAATATAATCCTAGGTGCCACAGTTGTGTGCTGTGAGATGCTTCTAGGAGTTACCCGCAATGATAACATTTTGCAATTGATCCACAACTGTGCAAAGGAGTGTCCGCTTCCCACCAACTGGCAGCGCATGACCTGACCCGAATGAACAAGTACAGGGATCTCATCATCAAGGTGGGAAGGGCTCACCAAATGGATCCGGCCGTCATCAGTGGAATCATCTCCCGGGAGTCTCGGGCCGGGGCAGCACTGAAGGACGGCTGGGGCGACCACGGAAATGCATTTGGACTCATGCAGGTGGCTATAACAGAGGAACAGATTAAGGGGAACTGACTATACAGCATCAGATTTTTGCATTTGTCAAAAGCCAAATCCCAATTTGTCTAGACAGTTTCATCTCATTCCCACTTTAGTATAGGTCAAGGTGTAAGAACAGTATTAAAAATTAATTAAATGATATAATACTCACAGATATTTAACCTACTCTTTGCAAACATATCCATACATGAAAGAATAACCTGAACCTTCTCCATACATCTAAACTACCATATGTGTCCTATAAAACGAGCCTCTTTAAGTAATTAGGCATTGAGACTGACAGTTTGATGTAGTGAATGGACAAGTTATTCCCCAGGTGCCAAAGCAGGTGCAGCATGTAGAGGAAAGGCTTCAATGTACAAGGGGCGAGAATGCCAAGAGGAGCTGTCTGCTTGGATGATACTCAATAATGATGCTTGGCTATATCAATGAGGGGCTAATTTCATAAGCATTTGATCATCATTTATACTGTTTGCAATTCAAAGTTAAGATGTAAAACTTCTAAGACATTTCTGGCAATCTCATTTAATTTTATGTCACACAGAAGTTGATTTGGTGTGCTTTTCATTGAACACATTGACAGATTGACAAACGATACCACACACCAGTTGGAAAGTGGGACAGCGAGGAACATCTCAACCAAGGCACTGAGATTCTGATTGACCTCATCAAACAGATCCAGAACAAATTCAAAGACTGGCCCAAGGAGCACCAGTTTAAAGGTACCCCGCTCTCATCTCTCAGTGCCCCAGTTCTTTTTCCAACAGTGTGTGCATGCAAAGAGCTGTATAGCAATGATAAAGCGTCAGAAATACACATACGTTGTGTTGTGTTGCACATTTTCACATTGCAAGTTGCACATTGGAATAACTAAACAGACAACTGAATGTCTTTCAGGTGGAATATCAGCCTACAATGCAGGAGTTAAAAATGTCCGCACCTACGAGCGCATGGATGTTGGGACCACTGGGGATGACTACTCAAATGATGTGGTGGCCAGAGCCCAATGGTTCAAAAATAATGGCTATTGAAGAAAAGATGAAGCCTTGAAACCTGAAGAGGATGATGAATACACAACCAGGAAATCCTGATCAGTCAGACATGGCCATTCAATTTGCTGCAACCACACTATCCTAGATGATGTTGTCTCTGATGACTGATCTGTGTGGATAATTTTGCTGTTACAATTGTCTTCTCTCTTCTAAGTAAACAGGCCATGAAAGTTATGTTTGCCTGTTTATTTCTTCCTCACAGTTTTACTGTGGCAACGCATAGACCAATGATACAGCTGAACCAGAATAGCCTAAGACCATACCTATTGCTATTGTAAAGGATTATTTATCAATATAATAACCATCCGAGGCTTTTGCTAAATACTGTAAAGAATGTGAAAGTACAATGGTTGAAGCTTAATGTTGACCTGTAATAGGTATAGAAGTAAACCAACCGATTTTTTAGATCGCATATTATGCTAGGGCAAAACTCTTCAATGTTCCACAAACCCAAATCTGGGCACTGTGAACTGAAGATAAAACTTGTTATTTAAAAAAAACAACAAAACAAAACAATTAAAATGTTTCCTTTGCTTGAAGCTGGTTTACATTCAGGCAGGACAAATACTGCGTCCAAATAAGAGCAGAAAACGTCTACAGTACTACAAGAATACCACTAGATAGTGCCAATGGATTATTATGCGAGGTAATTTTGGTAGAGTTGGCGACTTTCTACTGACAGTGTAGAAACTAGACGCTGGGGTTCAATTTAAATTTCAGATATGTTAACAATATAACGAGCACTTCAGTTCGACAAATATTGCGAAAACTAACCGCACGGTTGTTGTCGCTAACAGTAGTGGCTCGGATTTAAAAGGTAGGCCCACAGCTTCCATGATAAAAATTATTGGAATTCATCTGGAACACCAATGGGAAGATGCGAATACGTGTTTTTTGTTTTTACGGGAAAACATTCCTCATTTTTAAAAACACGTGGAGTGACTGGATTTGTTTTTTTCGTGCACACTTAGCTTGCTAACGAGAAAACTTGTACGACATCAGCTTGCTCGAATTTACTGGGCTAAGAACGATATACTTACTCTCAGCGCAGAGGGCGGCGCTAATTGTTTAATGGAAGGCACGCGACCAGTATCAATTCAAGTCAATGAAAATTTTTAATGGATGAGCACCGATACGTTCTACAACACAAATTGGTAGGTAAAACTTGTGCTGGAGTGACTTAGAAAAGTCCTGACTAATACCACAACAATGCGTACTGCCTAGTTAGCAGCTGCATGCAGCTAGCTGGCATTCGGTAGAGATGGATTCGTATTTCTCCAAAATTCAACGCACGGTAAATAGTAAAGGTACTTTTCGCCAGGTTGTTAGGTAGGCATTGTCTACTGCCTGCATATGTAAAGTGTGCTCAAATGAGTATGCTCATGCACCGTTAAAAACGATATTTATGTGTGTGTGTGTGTGTGTGTAACAGTCTGTCGGAAGCACGTTTTGACAAAAAAATGGCCCAAACGTTTCCCTTCTCGTGCAGGAAAATTGTGGGTACTCTCACATTTTCTGCACGAACATATTTGGTACTTAGGACGGGATTTGTGCGCTCGCGTGTGTGTAGATGGATGGATAGGTATTTTAAAGTAGACTTTATTGGGTCAGTCTTCGAGACATTACCTTACAAATGAATACCAAAATCATAAATTTGACTAAATATCTTATCAACATATTGTATCAGCCATCTCACAGTTCTTTTCACATTTCAAATGAAGCAATGCCTTCATGTAAATAGACGATATTTAAAAAAAAGTTTGTTTACTTGTTGAGTGATCGACGTGTGGTGAACGCATGTTTTTAATTTAACCTGTAATTGTTTTTGGATGTTTAGCTTATAATGTTACTGTTCAACAACGTGTGTTGGAGGAACTTCCCAGATGTCCTCTATTACGTCATAGATAAGGCATTTGGCTTTCTGAATGTTTTATTAATCTTTCAAGGTTTTTGAAAACTTAGCAAAACCCCCCTGTGCCAGCTAATGTGGTAGAATAGATATTAGTTGCTTCGTCTGGACAGAAGTCAGTTAAGGGTCAGTACAATGCTCAAACAGCGTGCAGTACATGGTCCTGCTCATCTCATTCTTTGGAGTCTGACTCATTTTATAAAGTATCTGAAGCATTCAGCCTGGGTCATTTTGTCATTTTTGTGAAAGCCATGCTTTAACATCTTCTTATGTGGTTGTACTAATGCAATAAATTAAAAAAATATACTAATGCTCTAAATTTCACTTTGGTTGGGGGTGTATTAATAGAATTAATATAATTAAAAGAAATATGAAGAAACATCTCTGTCCAGACTGTCATGCAGTTTTACAAACCACACCTCCTTGTAACCCTGTGAAAAAATTCACCTGGGGGTTTTTGAGTCTGCCAGGCTGAGAAATGTCAGTTAATTACTTTAGAAAGGTGTTTTCTCAGGCGCAGGATCTTAACAAAAGGTTATGTCAAACGTAAAACAGTTCCCTTTAAGTAAATAGATAGCCAGGCTTCAATTACATGTTGCCATCATTAGTACCACTTCATTCACAATATGGTCAGGGCACAAGAATGTCTGGGGGGATTTGGTCAGGGCACAAGAATGTCTGGGGGGCCTAAATCCCCCCAGCTGGGGATTGCACTTTTTATTCCTCAGTCCCACCAGACCTGTAAAGTATGGGATTCAATCTCAAGACCCCGTGTTCAATCTCCAATTACTTTTAACTCCAAGTTAAAGACGAACACTTGGGTCATAGTCTTTTGGAGACTGCATGCAGTATTGAAACTGTATAATCTCAGACATGTATTATATTATTGTCACTCAGAAGTAAAAAAGAATGCACAGGGTTTCTGGCCCACTCAGACTGTTCATTGATCGTCTCATTTCAGTGGTGTGTTTGAAGTTGACTGTGTGCCAACTATGATCTAATGTGTGATGGGGTGCAGTGAGGTGGAGGTCTGGCTCACTGGGCCCACTCCAGTGGAATGAAAACAAAGGGAAATCTCAAAACTTACCGCAGATGTTCCTGGCAGACCTGGAAAAGATTCTGCCACTCAGCTAGGCACACATGCGGGCCACTCCCTCAGCCTCGATTCCATCAACATCAAGATGCATTGCTCTATAATAAAACACTTTGAAATGCCAACATCAGATGTCATTATGCTAAAGGAGAGGACAGTGCTACGTTCTGCTGCTCCGCAACACCTATTGTTATTTGATCACAAGCATCTGTCTTAACATAACCATGGCTGCCACCGAAGCAGCTTGATGAAGGTGTTGGCAAGTTCTCAGAACAAGCAGGCCTGCACAGCTCCAGTTCTCAGCTGTCCTGCCCTGAGAGTTTGGGAGAGGGAGCTCTGCACAAACCTCTGGGGGGTCAGCAAAACCGAAGCATCTGTTGCCACTCAGGTAGGATTCTGGACAAAGATCTGTGTTATGCACCTTCTCTTAGTGTTGCGCACCTTCTCCCGGAGTGTTCTGGCCTGTCTTTCAGCACGGTGTTTAACCAAATGAAAGGAAACCACCAGATTAAACAGCGCCCTCCTTGCCCAGATTTTATAGCCTGTGCAACTGGAGTGCCAGCATAATTCAATGCTCAGTTTTCACTGGCTGGGCTGGCATAATGGTACATCCAGTTTGCCCAAGGCACTAGTCTGCTCTGAGTTTCACCTCATATAGCTCTTCATAGAGCAGACCTTTACTAGCATGGCAAAAAAATACAGGTAATGCTGTTTATTAACCTTGGGTAGCCAGCAATGTACTGTACAGTTTCTGAAACTTTGAGGTAGTTTGGAAGTTGTTACAGTTGTGATCCATTGTCGTAAATTAGTAGTCAGTTTAGAGAATAAAAAGGGAGGAACAAAAATGTGAAAACGCAGGGTTTAATTATGACAGGGTTTCATTGTTTGCCCGCACATTTTGTGATCTATTCGATTAAGAAGAAACAGGGCGGTTAATGGAATGACAAATTCCATTGCTTATTGGACAATGCAAATGGAAGTGTTTTATTTTACCTAGCTATAAATCTAGTTCCAGCTTCTCTTTAAGAGAGAAGGAGAAAGGAAGAAAGGAGCGATGGGTGATGTTTTAGTTGTCAAGATTTAAGCCAAAGAGCAAACATTATGTGAAGGTTTTACAAAACATCATCAAGATGCCTTTGCATGGTATAAATACATTGTGCATTTTCCTGAGAGAGAGGATGTTTGCCTCTTTCAACCAGCATGGCAGCCCATTATTGAGTCTGTTTGCAGATGTCTTTTTTATGCACCAGGGTATCATTTTTAGTTATTTGCAGTTCAATATATGCAGCTGTAATCATAACTGGCACAGAATGATGCCTTAGATGATGTGTCCCAGCTGTGAGTGGGACTTCAGAGTACTCTATAAAGAAAAAAACCTTATTGCAGTTATTTTAAAGGGGAGGAATAAGGAAGTCTCACTCAGCAAAACTGACAGGGACAGTTGATTCAAGACAAGTGGAGGTAGAGAATCCTTGCACAGTAGTGGACTCAGAGTCACCAGTATAGAAAAACTGGTTTCCACTCTTTGAATAGAGATGTATTTTGCAACATTGTTAGAAGCATTGAAAGCTTTTAATTGATATTTTGGGGTTTTTTTCCATGTGGAAATTCAGTTTAAGTACATTCATCAGGGATGCCCGTAATGATGATGAAGAATATATAAGCATAATCACTTTCTGAGTTGACACAGAGCTGAAAACACTTCCCTCTGTCACTTGAGCTATGTTAGTGTTGTAAGCCTATATTTCAGCCAGACATCACTGGAAGTAGTTTTCTGAGAAAATGCCGCTCAAGCCTCTCATTTTCCTGTAAACTGTGGTTTCTGTAACTGTATCAGCCCATAAAATTAAGTAAATATTTTCACTGACCACAGACCCACATTTGCAAGGCCTGTACTGTGAGAGGAAATTCTGAAGTTGACACGATACGCCTACTTAATAATTTATGTGTAAATATTTTGTTTCAGATGGGATTAAGAAATTGTTTTAGCAGTGCTTGTAGTTGGTCTCACAATCTGTTCTAGTGATTCCGTCTTGGCACTGGTGACAATAAAACATTTGTTTAATTCAAGAGAGGTCTGGGAGCCCTGTTCTCAGAGATTGGACAGGATGACAAGGTTTATGAAAATGCCAGCTCCTTTTTCTCAAGAGCAACACTATGACCAACATTCCTGTGAACCTCAAAGGGAAGGTTGTGGGGATGGAGGCGTTCTTTGAATAGTAGGCCATTGACTTCCACCTCAAAGTCCGTGTGATGGAATCCTGTATCGGCTTGATTGGCTTTGCTTCATGAACGCGACAGGAGCCTGTACTCCAGATGTGTGTTTTTGTCTGAGCTGATGTATTACTAATGGTGACTAGGTCGCACACATCATTTTGCTGGTACGTAGTGGAACTCTTTAAAGACATAACGGCAGGAGATCATAATTGTAATCACATGTCATTCATTGTGGTTATGAAAGCGCTCTGGACAAATATGGTGTCAATTGAGGAATTTCAACAAGATGAAATGTGGGTAAATTTAGGATTACTTTAGTGGAGTTTTTTTTTTCTTTTGCTACTTCAGTGAGATGTTCTTTTAGGTTCAAAGGAGGTACTTGTGGTTCCACTGATGGAATTTGAGGAAATCTGTGTTTATTTGAGGAGATTGTGTTTGGGATTGGTCCCCAGTTTACATACTCAGAAGAGTACTTCATAAAAGGAAGATCTAGCTATCTAGTTGAGCAAGGAGCAATTTCCTGTTAAAATGATGTGGTCCAAGAGCGTATTTCAAGCTTTTTAGCACTAAAAATAAGATAAAGGTTTCATTTAGAAATACTAATAAATGCTGGTCGTAATAGAGAGTTCAGGTCTCTGAGGTTGTACATGAACGTTACACTCCTCTAGTGAGAAGGGGATGCTTGGATTGTACCCTAGAAGATCTCTCCCCTTCTGCTGGGGTTCATCCAAGCTTAGCAAAATCCTTTCCAGTCAGCAGACAAAGCAGTACAGCTGAGTGCTTTCTCTTACATCCGTGGTGTGCAAGGATTGAGGAGCATAGATCATGATCATTGCTGCTATTTAAATGTGCCATGCAGCGAAATTCCCATTGCTGTCATGCCTAGCTCTGTGAGTTCGCTTGCTGAATAGTTTATTGTCTCAGTGCCCAGAGCATGTTGACATTATCACAGTTGTTATTTCTGTACTGTGTGGGGAAAATAATCAAGTGACATAAATCAATGCTGATGGACTGATTTTGGAAAGCGGTATTTGGAATGCTGTTTGTGCCACTCCACAGTGATTAGTTTAAATGATTATTTGGTTGATGTCAAGCTGGTCTGACAGGGCAAGGAGAAGTGTTGTCTTTAGAACGGGCGGCTCTGGGGATGAAGCAATACATAAGACTGGGTATTTCTCAGAGGCCGTGTTTTTGATGAGACAGAACAGCCTACTCGGCAAGACACCTGTGGGTTCTCCTCAGCCCACCTCCCCCTCGAATGGTTCCAGACTTTGGGTGACTCTGCTGTGAATCTATAGGCCTGAGACAATAGCAGTGGGCCTTGGGGATTACGTGACCACGAGAAGAGGAGGGAGGGAAGGAGGAGAGGGAGGGGGAGTGGCTGGAAGAGAGAGCGGGGCGGGCTTCCAGATGTAGCCCCCCCTCTCTCCAGGCCATGCACAGGCAGAGGTCCGCTCAAAGTTAACCGTGCCATTATCCGGATACTTACTGCACCAGCATGCTGTTTGTGTGCGTGCGAGTCGCTCGGATTGTGTGGGCACTGAACAGCAGCATCTGAAGACAGACTCGCCCTCACGATTAGCTCTGCTCTCCGTTGAGACAGGATGAACTAAAGCAGAGGCATCTCTCTGTGTTTTTTTTTTGCCTCTTTCACCATGGCTGGATTTTATAACTGTCTGCGAGGAAAAACGTAAGTAAGCTGCTTTCAAAGTAAACATTGCCGGTCTGTCTCTCGTCAAAGCATGTAGCTCCTTCTCATGTCACATCTTTTGCACTCCCGGTGTTGTTACAGTGTATCTCACTGATGCCTTCGTGTTAAGAAAACAGAGTTTGTGTTGCTGTAGATTCTGTACAAAGTGTGTACAGAATGCCTTTGTGTGCGCGCACAGAGATGATGGAGTGAAGACTGAAGGATAGCTTTTACAGAGCCATAGAAATGTGGTTCTACTTTTTAAGTTGTCAAACACTCCATTTTGGAGCATTACCTTACAAGAAATTACTGTAGGGTGTATTGCTTATTTGCATGGCTGAGAGTTTAAATGTGTCTACCCTGTGATGAGAGAACAGTGTGTGTGACAGGACCCATAGAGGTTTTGAGCATGAGTCATGTTTGCAGAGTGCACCCTCACACCCCCTCATCAATAGATGTTACAATTGATATCATGACTTTGTATCTCTTTGATAGCTGTGTGCAAAGTTAACCTTTGGTATTTTGGCTGATAGCACAGATACTAGTAAATAGAGCTTCTGTGCCTCAATGGAAAACAAACAGAGTTGTATTGATCCTAATATCCTCTGAATACACAGCCTGAAGGCAGTGACCTTACAATATGAGATACCAGGAAGCACTTTCTCAGAATGTTGCTGTGACATTCCAATGGCAAGTACTGGGATGCTGCAACATTTTATTTTAATGTTTTAAAATTGTTCCTACTGTGAACATCAAGCTATGCAGTGTTGCCTAGCACTGTAGTTTTTGAGTGACCTCATGCTTTCTGGTTGACATTGAAACATATTTGCTTGCAGGACCTGAGATACCTTGATAAAGGGTCTGGCCAATGTCTTATCTTCTACTTTCACAGTTTCGTAATGCAAACCATGCCAATCATTTGTCATGCCATTCCCTTTTGCATCTCAGTGCTTTAAATTCATAAACATATGAAAACATATGAAAAAGCACTTTACTAGAAACCCCACCAAAACACTAGTTGTTGTATTGATGTATTTTTTCTGATTGCCATGTTCTACAGCAAGGTTGAGAAAAATTATAGTATCCAAGTCCTGAGTTAACCTAAACTAAAATTCAACCTGTCAGATAAGCTATAGTCTATATATGTGGTCCAACTGTATACTCTTGGATTGATGCTCATATGCAAGTGGAGACCAACTGCATGCAGTAATCACACACTATGTTGAAAAGAACCTAGAGCACTCAAAGAGGAAAAAAAAACTCAGGGAAAGTATTTAGTTGGATGTATGTGCGATGTATGTGTAAGCCAATATGAATATGCCTTGTAAGGAATATTGACTTAAATGGTATATCCAGCTAAATACTTTTTAATGGACTTTTGGACTTTTACTGAAAATGCCTGTTAATTTGAAGTTCCAGATATATGTTGAAAGCCCATTCTAAAGCTAGCCACTGATAATTTGTCGGAGGTGTGCCCTTTAAGGGCAGTTAAAGAAATTCTTTCAGCATGGTGGTGAGTGAGCCTCTCTGCTGTTTCACAGATTCACATGTTAAATGAATCAACCTGTTTACAGTTATTAAAAATGGAAGGACTTTAGAGTACTTTACGTTGCCAGAAACATCAGACACATGGCTGGCTGTGCAGTAATTCAGGCTGGTCTGGAATCATAATTGCAGGTTTACCAGAGCAGGTACCATTTATACAGGGAGAATAGTTCAGAATTGTTCAGCTGCCAGTCTCCTTACTGCCATACAGGCTGATGTCCACGAACAGCTCCAAACATATTGCAGATGGGAAATATGCAAACACACCTCCATCACAGCAGTATAATACATGTGTTTGCAGTTCTTAAGTCAAGATTTTTGTTTTCAAATTACTGAAAAAATCATTATCAAACAGAATAAGATAATCGTGGTAAACCAGTGGGTAAGTCAGTAATGTTTATAAAACTGGTCTTAGTTTGCATGGCTTTTGATATCAGTCATATTCAAGCAAAAGCTTACATTTACTGTTGCTTGGATATTGAGATTTGCATCTGACTTTGGTGGCTTGACAATGATCGAAAGAGAAAAATCTGATTTAGCAACATCATGGCTACAGAGACGTACACTGCCACAGTACATCTGAAGAGAGATCTTTGTTTGTTTAAATAAAAAGTGAGCAAGACTAAGTGCTGTGTTGTCTTATCTCCAAGAATAGATCATTGTTTATTGTAATGGATAACAAAATGGACTCCATGTAATTACCCAGTGACAGCAGGGACAGGAAGATGAACTATCATGATTTTTTTGTCTCTGCCATTCCAAACAAGTCCTGATAAAAATTCTTTCTGTCAGCCCAAAGCTTCAAAGAGTGCCGCTATGATTAATCAAAGCATTTCTCGCACTTTGTGCAAAGCTTTCTCCAGCTCCTGTGTAAATGCTCAAGTGCATAATGTATTTTATGATATCAAAGATTCTGTGAATAATGAGCACATCTTACATTTTTAAGGTCTGTAATCAAGAGAAAAAGATGGATTTGAACTTTTCTGGCTTTAACTTAAGTTTTGTGTCACATTTTATAGAGACGTGACCTCCCGTGTTAATCATCATAGCATTGTCTCATGCACAGCAATGTTCTTTCACCACATTGCATTTTAACACAAGCTTATTGGCTGAAAGTCCCATTTAACCTGTTTTCCCAAATGTTGGGCAATATACTCAAAACTGAATGATAATTAATAAACAGTTCTTTAAAAGAAGTATTTATGGCATTTATGCTAGAGAATGATACCGAGATACTCCCTGTATGATGTGTGTGCTTTAAACTGGCATCAAGCAGCCTCTCTCCACTTACAAGCAAAGACAGTCAGGTTCACTTTGCAGAACAAAGCATCTCTTTCAGGGAATCTCACGACAGCCCAGTGACAGTGCTCACATGGCCTGCTTTATTTTTACCCTGAAACAATAGGATGATGTGTCTCAAGCTAGGCATGTCAACAGGAATTATCCTGAATAAAATGACCTTAGTAAACCCTTTTTGTGATTTGGATTGTACTTCCAAGATGGTTTCTTTTAGTAATATCTTGATATCTAAATTTTACAAAATTATTTTCTATCAGACTCAATATGCATACTATATTGAGTCTGATAGAAATATATACAGTAGCTGGATTATGAAAGGTCATAACTGAAAATGACCAGAAAATTGTCTAATTTTAGTAAGCTACAGAAGAGAGCTTTATAATAGGAGGAGAGAGCTAAGCTGTTGTAAACAAATAAACAAAAATGTTAATAGACTTCTCAAGCTTTCACTTCACTGTCAAACATGAAATAATAGTTGCAGTTAGCTGTGCTTTATATATGTATGGTTGTGTTAGGACAGCTGAATTTGTAAGCTTTGCAACTACCCAGGCTTTCTTGGGTAAAATAAAATATAGCGTAACAACCAACAGGTGTCACACACTTATTTGCTTGAGGCACTAAAATTTTTTGACACAGTGCATCACATTTGTTTATCCCTGCCCCCAGACTGCTTGTGACCAGGTAAGTGTGACACTTTGGCTGTGGAGCCAAGATGACAATGTTCTTGTTGAGCCCAGCAAAGAAGATTTTAGCAAATCGCATAGAACCCATGCTAAGCAAGTTCTGTTACTTCCAGCTGTTTGGTAAAAAGGGGACTCTATGTGTCAGGCAAAAACACTGGCAGAGTCTTTATTCCAGAAGACATATGATTCACTGTATGTGACCTGGATTTGCTCTGTTGTTTGGCAACAGCGACAACAACTAACAAGCTGTGTCACTGTATGTCACCATTAATCATATCAAGAATGTTACACTAGAGTGCTGGCACTCCTCATCTGCATGGAGAGCTGTTAGGATAAACATGTATCATAGTCTTCCTATGTGTGTTTAAACCTTACCCTGAACTTTTGCCAAGGTAGGCCTGTATAGTAGAGTGAATGAAATAATTGAAGCACCAGCTAAACAAAGGAGGAAGGTTTACACACGGCAAGTTAGCATATGGCTTCTATCAGCCAAATAAATGTTTCTTGGCTCATTTGTACTGCCATTTAGTATGTTTAATTCCTTCACGCTGTTGCTGTGGGCTTGTGAATTCCTGTGCATGGTATTTGAAGACCCATTGAAATACATTGGTTGATCACCCTAGACTGTGACTGAGACTGAGTGAAACTGATCAGAGGTCAGGCATCGTTCTACTCTAACACCATAATTTACTTTGCATTCTGTGCATATTCTTATTTAAATTAAACAGCCTGTGTTATTTTTAGATATTTTTCATTAACAAACAGAATATGCATAACTTTTTATTTGTCCTTTGATGCTACCCACTCCCCACTGACTGTCTGAATTGAACAGAGTAGAGAAATGAAGCTAAAGACTTCATTGCATGGCGCCTGTGTTGGAAGTCATCCAAGGTTAGTCCCTGCTTTCCCACTAGTGCTTTCACAGGGGAAGATTCTCTGAGATATTGCCCTATGAATATGAGCTGTCTGGCTCCAAGGACCACGTGGATCACATGACGAGACTTTGAGAGGAGAGGGGATGGGCCAGCTGTGGGAAGAGAGACAGATGCCACTGTATTAGTGTGCTGTGAGCATGTCGTAATACCTTTCACACAAGGGCTGTGCACTCTTCCCCGTATTTCGATTGTTCTGCTGTCTGCCTGCCCCTTGTATTTGTAGCTGTTCTTGTGCTTACGCTTGTATCGCCAGTCCGAGTGTGCCACGTGCATCTGTATTGGCTGCGTGCGTGTTGAGTGGGACAAAGGACCCTTTTATCAGACAACAATCTCATGACTCAGATTCTCATCTTCCTGACAATCCAGATTGCCGTTGGATGGCAGCCGCCTGGCTCCATGTGACAGAAACAGCCATCAGACTGCTCCCGAGTCACAGATGACCCGATAACAGTCAGGTCTCTACACAGGGATTTTAATGTGTAAAATCAGATGGCATTGATCCTGCAGTTCCCAGCGGGCTTCATCTACACAAATGTGAACTCCTTACAGCGGTCTGTCTGAGGTCTAATGCATAGGAGAAAAACACTCATTTAGCAATGAACAGTTGGAGTAGAATGCAACATATTCTCACTGGATTCCAGATCATTCCTGGCAAAACAGTGCTGCGATGCCACCCAGGCATCTGCCAGCGGCATAGATGGATCTAAAGAAAAACAAAACAATTTCCCTGGTCCTTCGCTATTATTGTGATTGATTCATGATTCATCAAAATGAAGCTGAATTGCCGGTAGGCAGTCTGTTTCGAGCCCTCCTGTTTTGTGTGACTATCCCAGGGGTTATTTTCCATAGTGCACCCCTAACTTTTTACAAAAGAAAATCTTGATATTCAGAATGGTGCCATTTCATATTTGCACTCAAATCTTTTGATAAACCAGAGAACTCTTCCTGAGAGCGGTATGCTACCAAGATAGATGGTAACGTACTTCAGAATATAGGAGAACATTCCTCACATTTCCTTGTGAAAACCTGTGCCTGTGGAACCAGTGAATCGGGTAGGCAAACTTTTTTACATTCAGTTTTCATCAGCAAGTCAGCTGTTTGGCTGTCATGTGGAATGCATGTGAAAGGAGTGTGGTTAACCTCAATTTATGCTTAGAGTAATAATAAGAATAATAAGAAGAAATACAGGTCAGGATTGCATGTAAACAATGTTGGTGAACTGAGGCTGATGAAATTGTCATCCACTATTTTGTATGACTATCTGTGCACACAGTTTATAACACACTGGACCAATACTCTGCTGCGATGAGCGTACTTCTGTCAATAAAACTGAAATATTACTTAATATATTGCTAAATGATTCAAATGAAAAGATTAACTCTTTAGTTCATCTGTTAGTAATAGCATTCTTGCATTTAAAAAAAGGTTGAACGAAGGGTTAATCTGCCATTAGCTTTGGTAACCACAGGTCTATGGTTATTGACCTATTGTTTGACACAATGACAGAGCAAATCTTGGAGACTGATTCCAATGCCATTGATCTGCTAGGGTAAAACGTGCTGGTTGCCCTGGTGTCAGTAGTACCGAGTCGGCATGGTGAGCCGTAATTGGCTTTGCGAGGGGCCCAGCCTTTGCGGCGTGCTCGGGGAAGAATCCAACTTTTGTTATGAGGCTCTGATCTAATTGGAGAGTGACCCGGTACATATGCAGCGGAGGCATTTCCTCTCCCGCAACACAGGGCGCGTGCAGAAACCAGGCCCCCAGCTGCAGCCAATTAGTGTCCGCTTCAGTGGGAGCACGATTGATGGGCATGGGCCTGCAGAGCTTTGCGGCGGGCCATGGGTCTCAAAAGAGAGAGCAGGGGGGCAGAAGGGCTTTGAAACTGTCAGCTTTCTGTTGCTTGTTGTTTTGGAGGGACTGGAGCAGCCAAAATGCTCAGATAGGCTACACTCCCTAGCAGAGTGCATGATTTGTGTCAGGTCAACATTACCTGACCTCCACGCCACTCATGTGACTGCCACACCCACTGTACATTGCTCAGCAATAGAGGAAGAAAACAGATTCATCTTTCTCTCCTGTTATCTTTGTAAAGTGTACACTGTATTTGATTTTATGACTTTTATATATGTTCTTATATTATGAACATTTCACATGGCTCTCTCTTGGATCATATACAGTGCATTGCAAAAATGCTCAGTGCTCAGCCCAGTACTTTGCAAAAAAGTTCCTAGAGATGCATTGTTACAGCACTGTTAGACTGATATTTGTTTATTTTCTGTCAAAGAAAATACTGCACATGTCCTCGAGTCTGTGGAGTGGTAAGATATTGTGGACATTGAATTTCAGATCAGTGAAGTGAATGACAGTTCCAGATTACTAGTTTGATTAAGGGATATGAATGAGCTGAAATGTAATAGACTCGTTTACTAAGTACCACCAGTAAAGACTGAACAGACTCCCGGCTGCTGTATTCTCTCTACAAACTCAACAGGAAGCCATACGTTGGAATCTTATTTCGTTTGAGTGATTGTCATTTAAACAGAGCGTTCTGTTGTGCCGAGCTCTAAATTGCTTTCACATCCTGTTTAGCCGTTCTGAGGCCCGCATAGCTGAAGAGTTCTGTCAGAGATAGTTTTGACAGCTTCCTCATGGCAAACAGTATTGGGTTTGTGCTCCCCAGGATTTCCTACCCTCCCTGCTAATCCATGGCAGGCAGTAACTGCTTATCATGATTCCTCAGCGTCATCTAAGGCCTTTTTATGCCTCCTCTCCAAGGCACAGCCAAGCAAATGGGCTCGTTCTGTAGATAAACATGTCAACAGGAGACAGACTTCTTTTTTTTTGTCTTTTCAGAAATGTAAATTCAAATCCATTCATGTCTTACTTATCTTCTGTCTGATTGTTTGTAGATGCATTATGAATCTTACTGTTGGCCTACAGCCTTCTTTCTGATATACGTCTGTATTGATTAATGTGTTGTGCTGCGAGTCATAATATAACAGTGACGGTACAGGAATGAATAGCTAAGAGAATATGTGAAGATGCCAGTAAGTCTAAAAATATTTTACGCGCTGGATAGTTGTTTGGATGCTGGAATACTGATGTAGTTGGTCGTGTTTTCAGTAACAACATGAGAGACGGCACATCTTGTGTGATGGGTGACAGCATCACATCTTTGAAACACTCAGCGTTCAGAAGCTAGCCTTTTTGTAATGGACTCTGATATGAATTCACATTTGTGGCAATGCTGTCAATCATTGCCTCTGGTGCCCCTTTACATAACTTCAATATTCAGTCTTAATATTCAGATGGGATTTTACAAGGGTTTTGCACTCACACATCTGCTATTTTCACTGCATAACAGGAACAGGATGACAGAATCCTCTCAAAGAAACATAAAAACGAATCATATCGACCGCACTTTGATTGTCAATCATAAAATAACGTCTTCTTAGTGCTCCCTGGTGGCCAGACCAGTAAAAAGGATTTCCTATTTAGCTGAGGTGTTGTGCCACTAGGAAATCCAAACTGAATAACTGCTGTCTGTCTGCTGGCAGGGACTACAGTGTAATGGCTTCAGGGCTTTCAGATGTGACAGCAAACCAGGAGCCAACAGACACCACAGAAGAATGCCCAGGTAAACTTTTCAGTGCTTTTGATGAATGGGCTGTGTATCGACATTTGTGCTCTCCTTCTAAATGGAAACTTATGCAATATATCTCTTAATATTATTCTCCCCTGTAGAATGTGCTTTTCCAGGTTTATTAGCTACATGGAGGAGGTTTACTTTGTGTTGTAACCCGTGTTGTCTGTGTGAATCAATGTGGATATGAATATGAGCCCATATAGAAAGCCTCTTAGCACTACTACTGGAATGATTCCCATGTGCCTGCTTCAAGACATTAGCTCTTATACACAGAATAGTGTTGCTCGTATTAACATGGTTAAAGCAATCTAGAATAATACACTGTGGATGTATATTTGTGTTGGAAGGGAATTTGTCAAGGTGAAGAGTTATCTATCGCACACAAACTCTTTCACACCATGCCCCAGTTTGTGTTGAGTAAATGAGGAAGTCATTGACAGCTAGGCTAAAGTCAATGTAGTCACAGAATTGTGGGCTGGATTAGCCATTTCCTTCAAAACTAAAAAATACAAAAAATACAGCCCTCCTTCATTGAGGCACAGCTTAGTATTTACAGTGAGCATTGAGAACATAAGCATCCACAATATCCAATTCTGTGAGGTAGGAGTGTCTGACATCAGCACCACAAGCTCACCTCAGCATTGGTCTTTGTACATATGCTGTGCGTCTGTGGTGTCAAAAGCAGTGTAGGATCAGGGTAGGAGAGCATCCTCAAAGTTGCCAAACATGTAGTTTCCCTCAGAAGGGGGTAGACCCAGCCAGCTCTTACTGGCTGCAAAAAATCTGTGGAACATTAAGAGCCTCAGACAGTCGTCTTCTGAATTTAATCTCACCCTGTTGTTCTGTGAGGCCGCCTGGATGTTGGAGAGGACAGGGTATTTATCCTCTGACCCAAATCAATCTTTTCATTACTGGGAGGCCAACAGCTGTGGTCGCTCAATCTCTTTCTCTCTCTCTCTGTTTGTGCTCCAGCAGCGGTTTCCCCCAGCCGTCCTAACGGCCCCAGTTTAAAAACTCTGATCTTGCCAGAAACCACACATGTAATTGGACCCTGAGTGTTTTCACTGCATGTGAGCGAGAGAGGGATTGTCTGGATTTATGTGTAAATGTAGTCACCATCATTCCCCTATCTGTAGTCATTGGGCTTGCTTTGATTGAAGGAACTGTGGTTCATTTTGAAGGCTCTTCCTTTCATAATGTCACTCAGTATGGAATGGAATGATACTGGATTTACACTGGATCACAGACCTCCAGGCTTGACCTATGCCTAATGTTTCTAACTTTTCTCCTCTTCTGCATGTAAACCTAGACAGTAGAGAAACATTGTTTCCAAGCAGTTGGTAACAGAACATGGAGTCATTAACTCATGGCAGCAAATAGGCTTTTCCCACCCGTTCTTATGAGCCAAGCTTTCGAAAGAACAGCGAAAGATGTTGAGGAATGGAAGTTTGAGGGGAAAGGCTTTTCCTAGGAAAGGACTCCCAAGGCCATAAGACTAAGGTGATGAGTTCTCCACAGTAGCAGTAAGCTAAATAGGAAGACGTGGGCTCTTGATAGTGTAATCTGTGAGTCATTACCTTGTAAAAGGTAGATTGCTCCCACTTCAATGCGCATACATGAGTAGCAAAATGAACATACTCAGAATTAGAAGAAATTCTATTGGGCTCACCTAAACCATGTTGTCTATTTGCGAGTGCTGCTCACAATTACCAGATCAGAGCCAGAGTTTGCAGTGAGGCTATTTAGACTGGAAAGTAAGCCTGCCCTTTATTTGCAATGACCACAGACCAATACATTGCGGTACAAGGACAGTCTAATATTGATTTAGGACCCAGGCCTTTCCTATCTTGTCTTTAATGCAGTGATGGAGTACACCATACTGCTGCACACTGTTGAGGGGTGTGATCCAAGGGGCGGGCAGTGGCAGTATTTGACAAAACAGTCATGGCAGTTGAGGGGCTTAGGGATCCTTACACCACCATATCGTGCATATGGTAGGATGTTGCCAGGTGACATCATAGTTTGTCATTTGAATTGAGGTGACTTTCTTGTGGCAGCCACTTCCCTCATAGCTAGTTGAAGCTTGGCCAGGTCTCAGTTTAATATATGTCCAAATGTGACTTTGACACAAGTGAAGTGTTGTTAGTAGTCAGTCACACCCAGTTCGATGAGATGCTAGGTAGCTACAGATGAGTCGCCTCAGTAATTTTCAGTCAGTTGGTGTAGGCATGTTTGTGTAAAGCCTTTTTAAATCACATTGCATGTATGATATATCAGTCTGCTCCAGGTTAAATAATGGCTCAACCCAGCAAAAACAAAATTGCATGAAAATAGAAATGTCCCATACTTTTGTTCAGCTTGTTCTGGAATCAACACACATGCAGTGTCTTTTAAAGTAAATAATCTCTCAACCAACCATAACGATCAGAAATGCCCTAAAATGGACAATGTGGACAACTGCCCTGCCATTCAGAAGGCCCGTGCACCAAAGCAAATAAAATATTCTGTTGCTACCTTTTCATTTAAACACGTATGCCTATGTTTTACCAGGCCTCGAAACCCCACATTTAAAGTAGAAATCAAAACCAATCAGATCATATATAATGAATATTTTGTATTCACTGTCATATAATGCATTCCACTAATCAGTGTACTGGATGGGATTTTGCATTAGATGTATGATGGTGGAAGATGCTGTTTGTGCTGTATGCCTTAGGGAAGAAAAAGTCAAAGTTCCAGACTTTTAAAAAGCTTTTTACCAAGAAGAAAAGAAAAGAGTCGCCCTTGTCCAGTGGAGAGAGTGCCCTGAAGTCCAGTCAGTCCAGTGATGATCTCAACGCTCCCAAGCCCGCACCAGTCCAGTCTGCCCCCAGCGAGGATTCTGGGTAAAACTGAGAATAACACAGGGAAAAGCTGCTTTCAGATTGCGATATATTAAAAACGCCTCATTCGAAGAAGCATCAGGGATAAGTGGCATTTTCTTCAAGTCGATAACAGTGGTCTTATCTTATGGTAATCTTATGGTTATTGTTATTATGGTTCATTTAGTCCTATAAAACAGACTGTGACCTGTCATTATGGATTTAACCCATGTTTCTGTCCTGATGTGCTTCACCAAAAGAGTGTATTTCACAGTGTGTGTGTCTGACTCATTCATCCCACATTTTCAGCTTGCACTGTCATCTCACTTCAAACCCAAAACTAGATGGAGCGCTCTGAAGTTTCACTCACCCAGTCTGAAACATACAAATGTCAGTTGTGCTTACTGAACATGTTACTGTCATGTTCAGTGTAGTACCCTACAATAACATGAATGTGAATTGCATGAGTCCCAGAAACAGAACTGGCACTTTGGCTTCCTACATGCAAGCTGCTTCTTCCTCTGTCTGAGACTGAGAAAGCAAGCTGTCAATTAATCCTGCCGAAAGGCTTCAGTCTCATTGATGAATGTAGAGCATTTAGGGTTTATTTTTTCCATTTTTTGAAATGCACTGCTGGAAATAAACATGTTCCTCCCACATACAGCGCTTGTGTTTATTATAAACGTGCTGTTTTTACACATTGGATTGGAAGTAAATTTTCACTCATTAACAGCACTGCTTGTACCAAACATTTATTTCTTTTCTCAACTTGTTTCCTTGGAAACAGATCAACAGTGTTAATACTTACTTGCTTTTCTCTCTTGGGTTTTCTGCAAGTTTCATTTTCCAGGAACTCTTATAAAAAAAACTGAATGTTACACTTGTTCTTTTCAAGGTCAAAGGTTAACATGGGAAACAAGGCCATGTCACATGACAGTGTCTTTGTTTCTGATTCACCTTCATCTGAAACCAATGATGGCATGGTCTCGTCGCAAGAGAGCATTCATGGGAAAGTGAAGTCTTTACAGGTACTCGGACACCTTTTATCCCTCATCTTGAATGTAGCTATGTATTGTCATAATTTCACTATTTTAATTCTCTGTAGTCTTTGCACCTAACAGCTGAACAATAAAGGAAATATGCAAGCCGATCAGCAGCCTTTCAGTTTGAAATGTGTGTAAGATCAGTGCGTGACCAGCAGGAGTGACAGCTCACGTCAGGCTTACATGGCAGTTGCACTGAAATGGTGTGGATCACAATTTCCCCCTGTTGGTGCACAGCTTTTGTAAAGAATTAGAAGCTCTTTCAAAGGTCTCTTAGACACCAAAAGGGGATACTGTTTCAACCATACAGACTAGGCCAGCTGTAGTTTTTTCATCCAGTCTGCAGATGGATATATGGAAGGTACTGTGAAGATTGCTGCAGTAGACTAACTGATGCTTTGAAGAATGACTACACCAAAAACATAATAATTTATGACCAAACTTCCAATAGTTAGGAAAAAAGGAACGTGATTATGATAAAAGTTGGAGATAGGAGGCTTGTAATGGCTTTCTTTCAATCAAAGATCAAACTTTTTTTCTTGAGAGACTGAACCCCCTTTGCTGAATCAGGTGACCAGTGTAGTGCTCAGATAACACAGCCAAAAAGTCCACTGTTCATTCAGTCTGCTTTTCTATGAGAACTGTGTGAGAAGCAGAGACAAAGCACATTTAGTAATTTCTTTATTCCCATCACAAAATGTAGAATGACTACTGTCCCACTGAATAATATAATAACAGTATACAGCAATGTCCTCTATTCTAGTCGTTGCTTGGACCAGTGTGAGCTGATTGGGGAAGAATTTTGGGATGTTGGTGCTTTGCAGTTGCAGCTGAAGGAGGCCATCCGAGTGGGTTCCCCTCCGGCCCTCATCTGCCCTAAGAGGGGAGAGGACACTGGCGCCCTGTCGGAGGACGACGGCCTGCCACACAGTCCCCCAGAGATGTCCACTCTTCACACAGTGCTGACAGGGTCATCTCAAAGGGTGAGTCTCCCTGGTCTGCCCCATTCTGCCCAGAGCTAGTCTCCTCCCTGTTCCTCCCAGCACACATCTGGGGTAGTGCTGATCACCCACACTGTTCCTTATACTCATGTTGTCCACATTTACAACATAATTAGTACACTGTCTGCTTTCCGCATCAACCTACACCATGTAGGGATCAGAGCACACACCGGTTTGCAGCTCTTTTTAATTTGCCCTTAGATGTTTCAGAAAATCAATTGAACACAGCACAAGTTTTGCTTTAACTTTGACTTGGCAACATACAAATCAAAGCACAGCTGCTACAGCTGCATCCAGCTGTACCCAGAGGCCCATACTGCCATCCCACCCAGCTCTAAGGCATTAATTTACTTATAAAAGACTTCTCCCTTAAGGTACTGGCACTGAAAAAGTAGGATAAATTGTTAAGCACAAAGCATTATTGACTGAGAAATCTGCCGTCTATCCAGCCTACTAGTTCACAGGTAGACTATTTATGTCCTCTGTCCCTCTGTGCTGTTATCTCGGGATGTAATTGTGTAGTTGCAGTCCCTCTCTATAGTGAAAAATGCCTTACCTGTCCTTGCTCTGGTGTCACCCCTCCCCCCAGTCCTCGAATCCTGCCGAAAGGACCAGTTTGCTGAGCCTTGAAGGATCTGACAGTGATGATGACGAGGTAACCGTGTCTGAGACCATGTGACCAACCACACTCGGCTGCTTATAAGGTCTCTGTAGGAATGACCAGAGCAATTTTACACTGAATCTTCCATGTATTAGAAAGGGATTGATTTCCCCTAATTTATTTTCAGTGAACATTTATTTTCAATCACCTTGAATTGAATGTTTTTACTTTACATATTGGATGAAATGACAATGTGACAGGTCATAAATGTGGTGCAATGTAGTAAAAAATTACTTTAACTACCATTACTAAACAGTTGTACAGTTGTTTGTTGTCACAGAACACTGCTACTGTTCATAAGATTCATAAGAATTGATTTTTTTCATAAAGAAGAGATGAGATGCGGGGAAAGTCTTTGTGCTGTGGCACAAGAAAATTCAACATAAAAAAGCATTTGCCTTTTTCATGTTTGTGGAGTTCTTTCAGCATCTTTGTGCCCTCATCAGCTACTTAAGTTTTTTATAGTGAGAAATCCCACTTTCTTATGGGAGCTTAGAACTTTTCAACTCCAGTTTTTTTGTTGTAAGGAAGAACTGCAACATTTTAGTGTTAGAAGCTTTAAGTCTTCTGTTACACATTCCCTGGTCTCACAGAAAGCTGCTGCTCACCCCTGGATGGAGTATGTGAGACAGCAGGCGGCTCCTTCTGCATTTCCCAATGCTCTGAAATTGCTCTGGCCCCCTTTTAATGTCCCTGTGGGAATACAGCGGGTCCCAGCTGGTGCCTCCTGGAATGGAAACGCTTGGCTGAGCAGACGGAACATTCCCACCGTCGAAAACTGTTTGCCTTTCGTGACGCTTTTATCAATAGCTCTGACTCCGAGCAGTGGCCCTGTTAAGTACACAGTGACTGGCCCGCACCGCACACGCAGACACACTCACATGGGCGCACGCACACACCCCAGCCAAAGAGCCATCCCAAAGGTTTTGTGACTAAAATGGCCGTCACCTATTTGCGTTTCTCCCATGTGTGCGTTTGCATCCTGAGGTGGAACCCAGGCTTTAACAAGCCCAGAATCCATTTCCATATAACACCATTGGCAACCCACAGTTTAAAAGTCTTATTATAGCTTGAGGAAACTCTGCTGCTGCAAGGGCCCCATCTGTCTGATGATGTTGACAAGCCAGTGAGAGGTGATGATGAGACAGCAATACTTTACCTGTCATGCACAACACATTTCTGGAGAATTTATTACAATGCACTGAACATGGGAGAAGTGATTTAGGTGGCGTTGCAGTTTGAACGCTTTCCTGTGGCCACATCATTACTCTGCGTGTGTGGTGAAAACGGGTATTTTCCAGTCACAGTCAATGAGGCCAAACTGAACCTGGCCACCGGAGGAACTTTGTTATGAGAGCCTGATTCAGGTTGCTGTTACACCCACTCCCAGGAAAGAAAGAAAGTGGTCAATAATTCATTTCTAGGTCTTTATTTGGCTACAGGTGACCTAATCATATAAAGCAACCACAACCTGAAAATGAGGCCTTTGTTTTGGAATTATGTCACTAACATTGAAAGCGATAGTTTGTATTGTTTTACAGTTGTATATAAATGAACATCTCAAATTAAATATGGAGGATAACATTGATTAGATTTATTTAAATCTTGCATCTGAATGTTAGTGTAGAGGGGTGTGGGCATCTATCGGTCTGTGTGGGTGCATGCGTGCGTTCATTCATTGTGCTGCTGTTATTGAGCTAATTAAAGTGTAATAATTAACAGAATTCTTTGACTTTACATGCCTGTGTGGCATGTTTATTAAAATAGTTTGTTATTTATTAAGTCTTTTAATTATCAGCTTATGATAAATTCAGTCTCCAGATATCACAGATATTTGAGATCACGCCTGAACCTATTGGCATACTGCAAAATTATAAACACTGTAAAATGATTTGGTCCAGAGGGACTGTGTCATAAACAGTAGTATTATGTACCGAGTATGTGCCTGCCAGCCAATCAGGATCTCTCTCTCTTTCTCTCTCTCTCTCTCTTCCCCCCCTCCCTTTATGTAGATGTCTTGTGAGGCCTCCTCCAGACCGGCCAGCCCGTTTATTACCCTCCCGGCAGACTTCAGTCAGCCTGCCAGTCCGGCCGGGTGCCTAGACAGCTCTGCCGCCCGCCACCGTATCGCCCTCAAACACAAGGCCTGCGCCAAACGGAAGCCTGCCAGCGTAAGGCCACTGTCGCTCACAGCGTGTGGATATGCAAGCGCGCCGAACACGTCGGTATCCCCAACAGGGATGAAATCCCTTGAGGAGCCAGTGCTCTAGCCAAGCAGATTGCTAGATGCTCCAGCCTTTAGGTCGTTTCAGTTTTTGCGGCTGCATTATATGGCATGGACGCATTCTGCTGATCAGCTAAGCTGAGCGGTGTCGGATTTGTTTAAAACAATGCAGACAGTCTGCCAGTGTAAAAATTACAAGGTGAATTGATGTTGTTTGTGCAGGCTGAGCCCTAAGGCCTAGGGCCGAAAACAGGGTGTGTCATCTGCAGAGCAGTGACTGGGATAGGGGTGGCTAAACCCAGGGTTTCCTCATCCCACCTCTTTCAGGCACCCTGAAATTCATCAGGTATCTGCAAGTTATTTGAGTGACGTCAGTGGAGTAGCACCTGTCCTCCAACAAGCACCCACTTCACTGTTAGTACAAAAAATTCTGCTGCATGTGAAAAACACTGGCTGCATGTGAGTGTATCAGGGGACTATATTCGGAGGTATAAGGCAGAACCCCTGGTACAAACCTCCACCGCTCAAGAGGGCAAGGCCAAAATTGTGTTCCAGTTCATCCATCATTTCAGCCAACCCTCAAATACGCAGTACAGTATAACTCTACCACAGTTTCTGAAATGCTTGTGCCATGTTTTCCATGAAGAAGAGTGGAAGGCAACTGAAGTGTTCATAAGATTCATAAGTACTGGGGAATAATTTATAGAAATGAATATTAACAAAATAAAGCTGATGTTTGCTAATGGCGAGTGGTGTCATTTGTACATACAATGTTCAAGCATTCAAGTATTCCTGAAAGAAGAGTTTCTGTTTCAGAGGGACATATCAGACAGCAGTAAACTGAAGGTTTTTGGTGGGACACAGAGAACAGCAGAAGACGACCTGACTGTAGTCAATACAGAACCATCTTCAGAGGAGTGGGAAGACAAAGGTATTGAATCATCAGTTGAATCACATTAGGAATGATAAAAAGCATAGTTTTTATATTTAGCAGGCACTTTTGTCAAGGGCAAGTCTGGCTGCTTTCACATCCACTGACTCATTTACAATACACAGCTTTGTTTTCCTTAAACAACTGAAGTACCTTGCTCAAAGGTAGAGTGGTACGTAATTCAGTCGGTGATAAACTGATGTAATTTGCCTAGTAGGAAAGATGGCATGCTTTTGTTGTTACAGATGTAATGATGGAGCAGACAGACGCTGACAGGGACAGGACTGAAGCACAGCCAATCTCCAGTGTCTCATCCCTCGTGGAGCCTGCAGTCACAGTCTGCCTCCTCACAAGGGATCATGAGGAGCAGGAGGAGCAGAGCACAGCACAGGATCCGTCTGATAAGGGATCCCAGCTCCGTGATGCATCTTCCTCTTCAGAAAATGAGTCGGATGCAGAGGAGATTCCCTCAGCTTCACACCCTGTCCCAGAGCCCCAGCAGTTCCTCCAGACTGCAGCACTGGCCTCTCTGGTGCCCCCTGCTGGCCACTGCACTGACCCGGTGTTGCTGGGGGGGTGTGAGGCAGACAATGGGGGGCCAGGCTCGCTCCTTGAGGAGGTGCTGAACTCGCTGGAGGGACCGTGTGCCGCCACACATGTCATAGAGCCTGATGACACTGCCCTGGAGCTCCGGACAGAGTGCAACGCGAGTGAGAATTTGGCTGAGGACCAAGGATCCTCGTGTCCTGCCTCAGATTGTCCCCAGGCCAGAGGACCATCAGCACCTGGCCCAAAGGGACCCTCACCCCCTTATCTAGGGGATCCCTGCACAGATGCGACCTCTAACAAAGAGCAGTGTGAGGAATTGGGAAAGTGTGACAAGCAAGATGACAGCACAAGCCCTGTTGAATATTGCACTGAAGACAACTACCTGCCAGAGGAGGTGGAGGAGAAGGAGGATGAGGAGCATGAGACAGAGGAGAAACTGGGGGAGGGGCTTGAGGACACAGGGGAGGAGTTTGAGGAAGCAGGAGAGGAGCTTGAGGGCACGAGAGAGGAGATCAAGGAAGAGGGAGAGGAGAACAAGGAAGAAGTAGAGGAACTCGAGGAAAAGGAAGTGGAGTTTGAGGAAGAGGGGGAGAATGTGGAAGCAGAAGTAACTGCAGCAGCCTGTGAACAGCCATCCTCAGTGGAGCTGAAGGAGGAAGAGGCCTCCTCAGACTCCACAGGCACAGCAGGAGTGCAGTCAGATGATGATTCTGATTCGGAGCGCGGCAGCATCACGAGCTTGGAGCGCACCTTTGAGCACTCTACCCCTGTTGAAAATGTGGGTGACTGCGACCGTCCATCCCAGCCAGCAAACAAGAGCACATTGACCCCTGAGCAGAACCAGCTCACAGCATTGGATCCAAGTGTAGAAGAACCTGGTGACACCACAGACAACGTTTCAGAGCCCAGCACTGGGAATCACAGCAACATCTCACAAACTGCTGAGGATCATGGGAAACAGCCCGCCAGCACTGGTAGCAAAGTCCGCTTCACTATTGCCCCTGCCTGGCAGAGGTCACTGTCAGGAGGCGCGTCCAGAGAGCCACATTTTGCCCCGCCGGTTGACCCTGAGGCATTTGAGGAATGGTCTGATGGGGCAAGGGACCCTGTCCGCCAGATGAAGGACCGGATGGTGGAACCCCTGCCTCCTGTGAAGGCAGACCCCCGTTCCAGCCCTAACAGAACCCCCTTTGCATCCCCTCTCCTTCGAGAACCCTCACCTCAAGAGGCAGGGAGTGCTGAGAATCCCTTCGGGATTCGGCTGAGGAGAACCTCAGCTCTGCTACGCTACTGTGACACGGGCGTCTTAGAGCTTACGGGGAACACTGCCCTAGCATTGCCCACCGAACCCCAGAATCCACCCCTCTCCCAGCCCCCCAACACCAAACCCACTCCTCCCAAGAAACCAGACCCTCTGGATGACACTACTGCCAAGGTTAAAAAGACTCCAGGTATCAGATCCCCTCATGCTTTCACTCTGTAACTTATCTGTCAATGTGATACAGATACAAAAATTACTCTTTTTAAGAGGAATTTACTTAAATGCTATACACTCTAATGTTTTCCAGATGTCAAAACATCCCCAGTGTATATATTTCAGTGGGCAGCAGTTGGTCTGCTGACCTCATTCTTGAGTAACACACAATTATATCCTTTCATGAGTTTGCCTGACTCCTGTGGTGAGCGTGACATGAAAATATTTCTAGTTCTGAAAACCAGACATTAGCGGCTAAAGTTTAAATACAGCACAGTAAAGGCTTTCCCATAACAAATTGGCTGCATTGTGAAGTTATATCTAAAGCACAGATTTATTCAGTATGCATTGAAAGAGTGTCATAGTTTTGAAAGGACAATTTAAAAAAAATCAGCTTCTGCTGGTGGGTTGTTTGAAGTTTGATTTGTGTTGTTGAATCCCTGAGTCATGAAGTTGCTCTCACTCTCAACATGATTTGCTTCCTCCCCCCAGCTTTGTCCTTTGAAAGATGTAGTAGTCTTCCTGTTTTTGTGGGGGTTTTTTTCCAGAGCTGGCCGTTGGTAGAGCACCTGAAGGAGGGGTTGCTGCACCAAGTTGGATTTCTGTAGCCAGGCAAAAACAGAAAGTCTTCAAAGAAAACTCGCTGGATGAGACAGCTCAGAGAAAATCCACATCAGAGCAGGTGGGCTTTGCTGGATCGTGAATTCACTCTGGAAATCTAATGACTAATTTGTAGCAGAGTGACATATTTGACAGGTGACTCCATGTCAAAGCAATTCAACTTGAAGCTGTATTGAAGCTAATTTAACTCAGTATGTCTTGCCGTTAGCTGACTGTGGAATTTCAGGTCTTACTGAAGGATTCATCGTTTTCTGGTTTACCAATTACCAAGTGTATTTTAGCACACAGACTGCTCTAATATGAAATTAACTTAGTTGTAACAAACAGTTGCTGCAATTTTTGTCTCCATATTTTATTTTGATGTGCAGAATGAACCTCAAAGGAAAATATCATTACCAGTCCCAATAAGTCAGACCAACAAAGAACAGCCAATGCCTTCAAATTCACCAACAGGTAATTGTTCCCTGCAAGAAATAATGAATTAAATGTGTGGAAACACTTTTTTGCCTTGTTTTTGCATAACATTCACATAAAAAGACAGTGATCGGTAGCTGTTCTGCAGAAAACACTTCCCCCTTGTGGACAAAATTATGCTTTGCATTGAACCACTCAAATTTGCCCATGGAAACCCAATATATATTTCAAATGTGAATATGAATATGTAATCCAGATATATAATCCTCATTTGAGCAGGGCTTACTGTAATTCACTTTGTTACTATAAAAAAGCAAAAGAAACACTTTTTTAAATGGAGGGCAAAACGTCAGCCAAGCAGCACATTTCCACAACGTTACTAAAATCATAGCCAAACTACCTAGAAACTTCGCTTATCATCTCAGTCTGGGGGTTCCTAATTCTCTGTAGTTCCTAATTATGTTCCACAAATGGCCTTTTTGCAGTCTATTGCAATTGAGTCCAAATCCATCTAGTTCAAAGTAGGTACATTTCCATCTTACATCCTCACTGTCTTGGCCTTTGATGGCCTCCTGTACCACTTCCCATTCATTTTAAATATTAGTGCTTATCACTTAGATTTGTAACCAGCTATAAAAGGTTTAAAACCTCCCGTCTTCAGTCACCTGATCTACTCACCGGCCTCTTGGAGCACTTTTGCGTTGGTCTAATTGACATCACAATACAGTGATTAATGTATATATGAAGTCAACCCAGAATTGTGAACTTTTTCAACAACCAGTCCTGCTCTGTTCCAGCAGCACCCTGGTCTCAGGAGATCTCTGCAAATGCCACTGCAGAAAGGGAAGGGAAGAGGGTGCTGTCACACTTGCCCCCCTCTCCCCTGGGCCAAGATGAGCCCCCCTGGATGGCACTGGCCAAGAAGAAGGCTAAAGCCTGGAGTGAGATGCCCCAGATAGTGCAGTGAGAAGAGGCCACCACAAACCTGCACACAACATTCCATCTTTTACCAAAGGATTTCTTACCCTTATGTCTGACAGGCCCATGCTCCAGGAATGCTCCAGAATACCCATGTAAAATACACACAGGAGGGGAGGGGTAGTTTTGTTTTTGAACAGAAAATCAGACTCATTAAAAATGAGGTGTCTTATTACAAGTTTACTGTCTTTTTATTACGCTTGTTTACATATGCACACATTTGCGCACATCTTCAAGTATGGTCCTAACATTCACTTTGTCTTCGGAATAATCCAAATTGAAGGAGAGGATTACATGGAGGGGTCTTTTAATTTATTTTTCATTTTTATGTACTTTTATATGTTGTGTATTGTATTGCCTCTCAGTGGCTCCTTGTTGTTTTAATGTGACATGACTGTGTTGTACATAAAATGTGCCAAAAACAAATATTGGAGCCAGTGTTGTTTACCTTTTGTCCCAAAGCACAAAATTATGTCCAACAAGAGACCTTTGGGTTGTTTATTCCAAGCATATGGCATCCCTGAATAATGTGTGAATAAAAGGTTGTGCATCAATATTTTAAAGATTCAGTGCTCCAAGACAACACAAACTGAAAGCAACATGGAATTAACAGGAATGGCTCAACTTTGGTCCTCCGATTCCAAAGTCTACAAATCATCAAATCATAGTGTCCATCTACTTACCAAAGGAGTCAGTACTAATTGTATTATATTGTTGTGCCTTTGGTGAGCCTTTTTTGTATTTTGTTAATAAATTTTGTGTACTTCAAGTTTTGAGTCTCCATTTTCATTTTTATGCATTATGAACTAGTTAATTTTGGGAGAACAAGTGCTGATATTGGTAAGATATTGAACAGCTTCTTCAGCAGATGGCAGCAGTCCTGCTCCTTGTAGTTGTCTGTTATGTGAATCCATAGAAAACCAATCCAAGGTTAGGTTTTGCCAGAAAATTGTGTATTTAATAAAGAAAAAATGCCTGTCAGCATCAGTGGATTACCTTGATTGTTTTTAATTCATTGTTGTTGATTATGGCATTGATTAGAATAGTAACAAACAACAAAATTGTCCTCCCTGGTTGGCTAAATTTATTGTGTTTACTAGTAAATAACTGCTAATTTTCTGTGAGTATTTGTAATTCTGTGCCTAAGATACCATCTTTGAAAGTGCAATTTCCACTGTATTTTCTGTAGTTGTGGCATCCATTGGTAAAGGTTAGGGCAGGAGCACCTGATTGATGATGATTGTTAGGTGAGTTCCAAAAGCCGTTTTTTTACAACTCCTTTGTGCTGCTTCCCCTCAGGCCTTTGTTCGGTTGCTTAGTGATATCATGCCATGTCACGAAGTGAGAGCCCTTATTGAGAGCTTAAGGGTGAACCTGGGAATCAACTGCAGCACTGCTTTTTTATCTCAACCAAAAAATCTGTTAAATGGTTTCCTGTAGCTTTACAAACACTCTAACCGACAACCTGAGTGTCCCAATCGCAATGAACTAACAGTAGTGGGTCAGGAAGAGATTTGCTGTAAGAGCTTCTGTGGAAATTAGGTAACTGTGTAAGAAACAAATGTATCTCAGATTTAAATGTGAATGCATGAAATGGTGCATCACAGGCAGCAGTACACTAAAGTTTCAAATTAAGTGAGACAACCTGTTTGTTTAGATAAAGGGGGAGGGTGACAGCATGTCTCAATTCCTTCAAAGAGAAGGAAGTAACACAGCTCCCAACATACAATAGAAGTCTTTACAACCTGTTCACACTAACCTGTTCAGACTTCACCTTGGTCCCCAGAACTAGGAATGTCCTACACTTAGCTCCCAGTCTGATCTGTGACTGTGTTTTTGTTAGGCCTGAAACTTAAGGCATGGCTGCAAATGAGTCTGACAGTTACACAAATCAGTTTGAAATATACAGGAATTCTGATGCCTGAGCCTGACACAGCATTATAGGCACACCTTTTACAAAACATGATGGTGGCTGGCATTTTAAATGAAGTATATTTGAACAAGGTATTATAGAACAATATGATTGTCATGGTGTATGTCCATCAAGTATATCATTACATTTTATAACTGTATTCTTGGTGATAAAATCTTAGACTTATATAATTTACAAAGATTAAATACAAAGATAAAATACATAAATTACACAAGCTACATTGATTAGTTATGTAAGGTAAAAAGTAAAGAATTTACATAACTTGACTTGCAGCAGTTATGAAATGAAGTAAATTACTGCAATTATGTTACATACATTGGTTATGGAAACTATGCACATTTCATGAATTACATGAAATTTACATGAATTACAGGGTATATAATTTATGTATTTAAGGTAAGTAATGAAGTAAGATGGTAGTAGTAGTATAATGTATTCAGAAAAGTGCTCAATGGAAGGTTAATTTGTTCTAGAAGAAACATTATTGAGCTAACTTGAATATTCAGTCTTGCAGCACAGTAATTTCATCTTTAATCTTTCTGTCTTCTGGCTATCTTAAAAAACCAATTCTGTATGATCCCAAGGCCCATTAACTGGTGAAATGTAGTTTATTGAATAGACACTTTTTTTCTTTTTAAAAAAATATTGGTTGCACTCCTGGAAAATTCACCTTTCCTTCTAAATACTGAAACATACACGAAAACAAAATTCAAAGCTTTGGACATTTTCATAAGCAGGAAATTTAATTTTCCTCCATGCTTTTTTTGTTGCAACTTCATTCAAAATTCTAAATAGCTGGATAAAATCTCATTAATGTTAGACTACAAATTGTGTGGTAAATCCAGAGTTAATCTCAGCCATTTGTTACAACTGACCCACTGCTGTGTGTCTCCCTATCTCAATTTTATTATAGCAATCCTACCCAGATATTAATGCTGAATAGATTACTATTAGCGTGTATGATCTCTTTTGAAAATGTGAACACCGCACACATGCTTTGAATTCTAATGTTTGTATATTCCAGAACATTTGCAGATAGTTTACATCACCAATTAATTACCATCAGCTCACGTAAAATGCCTGCAAAGTGCACAGAAACTGCAGTAGTAGATAAATCTCACCAGAAAGTGCAATAATGCCATTGAGCTGACACATCTTCATTAGGGGAGTTTACACAGTATGTGAAATGACTGGTTCATTTCGTATCAGTGAGTAAAAATGACTTATATCAACGGACATGTGATTTAAATCAAACATTTATACACAAAAGCATAGACATTGGCCTGACTGGAGTTTAAAAAAGGGTTAGGAGGGGCTCTTGAGTGGCTCAGTCAGCAAAAGTATGAGAATGGCTTGAGTCTTACCACCTGGGCTCAACCCCAGCCATGTCATCAACTAACAATGACTCAGAGCCCACAGCACTGAAACAACTTGGCCACCTTATAGGGCTAGAGGTGGGTATGCATACAGGGTTCCTTCGTCTCTCCACTATGTTGTCCTTCAATGGCTTGCCCATACTCCAACTGACTTGAGCCCCGCTGTGGTGCATTGTGGGACTTGCAGTCTGAAAAATATCCATTGACTGTGTCTGAATGTTGTTTTACATGAGACTCACACTGAAAGTAAGAGTGATCTTAAAAAGAGTGAAGAAGACCCATCCTGGAGGTTTTTCAGGCCCTCGGAGAGAGGGTAACATGTGGAAGATGTCCTGAGCTGGGAAGACATGGTGGCCCAGCTCCCAGTCAAGTGTAGTGTGGTTACCTACACACTTTAAGGAGTAGGGGGTCTTACTGATGCCACCGGCCGCTACCATCTCACAGACAGTTTTAGATTGTGTTGCTCTGGATCTTTGCCATGTGCTCCAGGCATCATAGTACCTTTCATACAAGGTGTTCAGGGTGTTTTACAAAGGAATGAAACATAAAAGCAAGCAATACAGTAGTAATGAAGATAAACATGAAAACTGTACTAGTACACTTTCTGTTCTTCTGTACACACACACACACACTCACACACACACACACAGGGAGGACATGGGAAAATATGGTGACTTGAAAGACATGTATTTTGTTGCAAACACATTCCAGCACCTTCAGATCAGGAAAAGCACTTTATTAATATAGTAATAAACCGTACTGTTATTAACATTGTGTGAAGAAAAATTGCTACTGCAAGCACTTAAAGTCTAAATTCGGTGTGTAAATTCGAAGTGTAATTCAGCCCGTGGGTGTAAATGTTCGGTGGAGTTATCTGAGCAAGAACAGCGAATGTAGTCATATTCAAAGGGGGCATGGTGACAAAACAGTCACATAACGATGATATACGCGTGCTCTCTGTGCCACTAACCTCACATGCTATGCTCCACGTTATACAACCACATTACCCATATCCAGTGCTATTAATGTTTGAATAAGCTGTCAACAAGCACTGCCAAAGGCACAGTTACATAAATTGGGGTCATCTGCTGAGATCGTGTAGAATTTCACAAGTCGGTATCTGTTTACCACGCACGGGAGCAGTGGCCGCACCGTTCTCATGTTTTCTTAATTTCATAGCAATCTTGACATGTCACAGTAACGTTGCTGTAAAGCTTAAAGAATGCTGTCACTTAGCTGACATTCACAAATCCCCGATTATTTTCCCTACCTTTTACCTTACGTTTTCGTTTTTCCTCACAACCCAAGTCACTTCGTGCTAATTTAACAAACAGCTGGCTGGGTCGGAGTTATTTAGTGGAGTTTTCACAAGTCCAGTGAACTCTGATAAATTAAGGTTTTAGGTTCACCTGCTGAAAACCTACCGAGTACCGAACTGAGGTTATTGACAGTAACAGAGTGATAGGTTCTGTTAACTTTACTGTGGTGCTTCGGAACGTCACCAGTTTAGCAGGATTTAAAATGTTCTTATTTCCAGAATCACGTCTTATGTAACAATTTATTTCATCAAGACATTCCGTCTCCGGTATTCTTACTTCTGGTCCGTGTGCAGGCATTTTTTATTCGTTCATACAAGGAGGAATCGTACTTTTAGTGACAAGTGAAGTGCAATGTAGATCATAATCATCATTGTCGCTTTTTGTCTTCATCTCAAAATCGATCGCCGCCTGTTAGCAATAAGACAAATCTCTGCAAATATACAAATCTCTCGAGCAAGCAAGTTGTGCTATTATCTGCCGCAGGATATTTAATATCTTCATAAAACATCTTTGCCTGTTGCTGCTATTTTTAACGGCCGCTTGAAGGTTACATTTTGACAGCATGACATCCTGTTACACAACCACAGCTGTTCGTGCCAGCAGTAACAATAAGACTGCATGGAGAATAGCGCAGTACTGCGCGATTGCGTTGTGTTGTTGTACAACGGCACAATACATCGGTAGCGGCCATTTAGGCCACTTCAACCTCTCAGATGTATTTTCTGGGTGAGTTAGGTAACAATCCCCCACCATGCATTGCAGTGACCTATTTTTTCAGTGTGTTACGTTTTAATATTGGCGGGGATAGGTGTGTCTGCCAAGCTCTGTAGCAACCCGTAACACTGACCTTGTACGTTCGGTTGTGCAACTTCACTTGGCACGAGAAAGCTTACTTCGGTTACATGGACGCACTCTGTCTCTGCAAAGAGGTTGGTCATAGCAACCACTTAAAGAGATCTGATTTCATGTAACGGAGGAAAACTTTACCTAGAATTTTGCTCCTATACAGCAGGCCCATTCCCAGATTCCAGTAAGAAAAAAATCGCGTTCTTTACTTTCTTCAAGACTCCATATCTGAAAAAAAGTTGTTTCATATTTTTTTGAAATTTATCTGTAAGTATAATAAAACAGCTTTATATACTCTAAACCCCTTCGTGTAATTTAGAAAATATAGCCTATGCAAGGCTCTGAGACAACACCACTGTAATTACCGACAGAAGGACTCGTCGTCATAATTTCATTCATTACGCTAATTGGACTGTGATTTTGTTTAGAATATAGGCTATTAGCAAAAGTGATATATGAACACACAAAAACAGGGAGAGAAGCCAGAAAAACAGCATCTCGGTTCGGCGGTCCTGAATTCCCGTACTTTCCATTTCCTCAAATGCTGACGCACGCTCAGTTTGTATACAACGAGCCGAGAAAACCGCCTGGCGCAGGCTTTGTCATTCACACCGTCGTTAATCACTTGATACCCACTGCAAAAGCGAAACCATTTAGAACTTTACACAGCGTCTGTGAATTTGGCCTGGTTACGTAAACGCTTTCACCGGTGCCCCTCCTCTCTGACCGGGCGAGAGGTGTTTCTAATTTAGGCCGTCCCCTCGACAAGTCCCGAACGAAGCGTCCACGCCGTAGACTAGGAGGGGCTGCGGGGCCTCCTGTTATCCCCTGGGTCCTCCAGCAAGAAGTCAGGCAAAGGCATTTAGGTCAGTGGGACGGATAAAGTGGAGCAGCGTGCCTTTCCCTCACGTTGACCTACATTTACACGCTTGCATAAACTCACTTGTCTCTAGAAGTGACTGTGTCTTGTGAACTGTTTTCTCGATTAGAATGATTTTCTTTCAACTGTATGCCAGACATCTTCTACAAAGACTAAGAAAAGTTATTTATTTACTTCATTTAAGAGCAGTACATTCAGGTCGTTCAAGAGCAGTTTATGAGTCAACAATGGATGGGCTTCAAAGTCTGTATATTTGATGAGCCAGTTTCTCAAGTTTTAACTTTTTTTTTTATCAGCTCCTTTAGGAAGATGACTCCTAAAATTTCAGGCTGAATAAGGGCACACTCATTTTTGGCTTGAGGAAGCTTGATGCTGTGGGCAATCACAAGACCAACACAGGAAATTACGAACAACATTTTTATTTAGTAGTGCATGTATACAATGTAACATGGCATTGACCATTAACTATCATACCAAAGAAAACTGAACAGTTAAAATGTCTAGCTACAACATACATTCAGTTTTGTAAACACGTTTACAGTTTTAGAGGCAATGTTACATAACCACCAAAATAAAAAAAGATACAGGTAAAACCAATCAAAAAATATTTTTATAAGCAAATATGAGTGGAAGAACTAAGCACGGGTCAATGAGGTAGTTCAACTTAGATGAATAAGGTTAAATGCTGGATTTACAAAAGTCAGGGAAATGTAACATATTGTGTGAATATTTCATTGCTAGATTACCCATGAGACTGGACTATGTTGCAGTTGAACTTCTCTACTGCTTTGTGAGTTTACCTTAAGAATTATAGCACAATGGTAAAAAATGCATTTTAATGATTAACATCATAAACTGATAGTGCAAGGTAACTTGCTATATCTGGCATCCAGTGTATCAAATATACATGGAAATATTTAGCAAGATACAATTCAGTCATGTAAATTTTAACATTTTGGGCAATGGGTAAAATAGCAGAGATCCAAAACAAGGCCATACCATGACTTTAACTTAAACTTTGTAAGCCTTGTAAACTGCTGTCACCACCAAAGCACTTGTACACTTCAAAGTTTGGTTATCAGCAACAATGTACATAAGCCCAAATAAGCCCAATTTACCTAAAATTTCCCCATGTTTAGTAGTTAACATACACAGATTGGTCTCTCTACCAAGATGTGCAAGATTTGTCAATAAGGTGAAAAAAGTCATTGTTGCCACAAAGGAAACAGTAAACATTTCAAGCCAGGAGTGGTTTGATTGATATTGCCTTTTGGTTCTAAATAATTCATTTTTTACTCATATTGTCTTACATCTCTAGAAAAGGAAGACAAATATTCAACATAAATATTTAAGACCAAATGAGCTTCCTACAGTCTACAGAATTTGCTACCATCTACCTCAGCACTTAACATGACAGTCTATGACATGCTAAAGTCTCAGTAATTATTGCATGATGCTGACGGCATGGAAGAAGTCCAACTAAGGCACTGGATGTTCAAAAGTAAAGCAAAAATAATAAATACACAGCAATAAAAAAAGAGAATGAAAATCAAAAAAATTGAAAATTTCAACCCTGAAAAAAAGGAGGTGAAAAGCCCTGTCACATTGTGAAATTTCAGTATGACAGATCACAAGATGTTTTTTTCCTTTAAGAAGGAGGTCTGGAGAATCAGTTCAAACAAAGAAGAAAGAGACATTTCCTTTTTAAGTGAAAGCTTTGTAAAACCACAAAAGCACTTAAACTTAGACTGAAATGCACTCATTCACTTCTCTTGATATAAGAAGCTAATTACCCCAGTTTAGTGCAAATCAGGAATGCAACACATCTAATGTCTTTTTTTTCTTTTTTAGGTATACCAAATTGACAAACAAAACATTCTTGCATAAAAAACAGAAGGCTAAAACATCATCACTCACAAAATTTTGTCTTTCCAAATTCAAAAGGCTTGCATTTGTAAAATAAAAATTCCCTGTGATAAGAATCACTTGGCATTTCCATAATGACCCCTTGTTTCAGTTCTCTGTTATTTAAAAAAGATCATGGAGTCACCTTGTTTCAGCTGTCTGCAACTTGGTTTGGGAGACCTAGGGTTAACTGTACACTTGTTTTTTTTTTTTAAATGAAACATGTTATTATTGATACTGGATATATTCATTGATATTTAAACCAGTACTCTTCTGAGGGCAAAACAGCACATGCCTTTACTTTTCATTATCTGTATTACAAGTGTCCCATGCTCATATGCTACATAGTTATTTTCAGCAGGTTGCACATAAATACCACCGTTCTGTTTCTCCCTCTAGTGAGGCCATCCTGGTCCACAAAAAAAATGATGATGTTAACAGGATTTATAAAATGTATCAGTGTTTCAATATTACTTTGGTTATGAGTGATACAGTTGTGATTGCCTATGTTGTCCACCATTAGTTGTAGCAGCATTGTCTCAACTTGTTTGCTACAGTTCCACCAAACTGACTTTGCATTCCAATTTTAACTTCAGTACCATGAAAGGTGGGGCAGTTTCATAAACCCAGCCTGTAGGTTTTGTTTTTTTTTTTTTTGAAAGCTGGTGCATATGGCACCAAAAATTAACTAATGAACCCAACCTCATATCTGGTGCTATGATCTGGCCCTGTCTGGATTCCCATTTTTACTTTTCATTTACTGGCTGATGAAAATCTGGTCTGGAGTATGGATTTCCTATACTGGAATGTGTGATAAAAACATGATGAACAAATGGCTAAGCCTTTCTGTTCTTATGCTAAGATCATAGCAAAGAATCCATCTCTGACATATGCAAAGGATGCAAAACTGCCTTATAAAGAGCCGTAGATAAAGTAATGGTCTACCTTGCTCTGAAAAGGAATACCTTCCAAAAGAGTTCATTTTAATAATTTAAATAACTATACAGAATTAATCCCTTATCCAAATTATGCAATTTTAAAAAATTCACACCAATCATCATGAATTAAAACGAAATGTAAACAGATGTATTTCAAAACGTGTCAGTCGCAAAGCATAACCTCTGCAATAAGTATTAACCCCAGGGGCATATAGTTCTGTTCAGTTATACTTAACATTACAGTATAACCTACCTAGCAGTGGTAGTTATGTACAAAAGGCTATACAGAATTTGGTCATGCGAAAACGGTAGCCAACATGTACACACAAGACGAGGATGGACAGGAGGAAGGGGGGGGTGTCACCGTGAGCGGTTGCGAGACATGAAGAGGAGCACTCTGCGAATGCCCGTCAGCCGATCCCTGAGGGAGGTGAGGGCAAGGAAGGGCAGCTGGGCACGGCCCTCCAGGGGCATGACCGCCAGGAGCCACCAGCACCACGACGGCCCGTTGGGACTGATCTGGGAACAGCAGGCACAATGCCGTCTTAACTGATGAAAGCAGACTTACTCACTTTGCACCGGGCCAGGACATCGTCATGCTTCACACGACTCTGCAGCACATGACAGTGGCTCATAATATCAGTTGCTCACATCTCACACCAGCGTGACTGTACCGAAGATCTGGGTCAACACGAATGCCCCAAGGGGCTATGGAACACCTGCCTAACAGGGTCTCCAATCACATCACACACAGCCTAAAGACTCTGTAAGCTGACTAATCACTGGACTTGCTTTGTCCACTTGGCCAGTACTTGGTCCTGGCCTTGTAAGCACAGTGTTCCAGCCAATTTCGGCGAAGTGCCAGATCCAGCTTACTCATCATTGTGACATTTGACATTTGATGCTAAAAATCTGTCCAAAATGGTGACATTGGCATTCCATGGCAGTCATCTCAGAGTCGTCACACTGGATTTTTATCTCCGATATGAAATAGTGGGGTTTCTTTCTGTTGATTTCTAAACACCTTTTACAAGTTGAGGGACTCACAGTTCTGACCACCTGTTCAACTGTATTTTTAAATTTTGAATATGTTTGAAAACTGTCAAAACCTGAGCAGTAGACATCAAATTACAAGCTGTGCAAATACTAGAATCACAAAGCCGTGGACCCGAGGGAAATGAACATCAACTACACGGTGCTTACCTGTGGCTCTGCATCCTTCTCTGGCATGGGTCCAAAGTGACCCACAATACGCTCCTTCTGTTCAGCCTTGAGGGAGTTCACCCAGGTCACAGCCTGATCATACACAGCGTCATGGAGTGTTCTCAGTTCTGCCTCCTCTGTTCCCTCCACCTGTCCATCATACACACCCTTTAACACCACTTCACTGACAAACTACAATGAAACTCAGCAGCATGAAAATAAGAGTTGTTGAGCAGGCTTGTTATACTTAACCTTATAAGTCTAAAGCTCTAAAGACAGTGTGGATACTGGAAATACCATGCGCCAAATATAGAAAATGATGCTGACGTACTTTCTCATCTTCCAGGTATTCTATATCCGCAGTGTTGTATCCATCTCGCTGACTGTGCTGGATGACTTTAAATCTCCTTTTTCCAATGGTGTCCACAACGGAGCGCCCGTCGGCAAAGAACTCCACGTTCCTGATCTCCAAAATGCAGCCATAATCAGCAAACCTGAGGGACAATATGAAAACATTTAAGCACCTCCCCCCACCATACACTCAGTTCAGGTTGGCACAGGACAAGACAAAGGCCATGAACAGTAAGCTGCAGTAATACACGTATGATTAAACAGCATGGCTTTAAACAATCCTCAAAACCACATGTTATGAAAATCCAAATATGAAATATTTGATTTCACTTCAAATGTAAACCGTTCACACTTAGATTAACTATTAAGGACCCTTTGAATTTGATTACATCAATTTGATTACATCAACCGTGGTTTTTTCATTGTATACTCTCTGTTGATGGCAAACAGGTAACTTGCCAGCAGCAGAGATTCTTTCAGCATACCTAGGTGAAAAAAATGTCATTCCCAAGACCAACAGGTGTCAGCACAGCTCGCTGCTGCCATCTGACCTGCTTATAGAGCACACAGTGACTCCTTTTGAGTGACTCCTACCCTTTGACGGAATCGCTGAGGCACATGCCAAACTGCTTGGTCCCCGTCTCCATGCACCTGCGCACCATGAGCCGGTAGCAGGGCTCAAAGATATGCAGGGGGCAAGGAACCGTGGGAAAGGCCATTGTGCACACAAATATAGGCACATTCTTGTTCAGACTGAAAAGAGAAAAAAAAGCACATAAAGGCAATAGTCATTCAATGCAGCCAGCTTAGGAGTTCATCAAAGGGGCTGATGGGCAACATGGGTGATTCGTGGATGATTTTTAACGTCTCAGCGCAGTTCCGGCTCTTACTTGGATAGCTCGGCCATTTCCTCTTCGTTGACAATCCGTCTCTCTGCTAGTTCTTCTGGAAGATACTTGGCAATGAGGTGTTCCATCAGAACGGTCTTGCTAAATCGTCTCTGGGCCAAAAACTGTGGACACAAAGAAAGAACGCTCATGTGTTTGTGCAATAAAAGTATAAAAGCGACAGCTTTTATCATCCATGACTGGGTGTGACCGGGAGAGCGGCATGCACTACCATACCTCTGAGAGGTCCTCTTTGCAGAGGGGGCACTTGGCGTTATGGTCCAAGCATCTCTCAAGGCATTTCAGGCAGAAGGTGTGGCCGCAGAGAGTGGTGACAGGCTCATAGAAAAGCCTAGGGCATAGGAAGAAGACAAAGAGACAATATCTTGCAACAGGACAGGCAGCATTCATTGTGCTCACTGTGATCACATTATGAGGGGTGTTGATCATGTCAGATAAGCTCTGTCTCCAATGGAAACTGAAGCTGGTCTTAAAAAACCTTAAGGGGGTACTGTTGAAAAGTTGAAGAGTATCGCGTTAAATCAGATAAATGCCTTAGATGCTCTGGAGGCTCAGAGACCATGTTACTTTCTGTCACCCTGTACACAAAGTCATTATGAACAAGTGATTAACATACTAATTATTTGTATTTTAATGTTAAATTTTGTCATGATGGGGCACAAAATTACAAGAGTCATTGAAGGACAAAGCCTTTAAACAGAAGGTTAGCTGGAATATCATACAGCACCAGAAATGAGTAAACCTCCTGTGAGTTTTAACAGGGCGACGCACCACCGAGCCACAGTTAAGCCTCTGCACAACAAACATTTGTTGAGCAAATCATCTTGAAAAATGGCAGAATAAGGGTAAGCAGCTCTGTGAGAAAAAGCCATTTCAGTGTGCAGATATAGCCAGTAAGAACCAATGAATACCTCATACACAGTGAGCACTCCAGGTCAGCTGCATCGATGAGGTCACTCACCACTGCAGACCAGGAAGTTGTCTCCTGTTTCAGCGCTACTTCTGATACGAAAATCACAAAAAAAAATCACAAAGTGAATTCTTCTCATTTGCCCTCAGCTTCCATTTATGGAGAACTAGAGAAACACCACAGAGAGTGCCGAGGCTTACCCAATTTCAAGCGCTTGCACGGTCCCCCATTGCTTCCCCCCTTGGCCTCCTCTTCTGAGCTGTGTTTACGTTTGACAAGGTGGTTTCTGTCGATTACAGTGGGGTGACAGACACCGCAAAAGTCCTCATCTTCACATTTGTCTGCACAGCATGCAGACTTGACTCCTGTGAAGTCAGTCTCTTTCATAGCACTAGGAGCCAGCGGTATCATTGACTTTTCTTGAGAGGTTAAGCTGTCATTATTTACACTGCCCTCCTGAAAGAAAGAGTGTTACATACATAATTAAGCATACATAATATGCGCTGAACAGTGCTCATAAATGCCAGTAGCCCCATCTAGTGGCAAAAACTTGCTCAGTTCTTCAGTGAGAGAAACACTACCATTCTACTGCATCTTCCTCAGTCTCAGCCAAAAGCAATTAGGTGGACTGCATACAGAATGTACATGGTGCACTTATCACATTTGAGTGAGATACAGTTCATGAAATAACATTTCCATCTAAGCAATGAGCTCATGGCCTAGTGTCAAGCATTTAATGCCTGTGTCTAATTCCCAAGAGGTCTCAAATGCCTCTTACCTTATAGAGCCCCAGAGAGCTGGTGTTGCAGTTTGAGCTCAAGGTGCTCATTAAGCGTCCCTTTATCCTGGTCCTCGAGGACAGTAGACCCGTGCAGTCGGGTATTCTCTCCTGGACATGATCAAGAATTGGAGCGAAGATGTCGCTCAGCAGCTAAAAGAGACACCGTACAATTAAACAGAGCATGTAGCTTAGATTTACTGCTTGAGTACCTCTTATGAAACTGTGCAGGTTTTATAACTAAGGTGTGTGATTATAAGGGATCACAGGACATATGTGGGAGGCTGCCTCTACAGTTTATAATTTAACATTTAGTACACACTGAATACTTAGGATCATCTCAATGTACATGCTGACTTTAACTCATACTTCCTAAATGAAATGCCAGTGTCAACATAAACAGAAATCATTTTTAATATTTAATGCAGACTGCAAAGCACGATGTCACATCATGTTCTCCTTCAAAGGAGAGACGAGAATGAACCTTTTGATTTTACCTTGTGAGCTTCCAATTTTGCCAGTTTGCTTTCTGGTTCTAAACTAATACAGAGCAGGTATTCTGTTAAAGCTTCTTCTGTTTTCTTCAGTGCAGTAAGAGCTTGTGCCTTCCTCAAATGTCCCTGTGAAAGGCAAAACACAATTATTAGGATCAGCTTTCTCTGCTAAGTAACATAACATAAATATTGAATCTCTGTTTAGATAGGAGTCACAGTAGTGTTCATATATAGTAGTAAAACTGTCAAATCAGCTCTTTTCCATGATCCTGCACTGGAGCCATTTACAATATTTACTATATTATAAACATGGGACAATATTTCTACATGACAGACAGAATAATACTGGATGCAACTATATTTTGTCAAGAGAAGTCATCTTTACCTTCAGCCAAAAAGGTTTTAGTCTGCATGCCATCTCTGCATCAGCAAGAGCATCTTCAGTTTTTTTCAGACTGGAGTTAATCAGTGAACGGTTGCTGAACAGCAAGTGGTCCCTCGGAGCTGGGAAGAAGAATTGTATTTATGTAAGACACAGAAACAAGCTTTGGAATACTGTGTGCACCTTTATAATCACACAAATGGACACTGTCACAGCAATGTATAAAGGCAAACATTTCAATTCAGATCAAAATTAATTCAAAACCAGCATAAATTACAGTTACTGTATAAATAAAGTTATTCATGCGTTCCTCTGAACTGTCAAAAACTTTACATTATATTACGAATTATCATTCTAAATCACTGTAAAAACTGCAAATTTTCCTTTTATTTCCATTATCTATCCTAAACTATGCAAATTCGTGTAGTACAGTTTATGGACAGTTAGTGAACGTTTAACTTCTTAAACAGACAAGATTTCAAGACGCATTCCTCTCTATATGTTATTATATTTATTTTTAGATTGACCTATATATTGCAGCGTTTATGTTGGTTACACAATCGTAAGAGCGCAAAGGGTGATGGGCCGCTCTTCATCAAATTCCAGCGCAAGGTTACGTAATGTTTGCTCCCCTAGCCTACATTCAGATCCACGCCCTTCTACTCAGGTTACGATGCAGGCACAACCCGCTGTTATGAGTTCAACCTCATTCCCATTCTAAGGTTACAACGGGACGAAAGCGTGCACTAGAAGAGGCTATGCATTTAGGTGTACGTTGCAAACACAGTGTAATGACGGCAACCTTTGAAATGTTTCCGATCAACGAGACGTCATCACAATAACTCCACTTTTTACAGAGGAGTCAATAAGCCACATATTATAGTATTTGGTCTAACAGTGTCCTAGCTATATGTAATCTCCACTAGTTCAGTATTTTTGCAGTTGCAATTAGAAATATCCGGCTGGTTATATCAAAATGTGTCTACATCTATGTATTCAGCTGCAAAACCGAACTATGAAGAATTCCGTCTTAATTTCATATACGACAGCGTGGCAGTCTAGTGACATGAGCAATACAGATGAATGGGTGACAATGGATAGATTAACTTTACCTATAATTATTGCCTCATTGTATTTTTCTAAAGCAGCTTCCAATTTATTCTCTGCGTACAGCGCATTCCCCTCATGTCTCAGCTGAACTGCGTGCAGTTGAGAAGGAAACCACTTTGCCAACAAGTTACTAAGAACTACATTAACTCTGTAATTCGGCAGGTCAGTGAGTTTGGAGCTGTCCTTGCACTCTCTGCAGGAAATTGGCCTTTTTTCTCTGTCCAGGCACTTTTTGCAAAAACAATGTCCACAAGGCAAGGTAACCGGCTCGTACAGAAATCCCACACACATCCTGCAAGTGAAAGCATCATTTCTGCCGCATCTGTGCCCTTCTTCGGGGTGCTTCTGACCGGCGAGCCCCTCTTTGCTCCGGATCTTGTTTGCAAGACATTCCATAAGGTTCTCCAGCTGCGTAGGTCGTAGCCTGTTGATTTTGGAAGCTCTCTTGTAGACTTCGAAAGCTTCGCTCAGCTTGCCACCAAAAGCCAGAGCTTCTGCCCGCTTCACCAGAAGCTCGTGTTGAGTGCCAAGGTCGCTGAAATCTTGCAGTTGACATTCGTATATTTCAGCGGCGAGCTCAAAGTTTTTAGCTTGGAAGGCTTCGGCAGCGAGCTCCAGCATGACATTGCTTTCTGTGCCCTCTGTGCCCATATCGGATATAGGCTGCGGGTCGTTACCGAACTATTGTCCCTTCTTAGGAAGTGAAAGTTTATAAAGAGGTAGGGGTATTTCTCTCATCTTCTCGTCTCCTCTCCTCCTGCGCTGTTCGCTCCTCAGCTCAAGAGCCATCGCAGTGCTGTAGGTACATAATCTTAAAAAAAAAAACGTTACATAAAGTAGGTCATGTGATCATCACCAGCTGTTCTCATTGGATAGGTTACTAAAACTGTTATAAAACGAGTCAGTTTTATAACTTAATGTCTCGTCTCTCGAGCAGAAGTGATACTTCTACTTTAGAACCTTTATAAAATACATTTTATGTTTTTATATTATGCGCAATGCGGCTACATCTGTAAGTAGGAAACTCATCTATTTCACTGTTTATTTTTTCCTGGATGAATATGCAAGTCCAAGTATTCATTCGGTTGTTATACATAGTCTGTGAAAAATTAAAATTAAAAATAATTTTAATCAGACTTCATTTGAGTCTTCCGGAGAAAAGAGTGACTAGACCCATGACACCTAGGTGTTAGTACTATCTAGCTCAGGCAGACTATGCTACGTGAATATCTTCCGGTAGAAGAAAAACTCGACAGGTTGTCATTAAAAGGGTAGTTAATAGCTAGATATGGACAGATACTACAGGTAATAGATTATTCGTCAGTCATGGAATTGTTCGACACATGTACTTTATGCTTCACTGCAGTACGTCAGGTGATAGTTTACCAGGTACAGAATTCATGGGTACTTTCCAGTACGATCATCTCCAGCACTGAACGGTCTTTAATTTAAAATCTACTACAATGGTGCTATATTTGGAAAGCACCTTAAATTGATCATATGGTCTCAATCCCATTTTCAGACAGGAGATAACTGGGCCGGTTATCCTTCATAATGTTTGAGTCTGGGAAAGTGGGCCACTCTGGTCACAGTCTGGCCGTCTAGCCTTTGATTAGGCTTAGTGTGGACAGTGACTCAACACTGGCCAGGTCACTCTCATATTACACGTAACACGTCTGAAGCATTGCATGTTTCCATGTCCCTTGTTTTTATGCATCTGTAAGAACAGTGTCAGCATTTATATGTGCTAACACACTAACCCCCTTTTCAACTTCTCCTCTTACACAAGACGTTCTCAGCCATGCTGCACCTAATATGAGCACACAAAAAAACTACATTTACTCTTATGTAATCATTTGTAGAGCTTTAATTATGTTTAGAGTCATACAGATTGGCTTTTTTACTTTTGTCATTCACCATTCTTTGCTGTGGGGTTTGAGATATTCTCACAGTTCTGCTTTTTAAAATACTGTACGTAAATCTAATTAGGTCTACAACACAATAACTGAACTTATTCATACCTAGTGCCTCATGTACATGTTAAGTGCAAAATGTATCTTCTGCTTTGAACATGAGATGGTGTATGTAGGAATGTGCTAAAAACACACATGGTTTTGCTGCCCATTTAAAATGAATGCTGATGACAGCAACTTGGAAATCCACTGTCTCCAGTGATTTACATTTCATCATACTTGATTTGCATGACATTGTGGAAGAATGGAATGCACCACTGTCATCAGGTAACAATATTCAAGCAATTTACAACATCCATTTGTATTGTCATTGTTTCCAAAGCATTTCATGAAGATATTCACTTAATCACATCGTTATGAAAACTTCTCAGTCTTGGATTTTCAGAACACTTCTCTTCTCAAGGTCATTCATTTCCTTGAGAATTAGTGCAACATTGTAACGCAGTTCCTGAAACTTGCTGACTGGCACCTGGAAAGGAGAGAAGTACAAAACTATAATAAGTACCTTTTCTGTCTTGATTACTACATCAGTCTTTGAAGTTCAGATCCTTCCCACAATCCTTCTTATCCTCCAGCATATGCATGACAGCACTAGTTCTCTCTAATGAGCTCAATTACAAGTGGAACTATGGAATATCACACAAGAATCAAACTGTACACTGTTGCTGACTACTAACTACTTCATATGGTGACAAAGCATGGATCAAAAGAACCACAGTATTCCTGAGGTAACAAGAGGTTTTCCCTGTTACTTTTTCTGCTTTATGCAGAGACCAGAGGTTTTATCCAGTAGAGTTCCCCCCCTTTACTTTTTTAAATGAAACTCTGCTTGGAATCGGCAGTTGTACATTAGGGTCATCTCACTGCAATAGCCTCTGCAGTCACGCAGGAGCATTGAAGAAAGTGGAGTGCAATACATTTGTATGCTGACAATGACTACTTTTTGTACCACAATTCACAGAGTGCACCACACTGAAAGCACTAAATGGGCACTAATTTCAGGATAGACGCTACTCCACTAATGTCACCCAAGTAATTTGCTGCCTCCTGCAGCAGGGTGTCTGAGATTGGTGAGATAAAGAAACCCTGGGCGGAACATAGCCAATTTGTTCCACAGTTGTGGGCCACTAGTCACAGTCAACCAAGGACACAGACAGTTTCAAACCCAGGCCATAGGGTTTAGCCTGCAGTCAAGACAAGCAAATTGCCATATGAGCAACGCAGGAAACCCAATACTTTTTCTTTTTAAACATTTATTCTGTTTAATATGCGCCTGAGTAGACTGTCCTCAGAAGGCCTTGGAGAACAGCGTATCAGCTCTAATGTTTCTCCCAACATTTATAAGACCTCACTGTATACACGTCACTGGGACCTGATGCCACCAAACAGGCTATGCAGCATACAGAACTGTGTCTGACATGTGATTCAGTGTGTTGCTAAGGTTTGTTCGTCATTGTTTATGATGGCATGGAGGATGTGACACATACCTGGAAAGAAAATATACAACACTGTATCTGTATAAAAGCTTCAGAAGTGATCCTATAGACCACTATGTTGTAATGTACATATTCATCATTAGAAAAACTTTAATAATTTTCAGTATTGGCACTTAGTGCTAATGAAATGCTTTATTTTGTGTACCAGAACCTCCACAAATCTGAGACAAACCATCTGAATGAAGCTGAAAATTAGCCTATGACTTAAGTGTTCTTAAAATGAATGCATTATAGACAATAATTTTACTGGTAAAATGTCGTTGCAATTAGTTATTCTAAGGTTGCATTTGATCATATTACATCTTTGCAAAATAATTTCATGTATCACAAACAAAATTTTTCTATTACTAATGATTTTGGCTACTTTTCTACAGAATTGAGGGTTAACACTATAATCTCAAATACAGACTCTTAAATCAGAACACAACTGCATGCTTTGTATTAGACAGGGTCTCAGACGAGTTTCTCATGGACACATGACAATCTTACCCAGCAATGTATATGTACCTGTGGATCAAAGAGGATCAGTATTGTGTGCAGTATACCTGTACAGTCACTGTGTAAACAGAGATGAATATTATGACCACATCGTACCTCAAGTCGGTGGGAACTCCCATCCGTCAACTTCAGCTGCATTAAAATGGAAGGTTGCAATGCACGGGCAAGGGAGCTTTTGTGTCAAAACAGAAAATGAAACAGTTGAGAAAATCTACACCATCTCTAATGTGTGACATTACATTCAATTTCACATCAATTACACAATTACAATTGTTCCCTTGATCAAAACCATAATGACTGGCAAATTAAATGTTCTCTTAGACAAATGTCACTGTAAGGATAAAAGCCTATTAATACTATTGTAGTTTGGTGTGTTATTTACATATAATATACAGTATGCTGTAACACAGAACAATACAATACAACACAACACTGATGGCCACTTCTACACCCAAATTAAAATGTTCCATCCATAAGACTAGATATATTTACACACCACCAGACTAATTCTAAAGACATCTGTGCACTAGTTAATCAAGGACTGGCAATTTTCAGTTTTCAGGGCACCCAAAGCCATAACTTCAACAACAGGCAGCTGGACAGCTGATTGAGTATGAACTGTATGTACATCCAGGGATCCAATGTGTGGTGTTGGCCTGAATTGCATAAAGCCTTTTGTTTTAATAGGGATTGCCCTCAACATGTAATTTGCCTTGACTGTGGTAATACTATGCCCCTTAACGGATGATTCCATGAGAATGTCAATACATGTATCTAATCAGTCAATAATGGGAAACATCACATATTCAGACAAATTAAAACCTAAGATAATCAGGTTTTTATGTAAAATCCAAGGAGTAAACAGACATACAAAGCACAGCTGTTTAGAGTGCAGCATGCTGACCTCCTGCACAGAGTCATTCCTGACCTGAGAGGCCCATTTAGTGGAATGGTGAGAGGAGAGCCTTGTAATGACCAGACAACCTCCATGTGCCAGACATGGGACATGGCAGAATGGGCAGCTGCCCAACCCCTGGGCTAAATCTCCTTACCAGAGTGACCCACATTGGCTCACAGCCTAGCCCGTCCGTGGCTGAAAGGCTCAAAATAGCCTCGACATTTGGACACAAGGCTGGCTCAGACTGTTCTCTGTCTGTGTACCCGTGCTTCCAATGGCAACACTGTAAAGCATCCAAGCCATTGTCACAAGGCTGGAGTGCAGCCCATTTTGTGTAATCAGTGCTTCAAAAGCAAAACATTGCTTATCTCTTGTAAAACCTCTGAATTTTTTGCAGATCAGAGGTGCGCCCTATTCCTACAGTACAAGTATGACAGTTATATTCCACTCAGACCCTCAAATGCATGTTTGGTTCAGTCATTGGGCTCAATTAAGCACATGGCTGGTCACATAAGGTGAAAAGAAAAGGAAGATCACTTAAGCCCTGAAGTGATTTCTCAGTAATGAATGGGTATGACTGAAGTGACCAATGAAAACAACAAACAAATTATACAACTTCACTTTTTTCATATGGTACCAAAAGGAAAACCAAGTTTTACTTCATCTGATTTTCAATTACAACAAGTATAACAAGTGCTGCGTACAAATTATCCTGTACTTCACATAAGCTGCGTGCCTTTAAAAGTTCGAATCAAATATCTGAAAAACAAAATGATCTGAAGGACTCCAGGTCTGGGAATTACCAGGGTCAATAACAGAAATATGTTCAGGGGCATGGGGTATCTGAATTATTTGTATTTGTATTATAGACTCTCTGCAGCTGAAACGGTGAATATAGACAAGGTAAAACTGGGAGGGGACAGTGTGGTGCAGTGGCAAAGTGTTCTTAACCAGGTTACAGACTCAAATTTTGAGCGGGGGATTTCAACTGTACCCACAAGCAAAAAACTTCACCTCAACCACTACATTAAATACCTAGCTGTACAAATGGTTCATATGTTAGGCAAAAAATCTTCTTGTTGTCCTGGATAAGTGCATCAGCTTATGGTAAGGTGGTAAGGTATGGCTACTGTTAAGATAAATTCTGCCACAAGCCAAAACTGTAACATTTAACTGTTTAATTTCTGCCTCCCAAGAAGTGGATTTACCTTGTTGAAATGGCCACATCCACTCTCCATCTGCAGTCCTCAATGGTGGGTAACCGAGGCCCCTGCTGCATGGCGGCAGCTTCAAGGGCGGCACGTCTGAAACAACACTCAGACAGCTCAGTGTGCAAGATGGCACTAAGGACAGAAGTCACACAAGCTCAGGAGCAAAGCTTGGAATCTTTTCAGTTTTTCAGAAAATTATGAAAACACCAACCTTCACATGTCACTTGTGTTATGTGAGCACACGGTTCAGGAATCAAGAAAGTTACGCTATTCTGAAAGTGCATGATGACTATAACAACATTTTACATCATCACTGCCGAAGCGTACACACTTCTTTGTACTTCAAAACACAGACGTCACATTTTAGTAAGAGATCCCCCCTAAAGCAATACACAGATGTCACAATTTAACAAGAGATTCCACCTTAACAGTTTTCCCCCCTTGCAAAACATGCATATCGCTTCAGCTGTCATGTAAGACCAAACTCTGGTAAAACTCAGGCTGCTTCAGAAAGCCTGTTGAATGAGCATTTGAAACAGCACTAAGTTATGGGGAAAGCAACAAAACACAAAGTGATATGGAGAGTTATGTTGTGCTTTAATGAAACAATGACAGCAGTATATGAGCAACAAATATTTTTCAAATAACACTTTAGATGAGTTTATCACAAGCTTTTTTGATGTGTACACATTTAATTGTTGGCTCAGAACTCACTGCAAATAATACAGCTCATTGCAAGGGTTTCACATACCTGTTTCCGAAGACCACACTAGCAAAGTCTGTGATGAACTCCTCTGATATCCTACAAAAGAGAGAAGTAGCATTATGAGTGCTGTACTCAAATGCAATGAACAAATGGGCCAGCGACTACTCAGCATGTTTGCACAGACCAGAGGAACAAAAACTTAAAAAACTGATTACAACCTAAATCAAACAATCCAGATGACGTTCTGGCCGCCAAGATTTGTAAGCTTGACTTATCACATATTAGACTGTAAAATGACTGGCATTACTTCTGTACTATGTATAAGCTTAAGCCTAGATACTATATTTTTTCTTGAAGTCAAGATTTACCTTGCTAAAATGTTGATAATTCACACCTAAATGTTGTGCTTGAAATAATCAATGTCACTGACAGGAAGAGGGCGCAACCACCACAATAGATGTTGAGCAAACAAACACTTAGTATCAGTAACATGTCATCAGGTGTGTGGAGAGGGAATATTGTGGCCTGATCTCACATCTAACAGCCTAGCTTTACAAGTAAAACCCAAACAGATCACAACTCTTGAAAACCTTCAAAACTGTAAATAATGAGAAATGTTGGGTTACCTAAGTTCTCTGAGATCTTCTTTGAAGACCTAAAACACAGAGAGGAAACATTTATCTATTCATTATCCTTTTTAGTGCATTTTAATTTTCCATTTACACAAACAATAAAATTACAGAAAGACAGATAATTAAAAACTATAAGAAAATATGTAAAGAAAAAAGGAAAAATGTTGTTTATGCAAGTTACTTTTATCAGGTAATCAGACCACCACTTTGGCTGTTGCCCCCATCATGCTGAGTAAGTTAGTCTGTCCAAACTATAAACATTACACAGACCATATAAACAGTCCTTCTGAATGGAGGGCAAGCTGTAAACATACATATTTCACAGATTTATTTTAATAGTGCGGAAATCTAAAATTGTACAAAAGCTGCTATTAAGAGTGAAACTATTGTTATGGTACTATAGAAGGCTTATATCAGAAAGCAACTAAGCAACTGAAGCACTAAGCTTAATGCACTTACCAAATTCTTTACTTGAAAATAGCGTCATGTTTGTAAATATTTCACAAAAACATATAAAACCTCCACTGCAGTGAAATGTTTCAGTAATTTAAAACAGGACCAACATTTCAATTATCATTAACCAGAGCAAAATAACACCCAGGTGAACTGTGTACCTCTTGTTTCAGTGAAGATGTTGGAAGACGTAATGCCTCCTTTAGAAGTCGATATATTCCTGCTACTATATAGCTCAACTGTTCTTCAGAGAGGGTAGAATTATCAGCAAGCGACTTCATTGATCCTCTGCAGTCCCTCCCTTCAACTGCATTTACCACCACTGAAAGATGAACAAAACGCGTTGCTTAATATTGAATTAGATAAATGTAAGCGATCAGAGCAAACGGAAAAGAAAGCTAAACACTGCATTTTACTGGTTCATTCTGCATGTTATGTTCTAATTACTAGGTGTCCATCAGTGTTGGTATCATTCGATAACAAATAGAGCATTGAGCAGGCTAACACTTAAGCACCCTTACACTAGAGGGTAAGCCAGGTCACACCCACATCTTAACAGCACCAAACTGGCAGCTACAGTTACTTTAACATTAAATAAACTGTATCTGTAATTTGGTACAATGTGGGCTTACGAGGCTAAAGGGGATAAGTGGAGTTTACATTTTCGGATAATGTTTGTTTACCAACTGCATACACCGTGTTTTCCGGAAAAAAAAAAACTTCTTTTTAGTTAATGTGGCAAACAGTCTGACGATGTGCGTTTGAGTTATACGAGCTACCTGCGTATTCAATAGTGAAGCTAACAAGAGAACTGTTAGTTGGCTAGTAAAATCCAAAAAAGAATCTAGTAAGGTTGCTGAACGGCTTAACTGGCTAATTTAAGTGAGACACACTCCGTCCGATAATAAGAAGACCGACCTTTAAGTATTTTCCTGAACAGTTCTTTGTCTAAATCTTTCAAATGCTTTGCCATGATTTCCACTTCCGCAGGAATCCTTGCTCCCAAGAAACTTGTCCTGTCGGCCATTGCTCCGGCTGATACAACGGCCTTGCCGCTGCAAGAGACCGGCAAGTGTTTTTTATTTAGATTGACTGTAGTCAGACTCTGAATTATTACTGAATTATCCAAACTGATCTGCTTTATCAGCCCAAAACTTAAAAATACACAGCAAGCTATCTAGCAAGTTAAGAAGAATCCGGAAGTCCAGCTAGCAATCTAGCTGATGTTTGATAGCTGGCTAGCAAACTGTGCAGTTAATCGCTTCTTCATCATGTGAGCTGGCAGAGCAGGTTGTCGAACTATTGCCTAGTGCGCGACTATCTCACTGCACAAATCCCAGATCCATTCACCGACTAGCTATGAAATCACCGTCGGGTAGACCGATCCTCGATAGTCTATTTACACTCACATACACTAATGCAACTGTTCTAAGAGAGTGGCGTTCTGGTGAAAATATTGAGTAGAGAGCGACGCACGCCACCTAGGGGAAAAACTTGTTATTCAATCTTAATTGGGAACAATCCCTTATTTATTGTTGATTAAGCAGTAGCGTTCTCGATCCTGAAATACTACTGCGGTAACTTTTTATTCAGAATGAACTAGGCTGTAAAACCCTGTCCATGTTTAACAGACCCTTATTTTGAATTTTGTAATTTGGACCCCGAGGTGTATTGTGCATTTAAGCAAGTAATACTGTAAGAGCAAGCACAGTATATATCCCACTTTGGCCCATCTGCTCTCTTTTTGCTCATGCGAACGATGATTCAAAATATCGAGGCATAACGTTAAGACTCCCACTTAATGTACTGTATGCAACCTCCGTCACACTAGAGGGCGCTGCAATCACCATTTTCCCTGCCAACGCATCACGTCGACCCCTTTTTCTATTTAAAGACAGGGAAGTGAAGTGTCATAGGTTCGCAAATGGAGTGGAAGCAAACTGGCGTACAGTAGATAAATCAAAACAAGGTGAGTTAGCTCATAAAGAAATGTCGATTCTTTTAACTTTTGTTTTCTTTGGGAAAAATGTGTTGCATTTTTAGCTGTATAAGGATACCTCCAGCTGCTATTTTCGGAATTTGATAATCAACTTACTCGCTGACTGCGTGATCATTGTTTGCGGGTGGTTAGACGGATTTGTGCGCTCACATACTGCGGTTTTGTGGCCATGTTGGATCAGTGGACCAGAATAAAAGCCTGTTGGATTTTCTTAATGCGGATGCTTCCAGGCTAGCTAGCTGGGTGGATAACCGCCAACAGCTGCTTTCATTGTTTGTTATGTAACGATTATTTAGCTAGCCGTATATTTACCATCATTTTCAAACTTGTTCCGTTAGCTAGTCAGGCTAGCTATTAGATTTTATGGCGAGCTAGCAGCTGATGGCCTGATAGCCGCTTTCTAGGTAACGTTAGTTTATGATGTAGCGATAGCTACCTATTCGGTGACGTGGATCTACAGTGTTACTGTTTTGTGGATCGGTGTTGTCATTCATTGTACAACTTTTACGCTCGATTCGTGTTACCGAGATAACAACTTAACTCTTGGTTTCAGGCGCTCACCACCGCAGAAATGTCGGAAGACCTTTATGAAAAATTCCTCGCTCCCGAGGAACCCTTTCCGTTGCTCTCACAGCGAGGAAACCTCAGCGAAGACGGCACATTGGACGTTAGTGACTTCGGTTGTCAGCTGTCCTCTTGTCATAGAACAGACCCTCTGCGCCGCTTCCATAGCAACAGGTGAGGAGACACTGAATGCCGACAGTCATTAATCAGGGTACCGCTCCTTTGAGCAGAGATACTCGATCTTTTTGGACAGAGCTCCCTTTTTGGGAAGTTTGAGTTTACGTCATCACCTCATGTTTAGGCTCGCATCTCAGATAATAGGGAACCCAGGTTTTTGCTTTCTGCACCCTGTTAAGGAATGGTTTATTGCCAATGGAGTCATCAAAACCTACTGTTTACACCAGTCTTAGCTGGCAGATACAGTAAGGGAAAAGGGTATTTAATACGTTTTCCGAGTCAAAGACTCACTATTGCCTAAAATGAGGTATTTTTAAACTGTTATCTGACCAATTAGGTTAAAGAAGATACAGTTTAAAATAAATGTCTGATGCTTCATCCACATAAGAACTATTGCCTGAAGTTGAATTGATCCAAGACGAAAATGCAACATTGATAAGCTGATGTTGTCCAAACAAATAGCCTTAACATTGTAACATTGACAAGCATTTTTTTTTTGGTGCCATGATTTCAGCTGCTGAGGCTTGTTGTGAGGATGGGCATGATTGCTGGGTGTCTCTCGATTTATCTTGTCCAGACTCCACATTTACATTTATTCATTTAGCAGACGCTTTTATCCAACTTACCTAGGTTACAGTTCTTTACAATGTTATCCATTTATACAGCTGGATATTTTTACCTTGCCCAAGGGTACAGCAGCAGTGTCCCAGTGGGGATCGAACCGGCAACCTTTCGGTTACGAGTCCTGCTCCTTAGCCACTATGCTACACTGCTACACATTTATATTTCAGCCAGTTAATTCAACCAGCTTCATGCAGCCACTACATTTTTGTGGTTGCCGTGTTGCGAGACTGGAGTGTATGTGTGTGGGAGGTGGGGGCCTCTGTGCACCATTGCTTTGGAAACTTCACACTGGTGCAGTCTGGCAGATTGTCTGCCCTCAAACATACCCAGTCAGGAGGCTTGGTTTCATTTGGTGATGACTTGCCAGACTTGCACAATTTAACCTTAGAACCCATGGAAAAAAGTTGCACTTGCGTGCGAGTACATGTAGGTCAGACCCCATGCCACCACGTGTTGCCAGACAGCGCTTTCTGTGGCAGAGTGTGAGGGTTTTGGCTATGCGTTTCCAGGTGGAACCTCACTTCCTGCGGGACCAGTGTGGCCAGCTCGGAATGCAGCGAGGAGCTCTTCTCCTCGGTGTCGGTCGGGGACCAGGATGACTGTTACTCCCTGCTGGATGACCAGGAGTTCACCTCATTCGACTTGTTCCCCGAGGGCAGCGTCTGCAGTGACGTGTCCTCCTCCATCAGCACCTACTGGGACTGGTCAGACAGCGAGTTCGAATGGCAGGTACGTTCGGGGTGTTAACCACAGGGTCTTGTTAGAATTGGTTGCTGTTGCCCAGGAGAGGCTAGATCTCTTGCGACGTCCATTTGATAATGGTTGAGCACTGGAGTGAGAGTTTCACAACTGACTGACATACTGGTTCTCAGTTGCCAGGAAGTGATGTTGCCAGTGGAAGTGATGTGCTGTCAGATATCATACCCAGCATTCCAAGCTCCCCCTGCCTGGTGCCCAAGAGGAAGAGCAAACAGCACAGGAACCTAGACGAGCTCCCTTGGAGTGCCATGACCAACGATGAGCAGGTACATACACAAACCACACCTATGTCTAACTCGTAGTTACACCTTTCTCTAAAGATGTTTTTAGATTTTGGATAAATAATCAGTCTCCTATAACATTCATGTTTGTAAAACTGTTCTCCATTTTTTGTTGTTCATCCAGGTGGAATATATTGAATACCTGAGCCGGAAAGTGAGCACAGAGATGGGGCTGCGGGAGCAGCTGGACATTATAAAGATTATCGACCCCTGCGCTCAGATCTCCCCGACAGACAGCGAGTTCATCATCGAACTCAACTGCCTAACAGATGAGAAACTAAAGCAGGTAAGCAGTCAAGTGCTGTGCATCTCCATCCTTCTGAAGAAATCAAGCGATGGTCAGAAACATTTCCCCTTATTTGATGGTGAGAGGAACTTTTTGGTGGGAGAGGCGGTCTCCTGTCCAAATGCACTTTTGTGCTACCTGCCCATGAGGACTTTTTCACTGCATTGTTTTGCTACATAGCGTATTGAGCGTGGGTGTTGCGATGCCCCCTTGTGGCGCAGGTGAGGAACTACATCCGGGAGCACGGGCCGCGGCAGCGCCCGAGCAGCACGCGGGAGAGCTGGAAGCGGAGCGGGCACAGCAGCGCCAGCACCAGCGGCGTGAGCGGCGCCGGCAGCAGCAGCAACGCCAGCATGGTGAGCAGCGCCAGCAGCAGCGCCGGCTCCACCGCCTCCAACATCAGCCGCGCCCACAGCGACGGCAACCTGGCGGCCAGCGCCGCCGAGCGCATCCGGGACTCCAAGGTGAGGGAGGGCCGGCTCCGCCCACGCAACCACGACCGCCTTACTCAACATTGATTCCTTATGGTTAGCTGCCAGCTTTTCTGTCTGCTGTTGAACTGCGGTGTCCTTTGCTCTGCATCTGTGTACAGTTAAATGTTTATTTCCCAGTCTGTGGAGGGTGTAATCTTTCATTAAGTCAAAATTGTGCTTCCAAGTATATATTAACATAGATTCATAAGTCTCGCCTCATGATTTGATCTCTGGAATTACATGATGGTAAGTATGGCTTTGCATGGGTGAGTTAATCCAGCTCCTACAATCCTCGCAACCAATTCATACCATCAAATGGTAATTACAAGAATGCAACCACAGCACTTCAAGTGACTAGCATTAACAAGTAGTAGATTGTGAAGCAGTGTTACTTGCAGATCAAGAGGTTTATCTGATTTATCCAGGCAGTTTAATATTAAAGTTGGTAGTGATCAATTACTTAATTTGTAATTCAGTTTTTCAGCTACCATGGCAGATTGCACTTCCACTTACGCAGAATTTGTATTTTCATTGTAGTGTTATTTGGATAAACCAAAGCGGTTGTGAAGTAAAACCTATTCAATATGTTAACGAGTACACAGTATGTTTTTCTCTAGTTTGATCTCTCTCTCTCATGCTCTCTCTCTCAAGACAGTTATTTAAGATCATTTATATGACTTAGTTCAAAGAACTAGTTTGCAAGCAGTGGCCTCCTCTGGGTGGGCAAGAGAGACAAAACTTGCCATCCTGGGTCGCACAATTTTATTTCGCGCCGGGCGCACTGACTGAGCCCCCCGATTCGTTCCTCTGCCCCCCTGACAGAAGCGGTCCAAGCAGCGGAAGCTGCAGCAGAAGGCCCTGCGCAAGCGGCAGCTGAAGGAGCAGCGGCAGGCGCGCAAAGAGAGGCTGAGCGGCCTCTTCCTCAACGAGGAGGTGCTGTCGCTCAAGGTGCCCAAAGAGGAGGACCACGAGGGCGACGTGGACGTCCTGATGTGACATGAGTGAATGTCTCGGTGTTCCCTCTATGCCTCCAGTCCGCCAACCCGTGGGTGTCACCTAATTAAAAAAAAAAAAAAAAAAAAAAAAACAATTTCCACGTGAGATCTCTGTCTTGATATTTTCCAAGTGATGATGAACATGGTAGTGGTCAAATGCTTCCCCCGCACAGAGTACTGAAACTACAGCACCTTAACTTTGGAGAAAGTAAAGCGCTTATTCACCAAATTGGAGGTTTTCAATTTCCTTTCTGTGCGTTACCTTAACAGCTGACACCATACGTACCAAGCTGAGAAAAGCATTGCGTTATTTGAAATCATACGTAACATGTAGCTCCTTTGCTGATACCTGAAAAGCAATCAGCTAACATTGTGCAGATCTAGTTTCGTCTCATCACATTTTGGTATGGTGCAATGCAACTTTAGAGGCATAGAGGGAACACTGAAACTTCTATCTTGTGTGTGAGGAAGCTTTGACCTTTGAATCAATGATTATAACATTAATGTCCATTCAGAATAATATTGAAAATAGTTTAATATTCTGCCCTCTTTTTGTGTATATAAAAATGGAAGAAAAAAGTTTAATGTGTTATCATTGTGCGTTTCAGTAAATTAGACTTACACAAATGAAAGAGATGGTTAAAACCACTCATGGTCATTTTAGCTTGCTGTACTAAAACAACTATTTTCGGCAGTCTTTTCCTCTCTCCACTAGCATGGGATTGTGGAGGTTATGGACCACATGTTGAACTGTAAAAAGCAAAACTTTGATTTTTTTACATTGTCACATTAAGACATTTATGTACAGAATCCAAACAGTTGAAATATGACTAGCACTGCATTTTCCTTTTTAAGATGGTGTCTTTGAGTGACTGTAGTGTACTCCATTTTCTGTTTGTGGTGGTACTGTGTCCTGTGGAAGCATATATATTCTTATGTAATCAACATGCTTCGTGACATCTGCTGTATATTAGCATTAACATATTTACAGTCAGCATTAATATGAAGTACATTTATGCTCCATAAGGGTCAAATTCCTATTTTTACCTTGAATGATTATAAGCCTAAATACTACTACTGTTATAATTTATGCTTCTTGTTTAATGGTCTGTAATACTGAATTTAAACCAGGTGGTATATTAAGTTCAGTTTTTAGACCTTAAAAGGCTTCTTTCATTTTGTTGCAGCGGCTATTGTTTTGTCCATGTTGTTGAATTTCTGAATTGTTAAATAAATTTGGATGTTTTTTTTGCATTCAGTACTTTAAGCAGCCTATTAAATCTGACAAATTTGATTCATATTGTTATAAAAAAGAGACTTGCAGTACATTGTAATGTCAGGTACATTATGTGAACGCTACAGTTGGATAATTCAGAGTATTTTGGTATCTAAAAGAAAGTTACCCAGGAATGAATAATTACATTCACGTTAGATGTTCAAACAGGTCTCTGATTTTCAGTTGTTTGCTTTTTAGTTGTGGATGTGAGAATTTTTACATCATTACGGTTCCAGTAAAGACACTTACCTTTCTTTGTCTTTGTTAATAATATTACAATATTGTATTCCTGTAAATAGGCCTATACATTTTAGAACTTATATTTTACACAGTCTTTCAACAATATATTAATTTTCTTGTTAGATGAAAGGTTTAAAGATAGAAGTGTAACATTTACACTAGCCACTGATGTCAGTGATCATAACTTAGAATGTATCGTTCAGATTAGAACGCCTTTACTGACTTTATGTAAGACTGGCCAGTTCAGACAGTATAGAAGTCATGAAAATAATATTACTGGTGAAGGATTATGCACTATAACCTTAATTAAAATTAGACTTAGTTTATAGAATTAATCTGTTGATTTGTTTTGCTCTCAGAGTTGTTGCTCGTGTTCATTGGCTAAGTAATACAATGAGGTTTAAGGTTTCTAAACAGAGGATTACATATTCAGAATATTCAGGCTGGTGGATTACTTGAACCATTCAGTTGTGATGTAGTGGTGAGTCCCGTAATGCTGATGAAATGAATGCACCAATAGTATGTTTTGTTTTAATTATTATCTCACCTAATTTTCTCTCTGTGGATGGTGGTATTGATACACAACTTTGTATGGGGCAGTTCAATGAACCAGATGGGTTATAAGTGTTCCTTTCAATTGCAAGTTTAGTATGCACTGTGCATATATTATCTAATGTAATGTAAAATTTGGAAATTACATTCCAAATTTTGATTTCATAGACTTAGGACAGCTATAGTGCCAGTATTAGGACTCCAAGCCATTCATGTTCCTCAGGTTTAGGAATCCAACCACAAGATCAGAGAAATCGCACGTGCAGATAAAGGGATAGAATGTGTGTTAGGCTATTCAAGAACTGAATTATGATCTGTAGTTTGCAGTGCATGAAGGTATTGCTCTGTATAAACTTAGTATACAATGTATAACCCCCTTTTTTATCTCTATTTATGTGCACGTTGTTTGGAAAATTTTGTAAAGGACATTACATCTTTGGTATTAGGAGTCCTTTTCAGTTATGGCCAGAGTGATGGAATATTCTGGACAGATTTTCGTCCTCTTCTGAATTTGTATAAAATTAGGTATTGTGTTCCAAGTTTGAAAGTAGCCTCACTTCTTAAAACTCTGTATTTTTCATGTGTTTGTCATTTAACTAGGCCTCTGTAGTATGGATGGTTTACTTTTTATATTGGTGCACAATAAAAATGTATATATTCCTTGGTTTTGAGAATTATTTCCAGTTAATGAAAATGAAAGCAAAAGCTAATAGCTAATAGCTAATAATACAATAATATTTATGAAGTGAAAAATGAATACATGATTCAATGCTTTTGTTTTATTCTATTCTATTCTCAGTACATGCATACAGAAAGTATGTATATACTTGCAAAAGTACTGAGTCTTGACCAATTCTCACATTTTACTGAATTACAAATACTATGAAATTTCATTCTGTAATACTTTTATTAAAAAAACATTTAAACTCAGAATTAGTTATTTTAAGATGACATTGGTTTTTATGTTAGAAAATATTCTTAAGAAAAATTGAAATATGCTGTTTGCTTGGGATATTTTACCTTTTAAGGGTTTATGTTTTACTCTTTTGCCAGTGTCAGTAGGTCAATGTCAGTCAATGCTGCCATATTGTAGTAGGCCTGTTGTTCTGATAATAAGCTTTGATGCTGCTTTGGTGACACCAGTCTTGAAAATACTCTCTGGAGTTATTCCTCTGAATTCAGAAAATTTGCACACATAATATCCAGGAGACTATAGCTGACATAGTGGTTTTGATTTGATAGTTCAAGTCCCCTGAATTTAAATGTGCATATGTATTTAGAATTGCTTTACCGGTGCTGCAGAACAAGGAGGACACAGTATTTCAATACAAAATTTCAGTCTGATGTTTTCACACAGTTACACTTCTGAGAGGTAGAGCAAGCTCCACTGAACCCTGAAACAGCATGTGTTTCAGGGTCAGCCATAATGTTTTGGTGTATCCTGTCTGGTAAGATGGCTGGCATCTGAGAAGTATCTGCACAATACTTTATGCTACCAAGGACTTCCACAGTGCTCACTTTCTTACACCCTTTTGTGTCATCAAAGGCCAGAATATGCTTGTTACAATAGCTCTCATATGTGTTCCATGGGTTTGACTTGATATGGTTACAGCAGCTTTGGTAAATTTGGTAACACTGATCTTTACCATTGTTTTCATCATGCTTAAGTCACTCATTTCTATAAAGAATGCAATGGAATTCCATTCCCATGGCTGTGTCAGCTTACTGTAAGATAGGATGATCTGAAGAGATGCTATTTTTCAGTTTATAGATACATATTTTCTGTATCTGCTCTCAAAGCACATATAAAAAGCTCTTTGACTCATCCTTAGAGTAATTTTGAAGGGAAAAAGAGCAGACCTGCCAGTGTTTCATTTGACTGTGTTCTCATGTAAGGCACGGTTATCAAGACATGGTGTTTCAGTTTGAATGGTGCAGACTTGATCAAGAACAGGTTTCATTCCCAGCAGTTCTGCACAGCTCTAGCCAGTCATGTAATAGCTGCAATTAACCAAACGCCATGGCAACAGGTGTTATTCTTGGCAGATGCAGGTGATTTTCTCTGCGGCATTTCCACTTTGAGCAGCGCACAAAGTCAGACACCATTTCAGCAGAGGGCCAAATGGGTTGAGATGGAGCTGTGTTCGCTGTTTGGTGTATTGCCTATGCTCACCAGGGGTTTGGATAGCTGCTGGGTCCAACGGGTTACAACTTCTCTTTTTCTTACCTGACCATTCCTTCCTTCCTTCGAATGTATGAATTAATCAATTTCACATATTCCCTCCCCAAAAAAACATAACCACAATGTATCCGATTTTGTAGTTATTTTCCAAACAGTCCCTTTGTTGTCAAGATACTAGCTGCCTGTACATAGGAGCTTCATGAAAGAACATTTGTGGACTTTTTAAAATTGACACTTTACTAAATGCCGTAGGCTTTTTAGGGTATATCTCAAAGGCCTCTTTCGAGGACGACCTTCTCTTGTCCCAGCGCAGAGGCATCAGAAATGCTCCATGGAGATCCCGATATGTGGTGCCAGGTGTTTGCGCATGGCTTCACCCCATCCTCACAGCCCTCAGCAGGGGCCACTTCAGAACAGCCCTGCAGAGTTCTGGAAATGGCGTGCATTAGCTGTAGCCTCTGGATCTACCAAGCAGTGTTTCTGTCCCCATTGGCCTACTCAGGCAGCGCACACCCCCGGAGGTGCCTGGTAGTCCCGTTGAACCAGTGCTCCCCTGAAGGCGGGAGAAAGGGGACCAGCTTCTGCTGTTACTGTCACATGAAAGGCCTGGGCCCGGTATGCTGTAATTATTTCCCAAAAGAGCCAGGGGAAGAAACTTTAACGTGTGCCCTCAAATCTCAAAAGAGCACCACGAGGAAATGAGACACATTTGTTATAAAGCAAATTTGTTGTTCAGTCTTTCCATGTATATTACCAGATATAGTAATATACATGGGACCCACCCGCACCGGGGTGGCAGTGTAGCATGGTGGTAAGGAGCAGAGCTCAGAACCAAAATGTTGCTGCTTTGATTCCCTTGTGGGACACTGCCGTTGGTCCCCTGGGCAAAGTACTTAACCCAGCTTTGCTTCAGCAAACATTGTAACCTATGGACGTTGCTCTGGATCAGGGTGTCTGCTAAATGACAATAATGCAATACAAAAACTAGACATCCTGCAATCATGCAGTCTGGTTGGGTGGTTCAATTTCACTTGAGATTTGATCTTAACATTTACATTACATTTATTCATTAACAACACCCAATCAGAAAAACACGTGCTGTGAGAATGCTGATCTCTCCAACCAAACTCGTCCCACCATCTACATTTCATTTGCTGAAATGTTATTTCCTCTCCTCCACCTTCTTCTTCTTCTTCCAGTGATATTAGCATCATGTGCCAAATCAAAGAAACGAACAAAAGTTTGTAATTTAATATTAAAAGATAAAAATCTTGTGGCACCTCAAGCTTTTGCAGTGGCATTAGCTCGGTTGTAAATGCATCATGACGATGTGGCATTTAAGGTTGCATGGTCTTATCGTAATGTTGCATGGTTAACAGTTTAAGGCTGCATGTCCTTTGACAGCGCTTAATCCAACTGTGGCAATGTTTCCCACAAACGGCATTGAATTTCAAGGATGCAACTAATGTTTTAGTGCCAGTGCATGTTTGCAGCTGATTGCCAAACCTACTGAATGCACTTATTATTCCAGATACGAGCATCTGCAAAATGACTAAAAGTAAATGTAAAAAAAGTATGAGCCTGTATGCAGCATGAATGGATTACATTTCTCCCATGCTCCACCTCCATCACCCCCTGTCCTTCCATATTCATATACTCCCTCTGTAATGAATACACATATACCTGGAAATGTTTTATGTTTGCACCATCTCATTTTTCTTGGCTTTGCTAGTTCCCTCACAGGCAGCTGCCTTAGAATACATAATGAGGGAATATGAGCTGTTATGGAAGTCACAAAATCGTTCATTGCAGAATGACATGATACGCAAATTCTGTCCTGTACCTCCTCCCTTGTCAAATGCTATTGTTCTGAATACAATGTGAATGGCTCAATTCCTTTTTTGTGGTCGTTCCTCTGTTTATTATCAAAAACATCAACAAAGGACTGTGACATCAAAAACCAACAAAATAATTAGACACATCATCTGTATTTAAGTGCTTTATTAAAAGGTCAAAAAAATAACAGAAGTAATATACTTTTATATATTCATATTTATATATTTATATATACCAAAAGAGATTAGCATTAAGCACAGTTCTAAAGCACATACAAGCACTACAAGCTAATAGAAAGAGAGTAAGGAACAAAACTATTACCCAAAGAAGAGCATTTCTCTTAGTGCCCTGTAGTGGAGGAGAGATGAGTCTAGTTGATATGGCTTTGAAACAATATGGACGTTCACTCTTCTGAAATATACCTACTAACACTGGGCAGACAACACTACTGACCGAGGCACTTTCCAGTACAATCGTGAACAGGTATTCAAGTGACAGATAAACTGGAACCTGGGTACCAGGTTTCTGGTGAAGCTTCCAGTATACTAGTACAGCAGCATGATAATCTTGGTTTTTCTACCAGTGAATGCAGGATCATGACTCACGAGTCCAGAATTCAAAGTATTATATCACACTGCTGTAGATTAAAGGGTATCTTGATGGTCTAGTCGGTTTGAATTCAACCTTAATTTCCAACATTTTTATTCCGTTCAGTACTTCCACTCAACCCACTTGTATCTATTTTCTGAGAGACTGAATTCAGATTTGTGTTAAAGGGTTGCAGGGAGCAGCCACTGGTGCTGTAAGACTAATGCGGAGTCATTCTCACCACAGTGAAG